>NC_060266.1:8161817-8852708 GCF_021901455.1 Neodiprion lecontei
TTATAATCAAATATTACGCATTATAAATACAGTGATTACGCGTATTGTGAATATATATCTGTCAACAGTCACTCTTTGAATTCGAAGCTGTTTTCTGCTATTTTGTCAATGTTTTGTAAACAAATCTCTTACGGCCTGGTTTTGAACGTTAGTAATACTTTTTAAATTGTTGAACTCACCGAACTGTTCAGTGTGTAATGATTTTCAAATTAAAATCAGTGAACGAAGAAAGATAATTTAATGAAACAAAATCGAAAAAAAATAAAAAAACAGTCTCGCATCTATGTAGTAATAACCGTAGAAATGTAAAAATCGCGCATAATCCAATGTGACACAGTTTCGTGCTGATTTCAAATTTCCGTGGACAGGAAGTAGCAATTCCATTGAATTGCTTCCCGACCGACAATGGAACGTCCGATGACAATGGCGAAACTAGCTCGTAGGTAGGTATACTATACCAGAGACGCCATGAAAATTCCTCCGCGGCATAATGCACACGTGAACCTCTTATAATATACATATCACATAGGACATCGAGGCATGTATATAGGGTGTTTCCAAGTAAACGCCGCTGCATTTTTGTGTAAAGGTGATTCGGACCCTCAGGAAATCAAGTCTGAAGTAATTTTTGAGCTGCATAGCCGGCGTTTCGAGAAAACTGAAAAATTTGACGTTTTTTGGGTTTTCCTCAAAAACTGTTATCGATAGATGAAAAATGACTTCACCATCGTGTAGAGCGGAAAATTCTACATCGAGTCATGTCATCATACGTCGTAAACGTAATCGGGTTAACAAATTGATAGAAAAGAAATTCTACTTACCGACGACATCTGGGGAATTTTGGTGAAATAATTTCTTGTTTCTTAATTTGTTAATCCGACTGCGTTTCCGAAATACGAGGACATAATTCGACGTAGAATTTTCCGCTCTACGCGATAGTCGAGTCATTTTTCATCTATCGATAGCAGTTTTCGAGGAAAACGCAATAAAAGGTCAAATTCTGCCTATTTGTTCCCCTCGGCGATGGGCGATCCAGCATACCGTAAGCGTATTGTATACAATCTAAATATCACTACAGCGCATTGCACACCGTATATATTTCGCAAAAGATGTCTCCGTGTGTCATTAAATACATAGCCCAAGGGCGTCGAATGCCGAAACGAACACGGAACAACAAACAAAAACGAAAAGTGAAAAGGATCAACAGAATAGAAAAATCAAAGGTAAAAATTGGCAGATAAAAATAGTTTAACCAGCGTCTAGAATTCGTACCTCTTATTCTGCAACCAAAGACTGTGTGTTCTTTTGCGAATAGCGTCGTCGTCAAGATAGTCGAACGTCTGTCTCATGCACACTCCGGCCATATGCCTTTGCATTTAAATACCCGGGATACTTTGTGCAATGGTGTAAGAGAGAGAGAGAGAGAGAGAGAGAGAGAGAGAGAGGGAGTGAACCGGGCGAGAATGAAAAAGACATTTAGACAAAGAGGAAAAAAAACAAAATACATGGTTTAAAAAATAGAGAATACAGAAGCTGTCACCGTCTCTGCAGCCTTCTGTATTTATCATGTATGTATATATGTATATATGTGTATATGTATAATATGTATACCGGCAATTCTTCTTCATAGTTCGTGCACATCTGTCAGTCAGCTGACTGTTTAATAATTTTTCAGTTATGTCTCACTGTTGAACACTGCGTGTTGCAGCCTTCGGATCGAAAAGGTTTTTGACGCGCACGTGCAGCAGCGTTTTATTGTATATGCCAACGTAGGTATAAACGATGCGATTTATGTACTTAAACGTCATCGCCGAGTTCAACGTAAATTGTCGACTCCGCCACATGGGCATGTTGCACGTGTTGAGTTGAAATTGTGGATAGGCAATTCGATTCTTTGATATTAATATCTCGCAAGACAAATTATACCAAACATGTGTTCAACTAAGATTGTTAAATTATTTTAATAGCAGGATTGTTATTGATTCGACTGTTTGTAAGATAGATTGTAAAGATTACTGTCATAAATGTGGTAACCATAGATTAACGGAATGTGCTAATTTTCAAGAAAAAAGAACACAGCTCAAGCTACCTTTGGCGAGTGATTCGAATGAATTAGACATCCCTGCGATAAACGAGCAACCAAAATTGAGAGTAATAAAGATATTGACTTGTCTAATCTGTCATATTGTTCATAAAAACGTTTGGAGGATTAATACGTAGGTCTAAATTTAAGCGAGGAGAGCTTCGTCGTTTCTGAATACTATGATAATTAATCATGCTCAGCGGTCATGAAAGTCTGCGTTGAAAAGCCATATTTATAATGTCGTAACATTTTTTTTCAAATAACACAATACGTTATTCTGATATCTCGAAAATCGATTTGTTGAACAATTCTCAGATAACCAGAAGTGAAGTTGAAATTTCAGTGTGTCTTTTGTGCGTCCACAGACTGGGAAATCAAATGACTTGGAATTTTATTAGTTCGAAATGTGCTTTTCACAATTTATCTTACGTTATTTTTCTCCCGTCAATTTTTTGATACTTGTGATTATTATGCGATTTAGATCGGTGTCATTTACATCATTGGCTGTAGGTGTATACCTAAACACACACGGCAAGTTGTACACCGCAGAGGAAATTCTACGGATGGATCGAATCTGGTCGTTAACAAAATTATAATACGTCGCCGGTGGCATAAAACTTGATAACTATTGAAACCGACAGGAAACTATATTTAAATTCTGTATGAAAAAGTCATTACCCGTAGATCCGGTAGATGGTCGAAAACTTGTGGTTTCAAATGAAGGAACCTCGAAGGAGGGAAAAAGAAGAATTCGGGAAGAGAAAAAAATAAAAATAAATGAAACAGCTACCGCCTATTAAATTACTGTAAACACGCTCTTTCGTGACGACTGTCTTCTGTACCAACCGCTTAATTGGTACCTTATTCTATCAACTTTGTCGAAACGGAAGACGGAAAGAGAAGGCGGACGAATATCGAAATGGGATACTTTTTAAGTTCCACTGCTTTGATCACGACCTTGAATTTCTTGATTACGAGCATTAAAAATGGGCCGGTAATAGGCATAAAACGCCGGAATTAAACTAGAACTGGGTGTTTTAAAAATGTTTCAAGACGATATTTGAAATGCGAGTTTATCGACAAATTTTCACTATTCAGGGCGGTTGGTTGGCCAAAAATTAACACTCTTCACTAATTTAATGCGAGATTATTGCAGGTTGAGTAATTTGTATATCAAATTTTATTCGCAAGCTACGAAGATCTATGAAAATAATAGAAGATACTCCAATTGTGAACAAAAGCTGTAAAGATATCGATGCATGATTTCATATCGTCCTGAAATTTGATCGATTTCATTCTACGATGGCTTATTTTATTCAAAAGACTATTTTCTACAAATTTAATAAAATACTTTTGTATTTATTATGTTGGCCTTGAAATCAAATTGTTTGTCATGCATATCCTATTGAATTAAATAAATCCGACGACTTCATTGTGATTCGATGAATGTTGCAGCGCCAGTTTTATTTTGAAATTTGAAAATTGACTTTCTCAAAAGGGGAGGACTCTGGTGAAATTTTAATAATTTTCTGCGCAACGCTGTCGACAATTCTTGGCACACACGTTTTCATGATAGAAAATTGAATTTTGTTTCAAGACACATACAACCGTAACCTAAACCGTAACCTTGCTGTATGGAATTTTTACCAACATATTTTTTGTATCACACAAAAAAAGAAAAAAAAAAGACGAAAAACTCGATAGCATTAAAATTTCACCGAAGTCCCTCCGTTAAATATTACGTATGCTGAAGTCGACGAATTCCATTTATCTACCAAATTTTCAAATTGATGCGTCAAAAGAGGCAAGAATAAGCAATTGGTTAAGAATTTAGTAGTATGACCTGGCACTTGAGCGACTTGGAAGAGTAACTTGATACTCGAATTCACAAACGGCTCCTTATGCCACGTAGACACTAAAGCCGTTAACATAAGCAAAGGGCTGAAAGAAGTTTTGCCCTGATATTCTTGTAACGTGACACCGAGTTTCGACCCTGAGACTACAGCAACTGTTGTTCAACTTCTTTTTTTTGTTCATTTCTTGCTTTTTAGTCATTTTTCGAGTTATTTGTGCATCGTGATCACGTTCTACTTAACCAGATATTGCCCTTGTGCTGAAGAATTCCGATGAACGATGGGAAAGATCCTGAAACTTTGTCTGGAAACGCAAGAAAAAGAAAAATAACCAATCGAATGTTTTTCTTTTACGATTATTTTTCGGTCAAGTATCCATCAATTTTTCAACCGGAAATCGGAATTCAGTCATTTCGAACTTTATAATTATAATACCTTTTCTGAAATTCTTTATATCTGATTTGCACAGATTGCGTTATTAATCGTTTTTGTTTAGGGTCATTATTTATTAGATACAGGAATTTTGTGAACTGTTACATTTGCGTCGACTATCCTTGGGACAAATAATATTGCTTGAAACTTTTTTAAAAACATTTGTTCTTTTATTTCTCAAGTTGAGCAAAAATTGACACCATGATTACTTACATTTTATGAAGTGATTACAAGAGACTATTAAACAAATAATTTTACTTTAATGAAGTAATTTCTCACAATTTCTAGAATTTCGTACGATTTCTCATGATTTCTAAAATTTCATATCATTTCTTAACATTGCAAAGAGATTTCTGTAATCACAAATAATTTCTCCCGACTGCCAATTATTACTATTACAGAATTTTATTTGAATATTACTGATTTCAGGGTGATTTCGGAGACTATGGAATCGCTTCGAATAATATTGTCCCCATAATTCTTTGAGTGGAACACCCCTTATGATTCGCCTTTCTTAAAAATACTACAATTGATTTCAAAACTGACTTGAAACGACCGAAATGATTTTAAAAGACTTCAAATAACCAAATAAGCAACTTTCCACAACATGTACACCTGTCCCACAAAATGATTGATCCCGCTATTCCGTTCGATTTGCAGCGAAAAAACGTGGGTCGTGTTTGGTGGAAAAAAAATGTTAGCAGATTCTATAAAATACTGTAAACTTCAATTGCAATGTTTAATTTATCGCTTCAGTTCCAAGATAAAAATTTGCGCACGGAAATATAAGAGCTAATAAAAGAACGATCGAAGGTATAGATCTATAATTATCAATGAAAATCTCCATCTAATATAACGTACATCGTATTTTATAATTAGACTGTTTGCGATAATTTATAGCGTGTATCGTACACGTGTTCGACGGTGTTACAAACACTTTCGGTATCCAAAAACTTTCGGGCACTTTCTCCGGCGAACGAAAAGGCGTCGTCAGTCACTGTCGCGACTCGGTGAACGTGGCAAAGATTGGGGGTTTCAGGTACGAGGCAGCGGGTAATCAGCGTTGCCTGTAAGGCAATGCCGAAACGACACACACCGAAGCTGAACGAAGAGATTTTGTTTTGCCCCCTACTTGTGAAAAACGATTTATGTTATTGCCGTCGGTGTGTAATTAATCCATCACTGTTTACCAGAGATATGTACAGTGAGAATGCGAACAGACACGGGGTAATAAAATTTAGAAAACTCGGATGAATAACATATGTGGTCTTAGTCGAAAATGTAAGTCTCCGTTCGATCGACCGATCGATAAATTGTTACTTTTGAATTAATTACCAACAACAGCCGCGCGATTTAGCAACCGAGTTGTCTTGCGGGGATCGGTTTTCGTTTCGTTTCTCAAAGTGTGCGTTCAGTTTCGAAACTCCATGTAATATGCGGAGGTAAATATACCGTTCGAACTATGCGGACTATCCTCGTGGCTATCTCGTTTTACTGTGTGTGTACATATACTTTGCATATTCTCATCCTTAGTCGTTGTAACATGTAGACACTTCTTGGCGAAAGTCGTCTTCACTGTTTCCTTCACTTTATTACTCGAAAGGCTAATAAATTAATCCACTATACATATACTGATATGATGTAGCTCTGCGACACTGAATATAATCGACCCTCGATCAGTCTGTCAACACTTGGCAATTGTGAACAGACTTTTTCCATTGGACAATCGTCGCTCACATGTTAAGAAGCATATTTCTTTAACATACGAATTTGAATTTAACGTAACGTGGCAAAGCTGTAAAGGCAAAGTTCGGAGCACCTCCTCACGAATCCCATTATCAGACAGTCGGGCATTGACTGTTCATCAAATTAATACAACAAAATCCGTTTTTGGCTTCCCAATCTGCTTACAAGACGAACTGTTTGTCACGAGGAGGGAAATCGAGGCTCTGGAATACCGATAAAGCGACAACCTGATTATCCCGGTGTCTTTAACTTCGCGAGCAGATCAAGCTACGCTGCGAATGAGGAAGTGAGCGAAAAACCATGACTGTTCGATTACTCGGTGGTAATAACCGGCGATTCTGCAATCGAGGTGTACGATGCCCAATCCCCGGATCGAGTGCTTGCCAATTGAAGAAAGCGAATCGAAGAAATTTCGCTCACCGAACCGTTACCACAATACATATAATATACAACGACACGTGCGTATAATGTCGTCATTTATTTATTCGTATAAATCCGTGCGCCTATACTGTCCTGAGCGTTACACATATTCTACCGTCGTCGTCGTGATTAAACGTCAGACTAATTTATCGCCTTAATCCGCAACGCTCGATTTGCATATCTTGTTTCATTCGAACATCCATGCAGAGTCCCCATCACGTCGACTGTCTATTACAGACAGAAGGTGCCGATGTGTACCTGCGATGGTTCACCACGCTGTCACCTTGACTTACCTACGAGAACGACACTGTGTCGGTCACAAATGCGAGTGCTGCAAACCGTGTGCATATACAGTACACAATAGTCATGCCTACTTGACTCTTTGCAAATGACACTGCTCTCTGGACAATTGTTTTGATACCAGCTGCAATTGCCAAAGAGGCTTCAGCTAGCCCGATGGATCCGAAAACGTGGTTACAAGTTCTCAGGGTCGAATCAATTTGTTGAACAGTATCTTTTTTGTTTCTTGGTTTCTTTCTTTTTGCCTTTTTGTTTCGACTCTTCTGTGCTTCGTTCTCCATTCGTCCTTTTGTCCCCCTCTCCCCCCCCCCCCCCCCCCCTCCCTCCCTGCCTCCCTCATCCTCCACCGGTATTCACCGACAGAGACGGTATCGTTAAGCTGAGTCATCCGAGTTTACAACCTATGTACCCACTTACCTACTCGAAATTACTAGCGCAGTTGAAATTGAAGAGTGCACGAACGCTGTCTTTGGGTCGGAATAGACGAAGGTTGATTTTTTGGCCTGTTCTCCCAGTTTCACTTTTCGGGTCGCGGGGAACCCGAGAAGGCAGTGTGGCCGGTTTTTCGGATGAATCTCAAACCAGCGAGAAGCGGAGAAGAAACCCTCGCGGTGCTCGGATAGCTGAACGAAAAAAAGGGGCCGAAGTGAATTTAAGCGGGTAAAAAACTCGGCTAGGTGGGCAAAAACTGTGAAAACAAGAAGAGTGTGGCAGTTGCTGCGCGGTTTCCGCGTTCGCGAAGCGCGGGACCAGGAAGAAGCCGAGGCGGTGGAGGTGGCGGCGGCGGGGGAAGGACCGGTTTCGGTGATCTCGACCCCACCAGCGAGAAACGTGGGTACCGGGCGTCGCTCGGCCACCACTCCTTTCGCTACCGCGAAGAGAGAGCCGTCCGCCATTTCTCCTCCACTTTCGATTTTAACCGCGTGTCGAGAGCCGAGACTCGGCCACGAGGCACCTACACAAACCAACGAACCAATCCCAGACAGACGCCAATTAACGTCGATTGAGCAACGGAAATACTGACCATGTCGATGTCGTACGTGATTTTCCAAAAATTATTGAAAGCGCATTCCTTCGTCATTTCGAGGGCGCCAAGGGACTTCGAGAGTCGTCAAGAGCTGACTTCGACGGTCGATTTGAGGCTTACATTTGCTCCAGGGAGTTTCGTGTATATGGAATGCCTTCTAGGTCGCATCGGTGCGGCAACTTCTTGGGACCGAACTTTCAGATCCGCCGGGAACCTCACGACCCATTGGAGAAGGAGCGTCAAGGATGATCCTTTTGCGAGACAAAGGTGAAAAGTGGATGAGCGGACCGGCTCATCCTCCGTAAGGTCAGTTAGTCATCGTTTGTAGTCGTTGTATCCGATAGCCAGGAAAGGAGAGGCTCCGCAAGGGCCAATTTTGGGCCAGACGAAAAATAGAGAAAGTCACGACTCGCGGCGTCGTCGTCAGTAGCGTGGTGCAACTCTGTTTACTTGCATGCAAGGCTGTGTTACCAGATTTACCGCTTACAAGAATTAGGTACTACCGATTTTCCTTTTTTCATCGCTCCTTTCACCGCCAACCTGTTCTCCATTCGCCATACTTCGTTCGTCTAACTACGGCAGGAAGGCCAAAATGTTCAAATATACAGTCTTTGGCGCAATTGCGAGTTGAAGTTTTTGACAAGTCGGTTAAAGACATGAACGGTACGATATAACATGATATCAATTTCCCAGCTTCAACTTGACTGTGAACAATCATTCGAAAATATCGTATTGATCATAACGAGAGAGTAGAAATAGTTGAAAGTAAAGTATTTCAGGTCAGACGGACCATAAATTAAGGTTTAAGACTATTTACTATGCTATAATTTCCACTCATTGCTGAGGTGGCCAATCAGCGAAATCTTTGGGTATCAATCGCAACCCCCACTTTCACACAAAGTCATAATTCTGATTCATTGACGCAAGTTGACTCTCGTTTGAAAACTGCCCGTGAAAAAATTCTACTTTGCACTTCAAAAAATGGTGATGTTTAAATCTACCAAAATTGGCCTGTACGGTTGACTGTGGAATAATTTTCGTGGTAATATCATCAGATTATAGTGTTTTATTAACACCAAATCATAGTCTACAGAGGTCCACACATTTTTTTACAGTTCAACATGCGTTATGTCACGACTTGATTGACTTCTCGTCTTAAACGTTTCTTAGAAAACGAATGATCACCGTGTGTGGGAGAAATCTGCAACCGAGAAGAAATGATAAGTAGTGACGTTAAAAAAATACCACTTTCCACGAATCTTCTACGGACGAACCGAACTCCACGCAAATGAAGGAATCGGTAATCGGTGATTGTCCCTAAACGAAAAATCGCTTTAGTCCCGTTAGAGCGTTGAGACGACCGGTTTCCAAGGCTGTTCAATTAATCATCTAATTAGCGGCATTCGCGGGGGGATGAAAAAAGCGCAAACGAAGTAAGTCAGAGATCACCCCTTCCCACAAAAGCGATAGGACGAGTCCCGGAGCGGTGTCGAGAACAACGCGGAAGCTCCCTCGCGGTCAGCTTCCGTGACTTGAGCGCCGGGACGCCTCCGACGCGGGTCGCCGTGGAAGGGGCGTCCGCCAGCAAACAGCGCGAATGAGACTCTCGGCCCTCCATCTGGCAGCGTAGCGCAGTGTTCGACCGGCCGCCGTTCGCTTGAGACGCGCTGAGCTCGAAACCGCTGGTACCAACAGTCTCCCCACCGCGTTCCCCGTCCTCCAAGGCAACGAGAGACGCCCCCGTTCGCCGTTTGACAGCTCGCGGTTTTCAAATGGTGAACCGTCATCGGCGTGATGACCTTTTGATTTTCAAAACAAAATAACGTCTCATACACTGGGACCAAGTGCTGGTCACCCACCCCCGGTTTCATTTCCAAGAACCCGAAGAAGGTGTTGCCCTTTGAACTGTTCCGTGTCCTCGGTAGTGAGTGATTGTTGTTTGGGTATCGTTCAAGTGTTTGGAATACCGGAGGAGAGGGAGGTTATTGTTATCCGGACGATACACCCTGCGGAAAAAAGAGCTTCGCTGGAGCTCAGCGGCCTCCAAAGGCAGCTAGCATCCCCCGCGGGATTGTGAGTCGACGAATCAACCGCGTGGATAAATGCACGCGTGACAGTAGCCAGAGAGTGACACAGAGTCGGTTGGATGAGCTGCACCATGGAGTACCAACAGTTGGCTCCGCCACCGGTACCGGTGGTCATCCACCAGGTCCACCACCCCCAACAGCATCCCCCGGGACCTCAGCATCCCCACATCGTCGTTGCCCCTGCTCACCAGCAGACCCAACAACCTCCGGCGCCTCTGCCCCCGACCTCTCACGCCCACCAGGTGCACACACCCCTGCCTCCCATCCACGACGACAGCACGAGCTCGAGGTGGACCCAGTACCAGCACCTCTGGCGACAGCACCACGTCTACATGAACGGTATGATCAATTCAGAAAGACAGTATTATGGTGACAGTAGCGGAAAGTGAATCAATTGCACGTTGCTTCTTGGGAACGTTGCTCGTACGCAATGTTCAGGTACAGGATTTTCAGTTGGGATGGGTATGTCCGTTCACCCCTGCACCGTTCGCTGATGTTCCTCTGTTTGTTATACTTATCTAAATCGCACAATCTGGGATATTACGTCTCGGTAACTCAACCGGAGCCCGTGACCTTGGCCTGTCAATCAATTGTTTCCTAGGTTAAGCAGACCGATGCGTAAACACGTTTCCGCCAAAGTCCGATCTTGAACTATTGTACACGTACCAGTACGATAAGTCGAGGGAAAAGTTTAAGCTCGGAAGTTTTGTTCCTACATAGCGGCGGAGAGAGAGAATGATGATCAGCTAGGCCAGTGCAGGAATTATGAAGCCCCACAACGTAGGCTGAGTAGTTTCTAACCGCGCTGTCGGACCACGTGACGAGTGACACTCTCGCTCGAATAGACAGAGAACGTGGCTGTCTGTTGAGCGTCGAGAACGGCGATGTAAAAATAGCGATGGATATGTACTCTGACTCGAGGCACAGAAGAGAATTCAAAATGGATACACATATATACATATAATATATATGTGTACACTTTTTTTTAAGCTCAGGAAGGTTTTAAGTTCGCTGCAAAATGACGCTCGTATCTTGTGCAAGAAATTCTTGATACACCGCCATACGCGCAAAAAGGGAGAAGGAAAAAAAATACCTATGTCTGTGGGAGAATACTCTCAGCGCAACGCGCGATGTGAACGAAGAGGTGGGAGAAAGTTTAATGAAAGTAGAGAACAGGACACGACGCTGCACATTCAGCGGTACTCGCTCGCCAAAAGGCCACCTGTTGATTATCGGACAGCCCTGCTTACGCCCTCTGAAAATACGCTGATAAGTCTAAGCCACACCTTCTCACACCCCGAGCCATCTTCGTCGCATAGAAAAAAACCGCTTTCAAAACACATCTAAACATGAGTTCTATTTCATCATCAGTTTATTATTCGATTGTCTACAGAAAATCATTAAGTTTTGGAATGGGAAGTATTTGGCTTTGAAAGAGTGTTGACGGAATACTGAAGCAATTACGGACGGTTTGTCATTCATACGAATATCTTCGACCATTTCTCGGCTGAACAGATTTTACAACTTGTACACACTTATGTTTACGGTTAGAACACGCACGCAGTGCATGAGACGGATGTTTGAAGAGAACTTCTATGTTACTGTTTTAATCGCAACTGTATTTCTCCTCAATGTACAGGGGCCCTAGATTCGTTCCACTGGTAATTGTGAACCCACAACACTGATTTGCGCCACCCTTTGCAACGTCGGATGTTTGAAGAATCAGCCAAAATTTATGAACAACATTCGTTTCCAACTGGTCATAGAACTGTGCAATTGTCTGCAGTCAAGGGTTGGGACAAAATTGTGTCTGGTTGAACGAAAGTTCACTAGTTACATATCGTTTGGCACATGCTTGAACGATTCGAGAATGACAGAATAAAGTCGACTCGATCAATCGCGCTAATTGTAAGATTGGGCCTTATCTTCTATTTTAAAAAACTCTGGTCAGTCGTGTGGCCTTCACCTGGAAAATCCGTCGAAGAATAGGTGAACATTGTGATTAGCGAAAGGTCGAGTGCATCGTTGCATAGACGAGTTTGCGTGGCCCTATTACCATCTTCGCCCGACTCGCTGACAGTCGGTACAGCTGTAAACGAACTCTCTTAACTGGTAGCTGCAGGCGAGCCAATCTCATCGTAATACAGAGTCAGAAACATTGGAGTGGGACGGTTGCACCGAGCGAATTACGCGCATGTGGAGCACGCACTCAGCGTGCGTGATCGCAGGTCCAGCTGTTGTCAGTCGCTGCTCTTCCAGCGGTCTCCGCAAATTATATATTTATACAACACACAATAGAATTGGATAGAAGAGAGGAGACGAGCGGCGGGCCCAGCTCTAATCCTGATCGACAATGGAGGAGGGTTGGGCCACAGACGCCTATCCCATGGCTGGCCAGTCAAGCGAGATGCTCTGAGCCCAGGCTCTGCATGGCAGCTCTAGCCTCATCTCGCGACACCGGACACGGCCAGCTAGGCGGCCGCGGATCATCCGGAACAGTGTCACCGGCTGAAATAGCCGCGGTTTTTTTCCAATCGGGCCGATCCTGTTACTGGGTAAAATCGGAACGGGTTCCTTCGTGCAGGACGTCATCGACGGCAAGCCCAGAAATCGGGTCGAGCTGTGAAGACACACTGTACTTAATGGTAGTGCTAAAATACCGCCGTAGAACCATGTTTTATGGAGGATTCAGAAATTCAACGTAAAGGAGCGTTGGAGTAGCGTCACACAGTGTTGGGTTGACGTCAAATTATAGTCCTCAGAAGTTCACTGCATCGAATTTTCCTCACAGCACAAACGGTCCTTCTCTATTTCTGCGACATGCGAATGCATTCGTGCAGGACGTCATCGACGGCAAGTCAGGGAATTGGGTCGAGCTGTGTAGGCAAACTGGGTTCGAGTGGCATCGCATAGTGTTGGGTTGACATCAAATTATCGTCCTCAAAAGTCTACTGTGCCGAATTTTCCTCACAGCGCAAACGGTTCTGTGCTTCATTTCTGTAACATACGAATTCCACCTGCTACTTGTTGCGACCTTGTCGCCAATGTTCAGCATTCCTCGGACGATGCAAACTCCGGTGGCATACCGGGGTCAAGATGACAGTTCTCTTTCAAGTTTGACCGTCGTTGGGATTCGGCACGCCTTTACTTCATCGTGATCATTGTTTCTTATTTCCAGTCAGATCACAACCGTCGTGAAAGTTTCTAGATCCATTAGATCAATGTTCCATACAGCAGTACACAACTGAATTCGTTATTCGAGTAAGTGGCATTAGCGAAGGTCAAAGTATTCTGATTGTCAGTAATTGATGAAGATTACCATAGAAATAATGAACACAGTTATTCTTGCTCAAAAAAAAAACTTATTATATGTTCTTCAGGAAAGGAGCAAAGAAAATATCGATGTAATTCAACGTTCATCCGATCTGGACATTCGTTGAATAGGGATCAAAATTTCGAAGGCTTATGGTCACCCGACCTCCTGATCGAGGCTCTAGAATTTTCATAATAATGATATCTGAAGTGCCAACAACCATGAAATTGTATTCACTTTCTCGTATCCATAAGTGTTGAGTTTAAGTGGCGCTGAACAGCCGCTCTAAGTAATGTTACAATTGTCGGAATTGTATCAATGCGTTATAGTAGTGTGTATCCAAACACTTGTCACTTTCTATTATATATACGAATAAATTACCGGCTGACACAAGTTGAGTCGTAACTCGGAAATTTATGATCTTGAATGTGTTGCGATAAGAGAGCAGTAGCGAAGTGGGAATGTGTCGGTCTGTTCCCCAATATTTGGCATATCCTTCTCACTTCAAAGTTTATATACTCAGCCAGTTTATGAGCGATAGTTTCGGCCGGTTTTCTCTCCACGTTTCAACATACGTCACTCACCAGATTTTCCAGCTCGAACATTCTGACGTGTGGTTGTGGATCTACATACAACGTCTCGTGTATGTGTGTGTTTTTCTTACTTTTGATAAGTCATGAGACCGCAGCGAGGGGTCAATTCTGGTTGATTGACTCGCGATTCCTGATTAACGCAAGGTCAGCGATGATTTTGTGATCGCAAGGGACGCGATACTCATTAAGGGTCATTGATTAACGGTTAAAAATGTCGCATCTCGTGGCGATTTGTTTAGAAAACTCATCCCACTTCTCTTTAACCCCAACGATAATTTCTCATTCAACGAGACATTAGAATTTCTGAAGATTGGTTATCAACTGCTGTTAATACTAGATTAGAGCTTACTTTTGAAATCACGTCGATTATCGTGGCCGAGGAAAATGAATGAGCGATCATTTTCTTCCACATTTTGGTGACATTTTCTACGCAGACCCTGGCCTAGTAACGGTAGTTTAACCTTCGCCGGGAACGTGCTAAATTCATTCATGGTCAAACCGGAGCAACAAGAAGTGCCTTTACATGCGTCCTCCATGAATTGGTCCAGTCCCGGTTCAGTGCTTGCTTGCGTGTCCTGACAGTTTCAGACCAGCGCATAATCCTTTGGATATATCTTCGCTGTTTAATTCCTTAGTAATTATTTATCAAATTACTGTTGATCTTCTGGAACCGTCACGTCGCGGTTATTCGGTGTAAGGAGTCAACTAAAACATATAAATTAGCGGTCAAAATTCCCGATACTCTTTTAACTTTTCACTGTGGAAAATTCCTATCGCCAGAACCTTGCCGCAAGTTCTGAAAATTGCAGCCAAATGGAACAAAAACAACAAAAAAAAAACAAGAAAATACATAAAAGAAAAAAAGAATAAGCTTTAACAGCGTGAAGTAACTTTGAAACCGTATTATAGCAAAATATCCACGTGAAATTATGTGTTTGAAGGTGAGTTTCACTGAAAGAATTTGGATTTTCATTTTTTACGATTTTCTCGAGATATACCGCAAATTAAATAATTGTCAAGTAAATGAAATAAGAGTCAAATATTCTAACAGATCGATTGCAGCTATTTTATTTTTCAAATTTATTCTCACGTTGCGAAAAAAACGCAAATTATTGAAGAAACACAATTCAATATATGAAACTTGTCCAAAACGTCTCAAAATCATCTAAAAAGTGTTTCTTTACTCAAATAAAGGCATTTGAGTCAATATTTTCACTTTAAAGTGAACGGCTTAGCTCCGCTTACATTTGAAATCATTCATACTAATTTGGAGCTTCATACTCTAAATACTGCGAAAGTGTTAAAATCAGTGTATCGGGAAAAATTTTTTGTCAATATTTATCTTTGCGAAACAATACAATATTCTCGATGAGTTATCCGAGTACTGTGAAGTTGGAACGGAATCTTTTGCCGCAAATAGGAATCACTGAAAATAGCTCGCTGTAAAACATTCAGTCATGATTGGTGTTGTTATAGTTTACGATCTGATGTAATTTACTTGCTGCGGTATAATAATACTCACTGCTGCAGCTGTAATAGATCCTTTGCCACGATAGAATTATTAAACGAGTGATTTGGTTTGGATTTACGGGAAAGTGTTTTCTCTTCGTGGTTACATTATTCATACCGTGTATACATACATACGTGTAATATACACAACGTATGGGTTACATGCTCGCGGGTTACGCCGGCAGCTATTTGCTCACCATTTACACCGTTAAAAATTATAAATTCGACTGCGTTTTCTTCAATTTTTTTTCCTTTTTGTATTCTTTTTCTTCGTACTGTGAAATGCACAAACAAATTTTAAAAAATACCGATATGCAGCTAGAATATTTCATTTTTTTTTCACAGTTTTCATCTTCCGTAATATTCAATCAATTCCCCAAACTGAGAAATGGAGTACTAAAAGTGAGAAGAAAAAAGTTGCTCTGATCCGAGTGAATTTTTTCCTGAATCTCGTGATTTAAAAAAAAGCTTATTTCAGTCAGCAGAACTTAGCTGACAATAAGATATCCACCTGATCGATTTATCGTTCATATTCTTTTATATGTACTTAGAACAGATTCGCTTGCATCGAGTAGATATTCAGTAGGTCATGAATTAATTACCGGATTTCGTTGAGCCAATGAAATTTTTTTCTCGCTGTGGCCTAATTCGATCGAATCAACGGTTTGCCGCGGTCTTCACAGTCGGCAATTTTTACTCAGGCTATTATTATCATCGAATACTCTCAAGGTATCCGGTATAATTCGTTATAAGTGAGACGGTTTTTCTTCCCCTGAAACGAGCGTTAAAAAAGTTTTTTTTCCCCCTTGACGGTGATTCGACCCTCTTTATAGGGTCATTTACAGTTTCAACACATGCGAATAAAGTGAACAACTCGTTGCAACGACTATTCAGGGTTATTCCCGTGATTTGGGATAATTTCATGCCCAAGTAGAGTATTTGGTGATCCCATTGGTGCAATTTGAAAAATTGTCATTCTCAAATAACAACAAAAATTGGAAAAATAACACTGTGTGCTTATTGATCAAGAAATTACGCGGATTTCTTTCGTTTATACAGCCAGTTGTACCGCGTTGTTGATTCGTTCAACTATTCGAGGTTTTTGCATATCTTAATCATCAATTTAATCAGCGTCCAAGAGCTGTCCAAGTTTCGTAAAGTTCACTCGAATTCAATAACGCGATAAAAAATGAAGTGCTAAGAAAAAAACAGTTCTGATTACAAAAATCCGTAACAAGTTTTTTTTCAACGGTTCTTCCACTTCGGTTTTTGAAAAAAATGTATACGTTCAAACTAATGGACATGAAATTTGGTGAATAATTTTTTTCTATATTTTTCCTCTGACTTTATTCCGACATCTAAACCGGTTTCATCATGAAGTTTATTAAAAAAAAGTTCAACGTGTCAAAAGACGGACGATAATACTGCTAGATTGCTAGATAATAGAACCGGTCTAGAAATATCCCAAGTGAAGAATAGAAGTTTTGAAAATATTCAGGAATTTTCAGAGTGTTTAAACAATGTTTTAGCTAACCAAAAAAAAAAAAAATTCAAAGTGCCGAAAAAAAAAAATGGAAAACAATCGGCCTGGAAATGTTTGGAATAAAAAATACAGTTCCTGATAATTTTAAAAAGGGTCCTTTCAAAAATCACTTTAAATATTTATAAATAATTGAGCAGTTGAATAAAAAATCTAAAAAAAAATTAGGATACTGTTTCAGAGTCGAAACAACCGCAGAAAAAATTTTAAACAAAATACGATGGTCGGGTTCGAATGGAATTTCTCATATGCAGATTTGAGAATTGTAACATGCGATAATCGTGGTTGGCCCGCGTAGCAAGTTGTTACAAGGGAGCTGAAAAATTGACGGCGCGGGTATCGTGTTATAAATAAACATTACAAATGTTATCGGTCGACCCGCTGCTGCTCTAACAGCGGCCTTCTAAACCTCATAGATAACATTTCTCTCGTCAGAGCTTTTATACATATATCGTCGGAATTCAAGATGATCAAACTCAACCGGCTATCAACAGTTTGTCTTAGCTCTTGCTCGAACGTTACTCTCAATTTTTCTCGCACATTCTTTTACATCCGGTTTCCCGACGTGAAAGTAAAATAACCGAACAACAATTATAATGGCCAAAATTAAATTCACCTGCAAGATTTCCTCCGCTGCAAATGGGTTAAATACTCTGACTCTATCACTCGGTGAGTTGTTCAACATTTCAAGAGAGTCAAGTTCGCAATGTTAATATTGAGCGATTCATTTTTAGAAAAAATCCTTATTTCGCAAATTTAGGATCGTCTCAAATTGAGTAATCTATTATTAACAAGCAAAGTGTATTCAGATTTTGGAAATTAAATTACTTTAAAGTTCTTCTAAAGTTTCGAAACAATGATTCTGGTTTCAATATTTCGTTGCATTAACGTTGTTAACTTCAACCTGGTAACATTTCAGTTATTCTTGAGAATCTGTATTCAAACTTGCTTTTCCATTATTAATATTATTTATTTTACATTATAAAGTGAAAACTTGATGTATAGAATTTGAAAACGTTGAAAGTCGGAGTATGGAGAAGTAAAAGGTTACAAAGGTCGTAATCATAAAATGCCAAACTGTGGAACCATCAGAATTCTTCTCGATGGTATAAAATCGTTTACAGATTCTCGATTTTGCTGTTCCATGTTTTGACCTTTCTACACTTTGTCTTTCTGTATTTCAGCTTACACTATATTTTCAGTTTTCTGTACTTAAACTTTTCCCATTTTTAATTTCTACGAATAAGATTTTCGCGTCTATGAATATTCGATATTCTGGTCCTTCTATCAATCAGAAATTCCAGTTTTTTATCCCTACCCTTCTTAGGTGAGACAATTTTTAGACAAATTTCGCCAAACCTTGCTTCCTTCGAGTAAATGGGAACTGAAACTCTTACGATTGACTTGACTTGAAGTTCTTACCGATATTTTTTTGTCCTTGACAAAAACTAGCAGATAATTATATAGCTCTGAAATTAATGTAAATCTTTTTTTTTCAGTTGTAATTCGTTGGATTTGAAATATATTTTATTCCACAGCGTATACAGCACTATTCACTTGGCTAAAAATAAACTTAATGGCTGTATTTTATCCATATCGTGATTGAAGACTTATCAACCTGGTTACATTTTTATTACTGTACAATTTGACGAAACAAACTTCTGCATTAGTTGTTTACAGCAATATTAAAAATTGGGTGTCATCAGCATGTATGAAAAAAAAATGTTCAACGAATATTATGTACGCGTAATATTCGACTCTTTGAATCATCTTTTTTAGCTGATTACGACTTAATTAGTTCGTCGCTGAGGCTAAATGGTCAGTGTGCTTATGAAATAAATCAAGGAGATTAAAGCCACGTGTATAGTTGAGCGATATATTTATATGTGTACTGCAGTAAATAAGCATTCATGCTGCATCGTTATCAGCGCTCCTGTTGACTAAGAATAGAAAGACTGTAATCTATTTTTATTTTCTATGTTTTCTCCCTTTCTTTACGAATATTTCCAGATTACAGGTTTCCGACTTATTATCAACATTTTCGTACTCTTCTCCACGTTTTGGAGAACCGTGATAATTTTCACTTGACCATGCTAATTCTATGCAAAACAAGAAATTTGGCCTTTGAAATAAGGAAGTAAAATTCATATTTCTGAACCTTGGATTCTGATTTTGGATTCTCATTCAACACGCTTGAATAATTTTTTTTCTTTTTCTGCATTTTACATTACTGGACAGTTGTAAAAGTTATTAAGTGATATTTAGAGGTGCCTATTTAATTTTTTCCATTTTCCATTTAAATAACACGTAAAAGAGATCGGAAAATTTTGTTCATTTTTTTTTCCTCGTAAATGGCTCGACTTATAAACCATATGGATACAGAATCTTAGAGAATATTTTACGCTCTATAAAAAAGTACTGAAATATAATTTTTCTAAATCGTAAAGATATTCGAAATAACTCACAATCAATCTTTATAAACGAATATCTCATTCGGACCTGATGTAAAGTTTTTCATGGCCCTTTAGAAAGGATCGCGTGTTTTCTTGGATACGTACGTGTACGTAGAATACGCTCAAACACTTGTGAATGCTATCATAATATACGTTAAAAAATGCTTGGAGCAGGAAAAAAACAAAAACTAACAGGCCTCAAAGTAATTTACACAGGAATCAAAGTAATAATCAGATAAACTTCATCTAAAGATAAACTGTCGAAATTATACCCTCGTAGATAAGGATCTTATCTGCGACTTGAGGTAGGTAATTAATACCTTCCGTACAGAGAAAAATTGTATTTGTTACAGTTCGTGGAAAATTCAGGTAGAATTAGTATCGTTATGATAACAGTTGACATAAATTCTTCGAATCACAAGAAATTGTGGTTTAAGTAACTGTTCTGGTTGTCAGAAGGTACTAGATTTTCTGGCTATCGAGACGATAAATCTGTTTATTTTATATAATATATTATTTCTAGGTAAACAACTCCTTAATATCAATTTATTGTTTCACCGTCATTAAATTATCCGAATAGTTACAAAAAAATATGATACGAGTGACCGTGTATTGAAAGGAAACAGATTTTCTGGTTATAGCTACAAGACCCATTTTCATTTTGTACGCAGGTCAATCTTTTTCAGTTACAGTGAAAAACGAAAATTTTCAGGGACTGTATTGTGACCATTGATAGACATTTTTTACCGCTCTTTGCATATTTCTCGACATTTCTCATACATAATTTGCCCAATTTCCCATATTCCACTTATTTTACCATCTGAAAGAAATCCCTGATTTTTTTCTCTGAAATTTTCGAGACCAACCGGTTTTAAAATATGCGTAAATTTGGACGCAAATTTAAGAAACGATAAATGTAAACAAGGAATATATATATATATACACATATATATATAAACACGGGATTAGTTTCTGTTCCAAAAAATTGTATCGTAAATAATATTCTTGGCAACCTCACAATACAACTTCGCGAATTGATAAGAATCGCGAACTTTTTTTGTGATGAACGCGTTAGGCCAGACAAATTTTTTTCTCTCCAAAGTAAGTGAAACAGCACTGCAAACCAAGCAAAAACTTTGACAAGTGCGAAAATTAATCACTGAATACGAGCGTATGAAACCTATAGAGGCTGTATTTTGTATTTACAAGTTTTTGTTCTTGCGATCAACAATTGATGTAACAATTTTTGCGATCTACAGCTTTCGAAAAGAGGGGGAAAAAAATAAAGAGATAATTTTCTATGTCGTCCGGCGCCGCTGAAACATTTATTTCGATGTCTAAAAATCGTCTTATAAAACGATATGAAGAATTAGCTCAGTAAGGTTTTTTTTTTATCTTTACCTCCTGCTCATTGTTTTGTGTTCTCCATTAACGTTATATCGTAATAATACGTTTTCTGTATAGCTAATTATACCTAACAACTGTACATTATATGTATAAGTCGCAGCACCGTTGTAAAATTTTACAACCACGTCTATTAATTTTAGAAAATAAGTTTGAATTAAAAATATTCGGGGTATGGCTGCATTTTCGTACATCGGGGTTTGCGACCCTCAGGAACTCAAATCTGAAGTCACTTTAGAGCTCCATAGCTGGCGTTTCGAGAAAACCGTAGCATTTGGCGTTTTTTGCGTTTTCCCCAAAAACTGCTATCAATTGGATGAAAAATGACTTGAACATCGTGTAGAGTGGAAAATTTCACATCGAATTATGTCCTCATAAGTCGAAAACGGAGTCGGATTACCAAATTGATAAAAAAGAAATTCTACTTATCGACGGTTTCTAGATAATTTTGGTGAAATAATTTCTTTTGTTTAAAATTTGGTAATCCTATTGCGTTTCCGACATGTGAGGACATAATTACATGTAGAATTTTCCGCTCTACACGATGGTCAAGTTGTTTTTCATCTATCGATAGCAGTTTTTGAGAAAATCGCAAAATTGGTCAAATTTTTCTATATTCTCGAAACGCCGGCTATGCAGCTCAAAAACAATTACACATTTGAGTTCTTGCGGGTCAAAAATCTCTACACACAAAAATGCAGTTATATCCCGAATGTTTTTAATTCAGCCCTACTATGACTGGACTATTGTGAGCAACTCTGCTGGAGCACTTGAAAATTGTTTATCGGCGTTACATTGAGCATGCGTTATACACGCACGCATCTACTTGTAATAAATTTGTCTAATTTTCTACTTAACATCGTGGGTAGCATATAAGTAACCTGGATATGTGCAATCATACATCGTATACTCTGAAGATAATTTGTGCAAGTTAATAGCTAGGTTCTCGATGCTTTAGATCCGCGAAAACGAGCAAAAAATGTTCACGTGTTGTGATTTACCTCTTTTTTCTCTGTTGTATTCTCTGACCGGAAATTGCTCTCCAATTGACAGATTTCCCACATTCATGGTTATTATCTGTTAAGCACAATGCGATCGCCGAGACACAGAGGTTTTGGCGTCTGCAGGTAAAATATGAAAAAAAGAATACACGCTACCTGATTATTTTCACAGCCGGAAAATATACTTTTGAGTACAAAACGACCGTGAGTTTTGTACCTGTAACCATAAAATCTAGATGACGTTTACTTTCATTTTTCATTGTGTTCACTAGGGTGGTCGTTAATTTCAAAAATATATGCGCCACCCCTGGAATCGACAGATAATGACGAAAAAACAGTGCCATAATTATTTTAGATTCTCAACTTGATTGGAAAGAGTGCCGATATTAATTCGAAATAAAAAACAAATTCTCAATTGTCGATTAAAAAAGAACTGTTTTTCAATTCATTTCGCTTGGTCGAAAAAAAAAAAAAAAAAAAAAGGAACGGACAAAACTTGGTGTAACGAGAAACCGAAATATTTTCAGCACGTAAACGTATTTGATAGTGTTCCTATCACATCGCAACGTTACACAGACAATATTAGTGCGACATAAAATTCTCACCTATGGTATAAACGTTATAGCACATCATACGTCATTGATAGGTTTGAAAATAGTCTTGGATAGAAAAAAAAAAGAAAAAAAAATGTAGCGTGGTGAGCACTGGACCTTTTTTCATTTATCAAATCGATTTCGGCACCCTTTCCAATCATGCTGAAAATTTTCAATAATTCGGGCCATGTTTTATCGTCATTATCTATAGATTCCAGGGGTGTCAAGTATATGTTCGAAATTAACGATCACCCCAATAATCACTCGTATTATATATTCTTGTAACGATTGCGATAATTTGATGTCGGTGCAACCATCAATTGATGTCGAGCCTTTGTTTAACTGATAATATGTATTCAACTATCAAGAAACAAACAAGTTTAACCTTGCGATAACCAGAAAAAGGAACGTTGACAGCTATAATCACATTAAATAGCTACTTGCACCCTATTTTCTTGTGATTAAAATAATACTTAAACCGTTATTGTAACGATGTACCAGCCATGTTATTAGACTTTTCTAGTAACCATGTAACAAATAAAAGTTTGCACAAAATAATCAAATACCCCAAAGGAGCAAAATATTGAAGTGAGAAAAATTACAACACCTCAAAGCTATTTGTAGCTAATTAAAATTAAACGATGCAGAGATGCGGATAAGATTTTTCGAACTCAGATCCCCGTCTATAATACATTATATTTATACCTTAGACTGGTTCACAAAAATCGAGTGTTTTTTTTTCAATGTCACATATTTAATAGTTGTAGGAAGAGGAAATAAAGTGCCTGTTATAATTTGAGCTCTTGATAATTATATTTAATGGTTCCTGAACGAAATTTTTCCTTTTCCATTTAATCAACATGAGAAAATAATTTTAGTGATTTCTGAATTTTGCAGCTCAGCAACTCGGCAATCAATGTACGTAAAAGTTCGATACATATGTTTGTGGGTAATTTAGTGCTCTACAAAAAAGTTTGGTTATCATTTTTTGATAACTAAACTAGCTATTTCAAAATTTATTCAAGGTTAAAGTTGAAATCGCGTATAAATTCAACACAGCGCAAATGATGTATTCGTTATTTTTGATACTCTAGAGTAAGTCTCATTTTCTCTTCCAACAACTATTAAGCATGTGACATTGAAAAACAAAACAGTCCATTTTTTTGAATCAGTCTAGTATACCTACTGACTCTTCGTTCTCAATTGTTTTCACTTTCTTGACTCGTATTCTAGGCATATTATACATGCGCACATACATACATACGTAATGAATTTATGAGTTTGTGTGAATTTCACATAGGTATTAGATACCTGTAGCGTGTGCCACCGCAGTCCGTAGACAGTTGAATGCAGGTATTACAATCGGTGCAGCAAACGCACATTTCGCTTCACTTTCCTTTATGCTTAATTGCTAAATTGCCATAAATTGCTTCCTTGGTTCGTATTCTGTCAGCTGTGCTTCCTTTCCATGATAGTCTTGATTTTTTTTTTTCTCTGTTTTTCACAGTATTGTATTGTACGGTTTTAATTTATTGTTACGACTCCTTTTCTTTTTCAACCTGGCTGTTCTTCTTCGTTTTTCTTTTACTTCTTCATCTCAATAACAAAACTTGTTCGACATAATTATTCATCGTATGCACGGCATTGAGATTTTAAAAAGACTTTTCCCCACTTCTTCCATTTGTCCGAAACAAAAACGCACGTTAAGAAGTGGACACACAATGATCATTTTCTACTTCTCCTCGATCGATTTCTTATTAATTTTCAATTTCAGTTGGTCATGTCTTCAAAAACTCCATAGAAATGCAACTGACTCTGACTCGTTATGAACATACGAAATTTTAATGACAAAAATTTCTTATACCACCGATGCTTAAGTTTACGGATAAACTGCAATTAAAGAATAATGGATTTGAGACCATAAGCGGCTTCTTTCAAGATTCGAAACCTCGCAGTGGCATAGGAAACTCAATCTGTGTTCAAAAAAAAGCAAAAATCGAACACAAGTTAGCTCTAATGACGGGAAAAATCAAGTTTTCTTCGCTAAATTCTGCGTGCAGCTAAAAGTGTAAGTGAACTTCATTATCCAACACCGCTTTCCATGTTAGTCACAGCTGATTCACGTACTGATTGTGAGCCAAAAAACAAAGAGATAACCACAGGGTGGAACGTTAAAGACATGTAGTACTTCTACCTTTTACCGACCGAGCAAACGCACGCTTTTCTTCCTATAATAATCGTTGAATAAACGAACAGACGGAAAGGGTTCGAATTTCTACGGTGCATCGCTCTTTTATAGCGATATTCAGGAAAGTTACTCATATACCAATAATCGTCAAAAAAGTGTAGTTTTTTTGACGCGTGTTACTATTTCCACATTCCCTGCATTTCAGGGGCCATAAAAGTGCATAGCTGAGATATTTTGCGCAATTCCGGCAAGAACGAGGAGTAAAATGATCCATCGTGAGACTGTTTTCATGCAATATTGCGATCGCTAGAAGAGAACTAGGAATTATAATAATTTAGTAAATAAAAGATGCTCTCACGATCAGCTGGGCGATTGCTCGGTCGGTAACGGTAGGCGTACTATAATACATAACCTTTAATCGTCGGTGGAAGCGATCCGGGCATTCTTCGTTCTCCTCGATGAAGGAAATTCACTCGGTTTTTCGGCGCTTCTCTTTCTCTTCCTTCTCTGATTATTATCGAGATTAGACAGGCTTCAAGAGCCACTCGGGATCGAGAACCTAGTCAAAGTTGACATGTTTGTTCCTGCACCCAACCGCGAACTCGGGACGCGTGAAGGAGGAGAGGGAGGATAACTTTCTCTGCGCTCGTCGTGTGTCGGAGGACTGGTTGCCTTCCGGGTTGCTGCACGAACCGAACACGCCAGACTCGCAGACCGCTCGTGCCGGAGATCAAAAGGGAACGAAAGAAGGAATATTAAACGGATTGTAAAATTTCAAATCCGGAAAATGGAATGAGCTGATTAACCTCTTCGGTCACACATTTTTCAAATTAACATTTTGACCTGAATTTTGTTATTCGGGGGATTTTGAGGTCGCTGATCACGAATCTGAAGTAAGAATTTGATCATTTCTAAATCCAATGTGGCGGATGTAAAATCGAAAAACTAGCAAATTTCGATAATTCTGGCCAAAACTGGTTACTCGGAGATTTTTGGGGGGGCGCTGAACACGAATCTGAAGTCAGAATTTAATAATTCGTAAATCCAAGATGGCGGATACAATATGGCTGATTTAAAACTGAAAAAACTATCAATATGCAGTGATTCTGGGCGAAATTTGATACTCGGGGGCTTTTGGGGTCGCTGAGCACGATTCTGAAGGCAGAATTTATACATCCTTCCGAAAGAGTGGGTTAGTATGATTACCGACTCAATGATTCGAGCCTGAGATATTCTCATCTAAATAACTGTTCTTTGAAGAATTTTTTGAGGTGGAACGCTGAGCATTCCACTGTGTCTGAAAGTCTAAATTGCAGACGTCATGAGGAAATATGGTCGTGAATTGGCGATGCGTGAATCACAGATCGTGGAGGGGGGTAAAAAATGTGTGAAGAGATCAGAAGATAAATGGGTTACATTATCGAATTTTCAAATAGGCGAAAATCTGTTTCATATGATTTATGAAGTG
Source organism: Neodiprion lecontei (assembly GCF_021901455.1). Taxonomy (NCBI): domain Eukaryota; kingdom Metazoa; phylum Arthropoda; class Insecta; order Hymenoptera; family Diprionidae; genus Neodiprion; species Neodiprion lecontei. The sequence goes on from NC_060266.1 coordinate 8,187,828, forward strand.
TGTAGAGTTGACATATCAAGGAGTCGAAATGTAGAATAGTCAAAGAGTTAGAAATCCATGATTGAAAATATTCAGAATGAATAAGAATTTAGCAGAATTTTGATTATTTTGTATTTTGGTTTTCTGTACTTTACTTTTCTACATGTCGACTCCTCAATAATTTGACCTTCGACATTGAGAAAATTACATAAAAGTACATTTTTGCGTCTTTAAGAGGTCGGTATTGTGACTTTTATTTTCTGATCTTTCTAAAGTTTTTTTACGCACTCACATGTTGTAATTGACGTTGAGTTACTCGGACCGTCTGGCTCGAACATTAGGAAGAGAGTAAAATTGTTCACAAAATTATACAACCTCTAACACTGATTTCAAGTTATTTCTACCTGATCGTGTGATTTTTATTGATTTTCAGTGATTTCTGAGCGTTTTAGGTGATTTCCGGATTAAATACAACCACAGACAATAATGAGAAATCGCTGGAAATCACCTCGAACAGCGGAAAATAATTGGGAATCAAAATAAATAAATCAATAAACTAAAATCAACGGAAATCACGCGATAAGGTAAAAATCGCTGGGATGTTAATGTATTGAAACCGTTTGTGCATGTACCGCAAGCTTGTGATTTCGACTGATTCGCGATAATTTCTAATGATTTTAGTTATCTCGATTGATTCCTCGTTACTTCAAAGAACATTTCTATCATTTAAGTGAACAAGTACAGATACTCTCAAGAGTCTCGAGAAAATCAACATAATTCAAAACGGACCAGTATCTTAAAAAAAAGTTCATTCGCATCACGGAAGGTTTGGAATAAAAAAAAATTTGTAAATTGAGAATTTTTCCACAATAATGGCCCAATCGATCCTTGAAATATCTCGTATCCTTCGATGAACTATTTTTTGTTGTTCGAATCTGGGAAACTAAGAAGAAAAAATTCACCAAATTATTTACGAATTAGGGAAATGTTTATTTTGAAACTAAGGTGATTGATCGAAACTATGCGCATGATTTTTGTTCGTCGAAAAAAACCTACATTCGAATGATAAGGAAAGATCTTTACAGCACAAATTTTGCTCCCCAAAAATTCTTCGACGTGGAATCAACTTTGATTAAAAACTATAGATTTTCAAATTAGTCAATTTTTTGTAATTATTTTACTCGTCACCTCAACTTCTCTTGATTCACAAATTTATATCCAAACGTCATTTTTATATTAAACTTAAACGTGAACTCCACAACCCCAAGAGCTTACTTTTCCTACCATAAAGATCACCTGAACACAATTTTACAAGTAGTACAATTTTTTTAATGCTTTTTACACAATATCTCGGGTTCTGATCAGTGTGCAAATCGAGCTGAAACACGTAAGAATCACATTCCAAATACCATACATTAATAATTTTGAACATTCTAATTATGAAAGTTTTTCTCGAATTATTGATATAGTATCTTAAATTATGTTATTTGAATTTGCTTTTTTGGCGATCACTATCATTGACAAAGATAACTTCACTAGAGATTTCTTGAACGGTTTCATTTTTTCAACTTTATAATTCCTTTTTAATTCCGCTACTCGAACATCGGGCAAAGAATTTTTGAACACGTATTCTTGGAAGTCGATAGTGGAGAAGAAAAGAAGTTGTCGCGCAACGTTTTTCTTCTATGTATAAGTTTATTTTCTTCTTGCCTTGACTTTTTCGTCGTTGATCCGGTTCTGAAATACGCTTTTCAACATAATTCGACGATATTTGCGCTCACCCAGATTTAAATGGGCCGCGTCTACATGGTGGTAGTAGGTGTACCGTTTCACCGGTCGATCGCTAAACCGGTTGAAGGACTCTCTCGTCGGTTGATTCCGGTCATAAAACTCGAATCAGGATCCATTATTTCCCCGAGTGTGGATCCTGTTCGTCGTTGCGTTGTCGACCTCCATTATTTATTTTCAGAAATCGACTGGAACTTGGAATTCAAATTTGCTTCTTCAATTACACAGAAATAATCAATTTGGCTATTCTATTTCACCCCTTTTACGGGTAAAGGGATTCAGAAATGGAGAAAAAGAAACGAAACAACAGCTTAGAAAAATGCTATTTTTTTAATTTAAACATGTCTTTGGAAACGTGCCACTTTTGTCGAATGGTAATGAAAAATACAACATTTACAGAAACAATTCCCAGCGTAGTGTGAATGAGTGAAAATTTTTGCGCCGCGTTTCTTTTCCTCCGCGAGGAATAATATACATACATATTGTAATAATTATTAGGCAAAAGAATCAGGCTCTGTTTGATTTTTACATCACGATTGTATTTTTTTCTTCTTTCCAAATTGTCATTCTCTCTAACTTTTTATTTATATTTTGAAAACGCTCGTTTTTCACTTACTCAGAAGGTGGTTGACTGAAAATCGATAGTTTTAGTTAACCTTATTACGAGATAGTCGTGCTTCGAGTGTTTATCGAATTATTATTATACATTCGTAAGCTAAGAAAGATCTCTTTAAGAATAACAAAATAGAAAATGTCAGAATTATAAACACCAGTTCGAGTATCGATGCTTAATTCGTTTGAAACCGCTTCGGAATGGCAAAAGTCAAGCAGGTTTGTTCGATTTTACTCTACGACCTCTTATTTTTTTGAGAAGACTGTCTACGAAGTCATTGTATAGATTTTTGTTTTGTTTTCAGAAAGTCGACTTAATGCTATTTCCTAAATTGCTAATATGATTTGTTGGTCATAACCAAAATCGGCACAATATTCTACGATAAACATTCAACGAAGCCATGAAAAAAACAAAAAAAAAAAAAAATAAATATATCACAATCAATTCGTAAAAAATAGTCTTCCGAATGAAATTAACCATCGTGAAGTTAAAATCGAACGAATCTACACAATTTTTTTTTAATTTTTGACTCGATTTTAACAACGGATCGTTATCCAAGCGACTGTTTGTATAATTCCAGAACTTTTCATTTTCACATTCGTCGTCGAGATCCCAGCAGCTTTCGAATAAAATAATTTCGCATTTATACTCGTATTAAAATTAGTAAGAATCCTCGATTCTCGGGTCACCGATCTCCGAAAATTTGTCTAAAAATCGCGCGAATAACTAGAAATGAAAAAAGCGCGAGTGTTGAGGCAAAAAGAAAAAAAAAAAAACTTGTGTCGGTAGTAAAAATAAAGAGAATAAAATGGAGATGGGGGAAGGAGAACAATCTGAATCTCAAATTTATGGCTTACACCGAGAGAAATTTTTAGTTCCGGTTACCGCTCAGTCCTTAATTATTTTCATTTTTTACCACAATCTAAAAATATAGTTCCACGTACATAATGAAAATTAGTTTTCTAGCTGTTACCGGAAAGTCTAGGATCCGTTACTATTCTTTCTCATTACGATCACTGTTACTATATTTTCGTGTAACTGTTGCGAAAAATTAACGCTTGTGCAAGAATAAATCGACGTTACAGCCTTATTTAACTAAAAAAGTAGATTAAACCTCACAAACTGATTTTGCGTCGCAATAACCAAAAAAGGATCGACAATAGCGCAAAATGGTTACGCGTACCTCGTTTTCCGTAGTTCCAACAATATTCAAACAATTTTTTTTTTTTTTTAACGATACCTGTTTCACTGAATTTTCCCAGTTACTGTAAGAAATGAAATTTTTCTCAGTGTACGGCTCGACCAGAGCGACACACGTAGGAGGTACATAAAAACAACATAAAGCAAAACGGCCGGCGGGGGTTCGGCATTTCTTGGTTGGCCTAGCCCTAGGAAGTAAAGTGGAAATGTAAGTGTCAGTCGAAGCCGACCGGATCGGGCCATGTGACTTTCACTTTCACCGCCAAAATAACGGGGACGCACGCACCGTTGCGTTGCCTCTACGCAGACTTTTACACGCGGAGCAGGAATCGCTTTTCTGGCCGCTATGCGCCTTGTTAAACCCGGAATAGGTTATACGTACACACGCAGCGACTGAGTATACACGCCTTCGTGAAACACGCGTCTGATTTATTCTCGGTGTAATAAATCCGCTCCCAAGAACTCGCCGCTCTTCAACTTCCCCGTTTTCTTTTCCCAACAGCTCCCGCGGCCTTCTTTCTCGTTTTCTACGATTTGCCGCCAGTTATACATATATGCGGTATACATATTATAATCATACGTAAACATGTATAACATGCTGTGAGAAAATCTTTTTATCCGGCCGAATTATTATAAATATATTATAGCCATTTAATTTTTTATCACATCGGATTTCTGCCGATTTTCTAACATTTTACGTCATTTTGCAGGCTTTCAGTGAATTTCAAGTATCATACGATGAGATTTCACAAAATTTCAAGTCACTGCTATAACATATTCGGTTACCAGCCCTTTCAGTCACAGAAGCTATTACAGTGGCACCCTTTATTTATTTTTTTTATTTTCTTACTTTTTTTGTTTGTCATTTTTCTTTTTCATATTCCCTGCGAAACCCTGAATTTTATTTCCTACTTCTGTGCCGAAAAGAAAAAAAAATTAATTGCTAGATTGACAGGGTTCAAATTATCAAGACTTTCAAAAGATTGTGCACCTTGTGAAAAAATTTCGTGATATTTCGCGAGATTCCATGAAATTAAAAAAAAAAAAAAACTTCAAACAATTATTTATTATACGGAATTCTGAATGATCTCATAACATTTTAAGAATTTTGAAATGATTTTGATTCATTATCCATTTCATCAAAGAAATTTGAGAAATTTTTTATGTTATTTTGATGATCACATGATATCTTAAAGATTTTGTGAAATCGAATCGTGGTTTGATGATTTTACAAAATTTCAATAGATTTCAGAAACATACCAAGTTTTGAAAAAATTGAGTAAGATTTTGAATTGTTTAAAAAACCTTGTAGAGATTTTCCGTTAATTACAAAATCGTCTGTTTTTCAAACCTTCAAAACTCTTCGGAAATCGCATTCATTTTTCTCACTTTTCACGAAATCGAATGAAAAGCGCCACGAAAGCATGTAGAAACTGATTAACGCGAATCTCTTTTGAAACATTGCGAATGTTTGCAAAATCGCACGGAATATCTAGGAATCTTTTTAATGCATAAAAAATACTGAAATCTTAGCTAATACAAAAATTTTTGAAATTGTCAAAATCCTATGTAATCATTTGTTTGAATTCCTCAAGTTGGTAAAATCTTAGAATGCAATATTTAAAAACAGATCTTAGGCTTTATATTCATGAATTGATCAGCGAATGATGATGGCTATAGAAGTATCAAGAAATCTTCATTTTTCATGAAATTTTGGATTCGATTTTTCGCAAATTTACTTTTTGCATAATTTGAATAAGTGTATGAAATTACGGGTCTTAAACTTCTCAAAAAAAATCCTCTGTATTATACAAGGATAAACGGTAATTATGACGAAAAAAAATAAAAGAGATATCAAACTGAACAATTCACATGCTAACAAAATTTTTTCCGTACCCGGAAATTTGACTAATCTAGATATATCTATAAAAATATCTTTGTCCAAGTATAGAAATAATCTCTATTATTTCGATAGTTCTCCATCTGCTAATTTGAGTACAATCCGAATGTTCTTTTCAATATTCTTAACAACATGTTTCAGAAACATCAACAAGAATTTCAATACGACGTTTTTTCCCAACTATAATCCAGCTACATTGCAGTGTCATTCTTTTTCAGTCGAAACATTCGCACTGTGCAGATATTCCTGAAAATATTTGCAAATTCGGGATATGAATAGTTTTTTTTTATTTTTATTTTTCTATTTTATTTTATTTTCAAGTTTTCGGACACAATTTTTACTTCGGCAATTATTCGGTAGCCGAATAATACCAGTTTTATCTGACTACCGTTGTTGCTGCTACTTCAGAAGAGTTCTAACAACTTTATAGAACAGTAATAAACATATATAACTATACGCACATGTATATCTGAAACTCGTGGTGAAGCTCAAATCGAGTAAATGTGGAATGACGTTATTTATTGTGAGTTAAACTCGAAGCCCGCACGCGTTGCCCAGATATTACTAAGTTCAACAAATCAGCTGCGGAAACCAGGTCACAGTTAAGTGCGAGTCGAAGTAAGTACAAGACGTCACATCGTCGTGCCTGCCGTCGTAGGACGACGATTCTGACTCTGCGTTCGTTTTATGCTGTGCAAACACCAGGTGAAATTCATCCGCTCTCGTATGATGGTACAGAGACCGAGCGTGAGTACGAGTGGCGCCGCGAGTGGCCAAATTTGTCCCCATCGACGGGACTAGCACTAAAGTTGACGCGTCACTTGGCGGTTATTCATCATCATTTTTCCGAAAAAACAAATATTTGTACCGAAAAAAAACTTCCCCCCGGTGTAGGAAAAGTGAAGTTTTTATAATAGTTTCAGAAACACCGAGTAAACCGTTATTTACTCAATTGAAAACGATCGGTTAATTTCGTGATATGGCGTAACCACGGAAGCCTGTGATTGGGTGACATGAGTCATTGGCGTAGACAGCAGAAAATGTCCGTCGGTTGGGACAAATACGGTCGATTTGGCGCTGTCGTCGGGTGACTCAGTTGGCAAGTGAAGGTGCCGCGGATTCGGGGTTACTTTTTAGGGAGACTGGAAAATTGTTGTAACATTATTCTATTTGTGATAAGCGGCTTGAACATTAATTTAAGTACAAAAAAAATTGGGGAAAGTAACTACTTGGTCTGATTGTAGTAAGCAATACTACGTTCTGCAATACTGCAAAGAAATATAGAGTCAATGACCATAACAAAAAAAAAAAAGTTGTAGCATATTATTAATTTTTTTGGTACAACTAAACAACGTATATTCGTTTCGTATCGAGAACTATATTTTTCGGTTACGGTAAAAGGTGTAAATAGTTGAGGAATGTTTACTACCCGCCACTGGAAAATTAAATTCGGGGTTCTAGACCCGTTTTCAAAATTATACAAAAAGAAAAACGTTAAACAAAGTTTCAGAAGCTGGGATCGAATTTTAAAAAATTCCGTTCATTAATCTCTTCACAATTTCTTGTTCCTCTTGCGAAAACTTATTGAACCATACATGCTTTACTGGCAAATGAACAGTTTACGAATTCTTAAGATAATTTTTTCCATAGCTTGTTATAGTTACAAAAATGATGTGTCAAAAATCGTCAGCTATTACAAACTTTTTTGAATTTAGGTTGACATTTTTCTAGACTACATCTGTGTAACAAATGGATTCTTACAACACTGTTTATTTCAATCAACATTAGCTTTACTGTTAAAACATTGATGTTGTGATGTTTTTGATTAAATCATTTTTTTCGTTACGTTCTGAAGGTTACAGCTTAAAAGACCAAATAATTTAATAAATAGCCTAGCTCTAGTCTTGCCTGCAGCTAAACGTACAGTCACAAAATAACCAATCAATACAAGGGAAATTAAAAACAGGGTCCTTCACGCTTAATATCCTAATACAATTACGTTTAGTTGACAATGAGTATAATTATCGCCATCGCAGCTGCTGTCACCTTTTTTACGACATCTTTTTTTATCTTTTGTATATCAGTCAGATTTCTTTTATATCGATTCGATTTCTCTACGGCGTTCAATTGTTTTTTATTAATAAAAAAAAAAAATAAAAAATAAAAATAAAATAAAAAACATTCCTACCCCTATTTTTCTCACAATTAATTTGTTGCAAGTTGAGGCTACTAAATATCGTCCCTTGAACATTATACGCAGATGATTAGTCCACGTCTAACGCTATAATTCGGAACGATACCTACTTTCTCGCACACGGATGAATATGACGGCTGGCTTACTATCCAGTAACAAAGTTAGGAACTGACGGATTGACGAGTGATGAAAAAAAATAAAATGAAAAAATTGAAATAAAAAACAAGCCGACCACGTGGGGACGGCAACGGAGAAAGGAGGCCAGCCAAATGTCAATCTTTAAAACCGGAGGTATAGATAAAGCAGATAACATCTAAGCTAGGTTTAACTCGCCTGTGAGAGTCAAGCCTTTTTGGCTGTTGCAGGTGTTGCTGATAACCACGAAACGTTTCACCAAATTTAATAGCATTGAATTTTTTTTTCAACAAATTTTGCACCCCCGGTCGTATTTATTATTAATGCATATATTTTCCTGCTTCGACCAAGATCAATTTTTTATATTCAGTTTTTATTCGAAACTTGACAATATTTTTCATACGCCAAATACAGTTTTAAATTCATTGAAACATTTTATTCGTTGCGACGAATCAATTGACAATTTTTTCATTTCTTGACACCTGTTTTTGGTGCCGAAATTTCAGACAGAGGTCAAAAATAAAACCGTAACTAATGTACAAATTATACAACTGATCAACTTCATTAGTTTGAATATTTCGGCGTACAAACAAATCAAATAATTTGCAGGTATTCACCTGATTTTTGGTATTTATTTTATACACTTACAGAACATTCTCTGAGAGAATATATTCGGATATTTGATAAAAAGGAAAAACAATCCTCACTCTCCGCGAATAAAATAAATAATAATAATAAAATAAAAAAACCCTCGCATTTAGCATTGCTCACGCTGCAAATTTCATTCTCATCGAAAATCGGCCGTTTTCCGTATTCCGACATAATGTACTATTCAAATTTATTTATCCTGGCAGATAATATGTCGATTTGTAGTGGAAGGAAGTTTGGATTTAAGGACAAATGTAATTTTTGTATAAAGAAATTTTTTGCCAATTGAATTCAAAATATGATAACTGTGGTATTCTGAAAGCATAAAAAGTAAATGTATAAGCGAACCTTCCGAGTTTCTCAAAATTTTCACGGTGGATTTGTAACATTTATTTTACACTTGGTCAGGCGATATTAAAATCTATTCTCGGTTACAATTACGTAAAACCAACTTTTATCGACTCTCTCAATTATTATGAAATAAATTCTTCTGTCAAACAAAACCATCCGGATTTAACTTACGTTCGTCAAAAATTATCCTATTACCAGCCTTTTTACTTCCAATCAAACGACATTGACTTCAACCAAATATGTTACACGACTTTCTCGCATTATAAAATAAAATAAACAATTTCTCATAAATGAAATGACTACAAGATTCCACATAAAATTAACCAGAAACCGGGTGCAAAAGATTTGCGCCTCTGTAAATTATTCTCACGACGAATATCTGCTGAATTATACGGGATCACGTCAATCGACCGCATTTGAATTCGCGCGGTTCAACGTCCTCGACAAATTCTATCAGCTATGTATATAATTGAATACGTACTGCGACATATATTATTTTTATTGGCATTGAAACTTTTCAGCGATCACATCGAAACGCGTATACATTTGTATGATTTTTATTTTTTTTTTAAATTCATTTCACCTTCTATCGCCCGTCTGTCAGTCGTCTCGACGCTGCGTGTGTCTCTTCGTTAAGTTAGTAACACGTACGATACACGAATACACGTTACAGAGCAGCTGTTGAGAATCAATTTTAGATTACGCGAGCCCGTGGGCGCCTGACTAGGTCAACTTTACTCGCCGTGGACAATCTTGATGAGCCTCGATCTTGTACCCACTGATCCCATTCACTCCGATCGGCTATTCACCTGCACCTCGGCTTATCCGCTCTGATGGTAATTGATTAATTACCCATTGTCATCGGAAAAACCGGAAAAATTCGACAAGCCCTCAACAAGGGAAATTTCTAGTTGTTTATAGGTTGTTGGTCGCGCAGTCCCGAACTCTTTTCATCCCTTGATCATGATCGTGATAGTATTTTTTTGCACGAAATTGAGGTTAGGGTTGCGCAATGTCAGATTTGTTTGTGGCTGCGCATGCGCTCACCGCTGCCAACCCTAAAGACATTTCTTTACATCTAAAGAAATTGGAATCCGTTAAGAGAAAAAAGAAAATTTGTTTTCGCACTAAGAAATATTGCCGTTTAGGCTGGAATCTGAAGGAAATCAGAAGATGTCTGACGAAATGTCGAAGCTGATAGCAAAATTTCTAAAACGTTGTCTTTGAAATCGAAACAACAGACTACAAATCAACTAATTGTAAGGTGTTACTCTCATTTTTGGCAATTTTGGCACAATTTTTCATAATTTCAACAATATTCAATCCACTATTGTAACGATATTTCAATAAATTTTTGTAACTTTATTTTTTGTAACTGTAGAAGTGAAATATTTTTCAGTAGAACGGTTCTGAAAATCCTGGAATTCTACTTAAAATTACGATCTTTATTACTATGATATGTATGTCTCTCGAATTTATTTTCTTCTTGACTATTCTTCGATTTTATATTCATTTCTGAATATTTGGAGATACTTTATTTTCTCCGGCAAACTTGGGTCGATACTGTATATGATAAGAGTCGCTGTTTAAAATTGGTCTGCTTCAGCTGCTACGTTATTGTTTCTTATCTAACATATCAACGATCTTTGAAGAAATGTGAACAATTTTACGAAACTGCGACAAATAAAAAAGAACTGACCCGCAAATGTAAATTGCAATATTATATACGTAACAAAACTTTTGGCGAAATCGAGCAAGATTTTTTTTGACCCCGACCTGCGAGAAACAATTCTTTAAAAACATATTATTTTCGGAGTATCTGGTTTCTAGTTCTAAAAAAATATATCAAAAATTTGGTCAGCTTGTTTTCAATTTATGAAAGTTTTCAAATTATACTCAGTGTGGATATATTATTCCATGGAAAAGTATTTTTCTAAAATGCATCAAATTTGTAGAATATAACATATTATCGTTGAAACTGGTCAACAGAATTGTTTTTCAAACTTTGAAGTTATCTCCAAATAGTGTATAATATGAATTTCGCGAAGCTCCTTAATCATACGTGAATTAAATTCGAAGCTTGTTACGTCAGAATTTAAGCTGCATATATTTTTTTAAATCCCCACAATGATAACAACACCGATTTCCACCATTCTTTTTTCCATTTTCCAAAACAAGGCGTTTCAACCTCTTAAGCGACGCTATTCTAGTTTAATTCATCTAGAAATCCGTGGGTGACAAGTAATCAACTTATAGATAACGATACAACGATAAACGGTGCATATCAATTTCTATTTACACACAGAGCGTAAATTTGCACAAACCCACAAGCGAGTGAAGGAAAGCAAACTAATATCCTCAATTTCAACGCGTACGTGTTCAGCGTAGTTTCGAACTTTCTCAATTAAATTTCCATAATCCATCCTATCCATCCGCCTCTATTGCAGTCTGAGAAACGATGCATAATAATATAAATCCCATTTCTGATAAATGTATCTGGATTTTTTTTTTTTTTTTTTTTGCACGAAATATATTCCTTGGATTAATTTCGAGAAATTTGATACCAACAAATAAACAAAAAGTATTTATTTCTTAATTCAAAAGTTTCTACTTATCCTTGCCACGTTCGTAAGTGAGTGAAAAATTCAATTTAAATTTATGTATCGCTCGCACATTTGAATTGATGATAAGAAAATTACTTTCGCACGTCCGTGCTATAAATTAATTAGTTTTAGTGCCATCTTCTCCCTGTGAACCCTGTTATTTTATTCTTTCACTCTTCACCCTCCTTCGGAGCACTTTCGTTTGTTGCGTAACACGATCCGCGACGCTTTTTGTTTTCCTCATTTTTGTTAATTGCTCCGGTCGGTCGACGCCGACGCCTTTGCTCTAGCCGCGAGAAAGTTTGAAAGTGAATTACGGTTGGGAAAAGTTTTTCAACTATGAATATAATCATCATAAAACAAACTGATCCCCGGCCACTCTATGTATGTGTATTATATATATATATATATATATATATAACCTTTGAGTAGCTTGTTATTAAACATATGTTCGTGTACGTCTTACAGACTTTATTCCGTCTTGCGTTATTTTCTCCAGTTGTATCATAAGAAAGTGTTGAAAAAAGCGTTCATATTCATTGTCACGTAATGTTGTAATATCGATAACCGCTGTACCGGATATATCGCAAAAATTTATCAAGCGAGACGAATGTGAGACCATAAATGTAAAACCGTTCGTTATAAGTCCGCTCATTATAGTGCAACTCTGTCCTACTTGCATTCTCAAATATTTATTTGGATTGTATAAATTTTATTACAAGATAGTCGCACGTCGAGAAATCATGAAATCAAGGTATTCGTAATTTGGGACGATCTCTTTGAAAATGTAAAAGTACGAAATACTGGAATTATATAGAAACGAAAGTTTTAATATCGATGATTCACTTCAATCCCTCCCAAATTGTTGAAAAATGAAATCGTTTCTGCGATGGCTCATTTCATTCGGATAACTATTTTTCTTTCTAAAATTCTTACACAATTCAATTTGATATTTCCATTTATTGATCATAATCAACGTCGGCGCAATGTTACAAAATTAAATGTTTTATAACGCCGATGTAATAAAAAACAGTATCCCAGTGAGATCGTAAAAAATAATCTAATTCGGAATGAAATGATCCACCGTCAAGTAAAATCGAAGAAATCTAATCGATTTTTCATCATTCCGAAGCGATTTCAAATGAAACGTTGATGTCTAACAAGTTTCATTTCATAATTGCAGCATAATTTTTATTAACATCCGGGAACAAAATGTCTATAGAAGATCTTCTTGCAACTTTTGCATGCTAACGATTTTGTAATAATTTTATTCGTTTTCTCATAATTTAACGAAAAGTATTTTCGTCTTCCGGTACATTTTTCCACTAGGTTTACACCCAATACCTACAATATACCTACACTACTATAACTTCGACTCTGTGACGTAAAAAAATGAATACACATTTATTATTGTTCAACAATTACACTCGTTATGCAAGAAGAGTTCTGGCAATTTGCATCTTTCTTATTTCTATTACAAATTCAAATTTCAATTGTTTTTTTTCTACATAGTATTAACTTTAAATACAGTACTAATTATACTAATTGCTTTAGTATATTCAATTTCTTGAGCCGAAGTAAATATACGTATCTAGATGATCTACTTTCTCTTCCCAAGGCATAATAATAGTAGAATTGCTAGATTCCTTGATTTGAATTCATCCTTATCATTCAATGAATCAAGAAACTTTCGATATCTTTCGTCATACGAACTTAATTCTCACGACACACTCATTTCTTCAAAGTATTTACAATCAATAAGAGAGTGCAATACGTAAATTTCTTGTTGGCGATACAAAAAGTAACTATTTTCATTTACAACACATTTCTTTGCATTCGGAATTATTCTTATAGAATATACTTGAAAAAATCTGATTTGCGCTGTTAATCTCTTATGGTAATTGAAAAATTTATAACTGCTAATAAAATCTGACTGAGATAGGGCCGGGAAGATAGAAAGTGATGATTTCATCACACGTGTCGGTCCAAGCAAGTCAGGCGTGCTTGTAAGTTATGGAACAGTTCTTGTCCCCTCTTATTAGTTACTCTATGAAAAAGATTAATTCTGAATCATTTGGCAGCAAAATTTGAAGTAAAGAAACCAAACTTTGACGAAACAACAAAATGTCGAATGGTCGTAAACCGAAGGCTCAAAGTTCCGAAAAGCAAGATTTCCGAAAGTAAAGTTAGAATTAAAGTAAACTCACACAGTATAGCTTACTCAACGTGTGGGTATAAAAAATGAGAAAAACTCAAAATCGTAATGACCAGGATTCCGAACGCATACAAATCGGAAATTCGAAACGAAGAAAGTATCAAAATGGTGAAATTTAACCAAGCCAGAAATTCAAAGAACTGAAATCTTCGATCATTTGAAACATCGATGTTTCGGATATTGAAATTTTCTCATTCTCGCACTTTTAGAACTTTGACTCGTCGGAGTTATGCCGTTTCAGAACTTTGCACTTTCAAAACTTTGAGCGTCGGGATTTGGACTATTCGAAACATTGATATTTCGTCAAAGTTTGATTTCGTTACTTCAAGTTTCGTCAACAAAAAATTTAGAATTCGGTGCTTTCGGAACTTATCAAATTCGGAATTTCAACCCCACCCCTCCAGTATGTATTAATAATTCGTAGAGTATAATTTGGAATAATTTGTAGACATTGTACATATTTTGAACTGTATGCATATGTTTAGCGTATATATCAAGTGTTATTTTCGATCATTTGACACGCGTGAATCTCGTTTGTATTCGCAGACTGCAAGTCGCGAGGCGGCGGCGAGTCAAGATCGGCTGCAGGCGAGAAAAATCCGCAGCATCTTCCAAGAGGCGAGTCAGAACGGCGAGAGCCACCTCCGAGTGGGAAGCCACAGGTTGCCACGTCACGACCTCCTCCTCCTCTTCCTCCCATTTTACCTCCCATGCGAGACGCAGCGAGAAACGAAGAGTCTCAGAAACCGGAGAGTAAGAGTCAATTCCATTTCCGTGGTCGCTGAATCACTCACTCATCACAGTAGAGTCCCCACGAAACAGAGTCCAGTCAATCGCCTCCATCTTGGCCGCCATTTTCTGACAAACCGAGATTTCGGGAAGTTTTGAACACATACCGGAACGATCTCTTGAAACTTGAAAGTCAACCGCGCATGCGTGAGTTTTATCGGCTCTTCGCACCGGCTGGCCATCCAGAGTTTCAGCCGTCAAACTGTTTCTGGCGGCGATGTGGTTGACACGAATCTTCGAGGTTAGAATCTCAAATAATTGAGGCAGCGACTCGGTAAGGTTTGGGAAGCATTTGTTATCGGGTCGGAAAGTTGATTTTTCAAAGAACGGTCGGAATTTAATGCTTATGCTACTTTGAAAATTCAAAGGTACACATTTTGTGTACGTTGGCCCGCCTGCATCGCGGACAAGAATATCGCTGCGGGAAGATTTTGCCGACCAATGAGATTGAATTTAGTGGCGCATGCGCGGTTGATTTTCATGTTTCAAGACATTGTCTCGGTATAAGTACTTTTAGGTAGAAACGTTGATGTTATAAAATAAACATATTGCGATATTAGCTAGTAATATGTTTACTTATTGACACTAACGTTTCTACCCACTTACATGTGTTTCAAGCTTTCCGCGATTTCGGTACGTCAGAAAATGGTGGCTAAGATGGAGGCGATTACCTCGATTCTGTTTTGTGGACACTCCAATTCACAGCTTATTTTGCTCGGCGTCGGTGGCTGTTTCTCTAAATATGTTATACCCTCAAAAGCACCTCGGGTGCGAAAACCTTGCATCAAGTACATTCAAGTATTGAACATGTGCAAAGTCTCTTCTTCTTCTTGAAAACCGTGAAAATAGCTAACCACAAAACTCCTTGTTTGGTGTATAAAAAATATCGAAATCAATCTTTGTTGCTGAGTAAATCATATAGACATAAATTGATGTACTCATAGACATCCTTTTCCGTGAAAATTGAAAGAAATATAATGAATACAAAAAACTATTTGGGTAGAAATAATAATATTTTGGTGACTGATGATTGGCGGGCTTAATTTTGGACCGAGGAAAAATGTATGACAGGATAAATTGGATTGCATAATTATATCGTTATACGTGAAATTTCATCGACTTCTAGGCTGTTGCAGCTCTGTAAATGAATCTTTTACTTGTTTAAAAAAAAAAAAGGCCAACCAAGTACCAGGCACTAAAAATTTTTCTATTTATCCCAGCTGATTCATAATTTTTTACGTTCATTTCACTCTTTACGGAGAGGGGCGTCTATAATTTGTATATTAATTTAAGTTTATGTAATGTACTTGACAACAAGGATCGATGTCAATGTCTTTTGTACAATCAACAACTATTTTTGCGAGCGGCTATTTTCATGGTTTTTAAGATACAGAAATTTTTTTCTCAATATTTATCATTTTAGTCTTCTTGGCGTGTACTTTTTGCACCCGAGGGGCTTTTGAAGATATTTCACTACTTTTATCTTATAGATTTTCATACCTTTGATAAAACGAATAATTCTTTTTTTAAGCCAAAATTATGATCTTCAATATAATATCTGATTTTTTCCTTCTAATTTTTGTATAATTACCTTATTGGTGTTACGACGAATAATTGAAATTTGAATTTTTAATCAATTCGTAGGAAATTTGTAACATAAACATGTCGTAGTAAATATAACAATCCTGTGATGGTGGAGGGCCGACATTTCCTTCGCGTACTTTGCTATGCCGCTAACAAGAACGCTTGATACAGAATCACATTGAAACTTAACACGATGCAGAGCTTCATTCATTTATATTTTTAATGCCAACTTACCGCCCAAAAAAACCCCATCATATTCATGATGCAGAAACTATGCTACCGGTTTTTGTTACCCTCGGAGGGTTAGAATAAGCGTTGAACAAGATCGTCTATCGCAGTCACTCTCACTATGCGAATAGAAATAGCGTAGAAACGAATGATAGAAAACGGAAGAAAAGAGAGCTTCAAGAGTTGTTATCCAACACTCAACATCACGATTTAAATAATACATCGTGCCATAAACATGGGTGAAAAATATCATTCATCAAACTTGCAGCTCTCATCGCGTAACCTCAAAAATGTGCAACCTTAATAATGCAGGATAAATTTTCATTTCCAGAAATGGGTCTATTCATATATTCATGTTTCTGTTTCCAAAATCTCATGAAATTCGAATACAAGTAAAATAATTTCATTCATGCATATTTTACGATCATATGACAGGCAACTGACAACTCAGGAAAATGAAGTAATCGTATTGAAATGAGTAATTGCATCGTTACGATTGATGCTGGATAAAAACCATTATTTTACGATTTTGCAACTATCTAAAATTCAGTAAATTGTGATAAAACTAAACAAACTCATAGTTTGAAATCTTAGTTCCGTCAAATTCATTGTAAAATTAAAAAAAATAGTGATTACTTCCGCAGTATTTTATTATGATAACGTTACTAACTTCAACCTTGTAATTAGAATTTTCTATACACATGTTTTACACTCATTGAACTTTACGCGGAAAATATAATAGATAACCAAACGTATATGGTCCAATTCTATCGACACCCTACTAAAGAATTTATAGCGGTAATATACGAAATAGCTGAGAAAATTAATGATTATTCCATAGTAAATTGTTAATTATAGCTGTTGAAAGCAAAAAAAAAAGACAAAAACGAATTCGCCAGTTGGGAAGCTTATGAAATTTTAGGAAAATTCGTTTGTTCAATCATCTCACTACGGCCAATATTTGAAGAGATATCCAGGTTTTTAACCAACACGAGAGAGTTTACTTACGAGTGGAGTGGTCATATTGTGCAACAAGTACATAAAATACGATTTTACGCACGGTATCGAAAAGTGCCCTTTTACGCAGTAATAACATTGCACGGATCCATTTTTAAATCAGGAGCTCGTTAAACAATTTGCGAACGACTGTGCTTAAAGGTCGTGATTGAATCGGGCCATTCAAAAGTTAAAAAAGTCTTCTCTCTATCTGTACCGATTGTTTTCGTGTCGAGGTTGAATTGAATCTCGTCAAATATTCATCTTGCCATGAATTCACCGTATTATTGAAATGATTGAAATTAGTATTCCCGCACCTGTGAAGAGTCTTCAAGTAGCTTCCCTTGTCTTTGATGATCGTTATTGCTCGTAGATGGCGTCAGAGTCGCGCCTCTTCCCGTTAATCTCGTTAGATAGGCGATTTTGCCTCTTTCTTTTTATTCAATTCACTATTTTTCGTACTTCAATCATTGATCCTTTCTCGAATATGTTTTAGCAGCTTGAGAAAACAAATTTCAAAATTCAATGTGGCGGGTGTTTTAACTTGCGTTTTTCAGTTCCGATCCGACGTCTGCAACGCCATCCGAAAAATACTTGCGAGTGTCGAATTGGGTTCAAATCTCACTAAATCTTTCATTCAGTTAGATTTTTGTATTCTGAATTGGGAAATGTAAATTTAAAGAATATTGAATAATTCTGCATAATTGGTTGAATATTGTGAATTTTCGATTACGAATTACTGAACCGGATCCAGATGTATTTCTAACTGATCAACTGAAATACATAATGCTTATTTTATGTCGAAAGTATCGGCTTATCTGAAATTGGATAAAATCGTTTGGTGGTGAAATATTTATTGAAATCAGTAAAATACACTTTCGATTTTTATTGCGTCGTACATTATAATATAAATTTCGCGGAGATGAGTTAATTTATTTAGGTATATACATTAGGGTGATTCAGAAAAAAAATTTTTTTTTTTTTCCTTCCAAACAAGTTCAAAAGTTTTATTTCGGTATACAAAGACACCAGTTAAAATTTTAGATTTTAATATTAATATTAAGGGGTGGCTCATCGCACTTTTCGATTTTCCATAAGAATAGCATAGGAAAAATGTTGTTTGCTTCTTCTAGTTTTTATAACTATCTAACGAAGCGTCGTACAAAAACCCTGAAGACATAGTTTTGTAGGAAATTGAATGCTCTACAAAAAAGCTCTTCTGTCAAAATTTCGTAAAACTAACTGTGTCAAAGTTACAGCCTGTCAAAAGTTGAGTTACTTATAATTTGACCTTTTTTGAATATTATAGCGTACCTACCGGTCTTATAAAAAAGTGTACATGAGTTTCTTTTGTAAAGCATACACTCGACTTTAAATAGATGGTAACTGATAATTCATTTTTGCAACAATGAAAAAAAAATATCTTTCACCATTAAACAAAAATAATAAAACGAGAAAACCAATTTCAGAGCAGATTTCTGCTAAAAATTTTTTTAAAGAGTACAATTTTTTCATTGTTGCAAAAATTAATTACTAGTTATCATCTATTTAAAGTAAAATGTACGCTTCACAAAAACACTCATGCACACTTTTTTTATGAGACCGGTAGCTACGCTGTAATATTCAAAAAAGGTCAAATTATATATAATTCAACTTTTGACAGGCTGTAACTTTGACACAGTTAGTTTTACGAAATTTTGACACAAGAGCTTTTTTGTAGAGCATTCAATTTCCCACAAAACTATGTCTTTGGGGTTTTTGTAGGACGCTTCGTTAGATAGTTATAAAAACTAGAAGAAGCAAACAACATTTTTCCTATGTTATTCTTATGGAAAATCGAAAAGTGCGATGAGCCACCCCTTAATATTGATATTAAAATCTTAAATTTTAACTGGTGTCTTTGTATACCGAAATGAAACTTTTGAACCTGTTTGGAAGGAAAAAAAATTAAAAATTTCCAAATCACCCTAATATACACAATATACATATGTATGTATGTATATCGTCGATGCTTCTCCAATTATTATACAAAACTTGTTGCATCTATTTCACTTGCATTAAAGCAAGCGATGGCCTTATCAGACCATCCCGTCCATTTGAAGTAACGACGTTGTGATCTCTTCTCGGTTATATCGATGATGGTGACGCATTAATAATACATGTACACGCCTGGTTATAAATACATATAACTTTACCCACGTTTCATTAAATTGCAAACAGGAAATTGCCTCCACGCTGCTCGACATCGTGAACTAATTATGCGGGCTATTTTCACTGGATCGCGAATCTCGCTGCTTGAATTACAGCGTGATTACCCGTTTCCTGGGGAAAATGACAAAAAATCTTGTTTTCTTGATCAACACAGAATACCAGCGAAACTTTATTCACGGGTAAAAAATTTCAAAACCCATGTAAAATAACTGGCAAAATGATTTTATTTGGATTATATATTAAAATTTTCTCACCCGAAATAAAATTGGCAGAAGTGTCAAATTGAAAGTTGAATCGAGAATCGTCTGATGGAATGATTTTTTGTGCGAAAGTCTACACCGAAAGATTGGAGAGCTACTGCGAGTCTTACTTCTTAAAATGTGTCCATAAACCTTATCAAAATTATCAAAATTAAACGACTTAGCACGACTTGGCTTATTATTTCTAGCTCAAATGTATAACATCGTACTTGTAAAATTTATTTTAAACAAATTTTTTAATTCTTTTTAACGTTGGAAAAAATTCGGCAGCTTTCGATCAAACTTTGTGTATTATTCAGATTTTCAGACACAGATAATAAATCATTAATCAAAGGAAAATTTTTAAGTCTCTGGCACTGTTCATCTTCACCTTTTTAATCCGTATACATAATTGATGACTATTAATGTTTCGTAAATTTTTTCACTGAACGCAGGCAAGAAATGCGTCTTAAATATATTTTCCTCTTTGTTGTTTCAGGTAAGGCGGTTTCTAATAAACCTGAAGGATATCGTGAGTATCAATACACAATATATATACACACATATATTCCCCTACAAATGTCTGATACATAAATCGTCATGCTTAAATCATCAGGTTTACTGACCTTTGCTATCTGAATGTAAATTGGAGTAGATTAGGTATACGTCTTGTAACGGAATATTGGATCATACTCACAGTGAACTCTGAAGATAATTTTTTTTTATTGTACACGTGTCCCGTCAATTGAGAAAAAAAAATTTTTAGTCACAGCAGATCAAACACTGAATTTTTTCTATCGAAAGACAGCAAAAACCGATTTTCGTTTAAATTGACCTGCATAAAAATTTTACGTCACGTTCAAACGGCAACGAAACTTGTTCCCCTGCGATGATTTATACATTTTTGCAAATTAGTTAACATCGAGAAACATCGAGATGAAGACGAAACGAACGAACGGGTCTAGTCCCACCAGTCCCAAGGGGCCTGCTTCCTCCCTCTGCAAATGTCAAATATTATTATGCATTGGTTGATTTGTTTCTTTCTTTACTTTCATCGTGATTTGCAAGCTTCTTTTTTGCCATTTGGAAAAAAAAAAATTATGTCGCATAGGAACGCAAGTGCCCCTGGATTAAGTAATACAGGTACATACAATAACGCAAAGCGAAAGTGATGCTATTAACTGACCTACACAATGCGCTTGACCGCCTTTCGAAAACTAGAATATACGTACGTATGACTGCATGCGTCGATACCTTAAAAACTCATCGTCGTGCAGCAATGACGATTTTAACGCCACTGTTATAAACTTGGTGATTTTCCCGCTAAATCTGGTGATTTTAAAAAATTCTTGGTGAGAATAATTTACCTGTTCAGCGGTTGGCGGGAAATTTGTCGATTTTTAAAGCAATTTGGCTTGTTTAGTGGAAATTTTGGTGGTTTTTGCCAATTTTACATTTTTAACGGGAAATTTGATGGTTAGATTATTTTTATATCGGATTGATTTTTCGTCGCTTTTTTTTTTTTTTTTGTCTTCCAAAAATTCAAACGAACAAAATAGAACAATTACAAATGCAAATACACCAACTTTTGATTAACTCTGAAATTCTGAAATATCGAATTTCCCTGATATATTTTAAAATTAACGATGACTCTATAAAACTATGAACGAGATTCTTTTGTTAAGTAGTCACTTTACGCAGTGGAAATTCCGAGCTTGAATCAGAGATTTTGAGAGATACGTTACCGGTTAAAATGTGGCTTTAACGCGTTGTTTCAAACCTCTTATTATTCGTTGAATGAAAAAACCCTGAAGTTTATCCCCAATTAGGTTATTTTTAACGCATGCGTAATCCAACTGCCATGTAATAACCGCATTGAAAAAAGTTACGCATGTAAAAATCGTCTTTTCGAGATTTAATTTACACGTTGAAATAAAAATTGAATTCCACCTATCCAAAATAGAATTTCTCACCAAATACGAACAAGCTTCTATTTTTCTCGGCCAAACAATTTCTTATCCCACTTAACAGTGTTTTTTTTTTTTGTTTTTCTCAATATTCTCAGATCGGATATACAAATCCTGAAACCCAGACCTAAATGCTATCTTAGAAACTTTACAATGTACGTTTTTCTTCTTAAATCAATGTGGTAAATTTTTTCCATTTTTCTTCTTCATCTGACGTACAGGTCTTCGTAAAGAATTTCGATTATTCCAGACAAATTTTCAAGACTGAGGCAAATTTAAAAACTATCCAAAAACGTGATTCTACAACTTCAAAAAATTGTTCAGTTCCATGCAACTTCAAAAAAACTGTATTCGACTTACAGAAATTTCTCATTTTTTTCTTTGTGTTGATAAATAATTTCGTAAAATTAAAAAGAGTTTCATACTGATATTACGATATTATTTCACCTGACAGTACCAAAGGAGCATTATCAATTCGGCAGAACACCCTTCGATTCACCGGAATTGTATAATTCACCGCTCCGTAGAAGTAACGATAAATTTTTTTTTTTCTTTACGTAAATGAAAGCGATAAATATTATTGCGTGGAATCAGAGAATCACATTGCCAATTAATTGAGACGATATTGACTTATATTGGATCTTATATCGGCTGATACTATTACAATTATTGCAACAAGAAAGAAGAACGAAAGAAATGTAGTAGAACCTAGATTATCCGAATTAATTGGGACCGAGCCTAGTTCGGATAATCAAACGTTCGGATGTCCGAAATGCAATTTTTATCTTAAGGTATAATAATATACATATATACAACGCAAATTGAGATCGACAAACAGTCTGTAATAAACTTTT
Source organism: Neodiprion lecontei (assembly GCF_021901455.1). Taxonomy (NCBI): domain Eukaryota; kingdom Metazoa; phylum Arthropoda; class Insecta; order Hymenoptera; family Diprionidae; genus Neodiprion; species Neodiprion lecontei. Next base: position 8,210,322 of record NC_060266.1, read on the forward strand.
AAATACATATTAAGCCATTCGCTTTTTTGTACACTATGGTGTATAGAAATTTTCGAGACATACTGCATATTAATTAATTCTCAAGTATATGAAACAAGGGTAAAACTTCCTGACAAATCTATTGCCGCTATTTATTGGGTAGAATTATTCTTACATTGCGAGAAAAACGGTAATTCTTGAAAAAAAAAAAAAAAAACACAACTCAATTTCTGAAACACGTCCGTAACATCTCAATATCATCAAAAAACTGTTTTTCTACTTCAAATAAAGGAATTTTGAGTCAACATTTTCATTTTAAAGTGAACGATTATTTTATTACTTTGGTTTTACATAGTCGTCTGTCGTCAATTGACGAACGGCTGTTTTACGTTTTTCAGCCACGCATCAACGTATATTTCTAACTAACAACTTATCGTTTGAACCGACGTTCGGATAATTGAGCGTTCGCGTACATGGTTCGGATAATTGAGGGTTCGGATGACCGAGGTTTCGATAATCGAGGTTCTACTGTTAACTCGTTAAGGAAGACAGAAAGAGAGAGAGAGAGAGAGAGAGTCGAGATTAATCGCGGAGCGGGTCTTGGTCGTTGGCCAATTGGAGGAGCACGGGGGGGGGGGGGGGGAGAAATGGGGTAAAACGGGAGGGGGGATGAGGCAAGTGGTAACGGCGTTGGGAATCGGCCCGGAAATAACACGAGTCGATGCTTGTCGGGGGAAAGTGGCTCTGCAGCTTTCACTTGTTGCTCGGCGAACCTCGACGAGTTCTCTGCCGCTGCACCGGGGCGAAAACTGTTCCTCATCCCGCGATTTGACGCAAAACCGTTCTTGCGAATCGGACTGCTGGACCTGACTAGTGACATTGTTTTTTTTTTTTTCTTTTTTCTTTTTTTCTTTCTTATTTTCGGTTGCAAAAAACTCCGAAGCTGATTGTTTATGGTAAAAAATTGATACTCGCGAAGTACACGATTATTCTGCTGTATTGTCGAACAATTTGAGGCCCCTCGTCGTATGTGATTTTTCCTTAACTTAAACAATATATGGGGCATTCAATGCGAACTCAATGAGCCCTTGACCAGGACCAATTTACATTTTTATAATTTTTTTTTTCCATATGATCGAGCTTCCTCCAAAATTAATGAAAAATAAAAAAAATAATTTCCTTTTAATTTGTCTTCTAGGCTATTTCAAAAAGGCCATTTTTTCCAGAAAATTCACAGACATTTCTTGATTACGGGGATTCCGGTTTTTTCTATTTTCCAGAGGGATTCAAACATTTTATTTCAATAAGTTGAATGATTATTAATTTTTCCTGTAGATACTTATCATCAATTATTATTCATCTTTCGAAAATTCCGAAAAGAACCGCCGAAACTAAAGAATGATATAACTTGCATTGAAATTGTTGAAACAGAATGTTTGAACACTTTTGGAAAAATAGAAAGAACCGGAATCACACTCCCGTTCTAGGATCAAAATCATCATTTCCCATCAAGGAACGTCTGTGAATGTTTAGGAAAAAGTGGTTTCTTGAGATAGCTTGAATAACGAATAAAAAAAAATATATAATTTAAAAATTTTTTCTTGGTTTTTGGGGGAAAGCCCATCATATAAAAAGAATCGGAAAAATATAATTTGATCGGGGTCAGGAGCTCGATGGGTTGGCATGGAATTCCCCATACATAAGAAATATACTTTTTCCAGTTTTCTTTGCTGTATTTTCAAAAATAAGTATATTATTATTGATATTAAAATGAATCCAGTCCGATCATCAAACCGCGTTTTAATTGAGATATTTCGAATGTGGAAAAGTCACATTCAAAATTAGATGTAGTTCTGGCGAAAGGTGAAACAAAAAAAAAAACCTGCTGTGAAATTATAATGATCCATTTGTTTAATTTGCAATTATACAAAATTGAATTATACAAAATTCCAGGGTATTATTCTTCTACGCTTATGTTTTTTATCCGTCATTTTATGCACCGTCCCTGGTGAAAAATAATGAACGTCGGTATTGACGCATTGTTTTATAACGATTATCGAGACGATTATAACGTTGCGTTACTGCAATACGGTAATATTATCACCCTCGCTAATATAATTGTGACATCAACAAAGCGACATTGTCGTGTTTATACTTACAATTCTACGATTTTTATTCTTATTTATAATATTTAGCAGTGTTATCATTGTTTCGAACAATACAATCATCGCTACAAACATTTTTTCCCACCACTCTAATATCGTTGCTGTCATTAGAAAAATGACCTTTAATTGAATATCATGCATCATTTTTCCAAACGTAATTATCACCATGAACATGTTTCGGATTGCCTCCAAGATCGTCATGCAAACCACTGAAACCATTAAAATTATTACAATCATTCAATTCGTTTACATCATTGAAATCCTAGAATTTAATAATGATAAATTCATTGTAGTCATCGATATCATTAGCATGGCAATATCGCTGTTATCATTATTTCTGTCAAGACAATCATTATTTAAGATATAAATAGCCACCAATAGTTATTAGTGATCGTTAACAATATCGCGATGATTGAAGAGATTACGAATTATCGAATATCGATTTGATGATCACTGAATGATCGCAATTATTTGTAGCTGTGCTACGTATGGTAGGTAATTAGGTTTTCTTAAAAATCAGCAATATGAAGCTCATTTTTGAAATGACGTTGTGACATCATGCAAATTGAATTCAATTTTCTTCCCGATATGTGATTATTTATAACGATCATTAGCTATGCGGTGAATCAGAATTTATTATCGTTCAAAACTCCGCCAATGGGCATAATGAATCGAATGATAGCGCTACATCCGTATGAGATTATAAGTGATTTTCGATGATGATATTTTCGTCATAAATTATAGATCGTTGTGAGAATTGTTTTTAAGGGATCATCCCAGTTAACGAAAAATAAGTGATTTTAGGTTTTTTTTTTCAATTCCAGAAAAATTAAAAGAAAAATTGAGCATTCGAACTATTTCGATTATAAATAATTGTTAAATCGAAAAAATTCATTAGTTTGGCAAATGCCGAGCCGTTAGGAATTATTATTAGATAGTACATACAAAATAAGAAAAATTGTTACCCTAAAAAAATATTTAAAAAATACAAAAAAATCAATTCTCCCCTCTGAACTATGGCTCAAAATGTTTGTTTTGGGACCCAGAAATTATGTGAATTTTTAAAAAAAAAATAAAAAATGGCGTTTTTTTTTAAGACCATGAAAGGGTTTGTAACATTTTTTAAAAAAGAATGTTTGGGACGAAAAATCTGAAAAAAATGGCGAGTGTTTTTTTTAGGTTGTCAAATCACATAAAAAATAATGAAGCAAATTGGCGGGGGTCAGGGAAAATGTCCTCTCAGTTGGCATGGAATACCTCATATATATATATATTTATTGAAACACCATGATGATCCCTTGCAATATTTCAAAGCCCAGCTTCGGTCGAGCTGTGACCTAAATTACACTGTTAATACTTCCGTGGAAAATTGGCGTGGGAAATTTTCGGAAACACCGAATTAAACTTAAAACCCACTGGCAATAACGTTTCATAGACACGAACTGCGCATAATATGACGAATTTTCCTGCACGTGGATACCTCGCTAAAAACGTTGATCTATGTTTAACGCGATGAACGAAAAAAAAAACGCAAATAGAAATAATAAATACAAGAATAAAAAAAAAAAAAAAAAACAGGAAAAGCAATCACGATAATGGCGATAGGAAGTGAAAAATTATGACTAACGAGTGCTGCTGGAAAGCGGAATCGTGGCTCGTTCAGCTTTTAGCCGCTACCGCGGCATGCGGCAAACGAGTTTCCGGAAGAAGTTTCATGTATGTGTGTAATTCCCCTATTTTTCTTCTTCATCCAGATACCTGGTTTTTCCACGCTTGTCTAACGTGTCTTAATTGAAGCGCGTATTTGTATTTCCGTAACCTGCGATGCGCGATTTGTCTCGATGCAGTTATTAAACGAGAGAAATCGACCCGCGTTGTGTATTAAATTTATAAAAAAATAAAAATAAGCAGATTAAAAATAACGAATCGGCAGAAATTTTACGGCTTTTATCTAAAATTATCATGCTTTTAATGAACGATTTTTTTCTTGCTTTTTCTCTTCCAATGGAATGACAAGTCAAGTTTGACAAGACACGTTACATATCTGCAAAAATATTGTAAGAATATTAATCCCGTTTATAGGCATTGCATAGTGGTGAAGATTAGAAAGTAACAAAGGTTCTGAAAATATTTATTACTTGTATACCGGTTTATCCGGTTCGAAGAATTTGCGTTTTTAATTATCTTAGTATAATTTCTTTACGTCTACGCATGGGGTACGAGACTTGTTCGTTTTACTCAAGTGAATAAGTAATTGGATGTGTGCAATATTTGTCGTGCGTGTCTAAATTTTCGGTTAAATGAGCTAACTCCCCTCCCCGAAGGGAATGAAATCCCTATTGCGATATAAAGGGATACTCGGAATATCCAGCAATTGAATGCCTCACTTAATTTCCGGATACATTTGCAACTTCGCATCGTACAGAATGCCTATTAGTTATAAAAATCTGGCAGAAGGTGAAAAACAAAAGACAACAAAGACGTTGAGTATTGTTGTGTAAGTGTACTTCTCGATTACAAATTGGTATCGAATGATGGAAGCAGAATTACTGAACGTTTGATATTTCTTGAATTATTAATTGTACCTGTCCATGGATGTGCCGAGTTTTACGATTCAACACAATTATCCTCTCAACTCGAACAAAATTTGGATTCTACAACTATAGAGTGAACTATTTTACCGTTGTTCATAGAACTTGGTCCATTAACTGAGAAAACGAGTTTAGTAGATGTAGAGAGACTTTTTCGTTCCTGTGTTGATCAGTTCTCCGTGTTGTGTAATGTGAAAGTTTAATCAGAAATCGTTATCAAAGCCTCACGCGCTGGAGAATCCAAAGTTTCTGTTACTGTAAAACGAATGAATTACTGCTGGAATACCAGCCGCCAGATGTCACTGACTCTCGGAGCTTTCGCAGCTGAAAAGACGTTTGAGGTTGAAGTTAGTAACGTTGCTTTAACGGTGCGTGTTTAGGAAAAATCCTTAATTGGACCCTGAAGATCGTTGAATATTGAGACAGTCAATAATAACAAAGAACACATGTTCATATTTTGAAAAAGCAATTCCTTGAAAATTGTTCTGAAATTGTACAATAACCATTTATTCCGTCACGTTTCGTTATATCAACGTTACCAACTTCAGTGTTCTGAAAATATTGATTTTTTCTGCGATGGAGTATTAATTCTGAAAATTTAAGTTTCGGGTACAACGGAATTTGGAAAGTTGTGCTCATTGACAAACTGTGAGAATGCATTGGCAAAAATTGGCCAAAAATTTTAGAATTTTTGCGAAATTTCTGAAGACTGAGAGACTAGACGAAATTCAGCCGGTTGAAATGTTGCTGAAAAAAGATGGGCGTTTATTCATCCGCGGTATGTGTGAGAGGTGTGAGAAAAGAATATACGAGGCGTCGCGTCGTGTGACGCGACGAAAGAAACGAAACTTCTATTCTTACGGTGAATAGATAATAATAAATAAAGTGACGCTATGTAAGCGGCAGATAGAACCAGCCTATGAATTATGTATGTGGACAGGTTTATGGAAGAGGAGTCGCGGAATATATGCAGGTATGGATGTATATATGCCTATATGTGTACAGTTGTACACGCATCTTCAGAAAGACTCCGTAAGAGAATTCCTCTCTGTAGATGTCACGCTTTGGATCCCCATTTACCGCAAATTCTCATCATTTCTCGCATTATTCCGTTTCTTCAAACCACACAATCAGGTTTACCACCCAGTTTCAAGGCCGCGTTTGCCAGAAGTCACGTATTGCACACGATTATACGTGCATCGTTACGTAATTTTACGGAGGTGCTAAGATTATAAGAACAAAAATTTACTCTCCCCATCGGAGCTGGCACAAATTTCTGCAGGTATATAACATTATATTTTGTATACATTATTACGGACATTTATATTGAACACATATTAGGGTGGTTCTTAATAGGATTGTTCTTGAACTTTTATTCACCCAGGGGCTTGAACGCTTTCGAATCGATAAAAAAAAAATGCCCTCAAAATTCAAGCCCTGTTTATCAACTCTAAGATATTTCGCTTTGTGACCAAGTGTCTTGTGGAAATAACGTGGGAAAAATTTTTCTTACTCATTGAAATTTTATAAGTCGTTGAAAAATATACCGACAGTAATGGAAAATACATCCTTTTGTAGAGAATTGAACACTATAAAAACGCTCAGATGCATAAAATTAGCGAATGAAAGCATTCGTATGTTAATTATCGTTTAAAGTTTAATTTATATAAAATTATCATTCCGTCAAGTATCAAAATTACGAAATGAACAATCGTTTTATAAAATATATTGCATATTTCTTGTAGGTTGACGTAAGATAGATTCATGTCAATCGCATTATTTTAAAACCGTATTATATAGTAAACGGCAATCAAAAATTATTTTATAAATACTAGTATTGATCAGTGTAGTTTGAATAATGTTATATATGTTACTTGAAATTCATTGGTCGCTCCAATTTCTAGTACCAAAATATCCGTTTAATGATGTTGAAAAAGTTACTGTGATAGGTAAAAATGATCATTCATCTCATCGAACACGAGCACAAAACACTTGCACAGATTTAATTAATTTTGATATCAAAAAGTCGTGACACATTCTGTTTCAATATGCATAAATAAATGAATGAATTTGTATTTTATACAGCAATTGGAAAATATTTTCATATCTTCGGGTGATTAACAAGAAGAGCGAATGATGACCTGTGAATGTTTAAGAAGTGATATTCGAAAAATTACACGAATGTATGCATTAGTTGACTAACAAGATTACTCTCGGAACTAACTTTTTGAAATGTTATTTAGATAACCCTATCAAAATTATGGTACACTGCTGTGTCTTTGTTTAGTTATTCATTTTTACTGCTACTATCATTCTGAAAATTCAGTTTCTGAGCACGCGGGCTGATGCTAGTCCTGAAAAAAAAGCAAAAGATCAACCGTAAGACATTACAAAGATTAACAGAGTACAGACAACTCTTCGCATTTGCCTGCACCAATGCGACTATTCGCCTTTTGCACACTCGAACCTGACGTGGTTGTTACTGACAACTTTTAAGGATGCACAGTAGACTGCAATCAGTGCCGCTCTTGGCAGTTGCCAATTAATGCGTAAGTAACTGGTTACTTTCAGTACTACCAAGTATTTAATTATTACAAGCAGGAAAATGAAAAAGCAACAGAGAAAGAAGAATAATGTAGATTTTACATCTGCAGCGGTGAATATACGGGCATCACTTTTTTAGAGTTGAATCTACAACAATAGTGGCAAGATTTACAAATCTGATAATTGGAGTTACAGAACCAATAGTAAGAGTGACAATATGCTTAGGTAAAGTTATCGAAATTGATAGTAGATTTTACTTCAAAAACTATTTACTCTCTGATTTTTGGAATTTTTTTGAATAAAAATTTCATTTACTTCGAATATGGGCACCGTAGATGCATCCATTGCGGACCTAGAGAAAATTCGTGATCCAGAGTAAGTCTGAATGGGGTTTTGTGAATTTTCAAAAAAAAAACGAAAATTACAGCGTGTGACAACTTTCCCCGGAGGCAAGTTGTTCCAAGTATTTTAAAATACGAAAACTGGTAAAAAATTATTAATAATTTTTTATCGCGTCTTTATTTTCTTGTTTTTGTTTTGATATGAGAAACTCGTAGTATATTTTTAAGCGATAATTTTTTTGTCCATTTTATTTTTCTTGGAAACCACGAAACAGTCGAGCTAGGCTCCGAAAACCCCAAAAACCATAAAAAAATTCGCCTCAGACTCCGAAAATCTATTTTCGCGAGGTAATTTTTTCTGTGATCGAAGTTGCAAAAACCCGTAAATCCGGTATACAGAATGCTTAAAATGTAAAAAATTAAAATATGAATGTATTATTATTCATTCCGACGGTTCTATACTTTGGCTTTCTACATGATGACCTTTCTACTTTTTAAAAAGTACGTAAAATATATTTCTACGTTTCGATGTATCCGATATTTTGTTTAGCTCTTCTATTCTGTGAAGTGTAGGTTTTTTCGTGAATTTTAAACAAAGTATCCTTGCCTACATTTCTATTACTTATTCTTGAATTATTATAGTAATTCAAATTTTATTCAAATCAATTTATATATTGATTCAATTGAATTGAAAAACAAATAAAGAAAATAATTGTAACGAGATATCAGCCGATAACGATACTTGGCAAATTTACGAAGAAACCAAAACCATTCAAAATGTTTTCCGTAAGAAAATAAAACGCTACTTTCACGACGAAAATAATTTTCTTTGTTACCGAAGAACCAATTGTGATATAAATTTGGAAAAAGTTCAGAGGACTTCTTTCGATGGGCAGATTAAAATAAGTGCAAAATGAAGTTAATCAAAATTTGACCTTAAAGTCTTGTCTGGTGTCACGTGGAAGGCTTCTTTGTCGCAGAGAAATATACAAATAGTTACAGGGTTCGTATATTTACACGAATAATACTTCTAGATGCAGGAAAGCGTTCTGGACATTCTTGATGTAAAGTAATGTTTTTTTGGACAACATTAAATACACGTATACGAGTATATTGAAGTCCTTGTTAGTAGTGGTCGGATGCATACTGACAGGAATGGTAAACCTAACCTGATTCTGTCGCAATTGTAGTTGACGACCTGAATCTTAGTTGGTTCAATTTTTGTGATTGTAAATAGACTAATTACAGTCTGAGGAGGGTCCCCCTCAAAGGGTTGAAACGTGAATGAGACTCTAGTTCTTGACTGACTTACGACACGAAAAAAACATTACAGTACTTCTAGTGCCTCCCTGAATTTCGCGACCTCTTTTGGCCAGCCATGCGAAACACGCGTCTGTCTATCAGGTGTCCGAAAATAAATTCCTGAGAGAAGGTGGTGCGCAGTTCCCCTTTCGCCAGGTACCTACTACATTCTGACGACGGTTCACACAGAGGCAGAATTTGCCCACCAACACATCTGCGTTCACTTTCTAAGCCGCGGGACTGACACGCGGAGGTTTCATCCTCCCGGGCGGCGCAGTGAAGAGGGAGGCTCAATTCCTCACGGCAGTAGGTCACCGAGTGATAGGGAAACGCGAGGTAGTTCTCCGGCTCACGAGTCACGGACTGCACCAAGATGCCGTCGCGGGGGCGGGGAAGAGCGGAACTGGAAAGAGAGTGCGCGGAGGCATGTGTAACCTAACCTAGCCTAACCTCATCATGCCGACGAAAGCGAAACCTCTTTCACTATCGTAGGACGACGCCGGGCGGCGTTAGCCATGCGGTTGTTATACCTATGCACGAGCCAGTGTTGCCGTTTCTAGTGCAATTCTACTTTTCTGGTAAATTTCGCCCGTTTTTAGTACGCTGGTACACTTCATGATTTTTTAGTACTTTTAGAGATATTGATTGTTTTGTACAGTTTTTGCGTTATAATTTAAGCTTCGGAAATTTCGTACACTTTTGTGTGGGTTACGCATGCTCATGAGTCTGCAAAAAATGAACTTTCAGTGGCCTGCCTCACTGACGAACGCGAAAACAATGAAAACACCACCTGGCGGAATAAAAACATAACCTCACAATAGTTGAATTTCATTCGGTACATTTTACTACCTATCCGGTACATTTTTTTTTTTTTATCTAGCTGCTACATTTTGAATTACCAGAGTGGCATCAGTGTCTGGGAGCTTCTGCTCATGATGTGGTGATTTCACCACTCACTCGTCACATGTCTCGGTGATAATAATTTTGATGGTGATGTCGTGTGAGAAGACGGGAAAATACAAAATCATTTTTCATCGTAGTGTAGGAGATAATTATGGATGAGCGGTCACACTTATCGTTTCAGTTCAAGAAGTATTTATTTAAAACAATCGTGCATTTCTCAGGGCGCGCAGCACGTGCGCCCGTCGTTCAGGTTTTAACACATACGCATGAGACAGGAAACTTTTCACTCGAAAACGGCGCTGCGTGGCATAGCGTCCAGAGGACGCCACTGCAGCCTAGGGATATTCCCTATCACTCTATAACTGTACGCCTTATAGTAGATAATCGTTGTTATTAGGTTTTTTTTTTCATGTTTCGCGAAAAAAGATGACATGTTGGAAGAAATTGTAATCACTATAATCATCTAGAATAAAATTGAAAATCAAGTACTCAAAAAAATTGAACCGAACACCATGAATTTATGTAAAACAATACAAACTACTTCGGAAAATTATGGTAAACAGCATTTCACTACGAAAAAAAATCCATTGCTCGTAATCATGAAATCAAAATTGCGTCAACGCTTGTAGAATTATAGGTACTCATTTATTACAACAGTCAAAATTCAATAGAAATAGTTACGTTTTCGAGAACAAAGAGATTATATTTTACAGAATTTCGCAGAAAAATATTAATGTATAGAAAGCATTTTTCATACAATCACGAGAAAGTACTACTATTCTTGAAGCATTGCTAAACGTCGCATCTCTCTCAGAAGGAAAAGGTAACTGATGACTAATACCTATCAGATAATAGATCTGCATTTGAAGAGTCTTCTTATCTTTCGAGAATAATCTCGGTAGATTTTGAGGTGTGTCGCATATATTTAAACTCACTTTGTCTCAATAGGTGAGTTTTATGAAAAACAAACAAGAAGTAGTTGTTCGTGCGGATCAAGAGTTCTACAATATACTACAAAAAATTACATCCGTTTCAACGGTTGATGTACGAAAACGTGAAAAACAAGCCATTTTACAACTGTTTGTGAAAAACCGAAAAATTTCAAGATAAATTCTGTTCAAAAACTACGATCGTTTTCCAAATTCCCTTAAAAATCATAGAGATTTTTATAGAAAATTACACATTTTTTTGCACCAGATTAGTGTCTTTTGCAAATTACACAGCATACAATCCATAGGTTTCGTCATTACCTTGTTTCCAATCAATGAAAGTGAAATCTATTAACCAAAGCTAGAAAACTTCAGTCAGTTAAAAATCAACCTATTCTCAAACAAGTTTTTCACCGTTCTTCGTAAAAAGAGCTCCAACTGAGGAGAACCCAAAATGATGAATACGTATGCGTGGATGGAGAAAAGAACATAACAGCATGCATCAATAATCACAATCATGTGAAAATAAAGGTAGAAAAAAAAGGAGAGGAAAGAGCAAATTCAAGATATTGCCTCACCTGGGCAAACATCATCGGTATAAATCAACTTCAACAATCGCGTCTTATTCATTTAATCCTGTATGTATAGCTGTACATATGAGATTTTGAACCGAGGAAGCAAAATATCACAGAGACGAACAGAAGATTCGAGCTTCGGTACTGCAACTCGAGGTTATCGTTCAAGATTCCTAGTTGAAAAAACGATCTGATTTGAATCGACAAGATCTCTGAGTCTTCTAAAAAGAAACCTCTGTCAAATAGCGACCGACGAAGAAATTCTACTCTATGATATATCCGCAGAAAGTTGAACTCACACTGACCTTCCGGACTCTTTTTTCTTTATTTTGAAGTTACTGAACCGAAATGACGGCAGATTTTTTTCTCAATGACACCGGAGCGGGCTGATTTCATAAAAATATGCGTGCTTATGTTGAGCACTTCTTGCTTCTCGTTGTTCATGGAAACAGCACGCTGTCCAGTCGATATGTGTGTCCTGCATGTCAGAAACGAACATGTAACACAATCCGCCTGGATCGTGCTGCGGGCTCCACAGTCTGGACATCAGACTCCCGACGTTCCTCCGGAGGACGCCTCGTGGCTGACCGCACAAAGGTCAACCTGCACTCGGTTCCGCGCTACTAATCCTACAGTGCAGTGGAACAAACAGGGTGTAAGCAAATCGGAGAGAGCTTGTTGCCTCGCGATTGACTTGCCCGCGAATACGAAGGTGAATAACTAAGCTGACATGAGAAGTTGGGATCTGTTATGACAAGGAGAAAAATTTTAATCTCACACTCAGGGTTCTTTCAAACAAGGGAGGAAATGGAAATTAGGATGTATCATTGACGTTTATTCAAATGCTGCCGATAACAAGGCTTTCGACATGGACGCACGGTCGTTGAGATTATTTAAAAAATAATTCTTTTTTTTCGCATGAATATTTTGAAACAATAATTCTTGGTCAGGATGAGTATACGTAAATGAGTTGAGAAATATCGGAAACAAAAGTTTTTAACAACTCAAGAGATCAGAAATGACCTCATTCGTTAATTATAATAAAAATGGAGCTGGGAATTCAGGAAATAGGTTGGAGTTTGAACCTTTGAGCTGTACGAACACTTTACGATGATCATTGATGTTATTAGAGTGAAACCGGATTGGTAGTCTTGAGATGTTGATGTAATAGCGTTCAGATAATTCCGAATGGACATATAGTTATCCAATTATCCATAGTTTGATACAAGGACGCAAGAATTCTCATTTTGAACCACCAACTCGTTAGAAACAGACGATTTTGTGTCGTGATTATGAAGAGTGTAAATATCAAAAGCTAACCTCTTTTGGAGGATATAACTCGGCTAGGCATGACTCCTGACGAACACCGTGTTAAAAATTAGTATCTACGTGTTGCCGCGTCAGTGTGACCTCAAATTCGGAACCCATACTCTGAGTTGTAACCTTTCTTTGTTTTGCCTGATTACACTCACCAGTTTTTACTCCACCATCGTGCTGTGTACTGTGTTAACTCAAGTCGTCTTTAGAAAGCGTTAGACAACTAATTTGGGCTGCAGGTTTTATCCCCTTCTTTTGACGGTCAGGCGGTAAATCGTTTTCGCGTCTCGGTGCAACTGGCCGAAGGAAAAAACGCTACAGAAATAGAATGTTATCGATCATTTATCCGGTAAAATATGATGAAGTTTTATGCATTTGAGCATCGGTACTCTGAGATATATCTACATTTTTTCTTTAACTGCAAGTTATTCTCTGCTATATGTTCCTCAGTGTCTTCACCAGTGAAGGCTCTCTCCGACGCACGAATGAATTTTTTATTGAACTGTAATAGCAATGGTGAGGAAAATAGGACATAGTTGCACCGAGAACAGGGTATAATCGAAATTCACGTATGGTAGATTAACGGATGGATTTACTGTCGAGGTACGAGAATTAGTCTTGTACTGTATAGAACATCGTACTCCAGTTACGTGTGGTAAGAAATGTGTTAGAGAAACGGAATAACCGTCATACTACACGGTAAATCCATGTGTTCCTATAATATATGTGTATTTTTGAGATACAGGTTTCTGTGTGAATTGGAAGTTAACGCAACAAATACAACATGCATTCTCCAAGGCCGTTCTCCAGCTTGGCTGTTAAGGACAAAGGGAAAGAAAATAATCAGATTGAAGCCGTGGCAATGCATTCGCGTTACTCCAAAGATATGCTTGAAGTTTTACCTTGACCCGAAGACCCACAAGGGTGGCGTGCATCCTTCACCTCAACTCTTTACTACCCGGGGAAAGCTTCTTACGGTTTCTAATCATTCCAACTTCTCGTTGGATCAGCAAAATATTGACACAAAGTGTCATTTCGCCGAAGAATACTGATGTAGTGCTTTTCTGTTGAGAGAGAACGAGAGAAGAAAGGAAACACTTAAGCAAATAAAAATATTCGACTGTCAATGGTGAGAATTTCCATTTCTCTTGTTCTTTTTCGGCCGAAGAATAATTATGACGAACGAGACGATTGCGTTTGTGGAGAAGATCCTGAATTTCATCCGCACGAAAGCACGTGTGGAAAAATTTTCTGTTGAAAACCTGTTTAACGTATTGAAAGCAGTGACTCGTCGGAAGTGAATATAATTTATGGAAAAAATCGCTAATCACGACGGTGTCATGAAAAAGAGTACAAAATAAAACGGCGCATTTCGTGAATGTGAGAATATTGTGACGCGAGGCGAAGGCACGTGTATTGCATCTGTATAATTCATCGTCGCGGCAAGTTGGATCTTGATTACGTTTGCCAAGGCCATCAGTAACTGACACTCGATAGATTCCAGCTTTCCAACGTGTTCTCGGAGGCTCGGAATTGTTTCCTCGTACGTATAACTTTGAGGTAATACTTGCATGAACGCCGAGCTAGCAGGTTCTTGCGCGTCACGTTTCAAGCATCACATTTGTGGATGCATATGCCCGCAGTAATTTTGAGATAGCTAATTTTTTGGATAATTCTCTTGAACTTGTCCAAATAATTAGTAGTTTCAGAATCACTGCGAGAAGGTGTGCCTACCTACACTTGATCTGTACGAATGCTCAAAGAAGGAGGAGGGAGCTGCAGGGTAATCTTTCCAGTTGCTCTGGATACTAATATTTATACGAGCCAGTTTTATTTCTTTTGCTAAATGATCAACGTGAGCCGTTCGAATATCAGCACGCGATGTTTGCTCGAATCGTTGTAAACGGCTTTTCATCGTTGTGATAAAAACGAAAATTGGTAACACATTCGTCTGGAAATATAATTCTTGTAATTTCCTCGTATATACACTACCGGCGGAAAGTTTCCGGACAAGAGTTTGAAAAAGTGTCGGAATGATTTTTTATGCCATTTCGCCGGTAGTTGGCCTAAGCCAATTTGGCTAACGGCATTTTAAAGAGGGGGGATTTACCTACATTTTGGCTTTTCAAAAAAAATTTTACGATTTTTTTTGACACTTAGCACACAGTTTTGAAAACGACTATTTATTGTCGTTTTTTTGTTCTGTTGTGAGTGGACCCCATTTGCAGTAAAAATCTTTTTTATGCATTTCTCCGACTAAAATCATAAAGGGGGAAGCCTAAGCTTCCATTTCGTTTTGTAGAAAAATTTTTGCGAAATTTTTTCTAATCTATTTCCGGTCGGAGCTCGATGGATCTCAACACCATGATAATAATATAATTAAATTTTTTACTTACTTATTTTTATGTAAAATTTATGTATAATGTATAATATGTAAGTAGAAAATTTACTTATTTTTATGTAAAATTTATGTATAATGTATAATATGTAAACTTATTTTATGTAAAATTTATGTATAATGTATAATATGTAAGTAGAAAATTTAATTATATTATTATCATGGTGTTGAGATCCATCGAGCTCCGACCGGAAATAGATTAGAAAAAATTTCGCAAAAATTTTTCTATAAAACGAAATTGAAGCTTAGGCTTCCCCCTTTATGATTTTAGTCGGAGAAATGCTTAAAAAAGTTTTTTACTGCAAACGGGGTCCACTCACAAAGGAACAAAAAAACGACAAGAAATGGTCGTTTTCAAAACTGTGTGCTAAGAGTAAAAAAAATCGTAAAAATTTGTTTGAAAATTCAAAATGTAGGTGAATTCCCCCTCTTTAAAATGCCATTAGTCAAATTGGCCTAGGCCAACTACCGGCGAAATGGCATAAAAAACCGTTCCGGCACTTTTTTCAACTCTTGTCCGGAAACTTTCCGCCGGTAGTGTATTTTCACTCGATTTTCTTCCGATGAAACGAAACTTTTCCACCAACGCGTGGTCTCGCTTTTTCGAATATTCCTCACCAACCGTTTCTCTTCTACATACACCAACGATGAAAGATATCTGGAATAGGTTATGGACCAGGAAAATGCGAGGTATTCGCCTCCCAGCGGATGTTTAAAATAACCGGCGGCCAAGGTCGCAGAAAACTATCTCCAAACAAATGTGATTGTTTATATGCTGAGTCGGTTACGAGGTGGCCCAGTAACGCGGTACAAGCCAAAGCTATATCTATACATGTATTCATCTGCAAACTTGTTATACCATCATCCCGATGGTTGATGATGAAGGAAGTCCACGAAAATGTGTCATTTTATTCTTTGGTTGCATAAACGATACGCAATTGAATTGTTTTACCAGTTTTAAGCTGTGAATATACAACGCTGATAGACTCAAATGTGCGCCGTGTACAGGAAGTAAGAGGGCAAGGTGTAGACACTCTGGAAAACAAAGTTAGGCTGGCCTTTGGCTGAGAGTTGGTAATACCAATTTTCGCCACTCACTGTGTCCATGTTGTTTGGTCGGTCCAATGTTATGATTATTGAATTCAAGTGACAACTTGTGGCTGGAAAAATGGCTGCAATACTAAATTTGTACGCACATACATATTTTCAAGCGACGAACGACACGTAGGTACGCCGCGAGGGGCGAAAATCGGTACTACGAATATTCAGCCAAAACTAACGACAGCATGAATTGTGATATATGGCCAATTAATAGAACGTCGTATTTAGTTAGGTTTGAATCACGTTTCTATGATATAGACATAAAGTAGATACGTTTCAAGAAGGTTGGTGTCGTTTCAAATTCCTATTCTCAAGTTCCTCTGCCCCCATATCGACTCGGTCAGCGACAGAAACCATCGTGTTTGGCGATAAAATTGGTTAAACGAGAAGAAAAAAGAACGAGGACAATGCAGCAGTCCCGACGAGAAAGTCAACCTTCGGTTTTACGGGTGCGGATATAACATTTGGTGAAGAAAAAGAAGAATCGCTGCTCGTGCCCCGATTCAAGGATACCTAACCCAACCGGAAAATCCTTGGCCGAATACCTGAAACGCAGGACCCGAACGACTTGGACAAAATTCATATAGTGCCAATCCCAGATTCCTTGTTTGTCTCCTTTATTTTAGCACATGAACATTAATCTTGTCATCTTGTTTTGCAAGAAAACGTTTAACCCTGGGAAGTAGTCTTAAGGATCTAGAAGACTATCCTCGCCGACTTTTTCGTCTTCGGAAAATCGATTCCTCGTATGATTAAACAAATTATCAACCCCTTGCGGGTCGGTTTTTCACTGAACACAGATATACTTTCACCTTCTTGCAAATATAATCGACTCCTTCCACCTTTGATCAAATGTTCGACGACTCATCAACCGTCATCGGTCATTCATTTCCTTGGAGACGTGGTCAGCACCGGGAATGAAGACATTGGAAAGTGCTGGCGAAATGAGTTCCCTGTTAGTCGCCCATCGGGTGAACTAGGTTTTTATAAATATTACGAACTGAGCAAAGAGTGGAGTTACTACGGTGGCTAAGCAGCTGAACGACGTACGTTATAATTTGGCCCAAGGCTGGCTGTGCGACCCTATGCATGGGATCAACCTGGCGTTGGTCAAGTCTCGTAGGGGCGTTGAGTATCAAGAAGGGGACCAGGGAGCAATGGGGAGACTGTAAAGAAGGGGGGGGGGGGGGGGCTGATGCTATCCATTCATTCACAAACCCGGACTATGTTGTTTGATTTTCTGACTTCCAGTAAAATGATTCTGAAACCAATTGCAGGATAAATTTTATGATTGTTAATGTGTTGAACGGGGTTCACAACTGCATCTGAGAACGGTAGCAGTTAGTGGAAACCTGTATTCATTAACATCATGAGGATGAGTAATATCTTTAGCGTGATACCAATTCAATCCCCATAACAATTATTATATCTTGCCCCTGAATAGTGTCGTTAAAAAATTCTAAATGCCTACCAAATATCCTATGAGCAATTTCACAAGGTGATAGTGTAGATGTTTACTTATTACGCTATTCTTTAAACTTTTATTGTCTTTCGAAGACGACGGCCAATATCTCAAAAGTTCCTACTTGTGCTTGAATCATACTCTGATAGAACACCATCACGATTTTTACCACGAAACAAAGCTTTTGCCACCCAAATCGGCACGAATGTTATCAACTTTACAAATTCCTTGTATCATAAATCTGTCTTACACTTTTAGGGTTGTCAATGGTACGATTGGGTCATTGACCTTTCTGTACCGCGGAGATGTAATGAGTTGCGATCACTGATCTCTTGTGGTTATCGTCCCGTGATTAGCACAATAATATTCTGATTTATTCAGTGAAACAAAGCGATCCAAATTCGAAAATGATCGCACGCCCATTTCGAGTCATTAATTGATGTACGAAGGTTCTTATACACTCCATTTTTTATTGTACAATCCATTGGAATAGTACCGACTAGAGAGAAACTGAGTTAAGTAATGGTGTGAGGCTTTTTAACATCAGCTTTCTTCTAACTCTCAGTTATGGGCAGGCATTGGCAAGTGCTGTTTTAACGACTCGAGATACCGATTTTTGAACACGAAACAGTATTGTGCATCTCATTGTTGCCGGTTTGTAACGCGGGGACGCTCAAGGCTGCGACAACAATGCGACGTCCGATCACCATATACATGTACAAGGTGTTACATTCTGACCAATTCACTCTAATGGATATGCAGAAAAGTGATCAAAATAAAAGTTGGCTGGCTTTAACAAAGAAGTTTATTTAGAGGGACAGTTTGATTCGGATGAATTCCAGCTATTCCAATCAACTTGTTTTCTATGAGAGGTCCCCTAATAATGAACATTAATTACAATTTTGAAAATTCGGAATGCTGGTTCCGATGTAATGGATATAGACTCCGAATATAACATCAATTTAGAGAAAGTCCATTTTCGATGATTTGCGACTATTGAAGTCGCTAATTCACAATTTAATCTAAAACGTGTGAAATTTCAGATGGAGCATGAAATATCAACGTCATGTAACCCCGATGACAACTACTTTCGTACGGTTTTTGAATTTGCTGGTAGTGAATCTAGCTCCGAAAATCTAAAATTCAAATGAGTAGGTTCAAGATGATGGACCAAAAACAGTAACTGGGCATTTCAAACGTGATTACCATTCTTTTCAAATTAGTATTCCAGCTATAATTGAATTACAAAATCTTCACGTGTATAAAGTAAGGAATAAGTAAGAAACCTGGGAGGATATGCCTATTATAATTTTGATAAGAATTATCACAAGAGGTTGATCAAACAGGATACTCATATTATGTGTATCGATTTTCATGCAAATACGTACATAAATATTGGACGTAAGCATGTGAAGTTATATCGTGTGAACTGTTTCGTTACCGCTGCATAGGTAGCATCGAAAAAATGATCACTGTACAAAACAATTAAAAAATAATATAGCTGCAGAAAGTTACACGCGTAGGCAAACCTGAATTCTTATCGTTGAAAAAGTAGGATGAAGTAGAAGGATGATGAATCGCTAATATGATGCATATCAATAACGAATACATCGACTGGCTCTAAAGTTCAAGATCCGCTTTAACAGGACGATCATTACGTAAGATACAAAGTGATATCTCTTCCGTGTATCGTGATAAACTCGAAGATGAAATGGGTTGTCGTAACCATCAAGATCCACTTTTTTTAAATTCAGTTGCGCCTTCTGTCAATTATGTATTAAAAACGAGTCTCTCTCTTTCACTTTTTCAAAAGTAGAAACAAAAGTTGAAAATAAAATGAGAAATAAGAAATAGCAGCATCCGGAAGAATATACTGGCCGTGAATCAATGCACAACGGAACTATTAGAGATATAATGGAGAGACGGTCAGCTCACCAATGGAATTTTCCGCTAATTTATTTCTCATTGCCAATTTGCAGAAATTATCACAAGGTGTGTGATTAGAATTTCAAAATCATTACACTATTCAAACTGTAATACATGAAATGAGGTGCACCCAGTTTTCGAACTTTTGTTACGGCTACTTTACAGCGAGAGAGAAACTCAACAAACTCAAAACTTCACCATACTGCGTAGAAATGAAAGCATTACGTTATGGTATTAGTTGTGAGCATTAGAAGCTTGAAGCTTATCCCTTATAGACCACGTTGTGTTTTAAAATGAGCGTTGAACTTCCGTTTCTGACGTATCTCTCATTCTTTTGGCATTTCAATTTGATATTTCATTGTTAAAACATTTGAAAAATGGATTCCAAATGCTTTTGAATGTTTACATGGAACATCGAATAACTATTTCTATCCCTGTTGCGGATGGAAGTTATTTGAAAACATGACAGCGATTCTCGTACTCTGCAGTCTCTCCTGCCAATTAATTGGAATAAATCTTTACACGGAGACCTTTTATTCATCTTACACAAGCTTTATCCCTGCAGCAGATGTACTATTCGGGTTCGGTATTGTGAATTTACTGTACGTGTGGTAAGTAATTTCAAAACCAGAATTGTGAAATAACCGTACTATTTAGTAAAATTAAGAAAAATTCATGTGATAAATATCATAGATACACTTTACCGTTATTCGATTTTGAATCTGCCAATTCAACACAGGAATTTTCAATTGCAGGGTGCTAAATTTATTTTACGAAATGAGTAACTTTATGGTCAATGTATACTAAAACTGTGAACTGAAAAAAGTAGATGAAAAATGGATGAATAATTGATTACGACGACCTTTTCTGAGCACAAACATCATTTTAACAATTTTTCAGTAACTGCATCGATGAAGCCGCATTTTAGAGACATTTTCAGAATTCCTAATCAAAATACAATTCTGAGTGAATTTACAAACGTATTCACTATCCAAACTCAGTCAATTTTCAGAACGTGTGAGTAAATTTACGGTGTAATTTTCATGAATCGAAAATTTGGTTGCTAATTCCAAAATTTATCTTAATTCTTTGGGTTTTGCTTAAGCCTGATACTCAAGTTGAGAAGATTCACAAGGAGATTCCGAAATTTCCAATAACTGTTAAGAAACTTTTTAAATACAGTACGTTTAACATATTATTAAGTAAAACTAAAATTCTTCCGGGCGATTTTAGAATTTAAAGTCCACACAAGTGATTTCCGAATCTAGTTATGGGATATTCGAAATGGCAGAGCAAAATCAATACAGGTACATTAAATCCTTTCGCCACAATAGATTTTTAATTTCAACGGATTCTAATCGAACTTCTTTGTACACGTGTCACATAAACTCAGCAACATGTTTAGTAAATTTCAACTGCCGTACAGTAAATGTATAGTCAATTTACCAATATAAGAAATTTAGCGTCTCTATAATCAAGCCAAGCAAAATTAAGAAAATTGATTGCAATGTAATGAAAATGCCTAGTAACTCTCTTTCAAACACTAAATTTTACATTTAGCAGATTTTTGTACAGTAAATAAGTGGCAAATTTATGAACATTGTTAACAGTGCAGCCTGGTGAATACTGCGACCTTATAGTGAGCAGAGGGGGATGGAGGGGTAGTATGTGCGTGTGTCAACAGGTGTCACGCAAGAGGTTAGAAACCGTTTGGTCAAATAGGTTGGCAGCAGTTCGTGCCGTGCACTGGACCGCTTTAACTCGTGTGAAATCTGTGCATGTGCCAACGCATGCGCACTCAACCTTCCCTGTTAACCATAACTTAAGATATACTTAGAACATCATAATCACATGTATCGCGGATAGTCTGTTGACCCAACCCAACCTGAAATAAATCTTAAGGATAGCTTTAATTTCATTTGGTCATTCAGGGTGTCTTGCTGTCAGGGAAATCTGGAAGCCGGGAATTGTCAGGTAATTTACACGCGACTGAAAAAACCGGGAAATGTCAGGGTATTCGAGAAGGTGTACTGGAATTTTTGTATTTTTTCCTCACTACTGGAAGATTCTTTAAAATGTATAAAATTACTCTCCGTGAGACGAGAAAAGAGTATATGAATGACGAAAAATATCGTTATTGGTGGGGTTTTAATGATTGGTAAATTGATTTTAAGTACTACGTCAAATTTATGAAAAATATAAACAAGTACTAAAAACATTTGATATCCTCAGATTGATGTTTCTACCTTCATGTTTCGAAAGAATGGTTAATACTAATCTTCCGTTAGTTTAAAATTGTAGTGTTTAACCCTTAAACGGTAACGTTGGGTTACTCGTGCCTCGGCAAAAGTAACTCTCATTGGTAGCTCGAGGAGGGGGGAAGGGAGCCCGGCCGAACTGTGCTGGAAAAAATTGTATTGTAGTAGGCTACTAGATCCCTATGCGCCGACGCCGTAATCCTTTACCACCCGTCGTGAGGATCAGAGATATTTTCGAAAAGGCACGAGTGACCCGACGTTACCGTACATGACTGCGAAAAGTGCAAACCGTCACAGGATAGAAAGACTTTTTTGTGCTGCAGCAAGTGTCGCAAGCCTGTCTGCGAAGACCACAGATACGATACATGCATTGATTGCGTCTAATTATAGGCCAATCTCTTATATTTTTCTACTAAATTTTTTTTTAAACAATTCATGTCAAAATTACAAAATTAAAAATAAATGTCATTTTCATCAATAAATTGATTGAAAAATATAAAAATGTCTAATTTATTAAAAATTTCGTACATTACCCATTTTTTAAAACCGATTTTTCATGCTCAAAACTTAAGCATTCCATCCATTCGTGCGGCCATTCGGGTTTTTTTTTTGTTGAAGTACAACTCTTAAACTTTCATTTCCCGCTTGGATCATCAAAAAATATTAATTTTATCAAAAATTATGGCTATTTGAAAAAAAAAGCATTCGACACATTTTAAATTGCTTATTTAATTATACAGAATTAAAAAAAAAAAATCGGCATTATGGTGAATTATTTTTATTCTAGGATAGTTAATGAGTCACCATGAATTTTTTCAGATTTTTTAAAGCATTTTAAAGCTCTTTTTTAAGCATCGGCCACGAGTGACCCGACGTTACCATTTAAGGGTAGTCAAAATGATGTTACTCTCGAAGGGTTAATGATATAATTGGCAGTTGAGTTTAAGCAAAATTGAATTCACAGAAAAATCGGACTACTTTAACTTACGATGAAAACGTGTGATGTTTAATATTCAACTAATCTGCATGTCCAAAGTGAAGTATTGTTAGTGAAGTTAGGTTGAAACGAGTCCTGGAAAAATGTTTGTTTTCGTCTGGAAAACCCGGGAGATATCAGGAAATTTGATAAGTCATTGACTCTATACACCCTGTCATTCAAAAAGGGGGTGCGTGATTTAAAAAAATAGTTACACAAGCGCCCCTGCAAGATGATTATTCGTTCCTGAAACTGGAATGTAAATTCGGCGTATTGCCCCGTCGTACAGAATATTTTTGTAAATTTTGTGCGAAGCGACGATAGCAGCGGCACGGCGGCGGCAGCAAAAGATCTCCGTGGTGTGTTGTGACGAGGCTAGTCACGACTGGCCTTGACAGTCGACCCTACCACCACACAATTCTTGTGGCGCACACGAACACGCGGCGGCTGTAACCTATCCGCCACTATCGCGTTGCTACAAACGACCGGCTTGCCATTACTACACAATTCTGCGACCGTTTATGAGTTCTCCATACGTAGGAACAACGCTAGAGCCGCCGACTGCCGGCTACCTACAGGGGCGTAGCCAGCATTTTTTCCTGGGGGGGGCCTAGGAGGGACCGGCTTGACTTGAAAAACTAGCTTTGTCCACAATCATGCTCTTTTCAAATGAAATTTATATAATAATCAATAATCACGTAATACACAAAATATGAAACTTGCGTTGCTTTAATCACACGTTAATGTTGACATTAATATTAAACTTTGGCAATACCTTAAAAAATAATCAATTAATTTTTCATGGTTATTTAATCTAGTGACGAGTCTTTAAAGTTTACTTTCAGTAGGTACACAATTAAATAAGTCTTAGTTTTCTATTTTTTTCTGAAAATTGGCTCAACACTTTTTCAGTTTTAATTTTTGCCCGGTAATAAAAATATTTAACCGAGAAAGTTGCATTAAGGTACATCTGAGTTCCTCTTTTCCATGAACTATTTAATGCGATATATACACGTATATATATCGCAATATATATCGCATTATATAATTCATGGAAAAGAGGAACTCAGATGTACCTTAATGCACCTTGTTCGGTAAAACATTTTTATTACCGCTTTTAAATAGCCTTTTTGATGCCATCGAAAATATGATATATATTGTATTAAATAGGTCATGGGAAAACGAAATTTTTTTGTGCAAACATTTTTTTGTCCGACTTCAACTTCTATGATATATGGGTTAAGAAAAACCATTTCCGAAATGAGTAAATTAAAAAATCTGAAAAAGTTCTCAGAGAGTACCTTTAAGTAGTACTACTGTATAACCAATTATAAAACCGATCTTAGAAGATAAATGAAAAGTGGCTGAGTTGGTTGAGACTGCCTCACATTCTCACTTGAGGCGGTGGTGATAATGGTAGAAGCATACACTTTTTTTTTTGTTGCGCGGACCGAGTCCGCGGTTCGATTCCCAGCAAACGCTCCTATTAATTTTTGTTTATTTATAATTAAAATATGTTGAATGCTTATTTCTTGTAATGAACTTACGAATAAGTAATATTAACATTCTTGGGGGGGGGGGGGGGGGGGCGCCCACCCCTGCCCCCTCCTAGCTACGCCAATGGCTACCTACCACCACTTGTTGTTAGTTAGCTGTCTTCTTCCTTGGACCCTCGTCCAAACCTCACTGCGCTATTCGCAGCTCACATTAAAGACTTGCACTACGACGAATTGCTCGACTTTTTTTTACGCTTAATACGGGGAGCTCCGGGCGTTCTTTATAGGACTGCAATTTCAATATGCAGAAACATATATATTGATTACAGGACCGTGACTAGGCAATGCCCCCCCCCCCCCTGGGGCGCCCAATACAGTGGGTATAAAATGAAGTTGTAATACTTAATTCGGATTCGTAATCACGATTTCTTACTCTTTTGTTTTCGTACTGTATTGTCAGATGTATTCTTCAGAAAAATATGTTTCATTATTTATCCAGGTGGGACAATTTGCATCCTTGCCCCGGGACCTTTAAAAGCCTAGTTACGCCCCTGGTTGATAACCGTTTCAACAACATAATCAACCCTTCTACATAGCAGTCAATTTTTTCACTGTTTTCCACCAACGTTTCAATAGGTAAACGACATGACTATAATGGATAAAATAAATCAAATACACTAATCTGTATCGATGTTATTAGCATCATTTGGTATGCGTGTGTGTCGAGAAGCTGAGGCGATGAAACATAGGTTTATTTGCACAATTTGAATAACTTGACGTCACGAATTGACGAACAAGTAAGAGTTTTGCGTACAATATTTGATGACAAGTTTTTTTTTTTCATTCTACGAGCAGTCACTTTCACATGAGGCTGAAGTGAAAAAGTTGAGGAATTAATAATAACTGCCTGGCGAGAAAAACGATGAATGTATCGAGTTTCTTGGTTCAAAATTGCAAAGTATGATTGAATTAATTTCAAGTTTGCAAGTATTGGCGATATTATTGCACAATTGAGAATGTAACGCCGCTATTGTTGAATAAAAAAAAAGGTGTCGACAGAAAAAATTAATAAACATAGATTAAACGCTGAAATTGAAATTGGTAAATTTAGTCACAACATTCCTTGGCAGCGGTAATAAATGTATCGCAGCTCTAACTGATGGTATGCATTATAACCGAGTTGATCTGATTTACAAACGAATCAACACTGATTTTAAAAATCGGAAGAAACCGCAAATAAACCATCAAAAACAGAATGTGACAGTTCCATAAGTGTAATTACAAATAAATTTAAATGCGTTATTGGAAAATCGGAATTATGTTACTTAAGATTCATTTCAATCGATCTATGTGAAAAATGTGATTTACTAATATGGAACAAACTATACCTATACTGTGACACGGCAATTTGTGGTCTAGGTGTACAAGAACTAATCAAACTTAGTGTATCGCAAAGTGTGTACTACCGGTAACCCATCGCAAATTTTGAGTAAACGCGGTTCGGTGGATTACCGGGAGGCTCTTGGTTTACTATTGCGATTTCATAGAATACATGCTATTTCTTTATCGCTGCGTCTAATGAAAATGTATTTGAGTGTTTTTGACAGAATAGCGTATAGAATGGGTTTGTTAAGCTTTCTTTCGCATTAAGGATACATGGACTTCGATATTTGGGGATGTATACGACAACGTCCAAATTGATTAGGGCGCCCTCTTAAATCTGGCGGAATTTACTCTACAGTCGCGGGTTCATCGCATTTATGTTCTTACGTTTAACAGTATACTTTCATCCAAGTAATATGGATTCAAAACTGCTTTACCGCGTCAATACAACCAAAAATGTATTTTTAGCACTTTAACCTCAAAATTGCAATCTCGTCACGATTTCTTGAATTTCTTGATAAAAATTTCGGCTCGAAACTCGTGCGGATAGTATTCCTACGAAATGTACTATTTATGTAATACCACACTGGTTTATGCGCCTTTGTCTGCGTTCTATACGCAAAGTAATCGTTTCTGCGACAGTATAAATATAGACTATCGGAGTAAAGAAAAGAGTACTTTTATGTCCTAGTATTAAAAACTGCGCTTTTTTGCACTTCGTTTAATAAAAACCAACTCCCGAACCACACTTTCGTTACGTACAGAATCGCGAGCCTCAGTCTCCTTAGGCAGTTTTTTTACCATGCGTATTTACAATGAAAGTTCGATTTTCGAAGACGGTGAAGCGTGCATTAAGTGTTCTTTTATATTGAGATTTTGCAAATATTGGGTGATTCCATTGATAATTACAGTGCTCAACAGTAAGAATTCTTTGGATCTATAATACCTAATATATAATTGAACTGAAGTATTTTAAATAATCCGTCTCCTATATTTATTCATAACTACTGTCAATCGCACTTATTTCACTAACATCAAACGAATGAATTGAAAAATTTTCAATTTGCGTCAGTGAACATCGAAATGGGATATAAATAATAATTCCGTACGCGATAAAACAACAATTGAGTTATAAGAGGTTAATTATTTGTGAAATATAATTGTTCTCACAATTTACTTTGTTGAAAATAAAAAAATAAAAATAAGAAATCAGGAAACTTGTGTCAAAGTTATAAAACTTTTAGAACATCGTCTTTATTATTATGGGGGAAAACTGCGATCCTATGTATTTTGAATTGGATTTGCCCTTGGGCGAAAAAACATTACTCACAATTTACCATCGATTTTTCGTTCTTATTAAAGCTCATAACTGGAAGTTTTTTTTTTTTGACCAAACCTTGGCATGATCTTCAGAAAAAAGTCTTTTTCAGATTGAATTTGAGATGCCAGTAACTGGACTAAAAAAATGTCACGTGTTTTTGTAGCCCATGACATAACTAACCAATGTTGAAATAATGTTGTTGCAGGAAAACAAGGGAAAGATATACCGGAGGAGAAAAAAGATGACGGAGAATTGTGGGGTAATGTGGAGGCGCAGGCCGCCTTCCTAGGACCAAACCTTTGGGACAAAACGCTACCCTACGATGCCGACCTGAAGGTATTAAATCATGTATGTATACAGCCGTGATACGGTAAGAAGCCTAGGTCAAACTCAATCCGCAAGAAACCAAAGTGCCGTTTCCCTAGTTGTGCTTGTATCCAGTCGTGCATGCATGCGTGTGTGTGTGTGCGTGTGTCAATGAGATACGTGTTCACATCCTCTGCCCGCTCATACGGACCCTGAGAATTCAACTCACCGGGTGATTACAATCTCATCGCACTGATCGGAATCCTCCTATCAAATATATAACCATAATTGATAAACCAATTTAAATACCGATACTGGAAATAACGATCTATTCGTAGCTGCACTACTTCAGTAATCTTTCATTGCGTGAGTGAGTATAAAGCCGTTTTTCACTATTTATGTTGCGCGAATAAATTATAGAGTCTGAAACTGTATTACCGATATTAATCAGCGTACAAGTGGAACATACCCGGATACTTTCCGTCACTTAACACACTACAAATCATTGTTCAGCTAACAAGCGAGACATTTTGTATTCAACATGCCACAACGATTTATGCTTCTAATGGGTCGATTAGTCTATTTGCAAGAATCGTGATTGTGTCTATTTACCTGATCGCAAATGTTGATCGAGCGCAATTCAAATCATCGCATTACGATTCTTATCGTTTATTTATTACCTTAAACTGCTTCAGTACACACGGAATATTTCAAAGCATTATATTTTGGCTGCGTTAGGCAAGTTACACCACGGAGCGTAATCTGTGTTACCGACCGTTGCTGAAACGTCGATAAAACAAAAATCCACTTTCCGGATCTAACAAGGTACCGCAAATTTGCTCGAGAGTACCCGTCCACACATTCAAAACTGCAAATGCATGTGTGTATATGTTGTATTATTGTAACACCCGTCACCGCAAGAACAACAATTGCTTCTTTTTCCCGTCTGTTGTGGCGTTTTGTTCCCGTTTCTACGTTTGTTTTTAGCATATTTTCATTTGACAGTTTTATTTTCCGTAGACCCGTGTCCATCTTGCGCACTTTTGTATAACACAGGATATCAAACTTTACGGATTAACTCTGTATTTTTTTTTCAACGTGGTTGTTTTGTTTCACGTGTAGAATTTTTGCCTTTCGACTTGGTGACGTATCAGCATAAACGAAGCGTGGTTTTAGGACAGAATGTGAAGTGACGTGAATGCATTTCCAAGTTTGCGTTGAGTCTATCGAAGATATCGCTTATATACCAGGTGGTTCTAGAGATTTATATACTGAAGTTTCCGTTTTTCTGTTCGCTAATTTTGATTGCGATCGTTTAGGCGAAAGATTCATCCACCAAGTTCCTCACTTTCCAGGTTACCGTGTACTCGTTTCTGAAAAAAGTGTTTGTATTTGAAACGAAAAAAGAAAAAACATTCGAGATTTGAATCAATTAGAAAAACGAATGTCAAAAAAGTTGGTTGCAATTATCGATTCTCTGCTGACTAAACATCAATTTCAATATACTTTGGAAATAATTACATGCAATTCGCGAGATGTACGAACCAACGTCGAAAGCAAATTGCACTCCCGATTTCTTTATGTACGTATTTCAATTCACATGCGATCACATTCTTTATCGGTGTATTCGGCCAACGAGAGTTCAAGGTCCCCGCTTCCATGGATCACTGTAATCTTATTTACACGGACAGTTTGAACATAGTGTGTATAGAAAGTCAGAGCCTCGAAGATACGTGTTCGTATTCGTGGAACTAGTCCGCGAGGATCATTCATTTTTCGACTAATTCACGCGCAACACTTGGGTGATCAAAGTTTTGTCTCGGCATCTTGATTGTCGAAAAATATTGAAAAAAAGAGTTAAAAATGGTGTTAAAAATAAAAGTAAAGGAAGAAATACAAGAAAAAATGTAACTAAAAGCGGATGAAATAATCATGAGACTACACAAGTCCATAGGAACAAATTCACCACTTTTCTACGCTGTTTATTTCATTTTTCGATACTTGGTTTGATCTTGACCTCAACGTTACTCGAACAAATCTGCCGTCGAATAGTGTGAGTGCATGTAACGTTATCGGTACCAAAAGCACCCGAATGACGAGTGACGAGATGTGCAGTGTTTGGTCCATCGAATGTTTCTCGTTGACGCAATTCTTGATCAAAGTGACTTCTACACACTTCTTCGCCGAGAACTTCACTTGACCATGTTAACAAGTATTGTTAGAAATCCATTAGCCAAGGTTGTTCGTGCAGTCGTAATGCTACATATGTGCGTCATTAACAGTAGGCGGACAACTATATGTTCGACGTTTTGTGATTATACAGTTGGTACTTTACACGATTGCATACTGCGATGCAAAACCGCGGGTTGTCTTTGATCGTAGGAGGGGAAGACGTAATTGTTTGGTTGATGGAAGTCACGATTACCATGCGATGATCCTTGTTAGTATTATTATTGTATAATTTACCAGTATCGGGGATGTTACTGACTGTGGTAAAATTCAATATTGAGAATTGAGCTTATTGTCAGCCTTCGTCAAATACAATTACTTGTGGTTTCAATTTTGTCGCCATTGAAAGCAAACTTCAAGCAAACGAGTGAACATTTTGCCGACCACTCCATTGACGAAATGAAAAATCCAGTGGTTGATGAATAATTAGGTTATGCCGGAAATTTGTATATAAAGCTTTCTTAACAGCTTGTCAGCCTTGTATTTTAAATTAGAACCTTGTGGCCATAGGTATCAAAGTCACCTGAAGTCATTGAATCTCACTGAAAGGCTTTCATTCTTCGGAGAAGACTGAAAATAGTTATCAATTGAAAGAATGCTCAAGCAGCTTCCCTTTCTACGGCCGATAGTTCCTGAACTCTTCTCACAGTCACTCATAGTATTATTTTGAAACCTTGTTTTGAACTCGCTCTTATACCGTGCTGCCATGCACACATTTGCTATTTTGTGGATTGTTAATAAAAGCTGAGTGAAATACTAAAATGTACAACATTCAGGTGTTGTAAACAGCAATCTTCCCATTACATTCACAATGTCTGGAGTTGCGAAAATGAAACTTGAATATCCAAATTCCTGGTTTTCGCGATTACGCCTTTTACAATTAGTTGTACACTACAGTTTAAACATGGCAATAAATTAGTGCATCTACTTCAACGTTGGTTATCGGTATGAACTCGAGCCTGCGTGGTAAGTGTACTGCTTAAGATTAGAAGAGATCTAATATCACAAGAAAAATGCAATATCATCTATAACTTTTGAACCAGCTTTTGCGCATAAATTATACAAGAATACCTTATCCTTGCGTAAAGAATATTCTTATTCGTTTTCGCCGATTGGTAACCAAAAATTACACTATTAGCTACAATCGTAAGCTTCACTTCCGTTTAGTAGTTTATCATATGAGTTAGAAATATTTGTGTAATATTGATCAAGTTGTCAGATCGATGAATTATTATTTTCACGGTATTCGTGAAGCGGTACATTCCTTGAGTGGTTAGTCGGAATGGAAAATGTATTCTGATTCGACATGGAGAATAGTTGCCTGTTGAATAACTAAACACGTAAAACAAATAACAAGCAAAATCCGAATATTTTTCTCACTTCTTCACCATTTTAGATTTCGTAAATCAGACCTCAGATTCGTGATCAATCATCGAACAAACCTCCAAGTACCAATTTTCATAAAAATCCGAATGTTTTAGTCTTTTCTTAGCTTATCGAATATGCCAAATTTAAATTTTGTGAATTTGACTTTCGATTCCTGATTCAGTGATTCAAAAAACCTTACGGTACCAACTTTCGTTCAAATCTATTTATCCATTCTCGAGATATCATAATTTTTTTTTTTTATATACTGGAATTTGTTGTTTAAATAGTTCAAAAGGCGCTGAACCGACCAAAGCCGAAATCCAACAAGTTCTAAGTTTGGAAAAGCCGCGTCGATTGTAAACAAAATCATTGAAATCTGGTAACTCGATCTCGAGATATCGTCGCTGATAATCTATAAATTTCATAACGTTGCATAACACCGATGAATTCAGACATTGTGAAGTATATGTAAAAAATTTTATAACCAAAGAAAAATTATACAAAAAATTATTGATAAAGTCAAAAATACTTTCTGCAAGAGTTTTCATTGTTGATAATGATATTATTGATAATCACGCATGCAGGGAATTATGTACAGCATAAAGGCAACTGAAGGCAACGCTACTAGGGCACGCTCTCCAGAGTTGAGCAGTCGAAGACCATCGAGTAAAAGATCTGCAGCGGCGCTGAAAAGCCGTATTACAGTCACGTCATTTGGAGAGCTTGCAAACGAGATTAAAATTTATTTTCAGTACGTGGACCTGGACGAGTTCCTCTCGGAGAACGGCATTCCTGTTGACGGGGTTACCGGGGGTGGCCAGGGACCGATGCCAGGTAGTCAACTTCACAAAATGAATGCTGAAGCAGGCGGACATCAAGGGCCGGCGGGTCTTCACCTCGAGGTGACAAAAAGCGAACGGTCACCCTCACCTAGCGAATGCTGTTCGCCGGACACGCTGAACCCTCCATCACCCGCAGACTCGAGTGAGTATGATAACTTGCCCGAAAATAACGCCATCGATCCGTCGTTACGCCCCCGCTGATCTCCGGAAACTAGAACCGATTGAGTAGGATGCAAAGCTGGTATCGAAGAGCCACTCTTCGAGGCGAAGACACTTACAAGGAAGGTATCCCAGGTCGATCTCTCCGATTTCATTTCTTTTGTAATATGTTGTAGTAGACTAGAAACTAAGCGACACGTGTTTTTTTTTGATCTGTCATTAAACCGTTCAAGAGGGTGAAACCACCCTCCAAAGTGAGGCATGTCAAGGAGTGATGTGGCAGTTTTTTTTTTTTTTATAACTGAAAAAATGTTCTTGTGGATGAAACTGCCAAATCGTCACTTGACATGCCTTACTTTGGAGGGTGTGTTTTATCCCCTTAAAGTGATTAATGGCAGATGAAACAAATACGCGTCGCTTAGTTTTTAGTGTATAATAGCTTATTACCAAAGAAATCAAATTGGAGAGATCGACC
This sequence comes from Neodiprion lecontei, assembly GCF_021901455.1. Lineage (NCBI taxonomy): Eukaryota > Metazoa > Arthropoda > Insecta > Hymenoptera > Diprionidae > Neodiprion > Neodiprion lecontei. Next base: position 8,242,668 of record NC_060266.1, read on the forward strand.
TGGGTTACCTTCCTTATTGGTGTTCGAGATCATACTTCTTATTCCTCCTTCTTGAGATCAACGGCTGCGAAGGCGACGGTTTATGGTTAATAAGTCTAACCTTGGGCCTTGTCGGTTTCCTCGATGGCGCTTTTGGTGATAACAGCGGTGGACTCGTCGTCAACAATACAATTTGGATTATCTCTTGTAGCCCTGTCCATGGCCTCATCCGGGCGAGACTTTGATCCTCGCACGCGTGCCTTTTCTGATGAGGAACTAAAGCCTCAGCCGATGGTTAAGAAGTCTCGGAAACAGGTGAGTCCACCATACAGTGATAATGTCTTGCCCTCAAGCAAGTTGAAGGCGGTTTAAAATATGCAACCATTATTTAGTAGCACAGGACAACTCTCAAACGCATATGAAAACATTTCGGACGTTCAGGGTTTTAGTGATTTCAAGTCATCAGGTAAAACCCATACTCTGTTTCGTGATAGTTCATCTATTCTTTCTAACGAAATCGAATTCGGAATGACTTCTCTACTAATTGCCAGAAGCTTTATAGCTATTGACATTTGAGGTGTGTACTGTATTACTACTAGTTATAGGTTGTGTGTTTCAGTAGTACATGCTTTCAATTGCGACTTGCTTCGTGTACAATTATTCACAATTAGCGTAGTGTCGTTTACAGGGGGAATATTTGGGCGAACAATGACAATCCAAAAGCACATTGATAGTTAAAGGAGTACCGATAATGCGGTACATGAGATTTTTTTCGCGGTCTTTTATAGGATCTTCAATGTTCCGATTCAGCATCTACAAGTAACTTCTCGTATTGAAACAAACCTGAAGGACACTGCGATGAGACTTATTTACGCGGGAAAAATAATTGTTCTCCAAATTGCAGAATAATCGTGATACCATTAAACGTGACTTTGCGACGCTGCACAATGTACGTCCCGAGTATTTTTCCAGCGACCATGAGTGCTTGCGGATGTGGCAATCGCGTGCGACGAGAGACACCGGAGGCCATCGAGTCGGTCTTTATGCTGGTTTCTCTCGTTTCGTGATAGCTACTTCGAGCGAATGGGTCCCCTGCCTTCGCCCATCTCCTTCCGCACCCAAGTCACATTCAATCACTTCATTTCCTACGAATCCCGAACAGCAGCGCTGAATTCTCAGTGGTTCACCCTCTGGTATGAATGCGTAACGCTGTTGTGTTTGATGTCTCAGTTCGTTCCGGATGATTTGAAGGATGACAAATACTGGGCGCGACGCAGGAAGAACAACATGGCTGCCAAGAGGTCCCGGGATGCGCGCCGCATGAAGCAGAACCAGATTGCCCTGAGAGCCGGCTTTCTTGAAAAGGAGGTAAGCCCAGATCATAGACTTGCTTAAATTGACTATCACACGGGGCTGCGTGAAAACAAAATTTGCTGGTGGTCTCTGAAAATTTACACAAAGCATCAACTTGTATGACAATTCTAGAAGCAGCATGGCGGTAAAAGAATCGAAAATTATTCGGTTATTTTGTAAGTACAACCTATAAATTTACTTTGTGATCCTCCATATCAAAATAGCAACGATACGAAACTTGTGGTTAAATTAGCTAATAAAAATAAAACTGGAAAATAAAAAAAATCACGACCAACTCAAACAGGTTACCGAAAGCCCCACGGCTCACTTCAAATTTTCAGACTCCATTTTGATCGGATCTCGATTAAATTATCTTATGTTTTCTATCGATTTATCAGTCGTGTGACGGATAAAGATAGAATCATCGCTCAATTTTTGCTAATAGTCGTTACAACTAATCCCGTTGAAACCGCAATCCTTGCTTTCAATAAATACGACGCTCGGCCATATTGATTAAAGTATGTCAATTAAAACGAACATTAGTGTCGCTGTAGGATATGTCCAGACAAATACGTAACTACTTTCTGATTGGGCCCGCCATTTTCAGCCAATTCCTATGCAAACAGCGTGTTTTGAAGTAAATGCCGTAGCATGTTGGATTGCCTACGTCCAAGGGGAACAAATATGGATAAAACAAACCTACCGGTTCCATAATCACTTCAGTCAAGTCGAGTGGTATAATCACTTTAACGTGACAAACAACGAAATAACTGCTTGACCAAACCCACAAAACTTGGCAAAACGGGCGGTTCCAGCTTACTTACGAGGACTTTAAACGCGCTAGTTGCCGATAACTCGTACCGATACTTGTTTTCCTCAGTGGTAGGCAACCCAACACACTGAGGCGTTTACTTGGAAACACCTTGTACATGGTGGAGCGTCCTGTGTTTCCCACTTCAAATGAACCGCGCTACGATTCTAATCTGATAGAAAATGGCGTATCAGCAAATAAAGGGGGGCGGGGGGCAGACACTTATAGAACGACACTACTGAAAACCGTCAGACCGTCAGTGTATGTACACGTCCATTGGTGACAGGCTGTATTAGTGGCATATTGTGCGGTCTATGGATTCCGCGGCTGTATATCAAAGCTATTTTTAGCGGTCCCGCCTCGCAAAGACGCGCTCTGGGCTCCCGGTTTCAGGGTCGCCGGTCGAAATGTATAACGATTGGTTGAGAAATTCGACAGAATAGCATCGCTGACGAATACAGACGTGTACATATTATACTTAGACAATTCGGCCCGCGGTTTTGATCGACACGGCCGACTGATCGTGCAGCCGGCGATCCCCGCGGTGCAGGTTACGTCCGGTTATCCGATATTTCAACGACCATATCTGGTTATCATCTGATATCTGGTCTGCTAGTCTAGACTAGTTTCGATCGTAGAGCAACGCGTCCGACGCGGCGGCAAGGCGGTAGCATATTTATTTTCAAATAAAAAATCGTACGACAACAGCGACTGATCGAGTATCGAGCTTTTTGAGTTCATTGAGAAATTTCTATATTTTTGCGTTCATTTTAAAAGCTGCGCTTTGTTTTCTTCAGACACGATTAATTAATAGACTGTATGAATTTCACGTAACTTATTTTATGTATCAAAACAGCTTACGACAAAGGTTTACATCTTGTTCGCATTTCAATCGTAATTTTTTAAATTCAATTTTAATCGGTTGTCTTCTTTTCTTCGTCTAATGCGATAGTTGAGTAATTTAATTTTCTTGAGAATATCTATCAAACAATCACAAACCGATTCACTTGATCAAACGTGTCTCTTTACAATTACTTTCCATTCTTCAGGTAACAAAATTACTTTCAACATGATTTTCCACTTCTTCCTAACTTCGTGCCTTTTCCACTATTCAACAAACCCATTTACGAATAATTGATTATTTTCTTGAAGGAATTGAGGTTTCCAGAATTCTAAGCTCGCTGCTCGTTACTCCATAAAAACATATCGCTATTTGTTTTACAAATAACTTTACCTCAGACACTACAATTTAATCCAAAACAAAAGAAAATTCAAAAAGTTGCAAGAAAATAGAGAATTGCTACAATTTTATGCAGCATGATCCCCAAATTCTGAAGAGGCCACCTGGTAGCAGTGAATATTCTGCATTTACTGAATAAATTTATTACATTACGAATACTAATAATTACTAAAAAAAGAAATTATTATTTTAAAAAAGCTTTCTTATCGCATGTTTTTACTTCACATTGACTTGTGACGAAACGAAAGTCCGATTCTTGACATTTATGTTGCAGAAAAGAAAAAAAGAAAAAATAATAGAAAGGACAGGTCGCTGAAATTATAGTCTTGTCTTTCCTGCAAATTATCGTTAATCGATTTTAAATTTGTTGATGAAAGAAGGCTCGAGTAAAATGATATATGTATATTTTTGCCTATTTTTAGAACAAAATAAGAATCGTAAGCGAATAAATTAATATTTAGTGCTTTTCTTCTAATTTTTTCAGAATATGGGCCTGCGGCAGGAGCTGGACAGATTAAAGAACGAGAACATACTCCTACGTGATAAGCTGAGCAAGTACACGGACGTCTAACCAACGGCCTTTCAACGTCTACCTAACTTACAAATAATGTAGTCCGGATTGCATCGGGGCCCCTGCAGGATCCTGGCGATCGTCCGCAAAATACGTCACACATACAGAAACCAAGAGTTGAATGCTAGATTACATAGCGACAGGTGAAGTGCGAAAACGAGTCAAGGAGAGCACACTAAGAAAGACGGCGAAGAGGGCGAAGAAGAAAAAGGAGAGACGGTGGAGAAGAAGGAGAAAAATATACAAACACATCACCCACATGCCTAAACACAAGCAAGCATGATGGTAATAAACCAGTAGCGTAATTGAAAAAATTAATAAATATACGAAAAATTTCTTCAACGTGTCACTAGCAGCCACCTCCCTCCCCCCAACCCACTCCCTCCTCCGCCTCCAAAGTTCCTCTCCTCTTTCCCACCCCCGACACCCAATTTGTACACAGTTATTGTATAACTGTATCTAGTTATTGTATAACGATGTACAAATTGGGTGGCGGGGGTGGGAAAGAGAAGAGGAACTTTACACAGTTATTGCATAACTGTATTGTGACGGGACGCCTTGCCGGCGTACCGGCACCTGACGGTCAGCCCGAGCTCCCCAAATATTATGCTTGTCGGGACGAGCCCAAATCTTGCGACACACTCGGTAACCCCACCACGTACCAATAAACCAACCAAATTACGCGATTTACCGTGCTCCCTCCTCAAGGGACACGGCCAATCACTATTCGCAAAATCTGCGAAACTAGACGACTAGCAGGTATAAAAGTCGAGCACAAATGTGGCTGGACATCTATTCATCATCTATCGTATATCGTACGCAGAGTAGATCAGTTATTTCGTCCGACTCAGGACACATCCGCACATTTGCTTGGTGGAGCACGACATCTCAACGAGGAACCAGCAGTCGACACAACTCACGATCACGAGACGTGGACTCGTCACTGCGAGAATCCTCGAACACCACTCTCAATCGAAGGAGGGTATTCAACATATTTGACGAATTTCGTCTCTTTTTAATAAAAGTCCGCAGGTACTAGGGAGCCGTATCTGAACTAAGCTCAGCATTGCGACTGACGCATGACGTCAGAACTCAGATACGGTGATCGTCGCAGAATCCTCTGACCCATAGGTAGGGCCCCAGAACTTATAAAGAGCCTCCTGCATTGCGACATGATGTCTTGATATGGGCGACGGTATATTTGCGTAGAATTCCCGTCCTTATGACAACCGCGCTATCATATAAACAATATTCTGTCTTGCCATCTGCAAAACAAATCATTGTCAATACCGAATAATAACTCAACAATAACGATTTTCTATCGTCAAACACCGTCCTTCTGACCAACACGCTATCAAATAAATAATATTCTGTCTTGCCATACGCAGAACAGATCATTATCAATACCAAATAATAAACCGTCAACGACGATTTTCTATCGTCAAACACCGTCCTTCTGACCACCATGCTATCACGTCAATAATATTCTGTCTTGCCGTTTGCGAAACGAATCATTATCAAACCAAATAAGAGAAACCAATTCCTTCTTACCTTTCAACAATATTTTATACATTATAAGAAAAGTAAATTCACGACATTCTTTCCTGTCATAGATCCCAATTCTTGGGGACATAACATAATCATTAGTCAAAGATTTCCTCTTGAAAAACAAATTTCTCGCCTCACGAGTAAATCGCTCATTGCGATTATTCCGTGTCTTGCTTCAAAAGCACGGAACAAGTTTGACCCTCAACCGTTCACACGGCCTGTGATGATGGGTTTATTCCACTCGTGTCATTGCACATGAGAGGGATGAAACAACTTCTGAGGCTATCTCGAAAACCAATTTAGAACGGTCAAACTCAAGCAACCTCTTCCAGGAGTTCATCAGAGAATTAAGAAGTAACTATTTTTCACCTTCCTTCCGAGTCCAGAGACCGAATCCTGCCGTTCTACTTACGAGACAGGAAATTCTTAAATTTAATACGATATTCGAGTTTGTACAAAACCACCGCGTTACTTTTCATATTACGTATGAAACTCTCGCGATATTCGGCGGATAAATGAACTCGAATCGTTTCAGTATACAGTTATTGTATAACTATGTACAAATTGGGTGGCGGGGGTGGAAGTGCGTATTTTTTCTCCTTCTTCTCCACCGTCACTCTTTTTTTTTCTTCGCCGTCTTCGCCGTCTTTCTTGGTGTGCTCTCCTTGACTCGTTTTCGCACTTAACCTATCGCTATGTAATCTAGCATTATTTATGTATATATATATAGACCGAAAATATTTCTAATCAGCACTGATGAACATTTGGAATGTAATTATGAACCGTTCACCTATCGATTGGTTTTCATCGAACCACCAATGAAACATTGGAAATAAATTATGTATAATATACAATAGAATTATTAGAATTATTAGAATTCTATTGTATCTTATGTTAAACGTCACAGACACTGATCATTTTATTTTCTAAGATCATAAGCAACAAATTATTGATAAAAGTTGAAAAAAATTTTTAATGTTTCCAAGTTTCGCAACAATTAATTGAACTTCAGTGTACAAGGAACAACGAATAATTATACGAAATAATTCACCTATAATCTGCCAGTTACGACATCTCAAGATCAATTCACAACATAATACTAATATCAAAATAAAGTAATTCTGCTGAAATGCCCAATAAAACTGAAATTGGTCAATATTAGAGCGAAAAGCAATGATCTCAAGAAGAATTTTTTACCGGTTTCGTGTTGACATAGAATACGAGATGTCCACTTGAAAAGGCCCAGTAATTGATGATAGTTTTAAGGAGGCATATCGGTAAGTGCTATTTCCGGTTTTTAGCCACTGTCACCGTCTAATCTGTGCGAGATTTAAGTAACCTAATATAGCCGGTGATAAAAGCCTTAAATTTTTGTAAAACATTCTTTTGGCAGAGGGATAAAGGGTGAATTGAACGAAGGAATAGATTTTATTTACAGATGCGTGGTCGTGCTGTGTATATAAAATATAATAATTAAAGGAGAAGAAGAGAATTATTTTACTCAATATAATTGATTGAATTTTATTTCTCTTGAGGATCTCACTTTTTTATTCATATATTATATTATATTATATTATATTATATTGTATTATATTATATTATATTATATTATATTATATTATATTGTATTGTATTATATTATATTATATTATATTATGTCATATTATATTATATTATATTATATTATATTATGTGATAATTATTATTATTAGACATCGCGTCGTTGTGACAGAGCCGGGTGGAAACCATAAGTTCTTCACTAGCTATGTATCAAAAATTTGATTTACACTGTTTAGTTACGTTGTTCTTTGTATGTGTATTCTTTTTTTTCCTTTTTTTCACTGCTCTCGCGTCCTAAACTATACGCGAGTTTAATAAGCTCACGCATATCCGTATAAATTTCACACAATTGTAATAATTCTATTGTATATTATACATAATTTGTTTCCAACGTTTTATTGGTGGTTCGATGAAAACCAATCGATGGGTGAACGGTTCATAATTACATTCCAAATGTTCATTAGTGCTGATTAGAAATATTTTCGGTCTATATATATATACATAAATAATGCTAGATTACATGGCGATAGGTTAAGTGCGAAAACGAGCCAAGGAGAGCACACCAAGAAAGATGGCGAAGAGGGCGAAGAAGAAAAAGGAGAGACGGTGGAGAAGAAGGAGAAAAAATACCCACTCCCACCCCCGCCACCCAATTTGTACACAGTTATTGTATAACTGTATATAGTTATTGTATAACTATGTAAAAATTGGGTGGCGGGGGTGGGAGTGGGTATTTTTTCTCCTTCTTTTCCACCGTCTCTCCTTTTTCTTCTTCGCCGTCTTCGCCGTCTTTCTTGGTGTGATCTCCTTGGCTCGTTTTCGCACTTAACCTATCGCTATGTAATCTAGCATTATTTATGTATATATATATATAGACCGAAAATATTTCTAATCAGCACTAATGAACATTTGGAATGTAATTATGAACCGTTCACCCATCGATTGGTTTTCATCGAACCACCAATGAAACGTTGGAAACAAATTATGTATAATATACAATAGAATTATTACAATTGTGTGAAATTTATACGGATATGCGTGAGCTTATTAAACTCGCGTATAGTTTAGGACGCGAGAGCAGTGAAAAAAAGGAAAAAAAAGAATACACATACAAAGAACAACGTAACTAAACAGTGTAAATCAAATTTTTGATACATAGCTAGTGAAGAACTTGTGGTTTCCACCCGGCTCTGTCACAACGACGCGATGTCTAATAATAATAATTATCACATAATATAATATAATATAATATAATATAATATAATATAATATAATATAATATAATATAATATAATATAATATAATATAAGATAATATAATATATGAATAAAAAAGTGAGATCCTCAAGAGAAATAAAATTCAATCAATTATATTGAGTAAAATAATTCTCTTCTTCTCCTTTAATTATCATATTTTATATACACAGCACGACCACGGATCTGTAAATAAAATCTATTCCTTCGTTCAATTCACCCTTTATCCCTCTGCCAAAAAAATGCTTTACAAAAATTTAAGGCTTTTATCACCGGCTATATTAGGTTACTTAAATCTCGCACTGATTAGATGGTGACAGTGGCTAAACACCGGAAATAGCATTTACCGAATGCCTCCTTAAAACTATCATCAATTACTGGGCCTTTTCAAGCGGACATCTCGTATTCTATGCCAACTCGACACCAGTAGAAAATTCTTCTTGAGATCATTGCTTTTCGCTCTAATATTGACCAATTTCAGTTTTATTGGGCATTTGAGCAGAATTGCTTTATTTTGTTATTAGTATTATGTTGTGAATCAATCTTGAGATGTCGTAACTGGCAGATTATAGGAGAATTATTTCATATAATTATTCGTTGCTTCTTGTACACTGAAGTTCAATTAATCGTTGCGAAACTTGGAAACAATAAAACATTTTTCAACTTTTATCAGTAATTTGTTGCTTATGATCTTAGAAAATAAAATGATTAGTGTCTGTGACGTTTAACATAAGATGTTCGTAGAAAAATTCGAGATGAAATCGACTCCAGCGATTGTCTGCTTATTTTACAAATTCTAAGCTGTCGTATGGTTTTTTATAAACCGTAACCTTCCGACTTATTTCGAAAAATTCTCGGAAACTCTTATTAGCGTGAAATTTTAAACATCTGACAGCGAATTGAGAAATATTGTGCACAGTTTTTCAGGGTTCCATAACTTCAGTGTTGGGTCTAGTGATACAGTCATCATTCGGATTTAATAACGGTAGCCATTTATTTTTTTATTCTTGTGCTGTTGTGTTTCGAATAGAAGGATGAGTCGTCTCCATTTTAAAGAATTCGAAAGTTGCTAATGAATTTCTGATCCTGGACCGCAACAGAAGCGCGTTTCTCTCTCTTTTTATCTCTATCACTATTTCCATCATCCTATTATGACCCTTTACAATCATGTGTGTAGCAAATATTTGCATATCAATTTGTTATTAGTGAATTAAGAAAATTCGTCTGAGATGGTCAGTATAGTGTAATTTATTTCAACGCTTCCACCGGACCCGGCCGGCCATCTTCAGGCTACAATGAAGCAAAAAAAAAATAAAAATTGCTAAACAATTGTAAAATATTTGTAATTTGTTATTAGTATTATTAGCGTTACTACTGTTATTATAATGATACTATTATTGATATTATCATCAGCATTTTTTTTATTTCCATCATAATTGTTATTGTTATTAAAGATATTGATGTTATTGCTGCTGTTAATGATGATGCTCTTGATGATAAGTGTATAACTGTTTTTACAAAATAGGCATTACTATTCTTAACGCTTCCTATGTCTGCTTCTTGCTATACCCAAACTCGATCCTGGCAATGCTTGTTTAATTACAGAAAGCATCGCACGAGTCAAACTTTCGATCAATTTGTTATTGCGTTTGGAAATCACACTGCCGTCTTGGGTTTTATTTTGTTTTTCGTGCAACATTAACTAAATAAAATTCGAATTTTTTTTATTATTACAAGAACTAAGTGACCACTCATCTTCGGCCTTTACTTCCAAGAATAGTTGAAACTCCCCCCCGTCTGACATTTTTCAAATTGATTTAAATTTCGTGAATTCATAATCACAGCTCTTCCCTCAAGGAAAAAACCCTCAATTTTTGGGAGTAAGCCTCAAAATTTAGGGGTTTACCCCCAAAAATTGAAGGTAGACCATCATTAATGGAGGGTTTATCTCCAACAGTTGGAGATTACCCCTCAACAATTGAAGGTTCATTCCCAAGAGTTGAAGGTGAACCCTCGACGGTGAAGGTGAAGCCTCAACGTTGAAGGTAAACCCTCAACGATAAAGGTTAATTCCTAACAATTGAGGGTTCAATCCCTAAGACATGAAGTTGAACCCTCGACGTTGAAGGTACACCTTCAACGATGCGGGTAATTCATATCTTCAAAATTTAACTGATGGTGAATGTGAGGGTGAACTATCAACATTGCGGGGATTGTCCCCTGCCACCCCAAGGGATACACCTAACTCTTCTTGAGGGTAAACTCTGAAATTTGGGTGTCAACGCGAAAATATAATATGTAAAATATTGGCGGTGAACCCTTGATTCCATTGCAGGGTAACATGAACCGTGAAATTTCCAAGGTAATTCTTATGATATTCGTTTAAGTTCTATTATTCTCAATAACATTGTTGAAAGTGTGTAAATTCGAAAATTTGGTGATTTCGAAAAATTAACGACGGAGCCGGGAATCGAACCTGGCGTCTAGAGATGCTTAGCCGGAGCCTTACGCCACTAGACCACCTAGCCGCCCTGACTCTGTTGTCGTTAATTTCTCTCATCACCAGTGAGTTCGAATTTGTTTTCGTGTGCCCGGGTATGTATATGGTGAGAATTTTCGTCCCTTCAAGCACCAGTAAGAATATAATGTGTAGGTGAAATATTTATATCTGAAATTCTTTTTGCTTCTGATGGAAGGCCCCGTAAGACAAGCAAAGCCGTCTAATAACTGAAACGCGGATGCGCATATCATTGTTTTTACTAGAAGAATATTGTTGAAAGTACGTAATATCATAAATTTGGTGATTCCAAAAAATTTCACAAACATTTCACCTACACATTACATTCTTACTGGTGCTTGAAGAGACGAAAATTCTCAATATTCTCAATAACATCTGAAATGATCTATCTATATATTATTTATAGCAAAACCAATGATTCAATTTGAATTCAACTTTCGAGCAGCTCGCTGGACTTAAGCCATCGCATCATATAGTATAAGGATCACTATTGATATCGCATTTTACTTACCCTGCATGCCATTGTGCAAGGCTCCAAAAGAATACTACTTAGTTTTTTCAGGGCTGAAATTAGAAGTCATAAACTACACTATATATGGGGATTCCCACGTCAACTCGGTGAATGAAAAACATTGATCCTCTTCGATTTTCTCAGTGATTTTTTATATGATAGTTCTTGGAAATTATCTGAAAATTATCGAATCTGAATATTTTATATATTTTCGTATAGTGTATGTACTCGTACGCATACATCTTCATTATAATATAATAATTAATGGATGCATTGGGTACAGATAATTCTTCATGGCTATATGAATCATACGTACGTTGAATTTTATTAACGATTATTTTTCTACGTGTGGATACATTTTACCCTCCTTCTATATTAAACGCGAATTCGTATAGATATACAAGAATTTAATAATGTTAATATATAATTTTCGTGACATTCATTGATAAAAATGAATATCCGAATGCATGTATAATATATGTATATGATTGCCTCAAGATATCAAATGAGAAATAACCAGACAACTTCTTGATTAGTCAGTTGCTATTGTATTTACTAATGGTGTGCGATGCACTTTTGTAATACCGTTACATTTATAACCCCAATAAAATGACATAATAAGCTCTTGACTCGAGAATTCTTTCAAAGTAAATCCTCGATTGGGAGGTTCACCCTCAACTTGGAGGTAAACCCTTGACTTGGTGGTTAACCCTCACTTAAGAGGTAAGCCCTCTACTTGGGAGTAAACCCTCAACTTGGCAGTAAATCCTCGACTTGCGAGTAAACCTTCGACTTCGAGGTTAACCGTGAATTAAGGGGTACGAATTTACCCCTCAGAGGTTGAGGGTTATTTTGGGGGTTATTTTGGGTGTGAAATTGGGGTTTTTTTCCGTAAGGGTTGTGCCCATCAAATCAACCGTCAAGATACATACCCTGCAGGAGTACACTTGCATCGTAAAATTTGTAGTATATTTGCATAAAGACCAGAAGCCAAGGATAAAAAAAAATTTTTTGAAAGCTTTGTTCACCTTTTGCCTGTAATTATACAGAACATATGCTGAGTGTGAGTTGAAATCCATACAGTTGTCCCGATAAAACCTTTATCAGAATTTTGCTGTTCAACAGTACCGAAAAATGTTACGTATTCATCCGAATACCTCTTTCATAAACAACACCTAACGATGATTCTATTCATTCAACTTCAATGTCGACATAATCAACATCAAACCTCGGGATTTTGACTGAAATAAACTTTTTACATTTCTATACCATCTTATAACGTGTTACACTAAATGGTGCATAAACTTCGTACATCGCATGTGCACCGAAAACTTTAGAAGGAAATTGAAGAATTAGAGATACTTAGGAGAAGAAAAAATTAGAGATACGGAAGGAAAAGAGTGAGGTCAGAATGGTCGGTGTTAATTGGCAATAAACTGATTATAATTACCTGAAGTATTGGCATCATGTCTATTATCATTATTGTAATTGCAGATCTATTACTATTGTCATATAGTAACAAACGAATGCATCCATCCTAGCTCTTTGCTCTTTTCAGGTCTTTGGATGTTTATTTTTTTCAATGTAAATTATTACGTGGCATTTTTATGCCTGTTACAAATAGCTTCCCAAACCCTAAGCGGAAACCAAAATTAGAGAAATCGATAATAATGGCAGACAGTTTAGTAAAAGAGTCGGGTTTTTGTTTCTTTTCTTTTTTTTTTTTTTATAAACCTGATCGGTAGCGGCCTTAGAGCAGTTGACTGAAGATGTATAAAGACTGCAAGCCTATTGGGGCTTTTCGTGGGCGAAAATGGTCGAGATAATAGATTCACACTGAACCATAATACAACTGGAACGATCATCGCCTGGCTTGTCATATACTAGCAGAGTCATGATCTAAGGAAATAAGGTGAATTCGAATCAAAAACATCTGAAATGTAAAAAAAGCCACCAAGTACCATAATTAGGTTATAATGAAAACCTTATCGTCAATCTGTGCCATGAAATCAGGAAAAATGCCAAACATGACCTCCCCGCACGTACACGTCGTGAAGTCGGACCTCGCTTTTCGTGTAGTAATATCGAAACATCATTCCAAGAGCTACGTACTTGGCTGGCACATTTTTTTTTCACCCATACTCGTCCTATGTGCCCTTGTGCCTTTAAGCAAATTGCACAAAGAATAATAATATTATTAGCTTTGAATTACATACTTGAAATAACTATAAAAATTGTATTTATATATGGTAATAATGCAATGTTTTCTGTATTTTATAATTACTGCTTACGCAAACAACTTAAATAAATTGTTAAGGGTTTATTCATGAGGTGAGAATTAAATATCAAACTAATACAATTTAGCACAACTTTAATTTAATCTCTCTATCTAATAAAAAGTTTCAAACAAATGAACAGGTGGAAAAAGATTATCTCTCTATCTAATAAAAAAGTTTCAAACAAATTATTGAGTTTAATCTCTTAGCATAAGAAATGAACTCAATCCTTTAGCAGAAAAGTATTTATTGATATACAAAAAGTGGTACAAAGTAATAGTTTGAGTACAGAGTATGAAAATAGAAACGCGGAGCTACTCAGGGGTGAGCTGTTACTTTGCTGAGTGCTGAAACTGAACTGACTGAACTAGGAACTGCAGTTGCAGATGTCTGCAGCTCATCGCATGTTTCGACAGTAGTATACCGGAAAAAGGTTTGTTGCGATCTGGCGACATCGGTCGGCAGCACGCTCCGAGCGGTCAGAGGGCATGGGATTTTTACTAGTGCAAACACTCAAAATACAAATAGCCGTCCATGCACACTAACACATTTCTCAACACTCCCACTTATTTTGAGAGTTCGGTTACATTCAATTGTTTGCGCAGATAGCAAAATGTTCCTTTTGGCAAAGGCTTTGTAAAAATATCAGCAAGCTGCTCTTTCGAGCGTGCAAATTTTATATCGATAGTGCCAAGACTAGCAATATGACGGATAAAATGATATTTTACATCTATATGTTTCGTACGTTTGTGGTCATCACCCGTATTGCTTGCAATTTTTATAGCCGCTTGATTATCACAAAACATAGAAATACTTTTACATGGAACATTCAATTCATTCAATATGCGGTGTAACCAAATAGATTCTTTCACTCCATTCGCTAACGCAACATACTCCGCTTCAGCGGTTGATAGGGTAACGGATCCTTGCAATTGACTGCACCATGATACAGGTGCACCATTTAAAATGAAAGCAAAACCGCTTCGAGATCTACGAACTTCGGGACATCCAGCGAAATCAGCGTCAGTATACCCCTGAATTTTAAGTCCGCTCCCACTGTCTCCGAAAACCAAGCCATAATCACGCGTTCCTGCTAGATAACGCATTATTTTCTTAACTGCTTGCCAGTGAGATTCATCATAACAAGTAAGGAATTGACTCGCATAATTTACTGCATATTCAATATCGGGGCGACTTACTCGCGCAGCAAATAACAGAGATCCTATTGCTTCTCGATACGGTATTTTCAAATCGATCGCGTTTGTATGCTTTTGCAAACGCGTACCTGGCTCGGCGGGAACACTAGTAGAATTCGATTCATGCATGTAGAATCTTTTCAAAATTTTATTAGTGTAGCCCGATTGAGAGATTTTCAAACGACGATTCTCGCGGTCGCGTTCAATTTCAAACCCGAGAAACTCATCCGCGCGGCCAAAAGTGATTTTTAAATTACCTTCTAAATAATTCAACACACTCATGATCGCACTTTTACTCTCGCTCATTATTGAACCATCATCTACATAGATCGCAAGATAAACCCTAAAATCGTGCATTTTTCCAACGAACACGCACTTGTCACTCGTGATGTTCACGAGATTAAATTCCTTGAGAAATCTCGTGAACTTCTCGTTCCAACATCGGGGTGACTGCTTGAGTCCGTAGAGGCTTCGGTGCAGCTTGAGTACTGCATTCGGCTGGTCCTCCTTCTGGTATCCTGGGCGCTGCTCTAGGTAGATGTCTTCATGAAGATCTCCATTCAAAAAAGCAGTTTTTACGTCGAACTTCATTATTTCAAGATTTTGTTTAGCTGCGATTGCAAGAAGAATCCTAATCGACTCGTAGCGAACAACTGGAGCAAACGTATCAAAGTAATCGATTCCTTCGCGTTGCCGAAAGCCTTTGGCTACAAGTCTGGCTTTATATCTTCTCAACTTTCCAGCTGCGTCGCTTTTCACTGCAAAAACCCATTTGCATCCAACAGCCCTTTGTCCTTGGGGCAGCTCACACAACGTCCATGTGTGATTTTCTTCGAGAGCTTGCATCTCCTCGTCCATGGCAGCTTTCCACTTGCTGGAAATATCGCTTGCTGTGGCCTCGTTGAACGTCATGGGCACTACATCAGCGAGATAGGCAATGGACACTACCTCAGCAACATGAGCGATGGGCACGCCATATCGGTCTGGCGCGTTGTTTCTGCGTCTGTCGCGCAACAGTCGGCCTCCATGAGCCCCTTCTTCAGGGGCTGCTTGCTCAATCTCTGGCTCGTCGAGGTTTGGCAAATCGGCTGCTTCGATTTGATTTCCATTTTGAGCTTGCTGTTCAGCGTGAACGACTTGCTCTTCTTCGTCTTCCAAACCAAAATCGATCACGAACGTGCCTGGCTCAGCATTGTCCCCGGCTCTTGGCATTTCATTTTCATGGAAAATTACATCGCTGCTAATGGACACTTTCTGCGATGTATTGTCCCACAGGCGGTAGTTAGTAGACTCACCATCATAACCAATAAGAATGACCGGCTTGCTTTTATGGTCAAATTTATGGCGTTTTTCATTGGGCACCTTCAGGTAAGCAGTAGAGCCGAATACCCTTAAGTGTTTTATTGCGGGTGCGCGCTTGAACCATTTTTCGAACGGAGTCAGCATTTCTCCTGGCTTCAAAATGATTCTATTGAGCAGATAACAAGCGGTGTTTACTGCTTCTGGCCATAACTTGGAGTCCACGTGTTTTGCATGCAGCATCGAACGTGCACTTTCAACTAGTGTACGGATTTCGCGCTCGGCGCGTCCGTTTTGTTCGTGTATATAGGGAGACGAAAATTCGTTTATGATACCTTTTTCCTTCAAGAAGCTCTGCATCTTGTCACAGGTATACTCGGTACCGTTATCTCATCGTAGCACTTTTATTTTCGTTCCCAGCTGTGTTGACACGAACGCCTCGAATTCTCTGAACTTGCCATAAATCTCGGATTTTTGGCGCAAGAAATAAACTTTCCTATAGCTGGTATTTTCATCTTTGAAAATTAGGAACCATCGTGTTCCATTTGGCGATGCTAAATTTACGGGCCCGCAAACATCGCTGTGTATCCTTTCTCCTGGGCCGTAATTGCTTCCAGATGTGCTGCTTGGATGCGATTTTCTAGTCTGCTTGCCTAAAACGCATCCTTCACAAAACTCAAAATTTTCTTGCGAGAGTCCCTCGATGCCAAGCCTTTCGCACGTGCGTTTTATTGCTTGAACATTCATGTGTCCCATCCGAGCATGCCAGAGGCTCAGCTTGCTTTGACCATCTGCTTGTACAGCGTGACATGCTGTGGGCACTTTTACCTTCAGCAGCATGCGGAATAGATTACCCTGTAGGACTCCGCGTGCAATTATTTTATCTTGTTTCTCCCGGACTTCACAACCATTTGCATCGGAGGAAAACTTGAGGCCTTTTTTATTTATTGTTCCAACAGAAAATAAATTGCAGCCCACCTCTGGCACATAAAGCACGTCTTGCATTTCGCGCTCGTACACCATTCCATTTACCTCTTCTTGGATTGTGATTGTTCCGATTCCGGGAGCATCAATACAGCGATCGTCAGCTACTTTCACCGTAGTACCTGGTGGGTTCGGGCGAAATTCGGAAAAGTATTCTTTTCGATAAGTCATATGCCTACCGGCACCCGTGTCCGCGATAAAATAGTCACTCCCACTGTCACTAGTACACTTATACGAAGCGACAGTGTCACACATAAAAGCGTTCTTTGCTTTCACTACTTTATCACTTGGATCCTTTTTCTCCGACTTTTTCTGAGGGCACTCGCGCGCCCAATGACCTTTTTCCTTGCACGCCCCGCAACGCGTTGTCTTCTTTAACTCTTCGATTTCTTTTTTCGTGTATTTCTTTTTCTTAGAGTCACTTTTTGCGTCGGGTTTCGCATCATTCAATGGTGCTCTCTGCACGTGAAGCGCAAGCGTTGTCGCTCCTTTTTCCGCAAGGCGATTATCTTCTTTGATTAATCTAGCTAGCAGCGTCTTTTTCGTTCTATCAGCCTTGGGAGTGCATTCTCAGGCTATCGTGAAAAGTTCAAACTTTTCTGGCAAGCTGGTGAGCAATTTTGAAACAGCCGCCTCGTCGGAAGGTTTCGTGTCCACTTCCTCTAGTTTCTTCAAAATACTCTCAAAGCGTTCTAATTGCACAACTATACTCTCACCTTCTTTGATGTGGAAAGCGTACAACTGCTTCCAAGCAGCTTGTTTTGCGTCAGCACTTGTATCCCACATCTCTTTTGGAGAGTCACAGTTTATTAGATTGCTGCGTAGATTTCGAGCAATTGAGCATAAGATTATTGTCTCAGCTTGAGACGATAATCTATTGTAAGCCTTGGGTTCAGCGGCTTTATCTGTTCCTGGTTTGGCTTCTTCTCCGTCCACATAGCCGAACAGGCCTTTGCCTTTCAAGGCAATTTTCACTTCGAACTTCCATTGCGTATAGTTGTTCGGGCCTTCCAGTTTTGTGATGTCCAATCTATCTGTATCAGTCATCGTGATTGAATGTAGATAAACACTTGCACTCTGAACGGAAACTACGCGCACTCAAAACTTCAACTCTTTGTTTCACTAGCCAGCGTGGCTTGTCAATAAATACTTAGGCGCAGTGGAAGCATGCTGGGCCCATAACCTATTGAGTTTAATCTCTTAGCATAAGAAATGAACTCAATCCTTTAGCAGAAAAGTATTTATTGATATACAAAAAGTGGTACAAAGTAATAGTTTGAGTACAGAGTATGAAAATAGAAACGCGGAGCTACTCAGGGGTGAGCTGTTACTTTGCTGAGTGCTGAAACTGAACTGACTGAACTAGGAACTGCAGTTGCAGATGTCTGCAGCTCATCGCATGTTTCGACAGTAGTATACCGGAAAAAGGTTTGTTGCGATCTGGCGACACCGGTCGGCAGCACGCTCCGAGCGGTCAGAGGGCATGGGATTTTTACTAGTGCAAACACTCAAAATACAAATAGCCGTCCATGCACACTAACACATTTCTCAACACAAATGAACGTAGAAAAAGATTATAATAACAATAGTAAAAAAAAGATTATAATAACAATAGTATACGCATGAAGTTGGCAGTGGGGTGAGATGCCGAAAACAAAACAAAAAGCATCTAGAAAACCCTTTGACAGCTGTCATCGGCTGTTTATGACAGTCTTTGACAAATATCTTTATAGGTATCTGTTTCTGACGCGCAAAAAATGAACATGCAAACGAAAATTATCAAGATGATTCCCGACGGGAATTGTCTTTTTCGCGCGTTGGCGTATTGTGTATACGGCACTGAAGATCGACACGCAGAGGTGAGACTGAGTATCTTTTCAAATATAGTGGATAATTGGTCTACATTTGCGAGTTTTATTACAGGTAATGAGTCAAACGGTGCTGTGATTAGGTCACCTGGTGATTACAAATCACATATGAATAAAAATGGAATATACAGGGGAGAAGCAGAATTAGCTGCAGCTGCGGACATTTTTAAGATATGTTTAATCGTGTATCGCGAAGAACAAATTCATCCACACCGGATCGGATCACAAAATGAAACACAATTCTCGCTACTCTTCACCGGCGACGGAGACAGTGGACACTTTGATGTCTTGCAGAACCAAAATAAAATTCAGATAGTGGGTAATAAGTATGAAAAGTAACAATCAAATAATAGTAAATCTAAATATATCACCAAACAGTCAAAAGGACAGCCAGGATTTGCGATGACAATGGAGAAAGGAGGAGTTTCAAGCAGCAGACAAGGCGATGAAGATGGTGGATGGTCGGAAGTATCACAAAAGAAAGAGGAAAATAAAATTGTAAGTGCGAAGAACCAAATAAGCCATAGAATAATATCCATCAAATATTCGTATAACCAGGTAAGAGGACGACCAGGATCGATGTTGACCACAAGAGAAAGAGGTGTTTTGCGGAATGAACAGCAACGCAAATATAGAGAAAAAAATAATATAAAGAAGGTGATTTTGGAGAATAACGGGCAGAGCGGTAGCAAAAATAATTCAGCAAGTCAAGGAGATAGATCGATATCAATAGAGAAGGAACACCAATTTTCAACCAACGAATGGAGGCTTAGATTGATGAAAAAAAGAAAAGTAAGCACAGAAGGAATTGAAGTGCAGACCTGTCATCAAATCAACATGAAGGAATTCGCCTGTCTACTAGACAATGTGTAAGGAAATAGCGAGGCGCGCAGGGGCGAAGCCCCTAGTGAGAGAAAATAAAAATTCTTCGTCACCGTCTTAGTGCAGCCTGTAACGGGTAAATTCACGAACTGCTGGGAAATTGCTATGTCATCATAAGGATTTGACAATGGGCTGAATTAAGAAAAGCTTGTCTTTAAATTGAGAATCTTTTCTTTAAAAAAATATTTTTGCGTATTTAGTCGGATATAAGACGAACTACTGATAGTGTGACTTGTTATTTATACTTCCGGTCAACGGCTGTTTTGAACTGCTTGTTGTGTATCGGGATAGGGAAAATCGCTGCGTGTGCTCTTCAAGTAACAGGTAGATATTATTCATTGATACTAGGCGCAAATTTTAAAGCGAGAAACATAGGTTTGTTTATAGACAGTGACGTATTATTCTTGATAGTAGCACGAAACTTTGAGAAAACAATAGGAGAGTCAATTTATATTTGGCCCGTAGTATTTAGTGACACTGGAGATTAAGAATTAGAACTTATTATCTCCAGAGTGGCAATATTAAAAGATATACTTGCTGTGTATGAGCATAAGAAATATTACACAATAATAACCAGTCAGTTCTCGAATTTGCCCGATACGGGTTACACTAAAAAGCTACAAAGAATTTTTAATTTCTCTGACTAAACTAAAGTTATGCTAGATTGTGTTACATCAATATTTAATTTTCACCACACGAATAAGCCCTTAAAATCGATTTAAGGTGTTCGCATGAGCAGTCATAATAAGACAGAAAACATTGCATTATCACTATGAATATAATTTTAATCGTTATTACAATTATTCGATTCAGAGCAAACAGTACTGTCATCGCTTATACAATTTCGTTGAAGCCACAAAGGCGTAAGGAGAGCATCGGAAGAATATAAAAAATGTGCCCGCCAAGTACGTAGCTCTTGGAATGATATTTCGACATCACTACACGAAAAGCGAGGTCCGACTTCACGACGCGTACATGCGGGGAGGTCGTGCTTGGCATTTTTCCTGATTTCACGGCAAAGATTGACGACAAGTTTTTCGTTACAATGTAATTATGGTACTTGGCGGCTTTTTTTACATTTCAGATGTTTTTGATTCCGATTTCACTACTTTTTGCAAGTCTCCAACAACAACAATAATGTATCGTATAACCAATCATTCATGATAAACGCAATCCTTCCACCGGTCAAGCCATATAACATTTGCAGTTGATAATGCTGTACGCTGCAATAACTCACTAGGGAATAAAATCGGATTGATATATGACTTGAACTTATACAGGGTGTCCCTAAATTGCCTCCCACGGACTAGCCAGCATGATACCTCGTTAAAATCCAACCGAGAATTTTTTTTCCGGAAGCTCGTCCGACGCGTAGTTTTTGAATTATAAGCGATAGCGCTAGGCCAATCAAAATGCACCATTTCATCTAGATTTGCCGCCACGGATATTGCTGTTTTGTTCGTCTGGGTGAATTATTATTATTCGTTTACGAATTAAATATCGGCACCTCCCCTCTCTCCCTGTTGTACCCCTTCTCGAGCGCTGACCTCGGTATTGTTGCCGCGGCATACGCTGCCGGCCGCACATCCATGGGCGCACACTTGTGTGTGTAAACAGAAGCGCATCCTCAAGCATAAGGGGTACAGCAGCGAAAGAGGGGAGGTGCCGATATTTAATTCGTAAACAAATAATAATAATTCACCTAGACGAACAAAACAGCAATTTCCGTGGCGGCAAATCTAGATGAAATGGTGCACTCTGATTGGCCTAGCGCTATCGCTTATAATTCAAAAACTATGCGTCGGACGATCTTCCGGAAAAGAAATTCTCGGTTTGATTTTAACGAGGTATTATGCTGGCTAGCCCGTGGGAGGCAATTTAGGGACACCCTGTATAAACAGGAAGATAATTTACTGGTGACAAATAAAGAGTTGCGAAACGCAATTGTGCAAGCGGTGGTACAGGTGAGTTAAAGTATTTCGCACAGTTTTAATATGTAATTTGAAACTGAAAAATACAATTTAGCCACCAGTATAGGTATGTGACCGATCACTAGTGGCGCCCATCATCACGAAACAGTGGTCGCGCGACCATAGAGATAATATAGAACAAAGAGTAAGCATCCCGTCAGCAGCCCAGAGTGAACCATCATGTCTTTTATTTTTCTGACACTACCACATGTGCATACGTACAACTGAATTTCGCATGATGAATTTTCAAAGACGAAAACATACTTTTCAAATGTTTTGTGACGAGGTGATTCCTTATTGAAAATTGTTGTGGGTGAAATAGCAGTGGGAGATTACAGTTAAATCGAAAGTAACGAAAAAAATGATTAGAAAATATTTCGTTGACAGCTGACACGCGTATTCACACACTCAGAACGTCACGTGGATACCGCTAAAACGACTGGGATGGCATTTCGGTTGTTTAACGATTTGCGGCATTTAGATACCACTGGAATTTATTCCACCTATAACAAAATAGCAGCCCGAATAGGTTAATTGCATTTCCGTTGTTGGTTAAGTTCTATATACTGATATTTTACGACGCGAAAATTCGGTGATATAAGATGGCGCCAGCATTACCTTTTCGGCTCGGCGCTGAGCTGGCGAGGCTGAGTCACAGCCGAGCGTAAATTTTTGTGGGCCCCGCCCGCTGCACACGCATATCCGTGCACAGCTTGTGTAGTACGCTACGCACAGCTTGAGCGGGTTGAGCTGCTGCAGGCGGCACCGAAAGTGTCGAACAATTCATCTTTGACTTTTGACCGATATGAAGAATCGACGCTGAAATATCCAGGTAAGTATTTGAACAACACATGTAAAACTATTTATATTTATTATAATTTGCCAGATCTTCGTAGTGGCCATATGAAATGCATATTAATTTTGAATAACTCGTGAGGATAACGATACGTAATTTGCGTGCATAACCTAAAACTTATCATTGTTTACCTTTGACGAAAATCTCTACCGACATATAATTGAAAAGCGATAATGAGATCCATTGACGAATTATTCGGAAGTACATTATTCGTTATTCTGCTTTCGACTTTAGATAGAAAGTTATCGTCAGACTTGTCGTCAAATGTTTGGGGATACATATTTTACCTCCAATATTACGAAAATAAAGTTTGAATCATGAAATATGTTACCTAGTGGAAGGAAAACTGGTTAAGGTAAATAATCGAAAATACAAAGCGTATTCATTGCCGAAGAGGACATTCCTATAACACTTATTGTTAGTGCGCTGGGGATGTTGTACAATTCAACATACCAGAGTCGTACTCAGAGTTGAGTGCTACGATGGAAAAGAATCCGACTAGCGAATTTCAACTACAAGAAATTTTTTTAATCGTCAGTACAGATCTTAGTAATCATACAAGCTACTTCAACTACAAGCAATTTTTTTAATCATAAGTACAGATCTTAAAGGGGAGTGTCAAACTTGGGAATCACAGATTTCCATCACTTTTATATATATTGTAGGGCAGGGTCCCCTCAATAAATATATAAAGCGGCAAGACGCCATTCTTTTTTATTATTGAGAAATTTCAACTCAAAGTTCTATATGTAACTTAAGTAGAAGGAACCCTTTTACCGGTTGCAGCAATAGTTCCGTGGCGTAGCGGTAACGCTCTTGCTTACTGAGCGACTTTATTTTTGATAATATTGATTACTTTGTTATTATAATTATTACAAATCCTATTTTTATCATTTTTTGTATTTTTTCCTAACTTAAAAATAAAAAAATAATTTATAGAAATATTAATTATTAATTATTTATTTTTGTATTAAATAATTTATAAAAAAAAAAAAAAAAAAAGTAACTCTAACGGAACTTGAACAGCCGTTCGCTCCCTCAGTAAGCAAGAGCGTTACCGCTACGCCACGGAACTATTGCTGCAACCGGTAAAAAGGTTCCTTCTACTTAAGTTACATATAGAACTTTGAGTTGAAATTTCTCAATAATAAAAACGAATGGCGTCTTGCCGCTTTATATATTTATTGAGAAGACCCTGCCCTACAATATATATAAAAGTGATGGAAATCTGTGATTCCCATTGTTAGTAATCATACTGGATGATAGGTAGACATAGCTCAACATACCACATAAATTATGCATATGATTTTCTGTATCTCATTTTCTCAAATTACAACTCATACGAGATACTGAAAAGCAGTTTTCAAAATAATCGTTTTTCATTTTACAGGACCTCTGACGCTGAAGGTTGATTGATGCGTCGGTTACACGCTTGATTTTGAGAGGGCCATCAGCTTGACAATACAAGAAGCAACGCATGTAGCATTGTTTAGTATAATTATTACACTGATCCTTAAAAAAGTCATTTTTGTATTTGAACCGGCTCAGCACCTCCTAGATCGGTTAAAAAGAAATTAGAAAAAATTGGCCCAAAATTTCAGCATTCTAGTTCAACTAAAACGGGTGCCTGTGAGCATAAATTCATTTTGAGTTTCGAATTTGGGTAGGAACCGCTAATTATCATTGATGACGAAAAATCTATGTGAAAAATGAACTATCAGCTATTTGAACAGTATTTCTATTGTAGCGGGGAAATGAGAAAAAAATCATAGCTTCGTACGGTGACACTCCTGAAACAATTCAAACCATGACAGAAAAATTCTTGGAATATTGAAGATAAAAAAAGATAAATCATTTATAATTTAATCACAAATCAATCTGTCATTATGCCCAATTCGCACTCATTATTCATTACTTGACGTTGACAATCGATCATCGTCATCGAGTGTTTTTGTTTATCTCCAATATTGGAAGAATTTTCTAATTTTTTTTTTGTAGCCAATCTGGAGATCTTTTCCAGATAAGCTTTCTACTCTAATGATATATGATATTTGTTTTAAACTATTTTTGAAAGCATTTTTGGCAAATTTTTGTAACTAATAGTAACTGGAATAAAAAAATTTACAAGTAATTATCCTGTATACTTCGATACTAACATAAATGCGTACTTCTGTTCTATTTCAAAATATTGATGGATCTATTTGGTAATCCTCTTCTTTTTAAAGACAAGTGTAAGGCTACGTTATTACGTCGAATAATGACATATCTCTGTCTAAGAAATTATTACTATGAATTATCATCAAGTTTGTCATTGACTTATTCTTTTGAATTAAAGAAGCTGTTACATGCGTTGATTAGATGTGAAGTAGTTTTCTGTTCCGGAACACAACACAGAAATATAAGCAAAAATGTATAGTTATACATCGTTACAACTGAATCAGTCGTTGATACCAAAGAATTAATGTTCTGCACATATTCTCGTCAAAGAAAATTTCCGAAATTTGGGATCCCGAAGGTACCATAAATAATTTTGCATATGTGTACGCTCCTAACCACGGAAGTTCCTACGTTCACCACCAGTCAACTCTGCCGTCGACTACAAAGATGGCGGCCACGGTGGTTCACTCTTAATAAGTCTTCTGGAGAACGGTAATGACGTCTGATTACGTGTTCTGATTCACTTCAAAATCAATAGGCTTCAAGATTTTAATGGCTTTCACTATTTTTCAAAATCAAAGTTCAATATGCATAGCGTTTCGATACATAATGAGGTCTCAAGCAGCCTTCCGTGCCTCAAGATTTCAACAATTTTTTTCGTTCGAGTGCATGTTTGGATTTACTTCAAAATCAATAGGGGGAAAAATTTCCACGACACAAACCCACAGTCCAAATTTGCAGTCATTCGATACAACCGTTTGTTCGGAATCAATGTCGATAGCCAGTTTCTAGCGAAAACGCAGGTGGAGGAGGAGAACAAGACGTTTTTTCATCAAATTTTGTGACTAATGTCTCGGAAACCAGTGGGCCGATTTTAGTAAAATTTATACAGCGAGGTTATGTAGGAAGGGAATTTCTGTCATGCGAATGTTATCGAAAAATATTGACGCATTCCGGAGTTATGACACCGTGCTCACCTACTAGTTCCTCCGAGAAAATAATTCCCGGCTAACTCTCGCCTGCTTACGGGTACTTGGCTGCGATTCGTTGCCACGAATCTTGATATACTTACAATTTTCTAATTCATTCGAAATTCGTAATAATCAACATGGGCTCTGCCCCAAATGTATGATGGAGCGGACAGATAGGGGCAATTACAATCTGGGCTGCTTAGGTAATAACCTTCGGAACAATCTTGTGTGTGGAAGTCAACGAACAGCGTCGCAATTTAACTAGGTAATATAAGTAGAAATTGAAAAAAGCAACCTCAATCATCTTTACATTTGTTTTTCATTACTCTGGAGATAATGGTTGTATGAGGTTCATCGGGGTTTGTTACAGCATGGACTTGAACATTAGTAACAATCAAGTGTTATCTAATTTCCAAAAAATATTTAGAAGTAGTATTTTTGTGGAGTGGTCTGAGTTTTCCAATGCAAATAAACTATATTTTTAAAATATTACATATGTCTAATGTAATTCAAGAAATTATTTTTCCCTCTTATTTTTCTTGCCTCGTATCGTTTTTCTCTGAAAAATACTATATCAATTAAGAGTAAATGTAAATATTGTACGATGTAATGCAGAACGAGGTACTTATTAACTAGTAATAATGTATTGAAATCTTAATAAATTAATTTCTTTCCCATAGTAATAATAATTTCTACATCAATTCAAAATCCGTTGTTGATAGAAAATTCGACGTAGAATACGATGGTTATACTAAGAACTCGCTACGAGGTAGGGGTAATTGTTAAAAATCGATTTAAACATTTTGATGATCCATATCGATAATATCCGCATCGTCTGGGAACAGGTGGTGAGCGGTGGTGACATCAATTCTTGTTGTTTCGACATACCGACCACTTGCCGGATTGGGTTGCGCGTGCAGGAAAGGATGCAGAGGGCGCCGCTTGACGATGAATTTATCTCGTCAATTTTCCATTACGCAAAAGTCCCATAAGGCTATCAGTCTTTATATATCCGCAGTCAACGTTGTTAGCTTGCGCCGGAGCGCGAAATATAGAATTTATAAAAAAAGAATTAGTTACTAGTTCTTATCTGTAACTAAATATTTATTTCGCCATATTCAAATAGGTATGCGATTTTTTAACAGTAAACAAATCCTGCTCACTATAAAAAGACTCTTTTCTCAGTGTAGATAAGTTAGAAGAATTAAACACCCGTATACAATTACACTTGTATACATTTCAATGATGAGACATGAAGCTAACTTATTAATCCATCTTTACACCAGCTGTGAACTGATGTTTACAATTACGAAGTCTTGCTCGACAACCAAGTCAACAAATACGTTGCACTTGATGGATGGTTCAATGCCGTTCAAAGATGTCCCTGCTAGTCAGAGGGCCATCTACTCCTGGAAAAAAAATTAGCAAAATTTAAGAAGTTGCCCTACAAGTTATTCTTAATTGTTTTAAGTGATGCTTTTAACTTGTCAATTCTTAGTGGGATCCGTATAAAGTTATAAGTATACGTAAAACCCTTTGTTAAATTATCAGTTTTTTCAGGCATAAAGATTATTTCATAAATACAAACATAGAAAATACCGGAATTATTAACAGCACCGATGCCTCATATCAAATAATTTCAAAATGGTGAAACATTTATTAGATTCTTGATTATACTCTACTTTGGTTTGTTTTACCAAATGAAATCTTTCTCGACAAATTGCTCGAAATGACTTTTTCTACGATGTCGGCATCGATGAATACCTAATTCAGAAAGCGCCTGAGGTTGCATCGAATTATTATAAATAAATACATATTAATATTTAAAATAAATATGTTCATTTGCGTACCAATATCATAAACCTAATTTACTTTGACGACTCCGGCTGTTGCACCGAAACTCCTTTCATTCTAAGGGTTAAAAGCAATCAAACACATGCCATGACTAAGTCTTATTGTGCGTCAGACACCATGGAAAACATTAAAGAGAATTGGTTAATCTATTCGCTTTCACAGTTTCTGTGAAGTTCCATTGATTGTACTTTTATATTCACTAGACACGGT
The DNA here is from genome assembly GCF_021901455.1 of Neodiprion lecontei. Classification (NCBI taxonomy): domain Eukaryota; kingdom Metazoa; phylum Arthropoda; class Insecta; order Hymenoptera; family Diprionidae; genus Neodiprion; species Neodiprion lecontei. Next base: position 8,270,535 of record NC_060266.1, read on the forward strand.
AGACTAAGAGGGTCACTTAGGCGGAAAGTCCTACAGGTGTAATAAAATAGCAGATTCTCGCAGCTTTCCGGCCCAATTAACTCTGGGTTAGAGGTATTTTATGGTACCCTTTGCGTATTCCCTACCTGCGATGCCTTGTCGTTAAAATAAACCGAGGTTTAAATTTGATTTGATTGTTTTTCTATCTTAATTGTATCGGGTATACATTTTATAATGTTTTCGGATTTCTTCCACCAGCCGTCACGATTGTGGTATTTCAGATTCTCACTTTCATAATTTGAGAAACCTTGCATTTCATTGCAAAGATTTAAATTAGAAAAGATAAATTTTCATTTAATTTATAGGATAACGAAAGTTTGTGAATTACTTGTGAATCTTCAATCGTTGTCTTCAAAAAGAAATCTACGACAGTGAACGTTTCTTCTAAAATCCGTTTCTGTCTGATTTTATATTTGTTTGTGAATTTTCTTGGCCTTCAAGGCAAAAGGATATCCAACTTCGTCAAACCTGAGTAAAAGTACGTACTTGTCGTTCGCTTTGAAGGTTTGTTAAAAAATATTTTACATCACAAACAAGTTGCAGTACCGACAATACTATGTATGAGAAGAAGCGTGTAATTCTTGAAGCAAGACCATAGTCACTTTGTAATCAACGTTGCAAAAAAAGTTTTCGTTACAGTTTATGCTGTTGGTCCTACGTTCTTCCCGATGTCCGAGACTGAATATTTTTTTCTTGAAAAAAACTAAGGCATAGGAGAAGAACAAGAGATGGAGAAGAACAAATCAGCGAGCTTCTTCGAATCTGAAATATTCAAAACGAGCTCTAAGAGGTATTTTGTCCAACTAGTGCGGTTCCCTTGAACCTTGGATTCGAAAATGGCAGTTGTTCTGAAAATATTCTCGCGAATACCTCAAAACTTAAGTAAAACTAACCAGTTATTTCAAAAATCGTGTTGTAAACTCTTGAATAACACTTTAAAATTTTTGAAACTAAGAGTCCTACATCTAGATCTTTTAGCGGGGCAATTCTTAACTGAAAACTGAAATTGAATTTCACGTGCAAGAATAAAAACAAACCAGTATAAGTGGTCAATAACTTTGCTTTTTACAAATATTTATTCAATTTTCAAACTTTTGAATAAATCATTTGTTATTGTGTGTGAGCTGAACTTCCAGTTGAATTGATCAACATTTTTTTTTTAATTATAATTCATCATCTTGAATACATCTAGCGAAACAAAGGAGATTATTGACCAGTTCAACGAGATCGGCGAAAAGTGAGTGACAATTTTTTCTTTTATTCCAAAAGCTCATTTTCTCTTCAAACCCATCGATATTCAGTGATTTTAAGGAAACATGCACTGAACGTAATCGTGTTTTACGAAATTTTTGCCTTGGAACGAGCGTTAAGGGGGGTGGGGGTAAGGGTATCAGCGTAAAAAAAAAAAACACTTTTTTTGTGAATTTTTTTTAAAAGTATGGATTGAGCAAATGTATTCAAACATTTTGTACATTATTAAGTATACTTTTAACAATATCCTGTAATTTTTTCATGCGGAAATATTGAAAAAGAAGCTGATGACAGAGCTTGCCCCAGAACGTCTTAGAAAAAAAACAATTTGCGGTGTTCGCTATATCTCGGTCGGAAATTATCTGAAATCAAAAACCATTAAAATTTAGTCAAAGTATCATCAAATCCCCCCCCCCAACGTTCTTTGATTATTTTTTTTTTCATTTAAAAATTTCTGGTGGCCATCTAAAGTGTAAACTGTTATTTTCCACGAAAAATTCCGCCATTTTGTGGGTGGGAAACCCCCTTAATGTAAAAAAAATTTTTTTAACTAAACGTTGAGGAAAGGTGTTTTATATGTAGAAAATGTGTACTAAGTTTGAAATGAATCGGTCAAGTAGTTTTTAAATGTCAATGAACACGGACTTTGAAAAAGTAGTTTTGAGAAAAAATCACAAGTGGACGATCGAACGTACCTACAACGACAAACTGACGCTCGTCTCTCGTTTTAAAATATTGTACAGTGTATAGTATACATACAAATATAAAATGTGTCTTTATGGCTTTACTTACTTGTCTTTACTAAATAAAATATTCTCGAAATAGGATAACGGACCAGAACGATAAAAGTGAATAAGCTGTATACCTGCTGTCAGAGCTACAGTGTTAAAGGGCAGGAGACTAACTAGACAATAACCACAAGAGTTTTGCTCAGATCGACTTAAAATTTTGGGAATATATTATTGAAATGTTTAACAATAAGATAAGACAAAAAAAAATTCGATTTTTCGAAAGTGCAAAGCCTTACCCCCCCCCCCCCCCCCCCTAAGTCACCAAGTACAGGAGAAATAATTTCTTTCTTCAAACCGGTGTAATCAAGTGAATTAGCCTGGGCAGGGGGCGTATAAACGATCGTCTAGTCCGCTTGCTATTAGTTCAGCCGGCATTGGGCCCCACCAATGACGCGCCTTGTCTTTGGGCCCTTCCCTCTCCCTGCCCGGCTCACTCAGGCGTTGCTTCCACCCGGCGAATTTCGGTCTCGGCCTGCAGTTCACATAATTTTTGAAGAGGTTTGCAAATTCAGTCGCTAACTCTTCGTAGTCGGAGTTGGACGGTATTGAAGACAAGCAAAATACGCTCTTCGTTTGATTGTGTTTTAGTGACGATCTTAAGTTTCAGTGAGTTATTTTCTTTTATTCAACTTTACATCAGGAATACTTATTTCAATATGGCGTTATACACAGTTAATTTCAGTCACGGGCCACGTGTATAATATTGTATTTTCTTTTCGTATTAAGCATTAATGCTTTACGTAAAAATAAATTTTGTGAATGAACACAGTGAAATAATTTTGACTTGTGATTATATTTTCGATGGACGTATATTTGTCCTCATAGTGTAAATTAGTTCGCAAATTCAATTTTTTATAATTCAAACAAGTGACGCCTATTTGCACATCGATTAATCGTAAGTAACAGTAGAATTAATAAATGTTATTTTCGTTTTTATACCTGAATGTTGCTACAATAAGTAATTTGCATGCTCCGCGATATGGGATAAGTTTAAATGACTTCGATTCGTATACGTTGATAATATTTTCATCGGGCAAATGATATGACTTCCGATAAAGACGCGTTGTTGTACAAACATTTGTCATAACAGCCCGAGTCTTTGATATTGATTTTGACGATTAAGTGGTAAAATTCAGAATAAATATCGAGAACGGATAAATTTAACGTATAATTGGTAACGAAAGCAGTGGAATGAAAGCAGTTCGTGAAAAAAAAATGTAAAAATTAAAAATAATCCATGCTGTATACACCTCAAAATAATTTAATACGATACATACGGGGTGGCTATCACCGCAGCACTGCAACTGTTCCTACATTAATACTTTTTCATCTGCTGCTTCACAGAAAATTCATAATGTTTTTTGCGATTCCTCTTTCAGAAAGATTCAAAAAATATTTTCAATTTTCTATGGAGCAGTTATTGATGTAAAAACAGTTTTAATGCTGGGATGGAATTCGCCCCGTCTGTATCGTATTGCATTATTTTGAGGTGTTTACAGAAAATTAGCATATTTCATTATTTTTTTTTTGATAAAATTCCTTTCCGAGTATTGAAAGAAAGTCAATAATCTTTTACCGAAGAATAGTTGGGGTGAATTGCACTTCAAAGGTACAGTAAAGGTTAAAATGAAAAACGATTTGATTCAGAAGTAAAAGGAAGAGCTGGAATTCCAAATCTCCGGTGTTCCGAAAAATTCATACATCCAGAGATTGCAAAAAACGATTCAAATTTAAATGTTTAGAATAAAGAAATGGAATTCTCGAAACCTGGTTTTTGGAAAAATTCATTGATTAATTGTAAGACTCAGCAGCTCGTGCAATCAAGATGAAATAGAAAAAGCAACAATTTGAGCTACAGAAACTGTTTGCAGTCGATGCGGCGCACTTCCAGTGACGTGACTTGCGCAATCTAAATTTTTGTGTTGTTGTGTGTGTGTGTGTAAGAATTATATTGTTTCGCGTGTGTGTGTTTCTTGTTTTTATAAATAATATATGTCAGAAGTTTTATAGCACAGATTCGGTTACTTTTTTGTACTTTTTGTTTCTCTACGTGTTTGTATATAATTAATCTTATGTAGATTTGTGCTTAAATTCTGCTTGTTGTTTTCTGGGTCTGTGTTGTGGCTCGTCGTGTTCGTCCTTCCTTGTATTGCGGTGGAGTATCGTTCCTCTGTTTGATGCTTTAGTGTTCTGTCGTACGTGGTGTCTGCGTTGTGCTTCGTTCGTTTTTTCTGTCGGGGGTAGGTAAAATTCTGTGTGACGTGTGTACGGCTAATCGTTTGCGATATGTTTCGTTATTGTCGTGTGAGTTTTTGGTATGCCATCCCGAGCGTGATCCCTGAGGATCCCGGTTCTTGATTATCTTCCATCCTGCAGAAGTCGTAATGTGTGTATTAGTAACCTTGTTTGAATTATTGTGCGGTTATGTGTATAGTTTTAGGTTATCTATTTTGGGATTATGGATGTTGGTGTGATTAATTTCATTAAATAATTAAAGATTTATTATAGGAAGGTTGTTACTTTATTCAAAATAGAGTATCGGAGGTATGTCTTGACAAACTGAAAGATCAGAGTGAACTAACTCCTTGGAGCCATACCACTGCAGCTGTATTGCCAAAAATATATTTAAGGGTCTATACCATGCTTAAAATTATACCTGGTTTTATGACTCTGTTTGAGTACTCTTATCCTTACTTCTAGAAAACTATAAAAGCAATCGCTACAGGGTTGACAATGTGTTTACCAGATGTTGCAAGAAAAGTGAAAACTTTCACTTTTAAAATAAATAAAATAAAACTTAAATATGAGAAATATAGTATCACAAAAGAGAGAAACTTTTGTAGACGAACTCAATATTTCAACACGCCCCCTCAAAAGTTAATCTCTTTCACGATTTACAATATTAATGAAAATTATAATATATATATTAGGGTGGTCCTTATTTGGGGTGTTGACGAATTCCGACAAGTGCGCCCCCGAGACACGTTTGAAATAAATTTAAAAAAATGTGTGCGAAAACGGAGCGCTGTAGTCCAATTAGAAGACCTGCCTATAAGCTCGTTTTGTTTTTCATTTGAATAACATGGGATTTGCAGACTACTTCAGTCATTATGTTTTTGAGTTGTCCTGATGAACGCAAAAAATTCTTTTTTCACATAAATCTGTTGTTCATGGATCTCAGAATATCGTAAAATCTTTTCCGATCCAAAAAAACAGACGGCGATCAAAACATTTTAATTTTAATTATTACTTTTTAAAAAAGTATGAAGTATAAACGATGTGTTTTGAAATACACTAATTGAAATACGTATTTTTTCCCACATGTACAATTATTTTTTTTTACAAACTTATGACGTAGATAAGACTGCCTTTTAATTGGTGAAATACTGTCAAGCACCAAGCGGCTAAAAAGAGGTATTCTCACGTTGATCAATTTGCCGTCGTGTATAATATCAGGGGGATGGGGGGGCGTAAAGGTTGTGATAACGACTTGTGGAAAAATATACGCGTAGTTGTACCCATGAACAACAGATTTATGTGAAAAAAGAATTTTTTAAAACATAATGATTGAAGTAGTCTAAAAATCCCATGTTATTCAAATGAAAAACAAAACGAGCTTAGAGGCACGTCTTCTAATTGGACTACAGCGCTCCGTTTTCGCACACATTTTTTTTTCATTTATTTCGAACGTGTCTAGGGGGCGCACTTGTCGAAATTCATCAGCACCCCAAATAAGGACCACCCTAATATATATATATATATATATATGATAACTTGAAATAAAAGTCGAATACAATACCTTTTTTTTTTTTTTTTTAATAATGATCGACATACCTTCCGTTTACTCTTTGTCTGGGACGGTTGTTACTAATCGTGTACATAATGATCCGACATCTGTCTTTACGATAAGGGAAACCCAGAAAAACCTTATCAGATCATAAAACCAAAAAAATTTCAATAATAATATTACATCTAGATATTACTTAATATTTACTAATCAATCTTCCAATACCATCTTCGCCCTTAACTCCAGGAATCTAAACTTTGGTAGTGGCTTGGTCAGCATGTCTGCAATCTGCTGATCTGTTGAAATATGTTTAATAATTATAACCTTTTTCTCACATTGATCCCGAGAGAAATGATATTTGATGTCAATATGTTTGGATCTTTTGTGGCTTGTTGGATTATTAGCGATGCTAATACATCCAGTGTTATCTTCATATATTAAGATAGGTTCTTTAGTTTCCAGGTTTATACCTGCTGCTAAAGTTTTCAACCATATTGCCTCTTTGACAGCTTCATACAGAGCCATATATTCAGCCTCTGTAGATGAACCTGCCACAGATGCCTGCCTTTTTGTGTTCCAACATATTGTACATCTATCATACAACTTAAATAAGTAACCCGTTGTACTTTTTCTTTTATATTCTAACTCAGGATTATCATTTCCTCCCCAATTAGAGTCAACGTACCCTATAAATATGTTATTATATGTTCCTTGTACATATTTTAATTTTAGATTTATAGTACCTTGTAAGTATCTAAGCACTCGTTTTAAACATTGCCAAAGTTCTTGATTATTTTTGTTAATATATCTGCTCAGTAAGCTTATAGTTAAAGTTAGATCGGGTCTTGTACATACCATTAAATACATTGGACATCCAATGAGACTTCGACACGGAGCATCGTACTTCTCATCGGATTCCAATGCCTCATAATCAAAATTACATTCTAACGGTGTACTTACAGGGTTACAACCTGCCATATTAAATTTTTCCAATACTGTTTTAATATATGTGCTTTGATCTAGTGTTGTGATATTATTTTGTCTAGTAACTCTAATGCCTAAAAAGAATTTTACCTCCTTTAAATCAACCATTGAAAATTTATTCATTAAATAATTTTTAAAATTCTGCATTGTATTTTCATCAGCAGTACATATCACTAGATCATGCACATATAATACAACATAAATATTTTTAGAAACATCTCCTCTATTTAGTATGTACATGCACCGATCTCCATAAGAATTTGTAAAACCTTTTTCTAAAAGAGTCTTTTCAAATAATTCAAACCAACATCTGGCAGCTTGTTTCAAGCCATATAATGCTTTGTTTAGTTTACAAACTTGGTTGTCCTCACTTTTTACACCCTCAGGTACCCTCATATATACTTCCTCCTTTAACTCACCATTCAAAAACGCAGTTTTGACATCCATCTGGTGAGCTAACAAACCATGTTGATTTGAAAAGGCTATTAAAAATCTAAAGGTCGAAATTCTTGCAACCGGAGCAAAAGTTTCATCATAATCTACAAGATATTTTTGACTAAAACCTCTGGCAACTAAACGAGCTTTATACTTTAATGGATTCCCGAACTCATCGTTCTTTATTGTAAATATCCATTTGCAATCTACAATATTTGTATTACTTGGTTTTGGTACTAAAGTCCAAGTTTTGTTTATCAATAAAGAATTTAATTCATCATTAATTGCTTTCTGCCATTGTTTAGCATCATTCCTATTCTTAATTTCCTCATATGAATTAGGAACAGGACATACAATGGATTGTGCACACAGCAAATAATCAAAAGACGTATCATCTTCATTATATGAAGTTTGGCTACGACCCTTGAGTCTATTACTCCGCCTAAGTTCTACACTGTCTTGAGATGAAGAATTATCGGTTTGTTTTTCAATACTGTCTGTCTGTGTGTCATTAAGTTGAGGTACTGTATTGTGTGAATTTTCCATACTACTATTACTATCCGTCTTATTGTTATCAAGTCTGGTACTTGGGTCGTCTACTGAGTTTAACGCATCGTTAGGGACTACAGTTTTTCTACCTGAATCGACCTCACCAAGTACTTTTATTTTGGGTCTTGACTCAATAAGTTTTGTCTCATCTACAATTACATCTCTTACTACCACATATTTATCATTCTCCACTTCATACACTCTATACCCATTTGCTTCGTAACCTACCAGTATTCCCTTTGATGACTTTTCATCAAATTTATTTTTACTGGTTTTAACATGCGCATATACGGTTGAACCGAAAACCTTTAGGTATTTTAACTGTGGTTTCTTATTATACCGCATTTCATATGGTGTTTTATTCGCATTCAATGATTTTGTTGGTGCCATATTAATTAGATAAGTTGCAGTTAAAACTGCATCACCCCAAAATACTTTATCTAATTTTGCACCAGATATCATTGTTCGCGTTTTCTCTGTGATGGTCCTGACCATCCTCTCAGATACACCATTTGTTTGTGGAGTTCGTGGTACTGTGAGATATATATGATAACTGATACCTTTTTGTATACAATAATCCTTCATCTCATTAGATAAATACTCTCTACCATTATCAGTATATAGATTTACTATTTTTAAATTAAACTTAGATTCACTCTTTGCTACATAATCTTTAAACATCGTAAATACATCAGATTTATTTTTCATTAAATAAGTTACACAATAATGAGTGAATTCATCAACAAACAATACAAAATAATTTTTATTATTTATCGCAGTTGGCGTAATAGGACCACAAACATCTGAATGTATATTAAATAGTGGTCTTTCTATGTAATCTTTGTTCTTAAATTTATTAAATGATAGTCGCGCTTGTTTACCGTTAATACAAGCTTCACATAAATAATTGTCAGGTATTATTTTACTTACTCGTTCTACGTCATCTACTAATTGCTTATTTCTTATTTTATTAAACTTATCTTTTCCTATATGGCCTAATAGCTGATGCCATAATTTGTATTCGGAATGAGACGCATTATTTGAATAATTGCTAAAGCTTTTACTTACCGAAAATTCCAGAGTAAATAGATTGTTCTTCGGCTTACCAGTCATTACCGTCTTACCATTTCGGCTTACTATCACTCCAGGTTTACTGAAATTGACTGAGTATCCTACTTGCTGCATCTTGTATACTGATAACAAATTATACGGTACATCAGGACTGTACAGTACATTCTCAATTTTCCCTTGAACTCCCATATTGCTTGTCACTACGATGGTTCCCATCTTAGTTGCGGTGATGAAGGCTCCATTCTTCGCAAGAGAAATTTTGATGGGTGTCTGTAGGTCAGCAAAGGTGTCGGCTGGTCCTCTCGATTTATCAGATGGTCAGAGGCACCTGAATCCAGTAGGAAAGAAATTTTATTCCTTTCATTTAGTAACTGAAAGTTTTCAGCCATAAATGCAAATCCGTCTCCATTCAGTGGGTCAGCTTGGATGGACTGAACTGTCCTTGGTCTTTCTGCATTGGGTTTAGGCTTTAAACTCTGCAGGTAGTAACGACATTCATTTTTATAATGTCCTTTCCTTACGCAATGGTGACACTTAACATGCTTCTTATTATTTGCACCATTGTGCTTAGGCTTGACGATCCCACGATGATTTTTCCACGGCTTTCTGAACTCCTTATTATATCGTTTGACGTCATTGGTTTTCTGCTCCACATGAAGAACCTTTTTACTCGTATCAAGATTTTCATTTACGAGTTTAACTTCATGATCTAATAATCTGGTTTTCACGAAGCTTAACGTGATATTATCTTCCGATAAAGTCTCAATGGCTGTTATAACACCATTGTACGAAGGTGGTAAAGTAAGTAATAATTGAGTCACTTTATCAACCTCCGAGATGGTTGCCCCGGCTGATGCTAACTCCGATATCAAAGAATCGAACTGCATAAAGTGTTTACATAAATCTGTATCACCTTCTAATTTTAAACTAAATAATTTCTTTCGAGCTCCTAGTTGTTTTGCCACACTTTTCCGTTCGAAGATATTGTCTAGTGCAGCGAAAATTTGTTTTGTCGACGATTCCGATTTCACGTCACTCAAATACGAATCGGACAAATACTCGATTAGCGCATTTTTCGCGATTGATTCCGATTTCTTCCACTTGCTGTCAGGATTCGCCGGTTCCGGTTTATAGATGACATGAATCACTTCAAGTTCATTGAAAAGACTACGGATTCTAAACTTCCATATATTATAATTTTCACCATTGAAAGGTTGAATGTTTCTTTTAGATTTTATGTTTTCCATATTGTTTATTAAATAATAAACTATTTTGATATTTGGAAATAATTGTTTTATCTACACTACGAAACACTAAACCACTTAGTTTTAGTTTACACTCACTAACTTTCAATCGCACTTTAAATGTTATTTTCTTCCTTTTAATAAAATTTGAATTTTGATAATTTTAATTAATCAACAAAGTAGCCTGGGCCCATAACCTGTTGGGATTATGGATGTTGGTGTGATTAATTTCATTAAATAATTAAAGATTTATTTTAGGAGGATTGTTACTTTATTCAAAACAGAGTATCGGAGGTATGTCTTGACAAACTGAAGGATCAGAGTAAACTAACTCCTTGGAGCCATACCACTGCAGCTGTATTGCCAAAAATATATTTAAGGGTCTATACCATGCTTAAAATTATACCTGGTTTTATGACTCTGTTTGAGTACTCTTATCCTTACTTCTAGAAAACTATAAAAGCAATCGCTACAGGGTTGACAATGTGTTTACCAGATGTTGCAAGAAAAGTGAAAACTTTCACTTTTAAAATAAATAAAATAAAACTTAAATATGAGAAATATAGTATCACAAAAGAGAGAAACTTTTGTAGACGAACTCAATATTTCAACAATCTATGTGCCATTTTCCTGCGTTTTTGCCGTTTTTTTGCTGTGAGTTCGTATATGGTGGATGAAATTTTGTTTGTTATTATGAACGGACCTGTAAAAAGTTTGTATAGTTTGGCTGCTGTTCTGTCCGCTCCCAATGACAGCGTGTGATTCTTTTTGAGTACTCTTTCTCCTACCATGAATTCGGTGTTACGTCTGCATAGATTGTAGTAGTGTGCCTTCGCTAGTCGTTAGCTTCCACCAGATGTCTTTGTACTTCTGCCCAGAGTGTTTCTAGTCGTCTTAAGTGGTCTGTCCATTTGTCTGTATCCTGTAATTCTATTTCACCATCGTTTTCTATTTGTTTTCTTATACATTGGATCGGGTTCAGTTCCCTTCCTAGGCTTAGGTATGCCAGTGTGTGTTTTGTGGATGTGTGTGAACATGTATTTAGTGCGAATTGTGCGTCTTGTGAGTGCGTGTCTCATTCGCGGTGGACTGTGTTAATGTATGCCTGTATCATTGTTCTCATTATACGGTTCACTCGTTCTAGTGGATTTGCTTGTGTATAACATGCGAGTATTGTCGTGTGTTTGATGTTGAATATTTGTGTGAGTCGCGTATGAGTTTGTTAATGTATGGTGCACCGTTGTCTATTGGTAAAATGCGTGGTGTTCCCCAGCGTGATATTACTAGCGAATGGAATACGTGTTCAACTGTCTGTGCATTAACCTTTTTGACTGGTATGATTTCTACCCATTTAATGTATAAATCATCGAATACGATTATGTATTGATTTCTGTTTTTTGAGAGTGGTAACGGTCCCATTATGTCTGATGCTATTACTGTCCATGGTTTTTCTATAATTCATAATCCCATTAGTCCCGTGGGTCGTGTTTGTATTATTTTTGTTCGTTGGCATGTTTCGCATTTCCTTACATAATTTACAGTGTTTCTGCACATCTCTGGCCAATAGTATTCTTCATCTATGCGTTGGTATGTGTTTTCTATCCCTAAATGTCCTGCTTGTAGTAGGGGAGCCCAAGAGGCTAAATGGTAAGTCACTTGAGCGCTGCGAGAACCTATTGGATTATAAAGATTAGATACTAAAAAGAAAAAAAGTTCATATGATATATGTTCTTTTACTGCCGGGGGAAGTAGGTACTAATTTTCAAAAATGTAAAAAAAATTTATTATAAAGAAATACTCGAGTGCGTCAGACATTAATATCGTATACGCCCTATGTGCTTCCGGTAACAGAGAAGTATTAATCTGCCGGCTTACAAGTCGGGGGTGGCAGCACGAAGGGGTAGAAAATAAAAAAAATAAAAAATTATTTAAGCTCATCAGATATTCAGGGGGAATGTTAAGTGACCTCTAAAAGGTATCCTATTCAAAAGACTGACGATTTGGATGCAGTCAGAACTCACAGCCGATTTTTGAAAATGTAAAAAAAAAATAGTGACCTTGAAATACTCAAGCTCATCAGATTTATATGCAGACAGTTCAGCTCGATGTCCTTGTTGTGCTAACTTATAATCTGATAATTATGTGGAGGAATTTCATTGTTCTGACAGCTTAAGGTAGTACCGTGACATGTAAAGGACACCAATAGTCAATGGCTATTGTTTTCTTTCTCACTCACTAGTGCTGTCTTTCTTTACCGACTATCGCTCACTTACTTCCACTCACGTGAATCATCGCAAGTCACTAACTGTAAAAATTATTTACAAAAAAATAAATACTGCTTGTTTATGTTTTTTTTTGAAAAAAATTACTTGTCATATCCTCAATTAATAATTCTCAGTTTTTGAAAACAATCCTAAAAAAAATATGGCTGTTATTAAATAAAATAACTTTTAACTTATTTAAAACACAATAAACAAACCAAAGCGTCACAAATCTACGAACACAACCGCGTTGTATTGTGATCAGCTGAGATGGCATCATGGCCGCAGAAAGTAGTGGGGGGACGGTGCGAGAGAGTGAGAAATAGAGAAAGAGTGAGAAGGGGAGAGAGGCGCGGAGTGGGAAATACATAGTTCTCAGCACTTGCACGTACCTCACTTTATCAATAATTTTAGCTTTTTTACGTTGTAGAAACCGTCAGATTATATTATATCCGTAATTTTTACATGATTTCCTTCAAATTAAAAAAAAAAATAACCGCGCTCGAATACTTCCAGGTGACGTTTTGTTTTTACAAACTAATTACTCGCTTATTCCCTTATATCATGATCAAATCGTCAGAATATTGAAATTGACGCTTTTTTCCATGTAATTAACTTACCTTCTATTAATCTGACGAGCTCGAATTAATTTGAGGATCGATTTTTTTTTACTAATCTGATTGGCTACCCTAGACGCACCCTTGTATATTAAGGGTTCATATATGGTGGTCGTTCATAACAGGGTGCAAGGTTTCCTCCCTTATATTGTTCTGTCGCGCTTGAATAAAACCCAAAATCCCCTCTTGGGCTCCCCTACTATTGTGATGTGTCGTGGTTTTCGTAGAGTATTTCTGTTATTTAATTTTTTTAGATTACTAGCTTCCATGGGTTTGTGTCGGGTAGGAGGTTTGAATGTACTGGGTCAGGTCTATGAAAGTATAGGTTATTGTCTCGAATTCGCCACAATTCATTTTTCTCTGATCGTGTTTGCACTTGTGGCTTTTTGTATATGTGTACCATTTGTCTGTATCGTCTGTTATTGTGTATACTGTTTTCTCGTGTTCGTGTAGTCGTGATAGCGTGTCTGATACGTGGTGCATTGCTCCTTTTCTGTGTTTTGGTTCGAAATCATATTCTAATAATTCTAATGCCCATCTCGCTAATCTTCCTGTCGGATTTTTTAGTTCGCGTATCCATTTTAAAGCACTGTGTTTGGTAATTACTTTGAAGTGGTATCCTTCTAAGTACACGCAGAATTTTTTTATTGCCCAGACCACGGCTAAGCATTCTGTTAAAGAAATATTAAAAAAAAAAAACAATGATTATATTATGCGCCAAACTCGCCTTGTGCGATATATCGATTATCTACCTCAATCAATCTAATTCTAAGGTTCGATTTTTGACCGTTCACACTTCCGCCCCGACGTGTGTGTGTCGTCGCTTACGTTATTATGTAACAAGTCTGATATGATCTAAGATCAATAAATATAATCTTTAGTTAACCACGCAATCCTATACTAGGCCTGTGCCGCTTGCGTCTGTTGTAGCGTGAATATTTGTGTGTAGTCTGGGCAGGTGAGTGTAAGTGGTGTGGTAAGTTTAAGTTTGATTGTGTCTAGTGCGTGTTGCTGTTTTTCTCCCCATTCATCCGTATTCCCATTTTTTTGTTCAGTAGTCTATTTAGTGGCTCGATTATTTCTGCAAAGTTTGGAATAAAACGTCTGTACCATGAAGCCTATGATTCTACGGACTTGTTTCGATGTTTTTGATCGTGGGTAGTCTGTGATGATTGCGTTTTGTCTGGGTCCAAGTGTAAGCCGTGTTTGTCTAATTGTAACAGTCGAATAAGCCCTCCTAAATCACAATAAGATTGTAATGTAGACTCGAACGTAGATGTAAAGGCTTGACCGTCGTAGCCTATAAATTTCGTCCTCACCGTTTCTCGCTCTCACTCCCTCGACAGCCACCAAACGAATAACATGGGTTGATACATAAGTAGTATAGGGGCACTTTGGGGCGTCACAACAAACCCCCCTCGCACCCCTCTCTGGTGCCTGCCCCTCGCCTGGGAGTGACTTTGGAGCGCCTTCCCCGTCCCCCGCCGCCCTTCGCCTAGGAGTGACTTTAGGGCGCCTTCCCCTTCCCCCGCCGCCCCTCGCCTAGGAGTGACTTTGGGATGCCTTCCCCTTCCCCCACTACCCCTCTTCGAGGAGCGAATTTTGGGCCGCCTTCCCCTTCCCCCGCCGCCCCTCGTCCAGTAGGTATTTTATTCTAGAATCTTCTCCGGGCGACCACCCCTTCCCCGTTGCCCCTCGCCGAGGAGTAAATTTTGGGCACTATCCCCTTCCCCCGCAGCCCCTCGTCTAGGAGATATTTTATTCTAGAAGCTTCTCCGGACGACCACCCCTTTCCCGCAACCCCTTGCCTAGGAGCGGTTTTTCCGCCTCGAAGCTCCGCGGCTCGCCAGCCCTTCGCTCGCGACCCCCTCGCCAAGTGGTGAATATCGTGTGACGACCCCTTGCTCCGGGTACCGTTGAACGCGAATCAGATTCCGGACTCTACGGGATGGCCCCTGGACCTGTGCACCCTGACCATGGGACGATCTCCTTTCCCTTACCCTGGTGCCCCTGGCCGTGCGGTAGACTCTGGGGCCACCTACCCATCTGCCCCGCTACCTCCGTTGACGAAGCGAACTCTGTGACTTGGACGTTTGGGGTTACAAGTCTTCCACCCCGGCTCTCGTTCTTTCCCCATCCCTGCTCTCTGCGTCGGATGCTCGTGTCACTGACCTTACCCAGCCGTCAGTGTTGATCCTAAGGTTTACGTGTGCTTGAAAAATATAGACCTGGTCACTCTCTCTCTCTCTCTCTCTCTCTCTTTCTTAATGCAAGACTATAGGCATACTTAGATGTACGAGGATCAGGGCGGGTGGGTGAGGAAACAGAACTCAATGGTGGATTGCGTAGAAAAATCAAATCTCATCCTCGCAGGTTCATTCGGTTAACACAGGTGCAAATACATACATGGTTATTACTATTTGTTTGCTTGTTGTTGGAGCAGGATGTTTTTATTTGTTATAGTTACAGCGCCCTACATCACCACTATACTTATAATAATTATAGCAGTCACGAGTAAAGACAGTACCATCCATGGATAAGGCTTTTCTTCGGGCACGTACAATGGTTCATCTACAGCATCTGCGTTTGCTTGGCGGGGTGTAGCCGTGTTGATCCGAGTCTCTTCGCACGAAGAAATTCTCAGGGTAACACATACGTTGTCTGAAATTTCCTCCTGATTCATTTCGAGTTGTACGGTGTCCTTGGTCTTCATTGTGAAATAGCGGACAGGAGGTTATCCCGATGCTTAATGATGGTAGTGTCGAAATAGTTTGTTCAGAGACTGGCTAAGGCTTTGTCCTCAGTTTCGATGGCCTGCTTGATTTCAGCAGCGAGGTATGATGGAAACAGCCGCGTAATTTCAAGGAGAACAATACTGAGGTAATTCTCCGCAAAGGTAGGATTCGCTGACGACGCGATGTGTTCTAGGACAGCGCCGTATTCCTTCTCCGCTATTTGCCTGATGCGATAAAGACTCGGTTCCTTGAGGTGTGTCAGATTCACTTTCTCGGCTATGTATGCGACGTATGATTTCTTGCACCCGTTTACTAAATGGGCTAAACGCTGAAACCTTCGTAGCCGTTCGTCGACACACACAAATATAGCTTTAAGTCCGTTGAATATGGATTTCTGCATTACAATAGTGGGTTGATACACTTTCTGGCGTTTGGCGGGTGACTGAAAGTTGTCATCCTGGGTGGCCGTGTCTGGGCAGTCTGATTCCTTATCTTCTGAATCGGTGACTTCGGATTCCGTAGGTATTTCGAATCTGACGGCTCACTCACCATGTGCTGTTGACAATTCGACGTTGCAGCCACCAAGCTCATCCGATTAAAATACCATTGGGCATCGGTATATCCTTCTATGTCAAGGTATTCGGAGATATTGTCCAACTCATCTGCGAGTCGCGACCAGGACGCTGGTGTCAGACGCACGCCTCCGGAGGAGTTGTTGACGGGTTTGATGACCGGTTCAAACTGATCGTCGAACCGTAGACCGAGACCTATGACTATTTTCATTGTAAAAGATTCATTCAGACTATACGTTGTCGACAATAGCAGGTTTTTCTCAGTCTTTTTCAAAGCCTTCGTCAATGTTTTATACATTTTATTCACGTTGCCCATTGGTGCATAAGATTTGGATGTAGCCATAGTTCACGTGAGGAGTCTTCCGTAGTTGTCGCAAGACTGACGCTCTTTTGTATCTCACTTGAATATAGAGGGTGTAACCCCCACTCTACAAAACGGCGTTTGCAGCGTGACTAAAAAGAATTAACGGAATTTTAATGCCTCAGATGATTCAGGCGTTCCTTACCAGACTATATCAAGCTTACGCCGTTGATTATATTTCGTTTCCACGATGGGAAGTAAGACAGATGTAAATATGTCGCCAGAAAACCCAACGATCTCGATAGGCCTGTATCAAACTTGCATTAGGTTTACAGCTGGAATTCGGTGCTATGGTCGGTGCAAACAGTTGCAGTCAATCGAGGTATGTATACGTAGACATTGCAAGAGAAGAAAATAATGGGAAGGGTTACGGGTGTAGACAGCATGGTTCATGTTATACACGTAATGTTTGAGACTTGTGACGGCTCGAAGGCTGGCCCGCGCTTTTCCGACGTACAGCTTTAGGGTATGTTGTTTGTTATGCCTTAGTGGTCGACGAGGGAATACAAAGGGGCCTCACCGGGTGTATCATTTCGTTGTCGCAAGATGAGTCTACAAGCTCCGTAGGTCTGCGTTAGGTTTATATCTAGTTTCCGTTTCTGAGGGTTGTGCAAACAGTTGCAGTCTATCGAGGGACGTACACGTAATCATTGTAACAGAAGAAAGATGATAGGAAGAGCTGTGGGTGATATAGCATGGACCGTGTTATACTTGTAATGTTTGGGCCTTGCGTCGGACAGTAGGCTGGTCCCCGCTTTTCCGACGTACACTCTTACGGTATGTTGATTGTTATGCCTCAGTGGACGAAGAAATACAAAAGGGGGTCTCATCAGCTGTATCATTTTGATGTCGCAAGATGAGTGTACAATCTCGATAGGTCCAGTATGCATTAGGTTTCTAACTCGTTTCCTATTCTGAGGGTGGTACAAACAGTTGCAGTTTATCGATGGCGGTATACATAGACGTCGCATGAGAAGAATATTAACATTATTCTCAAGTACACTTGTTTCTAACCGTCACCAACCGCCGAATCAGCTCCACGATTTGAGGTAGGAATTGCGAGTGAATCCATCGGATCATTTTCTATTTTATCTCTAAATTTCATATGTCTCGACGAATACCCGTTCGCCCGATAATCAAAGTAGGCTTTAGGGTATGCAAGTTTTTCAACAGGATAAATGACGTCAGCTGTACAACTTTGTTTAATTATGAGAAAACCATGATTATCGCTGTCAATAGATTTGTTTTGCCATATGTAGCAGGCAGCCTCCGCGTTGGGTCCGGGTGGCTTTGGTTTATCCGTCAGCCCGGCTGCGGGTGTCTCACCGCGAACCGCCACGGAAGGTTTACGCTAGCGGACCATAGTAAAATTTCGTACACTTAGCTCAAGAAGCGGCGTGGTAACGTATTGTAATAGTATTTCGGCTAAACAAAACCCAACCTGTTGAACTTATAAATAGTTGTGGGCCCGGAGATCTTCTCAGTTAGAAAATCGCGGTGTTGCTGAAAACAATGATTCTCTCTGTTTCAATTATTGCCATATTTTTAAAATAATGCAATCGATTAACGATCTCCGTTACGCGGTGGTGAAGGCAGCTAGCCAGGCTAGGAGGGTCAACGCGAGTCTTGTGCGTGTGTGCCCTGTTTTCCTTCGGGAGCTGTTGTTCCGCATATCACATGCGGAATTGCATCGGCATTTGCGACAGCTTCTGGCGGTCTGCGGGGCACGGGCCCTGGTGCATCTCCACAGCACCGGTGCGTTGCGGGGTTACGAGTGCCTTAGTGCAGCTACGAGTGTGATTCGCCAGCGGGGTGCCACCCGCTTCGCCGTTGTTCGGGCGCTGATGGCTTCGTACAACGAGCGAACCAGTAAGTTGTTATTTGTGTTGTGCGCAGTGTACGCTTGTGTGGAGTTTGAATTACCGGATCTTCAGAGTGGGGTAAAAAGATAAAAGAAAATATGTAATATGGAAAAATTAAGATCAAGTTTTCCAACCGTTAGAATTCCGCGCGATGCTGGAGGACTTCACGGAGAATGAGGCGGCTTTTTGCAATGTCGTCGTCGACGTCGCCGATGAGGTGATTGCGTCGCAAGGAGTAGCGCTGGGGAGGCCCGCCGAGGAGCCGGTTTCTACCGCTCGTGACGGTAAGTCCGGATGATTGTCCGTACGCTGTGCCGTAGCAGGGAGTTGTCGCGTATACGTTGTGCGCGAATGGTCTATCAAAATTTCTTTGTGTTAGAATTCATGATGGTCGATACCAGCGAGAACGAGGCAGCTCTTCTCGAGGGCTGCGTTGCCTGCGAGGAGTTGGCGCTTGCGGAACAGACAGGGGTGGATGAGACGATGGTGGACGATAGGACCGCCGAGGAGCCGATTTCTGTCGGAGCTCGTGACGGTAAGTCCAGATGATTTATCTGTTCGATATACCGTATATTATGAAGTACCCGTGCGTAAATACATTGTGCGCGAGTGGTGTATCAAAATTTCCTTGTGTTAGAATTCATGATGGTCGATACCAGCGAGAACGAGGCAGCTCTTCTCGAGGGCTGCGTTGCCTGCGAGGAGTTGGCGCTTGCTGAACAGACAGGGGTGGATGAGACGATGGTGGACGATAGGACCACCGAGGAGCAGATTTCTGTCGGAGCTCGTGACGGTAAGTCCAGATGATTTGTCTGTTCGATATGCCGTATATCATGGAGTACCCGTGCGTAAATACGTTGTGCGCGAGTGGTGTATCAAAATTTCCTTGTGTTAGAATTCATGATGGTCGATACCAGCGAGAACGAGGCAGCTCTTCTCGAGGGCTGCGTTGCCTGCGAGGAGTTGGCGCTTGCAGAACAGACAGGGGTGGATGAGACGATGGTGGACGATAGGACCGCCGAGGAGCCGATTTCTGTCGGAGCTCGTGACGGTAAGTCCAGATGATTTGTCTGTTCGATATGCCGTATATCATGGAGTACCCGTGCGTAAATACGTTGTGCGCGAGTGGTGTATCAAAATTTCCTTGTGTTAGAATTCATGATGGTCGATACCAGCGAGAACGAGGCAGCTCTTCTCGAGGGCTGCGTTGCCTGCGAGGAGTTGGCGCTTGCGGAACAGACAGGGGTGGATGAGACGATGGTGGACGATAGGACCACCGAGGAGCAGATTTCTGTCGGAGCTCGTGACGGTAAGTCCAGATGATTTGTCTGTTCGATATGCCGTATATCATGGAGTACCCGTGCGTAAATACGTTGTGCGCGAGTGGTGTATCAAAATTCCCTTGTGTTAGAATTCATGATGGTCGATACCAGCGAGAACGAGGCAGCTCTTCTCGAGGGCTGCGTTGCCTGCGAGGAGTTGGCGCTTGCAGAACAGACAGGGGTGGATGAGACGATGGTGGACGATAGGACCGCCGAGGAGCCGATTTCTGTCGGAGCTCGTGACGGTAAGTCCAGATGATTTGTCTGTTCGATATGCCGTATATCATGGAGTATCCGTGCGTAAATACGTTGTGCGCGAGTGGTGTATCAAAATTTCCTTGTGTTAGAATTCATGATGGTCGATACCAGCGAGAACGAGGCAGCTCTTCTCGAGAGCTGCGTTGCCTGCGAGGAGTTGGCGCTTGCGGAACAGACAGGGGTGGATGAGACGATGGTGGACGATAGGACTGCTGAGGAGCCGATTTCTGTCGGAGCTCGTGACGGTAAGTCCAGATGATTTATCTGTTCGATATGCCGTATATCATAGAGTACCCGTGCGTAAATACGTTGTGCGTGAGCGGTGTTCCAAGAGTTCTAGAAATCTTCTTTCACGCGTGTACAGACGGTTATTGAGTCCGTTGCAGAAATCGATTCATCACAGGCGTCGACCTTAGTGTTGTCACGTCTAGGTCCGTCAGGAGTATTGGAAATTCAAGGTATATAGGAAAAGTTTGAAAACGAAAATGCAGACCAGGTATTCTGATATGAACTCACGAGCAATTTCTTCTCTGGTGGGGCGGGTAATTAGATCCGGTCGTTGCTCATGAGCCGGCGGTAGCAGAAGAAGAAGAAGAAGGAGACAATTATTCTATATCCCCAATGGATGAGGCGATAATATTCTCGTGACCGCAGACGCCCGAGAGTGGAATATTAACTCAGATGAGCTATACACCGCCGGCGATGGACGAGGATATTTTTTAGGGCAACTAATCACGCGGGTACTCTAGGGTGTGCGTTTCTAGTAAAACCACGAAATTCGACTATACTTGCGGATTGACGACGCTTTACCATGGAGTTTCGTCTTATTTTTGTTTTATATGTACAACAGGGGGCCTTATGCAAACTGTTGGTCCGTTTCGCGTGAACGAGGGCGCCAGTACCTCGGGCATACAGATCGGCGGGGGTAGGGCCCGGAGAGCTCCGAGTTACGATTCTGGCGTGACATTAGAGTCAGACGATGACAATGACGATGCCGATGACGATGACGAGACACAGACAGCTTCCAACGTGACGTTTGAATTCGACGACGACGCTGACGACGACGAGACAGAGGGTGCATACTCTGGAAACATGGACAGAGAATCGGAGCTGGAGAGTGAAACTGCGAGCGAGATGGAGTCAAGTCAGGCATCCGATGACGGGGCTGAGTCACTGGGTAACCGTTTCACGGTTATCGGTGAATCAACGAAATTCATTCGTGAATTCGCGGTCACAGGGCGTGAGTTGTGAATGAAGATCGCGGCCCCTGAATCGGGTGGTAATCTAGTGGAGTGGCTGGAGGAAGCGTTCAGAGATCTGCATGCGTATGCCGTAGCAACGTGTCGGAGTAGCGACTACATAAGTTTCACGTTTAGCGCGGAGAGTTTTAATCATGGTCTTGCGTGGTTATCGTTCCGGCCGGTGAGGAACTCGCGGTACAGTGACCTCTGGAAGTTAGTTTTCAGCGTAGCCCAGAGCGCATCAGAGTTTGACGTCGACAGCGTCTTCACCGTGACGGTACACAGTGTTGGAGTACCGGAGGGTCGCGGAAAGCCGAAGCCGATCACGCACGCGGGGGTACTTAAAAAATCCGTCGTTCAGATTGTCAACAGTGACGGGTTGTGTTTACCTCGTGCCCTCGTTGTAGCCAAGGCTCACGCCGAGAGAGGCCCGAACCGCAGTGGCGTTCTGCACGACCATTACGAGATGGAGAGATTCGCTAGGTCCAGTTTCTAGCATGCAGAAGCGCGTAATCTTGTTGAGAACGCCGGTGTCGAGATTCCGCCAACGGGGTGCACAGTGCATGAAATCGCACAGTTCCAGAACTATCTGGCATGCGAGGGATTGCTCATCACAGCGCACGAGTTGGGGAGGCTAGGTACCGGCGAAGCGGCATTTTACGATGGCACTGCCGTGGTGAGAGCAAACGAAACAGGCGATGTCAGGCACCGATTGAATCTGCTGTATCATCCCGAAGAACAGCATTATTGTCCAATTGTAAATTTAACCGCGGCGGCGGCAGGGGCCTTTTTCTGTCAACCCTGCAATAGGAAATTCAACAACAGGTACGAACACCGATGTTCCGTAAAGTGCCCACAGTGCCTCGCATCGCCACCGCGCAACAGCGAGTCTCGCGAAATCGAGTGTCCCGATTGCAGACGCGTGTTCCGCGGTAACGGTTGTCTGGAGTACCACCGCAGGATCGGCTCCTTCGGTCCGCGTCGCTCCGTTTGTGCAACGCTGCGTATATACCGGAATTGCGAGCGATTCGTAAATCTTTCGTGGAGGGCACACGTTTGTGAAACTCGTTTTTGCGTCACGTGCCGGTGCAACAGACCGTACAATCACTACTGCTTCATGACGCTACTGAAAGACGCGACAAGACCGAAACGTTACATTTTCATTTTTTATGATTTCGAAACGCAGCAATGCGAGACGGTAGACGGTGACGCGACGACAAACATACATGTGCCGAACTTGTGCGTAGCGCAACAAGTGTGTACGCAATGTATCCACGATCCCGATATATCGACGACTGTTCCGCTTGCGGGCTCGTACGTGAGTCCGTTTTCAGGAGGGAACCGGTGAAGGAGTTGGTAGACTTCGCTACTTGGCCCGTTCAGGACTTTGCCCGCATCGTATGCATTGCGCACAATGCAAAAGGTTTTGACGCACAATTCATACTGCGGCATATGGTTGAGCGGGTTGGAAACCCGCCGCAGGTCATCCTAAGCGGCAGTAAGATCATTATGCTCGAAACGGGTCACACCCGATTTCTGGATTCCTTAGCATATATGCCTATGGCACTATCGGTGCTACCGAAGGCTTTTGGACTACCGACTACTTCCGTGAAAGGTGTATTCCCCCACCTTTTCAATACCCCTGAAAACGTGGGTTACGTGGGACCGCTCACCGCAGCGAAGTTTTACTCTCCGGATACCATGAGTAGCGATGCGCGAGCAGAGTTTCACTCATGGTACGACGAAGCTGTAGCGAACGACCATCTGTTCGACGTTGACGCGGAATTGTTGTCGTACTGTCGGTCGGACGTGGACCTGCGACGTGCGTGCGTAGCATTCAGGGACATATTTCTGGAGTGCGGCAGAGTGTGTCCCTTTACCGAGAGCACGACAATTGCCTCGGCTTGTTTGGTACTGTTCCGTAAAAATTTTTTACAACCGGAGCGAATAGGTATCCTGCCACCGGGCGGCTATTGTCTTGCCGATGCCCAGTATCGTAAGGCTCTAGAGTGATTGGTCGTGAAAGAGCGCGAGCTGGGTATTGACATCAGCCATGCCGGAAACGGACGTGAGTTTCGGATTCCGGAGACGGGTCGCAAGGTGGACGGATACCATGTCGCGGGCGACGGTACGCGACACGTCTACGAGTTTCACGGTTGTTTCTGGCACGGCTGTCGAAAATGTTTACGAATCAACCGCGATAGATGTAGCGTCAACGGCGAGACGTTGGACAGGTGTTACGAGGAAACTCGTGCAAAGATCAGCCGTATGCGCGAATTGGGTTACCGCGTAACGGAACAGTGGGAATGCGTGTTTGATCGGAGCTTGAGGGAGAACGAGGAGATGAGGGAGTACGTGGCAACACACCCGCTGATCGCTGGCACTGCCACGAGCGAAGCACTCAATCCGCGTGATGCGTTCTACGGTGGTCGAACGGGGAACGCTTCCCGATACTACGAGGTGAAAACAGATGCAACGGGCAACGCGTACGAGGAAATACGATACGTCGATGTTTGCTCGTTATATCCGTTCATCTGTAAGAATGGAAGGTTCCCTGTTGGCCACCCGACGGTCTACGTTCGAGAGGAGTGTAAGCTCTTGACACGGTCAAGTGGTTGCGACATAACGCGAGTTGAGGGGCTCATCAAGTGCCGAGTTTTACCGCTTCGCAATCTTTATCACCCTGTTTTGTCGGTGCGCATGCATGGCAAAATCATGGTTGCCTCGTGCCGCTCATGTTGTCAGAGTTTGAACCAGGACGAGTGTAGACATGATGACGAGGCTGCGCGAGAATTCGAGGGCACGTGGGTGTCGATCGAATTAAAAAAAGCCGTGGAAATGGGATACAAGATCAGGAGCATACGCGAGATCTGGTCGTATACGGTGACATCGTTTGACCCGACTACTCGTCAAGGTGGGCATTTCGCCGGCTATATCGACACCTTCCTCAAGATTAAGCAAGAGGCAAGCGGCTGGCCTGCTGAATGCGAGGACGAGCCGGCTCGAATGCGCTACCTTGATGAGTACGAGCGGGTCAAGGGTATACGGCTAGATGGCGACCGTATTGCTAAGAATCCCGGCATGCGATCAGTTTCCAAACTATGCTTAAATTCGTTTTGGGGCAAGTTCGGGCAACGCGAGAATCTGGTAAAAACAGAGGTTATAAAGACGCGTCAGCAGCTGCTCGAGCTTTTGACCAACCCTGAAGTCGAGGTGTCCGGTTTGCTGCCCGTGACCGCCGAAGTGTTGTACGTGCGTTGGTCACACGCGCAACACAGCGTTGAACCGTCAGCGCTGGCAAACGTCGTGATTGCCTCGTACACCACTGCCCAGGCTCGGCTGAAGCTCTTCTCGTTCCTTGAGATGCTCGATCGGCGCGTGCTCTATTACGACACCGATTCAGTAATTTATACCCGAAACCTCCGCAGGCTAAACGAGTATGAACCTCCCACGGGCAACTTTCTTGGCGACCTGACGGACGAGTTCGCGTCTTACGGCCGTGGGAGTGTTATACGCGCTTTCGTCTCGGGAGGGCCAAAATTCTATGCTTTCATCATTAAACGTCCGAATGGTGAAGAGGTGGAAATTTGCAAGGTGAAAGGCATATCACTGCATCACACAATGAGCTCGAAAATCAACTTCGAGGCCATCGAGCGGATGGTGGTAGAAGCCGCTGCACCCATTGCCTTGGAGTACCGCGCGATTCGTCGAACGGAACTGCACGCAGTCGTGACGCGCTTCGAGCGCAAAACGTGTAAGCCGGTGTACGTGAAAAGGCGTTGTTGCGTCACGAGTTTTGATACGCTGCCCTACGGTTATCGCACTGGATGATGACGAAGAACCCGGACTCCGAGCAGTTGCACACCACAGCCTCCGTCTTCTCACCCTGCGGTAGTACAGACACCCGGACGGCAAACCACGCGCGCGTTTGAGCGACAGATAGATAGACAGACAAACAAATAGACGGACAGACAGAGGACACCGAAGGGATTCTCACCCCAACCGTCTGTTATTCCAACCGGTGAGACGCCAGGCCAACCCATCAGATACTCTCTTGTATGTGTCCCACCAAACTGTATAAAGGTTAGTACCACGCTTAAACCCTACGCATGAAAAATTGTGAAAAAATCTCGCATTGCTCGTAAAAATTCATCTCGTAAACCGTGGCGGGGCGCGCTGTTTTCAAGCTGATATCACTGCGCGCACGCGTACGAATAAGCTCATGGCGTACGCGCCTCACGCACAATCAGTTCGACTGCGCCCGCGCTGATGAGCTAGTACCTGCGCGGTTACGCTTCCGCGTGCGCTTGAATAAGCTCATGGTCAGCGCACGAAGGGAGCGCCGCCGCCGCCGCTACCGCCGCGGCCGCGAGTAAGCTAACGTAGCAAAAGAACGTGTTTTCAATTGTTTCAATTTTTTATAGATCCCGCATCATCCCTGGATTATTCTTCTTCTTCTTCTTCTTCGATGACGGACACACGTTGGAAACATCCGTTTTCAGCCATTGTAGCCGGGCCATCAGGATGCGGTGAATCAAATTTCGTCAAGAACTTGCTGCGTCATGGAACGTCAATGTGCGACACAAGATTTAGTCGTGTGATATGGTACTTTGACGAATGGCAGCCATTGTACGACGGGGACAAGAGTATAGAGTACCGCGAGGGGTTACCGCAACACGCCGATTACGAGGGTGACAAAAAACCGAAACTTTTGGTAATCGACGATCTGATGCGAGAAGCTTCAAACAATGTCGTCGTTGATCTTTTTACCAAGATCTGTCATCATAAGAACCTCAGCGTTTCCTACATAACACAAAATCTCTTTTACAAGGACCACGGTCAACGAGATATTTCCCTCAACGCAAACTACATAGTCTTCTTCAAAAATCCACGGGATCGTGCCCAAATTCAACATCTTACCAGACAGGTGTATCCCGAAGATCCGAGGTTTCTTCAAGAGGCCTATCACTACGCTACCGCAGCGCCACACGGATATCTGCTTTTCGACCTGAAGCAATCCACTCCGGAGAATTGTCGTTTCCGATCAAACATCTTCCGTTCGGACGATAATCACTATGTCTACGTTCCGCGAAAGGATGTGAAGGTCATCAATGCGCACCGGGTTCCAGTCGTTCAGCTGTGATGCCTCGAATACGCCGTACCGCGTCCGGTCGCAGAGCTCGTGCCGATTTCACCAAAGCAAACGCAGTAGCGCTGCACGCTCTGCAGAAATTGAACCCGTCGCAGAGATCGGCATTGCTACGCACGGCCGACAATTCGCTGGTAAAGACTATTCGTGAGTGTGCATTGAACACCTTGGAGGGTAACGTAGCACTGTCCAGAATTCAGAAAAGTCGTCTGGCACGTCATAAACAGACATTACGGCGGTTGGCCAGCAACCGGGGTACCTGGAAATCCACAAAACGTTTTCTTGTTCAACGTGGGAACGGAGTTCTCACCCTCTTGCTCGCTCCGTTACTCGGGACTTTAGCTTCCAGCCTCTTCTCCAAGTAGCAAAATGGAACGTACAAAGAAGATGGTTTTAATTCCTGTGGATATAAAAGAGGGAGTGTGATTTTATGCAATTAATATTAAAATAGTTTATTAGAGAATAATAACTATTTACATAATGAACAGTGCGGCATGTCCTATTAACAAGGAGTCCAGGAGTATAGAGGGTTAGATTGAATCTTCGCGCGTACGGTCCCGCGCGAGCTCGTCTCGCTACGCAAAACTATCGCTAGCCAATAGATGGCTCGTCAAGTTTCATTCTGGCCATTAATCAAGATTATGAATTGGTCTATATATTACAAAACGCCTCCTTAAATTTACAATCTTGATTCTAACATAATTAGCATTACTTTGAAACTTTTAAATCACTCTGAGTTCTTCTCGATTCTTTATAAATTTTATCTTATCTAGACTCTTAGTTAGCATATCCGCTATATTTGAATTTGATTCTATTTTTACAATGTCAATTACTCCATTTTCATAATTTTCATTTATATAATGATATTGCACCTCGATGTGCTTTGAGTTTTTTTAAAATATCCAAACTTTGCTATCGCGATTGCGCCTGAATATATTTTCATCGGTTTATCAAACTTGACATTAAACATTTCGCTTAACAAATTTCTAACGAACAATATTTCTGTTGTTGCTTCTGACATAGCAGTATATTCTGCAAAAGTTGAACATTTTGTTACTGTACTCTGTTTATGAGTTTTCCAGAAAATCAAGTTTCCATATAATCTTATGACAAAACCCGTTGTAGATTTTCTATCTACATTATCTCCTGCGTAATCAGAATCTACCATGCAATCTAATATTTCACAATTTATATTATTGTAATATGTTAGTTTTAAACCTTTGGTCTTATACAAATACTTTAGAATTCTCATTGCATATTTGAAATGTGTTTGGTCGAAACAACTTTGATATCGACTCAAATAGTTTACACTGAAAGCTATATCTGGCCTTGTGCCTGTGCTGATATACAATAATTCGCCGATTAAATTTCTATATTTTATATTTTCATTGATTTCATTTGCTTGTTCTAATTCAAGATTTGTCTCCATTGGAGTATCGTATAACTTAGAATTTTCTAAATTGTATTTTATAGCCAATGATTCAATATATGTTTCTTGACTTGAAGTCATTTTACCTTTATCTTTGTTATAATCAATATTTATTCCGATATAATTTTTAATCTTTCCTAAATCTTTCATTATAAATTTTTCCATTAGACTTGTAATTACTCGTTTTTTTTTGTGAAAATAAGAAAAAAAAAAGACGTGAATTCGATGGACAGGCTTACAAGACAATATTAAAAGAATGATAATAAATACGAGTTTGACTCTCTGTTGAATAAATTAAAGATAAATAACATATAAATGAAATATAAATAAAATATATGTAAAATAGCCGACAAAATTGTAAAGATAAAATAGTATAGATAAAATAGTTCGAATAAACAGATTGATAAATGGTAAAAACAAAAGCGTACACATAAAAAAAAAGATCAAAAGTTATTCATTCACACATCCAAACATTGACACAATTTAAAAATACGCCTTCAATACACAAGACGTTAAAATTAACTGGTCCCTTGTCTTTGTCGTCGAATACCGTTGCACCAGATGAATCACTTGCCAATCCAGGTATTATACTCTTCTCCACTCTCGTTTGATGGATGCTTAGAAATCTTGTGTTCACCTTCAGGTTGCGTCGTTTATTCACGTTGAGATGGGAGATGAGAGCAGCATGGATCGTTACGACATCGAAAATTCAGTGAACTGGTACTGTGTATTTGGAACTTTGGAAAATCTTAAAATTGACTTGGTTTTCGACTTCTGCGGAGTATTATGATTGTCGGGCCGTACGGGTTGGTGTCTTTCCGCAGAGTCTTCAAAACCTTCAACCGTTTCTCCCGCCTGACGCCTGGATCGGGATGGCTGTGTCCAGCAAAACTTCGCGGGCATTTCGAATTTAGAATATCGTTACAGACTAGCTTTAACTTTGTTTATTTCTTTTTTATCTTTGCAACAGATCAAAAGATCATCTACAAATACTAATATATACATATATTGGATCTTTGCTTGTATTTTTCACATATAAACAGTAATCATAATTACTTCTTACAAAATTTAATTTTTCGATAAACTTATTGAAACAGTCATACCAAGCTCTTGGACTTTCTTTTAGACCATAGAGTGCCTTTTGCAATTTACAAACTTTATTGTCCCCTGTTTCGTAACCTTTTGGTTCGTACACTTCTGATTTTACATCGCCATTTAAAAAGGCTGTTTCGAAATCCATTTGTTCAACAAATAGATTATTTTTGCAACTGTATGACAATAAAATTTTCAATGTTTGCATTCGACCCACTGGTGAATAAACATTTTCAGTGTATTCCCTTTGTTGGAATCCTCTTGCAACTAATCTTGCTTTATAAACATTATTATCTTTCCTTTTATAGACCCATTTGACATTAATTACTTTTTTATCTTTTGGTCTTTCCACAATTTTCCATGTATTAT
Organism: Neodiprion lecontei; assembly: GCF_021901455.1. Classification (NCBI taxonomy): domain Eukaryota; kingdom Metazoa; phylum Arthropoda; class Insecta; order Hymenoptera; family Diprionidae; genus Neodiprion; species Neodiprion lecontei. The sequence continues at coordinate 8,299,954 of NC_060266.1, forward strand.
TTTTCTTTAAACTATCTATTTCAGAATCGATTGCTATTTTCCATTTTTTACTATCACTGGAGTTTAACGCCTCCTCGAAAGTATTTGGTACATTTGCATCAACATAATGAACTTAAATAAAATGTGATACAGGATTTCCGTACCTGTTTATAGGACTTTTATTTCTGTGTGATGTTCTTTTTACTGTTGCATTTTCATCACTTTCACTTTCAATATCATTTTGATTTCAATTAATTCTAGTTCTATTATTTCTACTTTCCTCGAGAGGATGAGTAGAAAGGAAGGGATTGTTTTCATTTGAATCATTTTCATTGATTCCAAACGCTTCCTGATCTGAGGTTTAAGATTCGCTATTTTCCGAATCGTTGTCGCTTTCTTCATCAAGTTTTTCCAAACATATTATTTTAGTATTTTCTTCAACAATTTATACATGTCTAGCATTGATTACTCTATTATTTACTAGAACTCTATATCCATTTTCAATATATCCCACTAGTACGCCTAATTGTGCTTTGTCGTCCCATTTACTTTTTCTTAAAGCTTCCGGAATTCTAACAAAAACTCGACTTCCATAAATTTTCAAATTTTTTACATTTGGTTTTTTTTAAAAAAATTTTTCATAGGGAGTTTTATTTTTCTCCGTATTTGCAATTCTACGATTTTTTAAATATGCTACTGTTTTCATAATTTCTGGCCAATACCTTCTATGTATTTTGGCTTCTCGCATTAGACATCTACCTATGTCCATTGCAGATATATTATATCTTTCCGCTACTCCATTTAATTCGTGGACGTAGGGTGGACATGGTAACAATTCAATTCCTTTGGATTTATCAAAATCATAAATTTCGCGATTTAAGTATTCTTTGCCATTATCACAGCGTAATTTCTTTATTTTTTTATTAAATTTATTTTCTACCAAATTTACGAATTCTTTTAGACAACTCGCTGTTTCTGATTTATTTTTAATACAAAAGATTCTTGCGCATTTACTATAATCATCTACAAATGTTAAAAAATATTTTTCTCCACCGTAGCCAATCGTGCTATGTGGACCATTTAGATCTGTATGAATTAGTTCTAGGATTTCACTAGTTTTTGTTCTGTTATTTTCAAATGGTACATTAGGCATTTTGCTCTCTGTACAATTTGCACATTTTATATCAGTGCTTTCGATTTTATTCGGTAATCCATCAACTAATTTTTCCTTCACTAATTTGTTTAAATATTGAAAATTTACATGACCTAATGTTCTATGCCATTTCTCTTTATCAGTAATTTTTATGGAATTTACATACGTTGTATTATTTTTTCCTTTTGAAATAAAACTTTTCAAAGTGTATAAATTATCTACTTTGTTTGCAACAGCTACTAACTGTCTTGATTCATTATAAATTTTGGCACTTTCATTTTTAGCTAGTATTGTATAATTTGTTGTTATCTTAGAAAAACTTAATAAATTTTGTCTTATGCCTTCAACGTAATATACATTCTTTAAATCAATTTGTACCTGATTATAATAATTTTTTAGAAAAATTTTAATATTTCCAATTTTTGTAGCTTTCAAATTTTTTCCATCTGGCATTTTAACATCAATTGGAATTTTCAAATCCACATAATCATAAAAGAATTTATCATTTTTTATAATATGGTCTGTACAACCACTATCTAGTAACCAACTTATTTCGGTATAATTTTCGTTGAAACTTGTTACATGATTTACCTGTCTCATTTTATAATATCTAAGTTTTTCTCTGTTGACGTTGTAGTCCGCTGATTTTGGTTTGCATACCTCTGTTGACCAAGTTTCCGACGAGTAGTTGCCCTGTTGATTGCTGGAATAGTCTTCTCTGGATTGACCTTGTCCTCTGCCTCGATCTCGGTGATTTCCACCTCTGTAATAGCCTCGCTGATGACTTCGCTGTACTTGATTGACTTGAGTACCACTGCCTCTGTTGTTGTGTTGTCCCTTTTTACAGTCTTTCTTGTGATGACCTGGTATACCACAGTTGTAGCACTTATCTTGTGTTTTTGCACCAAATGTGCTGACATTGCTTTTATTGTTTGTGTCGTTCGAATTCAAATTCTTCTCCTTTATTTTGGAATTCAAGTAATCAACGGTTCTTTGCTCTTTTGGTATTACATCAAGAAAGTCGCCAATATAACTGTAGCTTGGTGGCAAAGCTTTGATCAAATATCTCATTTTTTCTGATTCGTCTATCTTTCCTCCAGCTGCGTTAAATTCGTTTGTTAATTTTTCAAACTCTACAAAAAATTCTTCAATTGACTGGTAATTTGTCAATCTAATATCATCGATTTTTCCTCTGCACATTATTTGCAGTGCTGTTGATTGTGTCGTATACATTTTATCAAATCTTGTCATCATTTCTAATGCTGTTTTGCATTCACCAACGTATTCTAATTGTTTATCAGAGATTGAGCTGACTATTAGCGTTCTTGCTTTTCAATCCATTTCCATCCAATCTTCTTCTTTATTTTTAAGCTTATTGGTGATATTACTAACTGCTGGATCTTTACACCTTTTGTATTCCAGTAATAACATTATTCTTATTTTCCAACTTGAATAATTTGCCCCGTCAAAAATGGGTATCATAATATCTTCCATCTTAACTTGCTTAGCCATTTTCGATTCACTTATACTTATATTTTTGTATATTAAACTTTCAGAATAAGAACTTTCTTAGCTTTTTCCAAATACACTTGACGAATTTGATTTCTTGTTTGATTTTCTAACTTAATATCTTTGACTTTTAATCCGTGTTCTTGATTCACTATCTGTTTTATCCACGAAAACATGTGCTTTATTTCAAAATTTCAAATTGAATTTGATCTATACTCGCGCTTCATCACTTATTTCACAGTTCTTTTCATTTTCAGTTAAATTAGCACTTTATCTTCTTGGTTGCGCGTATATTCTTTTACTTTAAATTTAAACCACAAACCACGGACCTGCTACCATGTGGATATAAAAGAGGGAGTGTGGTTTTATGCAATTAATATTAAAGTAGTTTATTAGAGTCTAATAACTATTTACGTAATGAACAGTGCGGCATGTCCTATTAACAAGGAGTCCAGGAGTAGAGAGGGTTAGATTGAGTCTTCGCGCTTACGGTCCCGCGCGAGCTCGTCTCGCTACGCAAAACTATCGCTGGCCAATAGATGGCTCGTCAAGTTTCATTCTGGCCATTAATCAAGATTATGAATTTGTCTATATATTACAACAATTCCTATGGAGAGTATGGAGAGATTTCAACAACGCGTCAGCGAGGGTATAGCCACTACGCTTTCACCTCGAAATACAACTACCACACGCACCGATCCCGCTTCAAGACTCGACAACGAGATGAAGGACATCTTGAACAAACCGTCGAAAGATGACGCAGAAAAATGGAAACTCTATCAGCAGGTACTTCAACGATATTTGTTTTTTGCAAACGACGCACGCAAACCCATGAAATTAGACGTTCTCGAGGAAAAGGAGAAGGAGGAAGAGGAGGAGGAGGAAAAAGAAGAAGGAAACACAGCCGAAGAATCAATGATATCTCCCACCGTAGCTGCGAGTCCTGGCAACGTTCAAGCGCGCGCAAAGAAAGTCGCGTCAGCGGTACCAAGGAAGTATCGTGCAAAGGCCGAAATGTTGATGCGCGAACTTGGCAGCGTACCGGAACGATTTTCTTGGGATGCCGCAGGAACCGTCTCGTTAGACGGCGTTACAGTTCCCGGCGCAAACATCGTCGACCTGGTCAATCATGCCATGCGATCTAGGAAGACTTTTACTCCTACAGGGGCTGGTCAGTTTGCACGGTTTCTTCAGACGGTCAACGTACCCCGAGAATACGTGGGGAACGATACGCTTTGGAAAAACATACGCACATTCGACGCTCCGGATCTACCGACGGTAACATCGCAACAACTATTGACACACACCAGTAGTTCTCCGACGAAGCGACCAAGTTCCGCAAACGTTACACCCGTAACCAGTCGTTCTCACGACGCAGGATACGCTCTACGCAAACGCGCCACCGGAGCAAAATCCGGTTGGAAAACACTTCGGCTGGAGAAAAATGACGACTCTTCTTGAAGAAACGTATTACAATCCCTCGTAAACTGCCGGTTACGCGGGAGCACGAATTCTGGAAGATGTTGCACGCGAAAACAACTCTCGCGATTCGGTGAGAAAATGGCTGGCAGCTCAGGATGCCTACACCTTACACAAGCCCGTGCACAGGAAATTTCCGAGAGCAAGGTACAACGTTTCCAACATAGACGACGTATGGGAAGCTGACCTGGCTGACCTGAGTTCCATGAAGAGCCGCAACAACGGTTTTCGCTATCTCCTGGTGGTCATCGATGTATTGAGCAAGTATGCATGGGTGGTCCCGCTGAAACGAAAGACAGCCGCAACCGTTGCTGAAGGTTTCGAGCAAGTGTTACACACTACGCCGCGCAGACCCGACCTACTGCAAACGGACAAAGGTAAAAAATTTGTCGGGAGTGCTTTTCAGAAGATACTTCGCGACAATTAAATACGATATCGTGTTACTCGTAATCCCGACGTGGTAGATGATTTTATTCAATTGTTCCGTCTGCTCCTGTGCGTCGGTCGTCGTAGGTTGGTCGTCTCTGCGTCCGCTCAGGTGCATCAGTAAATGTGTTACCGAGTCCCAGAGCGATGCGATTAAGTGGACGCTGCACCCATATGCTGTGTGAAGGGTATAGCCGTGTATGCATGTGTCTATCAGGAACTTTAATAGCGCCCATATAGCCCAAATTCCCCATATGCCTCCGATGATGCTTCCGAAGGTGGTAAAGCCGGAGAATAACTTTTGTGTGGTCGATTCGGCTATACGCGCTAGTGTCTTTTCGTCCAACAGATTGTACATGTTTATTGTTCCGTTTCCGATGGTTTCACCTCGTGCTCCTCTAGAAATTGTATCAAGTAGCGCGGGTTTCTCGGCCGGGAACATTATGTGCTCACGGAGTTCCTGTAGCTCCTGTTCGGTGTAGATTCCGCTGGATCCGAGGGGTCCGGGGTTGCTGTATCTCCATTTCATGTTGGTTAGCGGTTTCATCTTCTGTGGCTGCTTGGCTTCTGAGGCCCTGTGTGTGAACTTGTACCAGGTTTCCTCTACCTTGAACATGGGAGGTACGACCTCGTTGCAACTCCTTCTCGTTCCTGTCCTGACGAGTATTCTTGATTTTGGCTTCAAGAACATGCTGTCATTGCGGTGACTTACGGGCAAGTCATTGTAGCACTCTGCTGTCGTCCGGAATTGGACTTCCACTGGAATGCATTTCATTATGTATATTACTTCCCCTGCTATCGTTGCGAAGTAGTCAGGCCCTTTCATGAGGTTGAAGGCGAAGCTATCCGGCGACAGTTCTGCGAGGTTTAACGCATTCTTTAATACCTGTTCGAGCTTGCACTTTTGTTCTATTACATCCATGTACAGGCTCGTGGTCTGCGCTCTTATGTGTTTCTCTACGTAGACAAATTTCGAGTTGATGTACGAGAATATGTCTATGTTAGAAACTGCGAGTTTAGAACGTTGCTTGAAGACTTCCTTCGGGCTTGTTTCGAATATGAAGAGACGGGGGTGCTCCGTGTTTATTATCCTGTATCCGCAGATAGTGGCTCGAGATCTTTCCATAAGGGCGAACGTCGTGTCATCCGTCTGCAGGGAGTACACGGTCGGAGAGTTCGTGGCGTTGATGCGGTTGGCATAACCCGTGTATAGGACGTCGTACTTGTCGAATTTGCATTCATCAATTGGCGTCGTTGTCCAGTACGTGTGTCCTCCCTCGTCGTCGATGCAGTGTCCATCTCCGAAGGGGCATGTTGTTCCGCTCTTCAGTAAGATCTGATTGCTGGAAATCTTCACGTTCGCAGTATACGTATATACCGATATTTTTACTATGGCTTGGACTACGGCGTTTTCCCATTGCCCATAGCCATCGTTGTAATATTGTCCTTGGCAGGTACCGTCTGATGTGAGACTTCCGGCCAGGGTTGCGTCTCGCAAGGTTGTTGCGTTTGTGGGAATTTCTACCAGGTGCGTTTGGCTCCCGATGGTTAAAGTCCCGGTGAGGTGTATTAGTTCGCATGCTTCTCGTGAAACCCTAGGTAGGTATGCTTTTCTTCCTCCATCGGTTATCGAGTTGTGCGAAAATTGGCCGCATCTGTATACGGTCCTGTCTATTTCTACCTTGCACTGGAGAACCTGTGCTTGCTTATATTCGGTCAGTTGAAGTAGTTGTATGTACGTTCGCTCTGTCTCCGTTTCTTCGGGTTCTAGTTCGCATTGGTCGATGTCCAGAAGGTTTATTGTAGTCACGTTTAAGGCCGCTCCGCCACAGTCGTATCCTATTAGGGCTAGGATTCCCTACAACCAACAGATGGTGGAGATTAAAATGAGGATTGTTCTCATGGCTGTGCTTTTCGCGTGTTCCCTGTAATGCGTGTTACAATACCTTGAAATTCTGACATCTCGGATTTAATCTAGTTGTGTATAGTATCTACCTAAAGCGCTCCTAAACCATGCGCTACCTGCATAGATGGCATTGGCACCGGCGAACTTATACATTGCTACCTCGCCTTCGATACCTTCGCCAAAGTAGGTGAAGAATTCGCCCGCGGCTGGACGGGTAAACACTGATATGTGCGGTTCGTCCAACCCGTAAGAAAATACGTCCATCACGTGGCGTTCAATGTCCGCGTGGCTATCTACCTTTTTACAGAAGGTTCTATAATCACCTTCACCTACATCAGTTACCTTTACCATTTCGGTAAGGAGTTTTCTAAAGGCGTCGTTGGACATATGATTACGCGTTATAATTACTTTGTTCATTAGAATTTTAATATTTGTTATTTTGTAGGGTCCTACTTGTGGTTGCTCTATGCACTCCACTTCTATGTCGTCCTCTTCCTCGTTGGGCGGGAGTTTCATTATGTTATCCTGATTTTTCCTAATTTAGTTATAAATTTGTGCAGAACGATGTATTTTGTTCCTGTGGACAGATTTTAAGGAAATGGTATTAAGCCTTTGCCTTCTTTAGTTTGTCCATGTGGACGACGCGCGTTTTGCCGTCTACTAGAATTTTGACATTGTTATTTGGTAGAACGTTTGTTACTTCGTGTGGACCTGTATACTGATCTGCAAACTTGTACTTTCTTGGTTCCTTTAAGAGGAACACCAAGTCTCCTGATTTTAATTGTAAGGGTTCGATTCTACTGTCGTAGTAGTACTTATACTTATTTTTTGCCTGATTTAATTTTTTACCTGCCAGACTTTGGATTTCGTGCAATTTCCTACATAAATCTAACAGATATTCTTCGTATGTTCTATCCGTGACAGGCTCTATTGCCACGTAGTTTGAAGGTACCCTAGCTTCTCGACCAAAGACTAATTCGTGTGGCGAGTACCTAGTTCCTTCATGTATGCTAGTGTTATATGAAAACATAGCTAACTCTAACCATTCGTCCCAATCTGATTTGTCGGTGACGAACTGTTTGAGATATTCAATTAGAACATGATGGGATCTCTCTATTGACCCATTCGATTGCGGATGGAACGCGGTAGTTCTATCTTGGGTTATTCGAAATCGCTTCGCTATAGCCTTCATTAGAGAACTAGTTAGGTTAGCTCCCTGATCTGTGAGTATATGCCTTGGTGCGCCGTATACGCATATGAGTCTCTTTACCAACGCGTCAGCTATCGCTACGGAGTCTGTTTCTCTCAGTGATATGGCGAGAGAATATTTAGTAAGTAAATCTTGGATCGTCAAGATGTGGCTATTGCCTTGTTTCGTAATGGGCAGAGGGCCCACGACGTCCATTGAAACCTTCTCGAAAGCCGATTCGGGGGTGTCGGTTATTATCATAGGTTGCCGGTGTTTTATGCGGGTGAGTTTCCTAGTGGCGCACTGCCAGCATTTCCCTACGTAATCCTGTACCTGCCGTTTCATATTCGGCCATGCGTAACTTTGTCTGATTCTTCGATAGGTCTTGGTGACCCCTTTATGACCAGCTAACGCTGACTCATGGTTTTCTTTTATTATACCCGCCCTGCGCTCTTCTGCGGGTGTTTGTATCAGGTCTTCGTATATGGTTACGGTACACGGGCAATCGTTAAGCACGGTTTTTACTCTACTTAGTATTTCTTTCCACAAAACGTCGTCTATAAAGGTCGTTCTGGCTATCGCGATTTCATTTAACTCGATTTCCAGGATGACGTCTAACAGGGAAGGATTGATTCGTTGAGGATTTCCCTATCTAGCTTCCTTTTGATTGACTCTTTAATTGGTAGGACGATGATGCTTCTATCGTCCCTTTGTACTAACCTACCTCTACCTAGCGTTAGTTCCTCAAGTTTCGGCATTTTAAGCTTGCCAAACAGGTCGTGCGCTCCGCGGTCTATCGGTTCGCCTTGCTGCGTCACGAAGCAGACTACATTTCCCTTATGCGTTGATAACCTCTCTTTACTCCTAGTTACCTTTAGCTCGGGGTCTACCTGCGATTCGTGAGGTTTCGAACTGGATTCGATGATTTCGTCGGAGTCGCTAATAACACTATCGAGACGCGGATGCTCATCGTTGTATTCCGACTCTGTGTCCGAGTCGCTGTCGGAGTTACCTGCCAACTGGCTTGCGGGATTTCCCTCAGTTACGACTTCGGGTGTTTCATCCCCAACTTTCGATTCGGAATCAGTGGATAGTTCTGGAAGAGAGCCTCCGCTGGTTCCTGCTACATTTTCTTGATCTATTGTTTTACCCACAGGGTCAAGGCCTGTGCTGTGATACTGTGGAGGATCGTCTCCGAATTGTGCTAACGGTAAATCGTCACTATTGCTGTTACTGTTATCGTTATTGTCGCTGTTAACATTTGACACGGGGTGGGTAGTTCCGTCGTCAAGCGCAGGTAGGGCGTATATTCTAATTTTGAACGGATACTTGAAAATCTTATTAATTAGCTTGATCACGGTCTTCCAGGATAGCTTGTCTAGGCCGCAACCTATCCTGGGCATCGCTAGACGGTAGTCGGCGTTTCTTTTGCACGCACGTCTGAGCTGAATTAATGCCTTTTCCAGATTCTTTAGTGTAGGCTTGTCGTTACTTTTATTTTCAGTGATGAGGTAGTAAACGAAGCGCCTACCCGCTTGTAACTGAGCCACCTCCCCTGTCTTGGCGTTTTGTGCTTTTAGTTCGTCGATTCGTCCGAATTTTTCGCGAAATCGTACGGCGATGCCTGCTCCCATGTGTAGATCTTCGGCTACACAATGAACTAGGGAGAAGTTTTCATCTACTGAGAACAGATCCCCTGTCACTTCTTCAGTGACCGGTGGTAATTCGAAAATATCTTCGTTCGTCGTGTCTACGTCGTTCGTCGTGTCTAATTCGGCGACCTGTATCGCGGCGAATTCCGGATCTAGCGGAGCTGGATCCGTCTCGTCTATCGGATTTCTAGACAGTGCGTCGGCGTTCGTGTTGGCGCGACCCTCTTTGTATTTTATAGTGCGTTGAAATTCGGCGAGGAGCGTCTTCCACCTAATTAACCGCGCACGTGGATTTTTGTTCTTATGGAACCAGGATAGTGCCTTCTGGTCCGATACTACGGTAAAATCGCGTCCGTAGAGATATGGTCGAAAATAATTTACACACCATACTACGGCTAATAATTCTTTTTCGAATGTGGAATAGTTTCTTTCCACAGAAGTCAGTACTCTGGATATGTATGATATAGGTAGGTCTTTCCCTATTTCGCCCTGGCTCAAGACACCCCCGATCGCATAACCTGATGCGTCGGTCGTAACGAGGAACGGACGCTCGAAATCTGGGTACTGGAGAATGGGTTTCTCGCACAGCTTATCGCGCAGATTTTCGAAAGCTAGTAGATGTTGTTCCGTCCACTCGAAACTTTCCCCTTTTTTTAACAGGTTGGTGAGTGGCTTGGTTACTTTGGAGAATCCAGGAATGAACCGCCTATAATATCCTGCTAGACCTAAGAATTGTTTGATGTTCTTAGGGTTCCTAGGTACTGGGAACTTTTTGACTGACTCTATTTTCTTCGGGTCCGGTTCTACGCCCCTATCGCTTATAATGTGTCCCAGGTATGTAACTTCGTGCCTCAAGAACTCGCATTTGTCGGGTTGTAAAGCTAGACTCGCGGCCCGTAGCTTGTTCATGAGTCTAGACACCTTACGTTCGTGTTCTTCTAGCGTGGACTCGTAGATGACTATGTCGTCTAAGTAGACGAATAGCTCAATACCTTGTAGACCCAATAACACCTGATCCATTAGCCTCTGGAATGTAGCTGGTGCATTTTTCAGTCCGAACGGCATTCGAGTGAACTCGTAATGGCCGTGTGGAGTTGAAAAAGCTGTCTTACATGCATCATTCCCGTCCATCTGGATCTGGTGAAATCCGGATGCTAAATCAAAGACTGAAAAGTAGCGCGCGTTTCCTAACTGATCTAGTATTTCAGTTATGTTGGGTAGCGGATACGCGTCACCTATCGTTTTTTCGTTTAGCTTTCTGTGATCGATGACAATTAGCCATTTTTTGTTTCCCTTAAAGTCGGGTTTTTTGGGTTCTATCCACAATGGAGGGCTATACGGCGATACCGATGGCTTAATTACGTTGTTCTGTTTCATCTCGCTCACCTGTCTAGCTATTTCGTCCTTGTGGATAGGCGGAAATCTATATTGTTTAGTGTGTACCGGCGTGTCGTCGATAGTAGCTATTTTGTGTTTAATGGCATTCGTACACCTTAGTTTATCTTCGGGCATGTGGAAGATGTCGGCGTTCTGTCTGATTATTCTCACGACGCTGTCTTTTTCCTCTCGGTTGAGGTGATCTAGCCGCAACAGTTTGGTGATGTTTTCGGCGCGGTCCGTAATTTTGTCGGTCAAGTTAGTTGGGTCATCTATCGTGCATTTGTTAACCTGAACGTGTTCGGTATGACCTAACGAAATTGCTTTGCTTGCATCTAATAGCTCAACGGTGGGGACTATTAGTAGTTTATCCTCGTCCGTGGTGTTTGCTGCGCGGATAGTCGCTCTGCCCTTGTTTTCCCTGACTAACGCGTTTCCTATATACACTCCCTGACAGCCTTCTAAAAGGGGAACGTATCCTACCTTAATGCTGTTTTCACTGATCTTAATAGGAAAAGCTACGTTTGTTCGCCCGGGCACGAGTACAGTCTCACGGTCGGTAAAGTAAACAAGTTCGTCCGGGACTTCGAGACACTGATCCGCGTAGTTGATGTTCGCTTCGAATTGCGTGAGGAAAGCTGATCCTAGGATACCGTCGCTTCTTATTGGGAAGGTATCTGCTACTACGTGGAAATCGGTGCCGAACCCGAAAATCTCTAACTTGGTTGTTCCGAGACTGTAGTACGGAACCTCACCTATACCTATTATTGTGATTTTCTTTTTGGGATCGATCTTGCGGGAGTCTCTGAGGTTAGAGGTCTTAATTATGTTGGCCTCCGCTCCCGTGTCGATCATGAAGTTTACGGTAGTTTTTGTGTCGTTCGACTTCAGATTTACCGTAGGGATTTTCCCTTTTAGATAGAGGCAGACGGATTTGTTTCCGACTCCTCTGTCGCTAAAGCGTTGGCCCGTGCGGTTCGGGGGCTACTTCCGTTCCCCGAGGGCCCTGCTCCGTTTCCCTGATTAGTTCTGACTGCCTCGTGGTACTTGCGTTTGCGGCACTCGTCGTATGTGTGCCCTATATTTTTGCAGTATCGGCACTCTATTATATTCGCGTTTCGCGGACCTGATTGCTGGTTCGGCGGTCGTTTGTTTTTAAAGCAATTGGCAGTACTGTGGTTCGAGAGTCCACACAGCGTACAAGTTTCCCTGGTTTCCGCGGGTTTACCGATCGCGGGTCTTCTGAACGCTCTGCATTGTTCGGACGAGTGATTGGCCCGCCCGCAGTGTTTGCACGTTTCTGAGTTATTTCCTTCTGTTCTATTCGTACCGCGGTTCCTAGCTCGCTCTTTGTCTACCTCTAGCGTTTTGCCAACGTCTATTGCCCTCTCACAGGCCGTCTTCAACGTAGTATATCCTTTTATTAACACCGCGTTTCTGCAATCGGTTGGCAATCCGCCAATGAAGGCTTCGCATACCTCCTCGTCTAATCTGACCATTTCGTCCCTAGCTAGCTCGTGGTTCTTTCGTCTTTCGGCCTCCATCAACCCGGTTTTGATGTCACGAGTCCGGCCTATGTAATCAAGTATGTGTTCGTCGCCATACTTGTACAACCTCCCGAGCTCTCCACGGTAGTGGTTAGCCGTCCTAACGGGCGCGAATACCTCGGTTAGTTTGTCTAAAAGTTTCTGCAATGTTGCGAAATTCTCGTCCTCTATTACCGCGTATGCCCTGTCCGTTAGTTTGCTCCTGATCAATCGCGTGAGGTACCCTTCGAAGCTTGGGGCTACCATTTCTAATGCTCGTTTGCATGCCCTGTTGAATTGCATGACCGTTATGTTTTTCCCATCGAATTTAGGGACTACCGCGAGTGCATCCTTCACTGATATGAATTGTTCCGCCAATGGTAAAGTCGGAACGCTGACCGTTTGCGGGGTGCTAAGGCTAGTGATTTCAGGGCGAGTGCTTCCCGAGATCCTGTCTCTCAGGGCCTGCTCTCGTCGTCTTAGCTGTTGCTCGCGTTCGGCTAACTTGATCTTTCTTTCACGTAAAGGATCTACTTGCGCGGCTTGGAACGCGATTTCCTGCTCTTGTAGATCTAATTCGCGCTCCCATAGCTCTTGTTCGCGTACCTGCATTTCTAAATCCTTATCTAGAATTAGCTCTTTCGGTACGTCCGCTTCTCCTAACTCTTGAGGTCCCAGGTCCGGCCCAGTGATGCCTCCGCGTAATGTTTTAAGTTTGGCGCGATTCTCCCTTTCGATTCGCCGGAGTAACGCCTCTTTTGCTAAAGCTTCTGCTTCTAAATTTAATTCTTCATCATCCGTAGGGATGGATACTACCGATCGGATTGATAAATGATCGTTTTCTGCAAGTTGAGCGGGGGGGACTTTACTAACTGCTCCCTTACCATGTGGATCGACGCGCTGGTCGTCCATAGAAATGGTTTTTCGCGAGTCTAACGTTTTCTTTAAATCGCCCTTTTTCCTCTCTAACTTCTTTTTGAAATGCAGAATTTCTGCCTCGATCCTAACTTCGTCGCTACCCTGCCCATACATTGGGTCCGGCCCCTTTACCGTAGCGTCTGTGGCTTTTTTCGGGTATTCGGTCGCCATCTTATCCGCAATGCGTAAGCTTCGAGCAACAAGGAGTTCTACTTTCTGATCGATTTCTGCCTTTTGGCGTAGTAGTTCGGAGATCTTTGCGTCCCCTGGTGGACCTAGCCGCGGTTCGCTCTCGAAAACAATACTCGGAATCGTCCGACGGCGAGCGGCATGCGGTCAAAGGATTTCGGTGCGACGTTGAATTTGAGACAAACAATTCTCGGATTCGTCCGACGAAAACAATACTCGGAATCGTCCGACGGCGAGCGGCATGCGGTCAAAGGATTTCGGTGCGACGTTGAATTTGAGACAAACAATTCTCGGAATCGTCCTGTTACGTCCAGCATACCACTTCTCTCTATTTTTCCTACTCGCTAACTCTCCCACAGTTCTTACGTTAATCTCATGGTCTCTGTCCTGTCCTCTTATCTCTACGTAGTCTGACGCTATTCACTATCACGCTTACTCATCAAATTCCATTCCCTACTCCTAGCATTGTCACACCTTTTCTGCACCCGTACGTTTCACGTCTTGAGGGACACTTCTATTCTAACTCTCAACAACGTCACATCTAGACTTCTTACATAGCTTCATACAACACACTTCGTTTTTACCGTCATCTGAACTTCCTCGAAATAAATATATTAGTAATATCTCAAACAAACCCTACGTTATTCGATCCTCATCCTGATTTCCGGTTGTCCTGGAACTTATAAGCGAAGCTAACCAGTTTACTCTTACCGCTCAGGAGTAACTCTATTCACGGACGTAACAGTCCGACGAAAACAATACTCGGAATCGTCCGACGAGTTTTGACTTGACGGCGAGCGGCCTGCGGACAACGGATTGCGGTGCGACGTTGAATTCTGGAAGGTTCTGACGTACAATCGATGACACATCATTTCGGTAGCTTCTAGAAGCTTTTCAAGGATTCTGTGTACCTGGTGGGAGGAATACGGATATAAAAGGCTGAAATTCAGGTCCGAAAGACAGTCTTGCAACTTCAGCTCTCATGAAGACAACTCCACGTAAAGCAGAACTAAAACAGCGAATCGATCTGTTCTTAAAAAATGTTCACGACTTGAAAACAATTGTGAATCAGAAGTCAGAACTCAACAAAGTGACGAAAAAGTTTGCAAATCTAAATTTATCAAAAAAAAACACGTTACAGTTGAACATTAAAAAAATGGATTTCACAAAACTGAACAAAGTGGCAAGCATGACCGAATTCCTACCGACAAAGAAATTGACGGAGCTAGAAATTTCCAAAATCTACCAAGTCACCAATATCCGACGAGTCCAAACGAGGTTTGGACAGCGTATCGTCACAGATCTGAACGATGAATTCAGCATATTCTTACCGGCACGGATTGTGCGACTGCTCAACGAGGACGAGACTCAGTACCAGAAATTGATGCAGACGATGGAGGAGGAGCAGCTGCTCTTGCAGTATCTTGGCGGCCAGTATGGGCAAATCGAGTTCGAAGATGCGTCGACTCTCGCCCAACTTGTACACCGTACCAGGACAACATGTACAGCGTCTCCTTCTTACACCACTGTTCCAATTATATATGTATAGAAGAATCAATTACAATAATAATCAACATTTGAGAAAATTGAACAATTGATCGATGTAAAATTTTTCTCAAAAAATGTTTTATTGAATCAACAAAAAATGCGTATACATTTTTTTTGTTCTCTTCAACGTTTTAGTCCACTAATGATCTGAAACAGAGAAAAAAAAACCAGTAATCGAACGCAACGAACGCATCAGTTCTCTCGATGCTCGTGTTGACGAAAGGGGCCCACTTGAGACCAACGTTTCGCTGTTTATGATGCTCGTGTTGGCGAAAGGGGCCCACTTGAGACCAACGTCTCGCTGTTTATCCGAGGCGATAAGTGGCTAGGACAAAGGGCTAGTGAGCCCCACGAATCGCTAAGGGATCGACGCTTCGAAGGCGACGATCACTTCTCGATGAGGTTGCAAACGAACAACATCGTCATCTCGATTTTGTACTGCTTTTCAAATATAGCTTACTTACGCTAATAAATAATTCGGCAATACCTTACAGTTCAGAAGTAGGATAAAGAACTTGTTTTTATCTTTTGTGGTGTGCGTGTAATAGTGTAACAACTACTGTGAGGACGGTGTAAAGTGTACGAGTGATCGTGAACGTGCTAAACTATCATACGATGGGTCGCTCGGACGGCAGATCTCGTAGATCTCGATCGAGATCTGATTGTCGTAAGACAACCCCTCGATATACACCGCCTCCGCGATCGAGCCGTAGACGACGCGAAGAAAAGGAGAGATCATTGGAGAGACGCCGCGAGCGCTCTCGGGAGCGATCTCGCAGCAGACATTATCGGCGGCGTACACCGATCGATCTATGCACACCTAGTGACGATCATTCTTCAGGCTGGCAGGGAGCCTTTCAAAAGTTGATCGAGACAGTGACAATCGCCGCGGAGAAGCACGGACCGCGAAAGACAACGGAGGGCAAGCGGTCAATTCCATTGTTTGACCCTAGCCAGAAGAGTCAGACGATCGAAGTGTGGATCCAGAAGGTGGAGGAGCTGAAAAAGATCCACGAATGGGATGACATCGCCGTTTGTAGCTTCGCGCTGGAGAATCTACGAGGTGTGGCAAAGACGTGGTACGACGCATTGACAACCGTCGATTTCAGTTGGACCGAGTGGAAGGAGAAGTTACTCGAGGCATTCACCGACCACACATCGCTACCCGATAAGCTTGCTGTAATGTTGGCACGTACGAAGACAAAGAACGAGAGTATGATGCGATACTTTTTCGAAAAAGCAGCCCTTGTAAAAGCATGTGGGTTCGAAGGAAAAGACGCTGCAGATTGTATTGCGCAAGGAATCTTCGATCAGTCCTTGAAAAACGCAATCAAGCAAAACGATTTCCAAACACACGAGGCACTACGTATCTTTTTGAGCAAAACAGATACTTCAACGGAAAAGCGTGTCGACACATATGCTGGCAGAAGTGACAACGACCGTCGACGGCAAGACTCGGACGGCCATAACAGGTGGAAGCCCAAGTGGGTCCCGCGAAACGACGAAAGGGAGAAGCGAGGGCCAAGTGGATCATCAGGGGGCCCTTCGAATAAGCTGGCAACTATGCGGTGCTTTCGCTGTAACGAGGTGGGACACATGTCACGGCAGTGTCCGAAGGTGAAGGAGGAAACAGTGAAAAATGTGAGGAGTATCGGGGTCGAACAAAAGAGTGGGGATATGCGGCTGCATGACGCCGATTCTCGACGGTACACTTTTACGAGCGTACATCGATGGCGGGAGCGAGTGTGTCACTCTGAAGAAAAGCGAAGCGGACAAGTTGCAGCTACACCTGCAACCAACGGACGTGGTCCTCCGAGGGTACGGTGGAGGGGAGGTTCGCCCGTATGGCACTACCAAGGCGAACATGAGGATTGACCTGGCAGAGGGGCAAGTGGACGTACTTGTCGTCCCAGATGAGATCCAAGGGGTACCACTCATCGTGGGACAACCCTTATTGGGGTTACCTGGTGTCACCACGGTCCAGAGAGATGGCAACTTGCGGCTGTTCGACGTGTCGCTGGCTACATTGCCGGAGATGGAGCAGTTGCCACCTCGAAAGGTGACTCTGAGGGCAGCGGAGGAGACTATCATTCCCCCGCGTCATGGAGCAGACATTAAGGTAGCGGTGCAAAATAATTATTCTGATGATTTATACATAGAGCTGAGCGTACGAGGCGAAGAGGGCAGAGAATACTGCATCCCAAGATGCGTTATTAGTACTAAATCGGGAACATTGCCAGTTATTAATTTGTCGGACCAATCGTTGACAATTCACAAAGAAATAATTATCGCTAGGGCAGAGTAAGCAAGACCAGAGTCGCTTGCCGAAAGTAAATTTCGAGTTGTTTGTAGAATTAAAAGTGCAGGGAAAGAAGGTCTTCCAAGAGATCAAGTTAAAGTCGACCCTAGTGTATCAGAGGATACAAAGAAAAGCCTGTTCGAATTACTTGACTCGTACCGCGACTGCTTTGCACTGAACATTTCGGAATTAGGGACCACTCAAGCCGCGGAAATTCAAATAGAATTGAAGAGCGATTCAGTTGTAACTTATCGACCTTATCGACTCTCTTATTCAGAGCGGGAAAAGGTTAGTAAGATTATAGACGAGTTAAAGGAGAATAATATCGTGCGAGATTCGAATTCTCCGTTCTCAAGTCCCATTTTGTTAGTACGCAAGAAGAACGGGGACATCAGGATGTCTGTCGATTACCGCGCGTTAAATGCAATTACGAAGAAAGATAGATACCCACTACCGTTGGTCGAAGATCAGTTAAACAGTCTGCAGGGGAGCGCCTGTTTCACGAGTTTAGATTTGGCCTCGGGGTATTATCAGATACCAGTTGTAGAGAAATCAATAGAGAAAACATCTTTTGTAACACCGGACGGGCAGTATGAATTTCTTCAAATGCCTTTTGGGTTGGCAAATGCGCCCGCAGTCTTTCAACGTTTGATAAACAGAGTAGTAAACCCGCTCAAGGGTCAGATTTCTGTCCTAGCGTATATGGACGACATTCTTATTCCATCTAAAGACGTCACATCGGGTTTGCATGCACTGGAGTTAGTACTGCAGGCATTACGAGAGGCACAACTAAAACTAAATATGGGTAAATGCACATTCCTCGAACCGAAGGTCGACTACCTCGGGTACGAAGTGACCCAGCAAGGGATACGGCCAGGTAGTCATAAGATCGACGCCGTAAAAAAATTTCAAGTGCCTTCGAACGTGCATGGTGTGAGACAGTTCATCGGCCTTGCGAGCTATTTCCGAAAATTTATTCGAGACTTCGCCGTTATTGCTCGACCCCTCACTACGTTGACAAAGAAGACTGTAGCTTGGTATTGGGGTGACGAGCAACAGCGTGCCTTCGATATGTTAAAACAAAAACTGATTTCGAGGCCTATCCTAGCAATATATAAGCAGAGTGCAGAGATCGAATTACACACGGAAGCGAGTCAGCTAGGGTTGGGCGGTATCTTGTTGCAACAACAAATCGAGAATGATTTAAAGCCAATTGCTTACTTTAGCCGACAGACCACTAAAGAAGAACAAAAGTATCATTCGTATGAACTCGAAACGCTCGCGGTCGTAAACAGTCTACAGAGATTTCGAGTTTATTTATTAGGAGTCCGGTTTAAAATTGTAAGCGGCTGTAGTGCGTTGCGCGCGACTTTTGTTAAACGGGATCTATTACCACGCGTGGCGCGGTGGTGGATCCAATTGCAGGAATTCGACTGTTCCATTGAATATAGGGCTGGAAGGAAAATGCCACATGTCGACGCACTCAGCCGCAATCCAGCCGGGACCGATAATGAATCGAAAGAGATAGAGGACGTAGGGTTATTACATATCGAACTCAGAGATTGGTTGTTAATTGCGCAGATGCAAGATCCGCGATTAAGATACGTGCACGAAGTGTTGAACAGAGAAGCGAAAGACGCTGAGGAAAAACAAATCAAATCTGATTACGCGCTCAAGGAGAACCGGGTGTTTAGAAAAACGCCGGACGGCCTCAAGTGGGCTGTGCCGAAGGCAGCGAGACAAAAGATTGTGAGACTTTGCCACGACGAAATGGGTCATTTCGGGGTGACAAAGACGCTTGAGAAATTGCAGGCGGACTATTGGTTTGGTTCGATGCGGCGTTATGTGAGACGTTACGTCGCCACATGTTTGGAGTGCCTTTATAATAAGGAACCGGCCGGAAAGCGGCCAAGTTATTTGAACCCGATAGAAAAAGTCTCTATGCCTATGCACACGGTACACATAGACCACTTGGGACCGTTCGTAAAGAGTACAACCAA
Source organism: Neodiprion lecontei (assembly GCF_021901455.1). Classification (NCBI taxonomy): domain Eukaryota; kingdom Metazoa; phylum Arthropoda; class Insecta; order Hymenoptera; family Diprionidae; genus Neodiprion; species Neodiprion lecontei. The sequence goes on from NC_060266.1 coordinate 8,319,104, forward strand.
TAATTCATATTTACTCGTAGTGGTAGAATCATTTACGAAATTTGTATTTGCGAGAGCGGTAAAGAACACCAAGACAATGTTTGTTGAACGACTGTTAACCAGCATTGGTGAAACATTCGGGTTTCCGCAACGTATTATTAGTGATCGAGGAAGTGCGTTCACTAGTAAAAAATTTAAAGAATTTTGTAAGGAAAGGGGTATCAAACACATAGCAACCGCAGTAGCCACTCCAAGGGCGAATGGCCAGGTCGAGCGATATAACAGGACGATCCTTAGCACGTTAGCGGCTAGCTCGAGTGAAGAAAAGAGATGGGATCAGGACTTGCCGCGAGTAGTCTGGGGTTTAAATAACACGGTCAATAAGGCAACGGGAAAATGCCCCTCAGAATTATTGCTGGGTTTTAGACCTCGCAATGCGGTCGAGTCACAAATCCTTAATAGCATAGGAGAACCTCGGTACGATGAAAACCGAGAAGAAACTCGAGAGGCAGCCGGTAAAGTTATGCGGCGGAATCAAAAAGAGCAAGAGGCAAGGTTCAATAAAAAGAGAGCTCCTCCCAGAAAATTTGATTGCGGAGACATTGTTGTAGCCAGACGTATTGTCTGTACGAACGATGGTGCGAGTAAAAAGTTGTTGCCAAAGTACGCTGGGCCGTATCAAATCAGTAGGGTATTAGATCGTGATAGGTACGTCATCGAGGACGTCAAGGGTGCTCAGCGCATGCAGAAGCCGTACTGTGGCGTGGTTCCGGGCGAAAAACTAAAGCTTTGGAATACAGGAGTCAGTGACACCGAGTCGGATGATAGCGAGGAAGAGCTTCAGGTCCCAGGCCCTGCTGAGACGCGCAACGTGGAAGGTGAGCCCTTGCAGCCTGTCCAGGTTTCGTCCTCAGGGGATGATGAATTATCGACCGGTCACGGATCCGGAATGACGGGGTGACCGGGAGGTGATCGGCATTATACGAGCTATTGCGCGATCATTGGAGATAGTTGAACGGTCACGGATCCGGAATGACGGGGTGACCGGGAGACGATCAGCATTATATGTGTTAATGCGCGATCGTTGGAGGAAGTTGGACGGTCACGGATCCGGAATGACGGGGTGACCGGGTGGCGATTGGCATTATATGTGTTAATGCGCAATCGTGGGAGATGGTTGGACGGTCACGGATCCGTAATGACGGGGTGACCGGGTGACGATTGGCATTATATGTGTTGATGCGCAGTCGTGGGGGACGATCGGATGATCACGGATCCGGAATGACGGGGTGACCAAATGATCGAATCGTAGGATCAATATGATCGTTGCATGAGTCGTTGAATGAGCATCAAACGATTGATTGGGCCCAGCTTGGATTATGCACACAAACTGCACGTGAAATAAAGCATGCTAAGTGGTGAAAAGAGGGGTAACGCTGCAAGCTATTCAATGTTGTTTTATGTCCTCAGACGAGCGCAGAGTAACCCGAAGCATGGCCACGCGGGGGGGGGGGGGGGGGGGGGGGGGGCGTCAACATCCACACGGTCCCCCACGGGTGCGGGTCAACTGAGTGCAACATCGTAAGACCCGAGATACTACCTTCGCGAGGACGCGAGTACGTCAGGATGGACGACTGAACGCAACGAACGCATCAGTTCTCTCGATGCTCGTGTTGACGAAAGGGGCCCACTTGAGACCAACGTCTCGCTGTTTATGATGCTCGTGTTGGCGAAAGGGGCCCACTTGAGACCAACGTCTCGCTGTTTATCCGATGCGATGAGTGGCTAGGACAAAGGGCTAGTGAGCCCCACGAATCGCTAAGGGATCGACGCTTCGAAGACGACGATCACTTCTCGATGAGGTTGCAAACGAACAACATCGTCATCTCGATTTTGTACTGCTTTTCAAATATAGCTTACTTACGCTAATAAATAATTCGGCAATACCTTACATAATGTAATTTTAGAAAATTGAAGAAATCTAGGATCATGTAAGTTTTATAATTGTTATGATAAAAAAATAAAGAAAGCAAACAAATTTTGTCAACATCATGAAACTATTGTATCGCCCGATACTTTGAAAACTAAAAATTATCAAAAATGAAAAAAAATTGTTGTTTTTTTGTTAAGATGTAATATCAGCTTACACTTTTCGAAACCACCAGGTGCCGTCAGATTCCTGTTCCCGCACCGTCAATACTCCTGCCTGCTGCACGTAGATTTCACTTTCGTTGTTTTCAAAAGCAGCAATTGCGATTTCGATCCCGTTCATAAGTAAGTTGACCGTTAATCGACACGTCCATTCTCGTGGCACTCTGATGGTGGCCGTAATCTGTACGTACTCCATGTCTGAGGAGACATCAAAAAATGAACACACATACGTTTGAAGTTTTGATTGTCTATTGTTGAAATTTGAGAAAATAATTCCATCAGACGTCCAAAATCTTGATTGCCCATTACAGAAGCTTAAAAAAATTATAATATTCTGATACAACTCACCGATCGAGATGGTGGTGAAATTATTTGAACAATTTGTTGAAGGAAGCTGAAAAAAAAAAACGCACACCCGTTAAATTATTTCTATTCACTCAAGTAAAATCGAAAATTGTTGTACACTCAAGGTAAAAACTGTATAAGTGCACTGATTTCAATCACCCACCTTGATGGTTTGCAAGTTCAACTGCTAATGAATTCATCAGACGGACGGAGCACCCCACTCTTCGAACAGCTTCTTCGTATGTTTTGAGTTCACGATTAAACTAATACCAAATCATAGAGTGGTTGACACTTGTCGGTTACGTTTGCGGGATATATCCTTCTCACTCTGCACTACTGCACTAGTGCGTAAACCTCGAAATCGTGAAACTGACACCGTGGGCAAAGTAAAACATCCCCGTAACGCTCCTGGAGAACGATATCTACTAGGCCTATCACAGTTGCATGAATAACTCTAGCGATTAGTTCACACTCACAGCTCTCTCTCGTACATGAGGCGTGTGAAACTCCTCCGTCAAATTCCAAGAACTGCCTTCCTATCTTCCACGTGCTGCAGGTTCGTTCGAGTGATATCTTGAAATTTTTTTCGCTCAAGAATATTGCATACGGTTGTTCCCGAATTTTCGGTAATGTGTGTGAGTCACGTCGGTGTTTACCCATAAAAGAGACCGGGTCAGCGTAGAGCGGTCATTCTAGAGCAAGCTTCGCAACTCTATCTTTGTCAAGTGTGTGTGATCGAAAGAAGAAGAAACATGGATTCCGAAAAGTGTTTGAAATTAATACAAATTATGGAAACGGCGTTCAAGATTTTATCTGAAAAATCGTCACCGGCAGAAATTGCAAAATGGATTCGATTCGGAACCCAAAATACCAGGCTTTTAAATAAAATCTTACGCAACAACGCCTCAACAATCGGGGAGAAGACAAGAATTTTGACTACAATTGGAATTCTGAAATCGTTGACAGTCAAATTTCAACAGTTTCAAAAAGTGGGTGACGGATTACGAAGCCGACGAAGAAGCGATCGAGTACGGTGGGAAGATTTGGAGACAGCTTTCGAGAGTCGAATTCGAACGGGAGCCATTATCAATCTGCGGCATAAAGATTTGAACTGGTTTTTGGAAGATGCGAAACACCTCGTCGTTGCAAGACTGAAGAAAATGCTACGAAAAGTGGGAAATTTAAAAGCAAACTGTGTCTTGTGTTGTGAATTCAATATAACGAAAAACGCTGAACATGTTGAGGAAATGAAATATTTTAACACCAGAAACCAAATCATCCTCCAGCCAGCTGACATACACGGGTGGTTTGAAGAGAACGTAAAGCAAAAAGTGTTGGCCAAGGTGGAAGATTTTCAAGAGAGAGACTCTGGTTGGTCGCTGACTGAAATAATCAATTTGACTGTAAGTATCAACAAGTACGTGCCACTGCGAGGCGGTGTGTTCATATACACACCACTACCCAAAGATATTCAAGATAAGAAGGCTGTCGTCAACATCCGCAACAGAGACGCGTATCGCTTCCTCTGGTCGGTCACCGCAGCCCTCTTTCCAGCCAACAACAATCCCAGCGAAATCACTTCGTATCCACATTTCAGCTCAGTGCTACAATACGACGGTTTGCATTTTCCAATGTCTTTAGACCAGATTCCAAAATTTGAGAAACTTAACAAACTTTCAATTAACGTTTACGGTATAGACAGTGCGGAAAAACAAAAGCGCAGTGAAATTGTACCCATTTATTTGAGTCGCAACAAGTCTGATAAGCCTACAATCCATCTTTTAGTAATAGAGTCTGAAAACGACGACGATGACGATGATAGTATGGAAAATATTGAAAAGAATGTAACACATCATTTTGCATGGATTCGGAATTTATCGCGATTTACAAGTTCCCAAATTTCCAAACGCTCGCATCAGACGTGGTTGTGCGATAGGTGTCTGTCTCATTTTAATTTCGAAAGATGTTTGATCAAGCACCGAGTTGATTGCATGAATTTAAACAAAACCAAAGTTATCTTACCAACAGGAGAGGACAAGATTCTCAAATTTAAAAATTTTCACCACAAAGAAACCGTTTCGTTCTGCGTTTACGCAGATCTAGAATGTTTACTGCAACCCACACATGAAAGTTTTGGGGAAAATAGAACAATTTGTCAGAAGCATCTTCCGTATAGTATAGCTTACTATCTGCATTGCGCGTTTGACGATTAGCTTTCAAAATTCAAATTTAATCGCGGAGAAACTTGCATCCAATGGTTTGTGAACGAGTTAAAGGAATTGGCACTTTCATTAGAGGGATATTACAAGACTGTTGTACCGATGGAACCACTAAAGTTCAATCAGATCAACGAATTTGATTTGTCGGCGGTCTGTCATATTTGTGAAAAACCGTTTACGCCCACAGACGTGAAACATCGGGATCGCTGTCATTTCACGGGAAAGTACCGTAGTGCTGCTCACCGCAGCTGTAATCTAAATTGCCAAAATTCGCACATTTTCCCAGTGATATTCCACAATCTTTCGGGTTACGATTCGCATTTTCTGATCAAAGCCCTGGGTACGTCATTCAAAGGGACTGTTAAACTATTACCTGTCAACAAAGAAAAGTACATTTCCTTCACTAAATTCGTCAAGGGAACGGATGTAACGTTCCGTTTCATAGATTCGTACCGTTTCATGCCTAGCAGCCTCGATAAATTATCGTCGTATCTGGACGATTGTCAAAAAACAATAACACGTGAATTCCGCAGTAGCCTGAACAAATTTCGGTTATTGACTAGGAAAGGTGTCTTCCCGTACGAATACATAGACGGTTGGGAGAAGCTCGAGGAGAAACATTTACCAGCCATAGAACAGTTTTATTCAAAATTGAACGATCGGAATACATCAGACGACGATTACGCACACGCGTGCGACGTATGGCAAACTTTTAACGTCCAAACTTTCGGAAAGTATTCGGACTTGTATTTACAGACGGACATGTTTTTACTGGCTGACGTTTTTCAAAATTTTCGACAGAATTGTTGGACGACGTACAAACTGGATCCGTTACATTACTACACAGCGCCCGGTCTGTCGTTTGATGCAATATTAAAATGTACAGGCATCGAACTCGAGCTTCTCACCGACATAGACATGGTTACGTTTATCGAAAAAGGTATTCGTGGTGGTGTATCACAGTGTTCGAACAGATATGCAAAGGCCAACAACAGGTACATGGGAGAGGAATTCGATCCTGAGATCGAAGAATCTTATCTCATGTACTTTGACGTTAATAATTTGTACGGTGCAGCGATGAGCTTTGCTCTGCCATACAGTTCCTTCGAATGTGTATCAGACTTCGGACAATGCGACGTTCTTACCATCACGGACGATGCAGAGTTTGGTTACGTGCTGGAGGTAGATTTGGAATATCCTGCAGAACTGCATGAAACTCATAAGGATTTACCTTTGTGTCCGGAGCACTATGTACCTCCGATTTTGACCAATAAACAGCCAAAATTGACGCCCACGCTATTTTCCAAGAGAAACTACGTTGTTCACTACAGCGTTTTGAAACAATACTTACAATAAGGCTTAAAATTACTCCAAATTCACAGAGCTCTCAAATTCAGGCAAACCCCGTGGCTCAAAAAATATATAGATTTGGATACCGATTTGCGAAAAAAATCTGACAACGAATTTGAGAAAAATTTTTACAAGCTAATGAACAACGCAGTTTTTGGCAAAACTATGGAAAACGTGCGGAAGTACAGAGATGTTCGATTGATCATCGAATGGGATGGACGGTACGGTGCGAAGGCTACCATAGCCAAGCCTAATTTTCACAGCTGCACCGTTTTCGACAAAGAGATGGTTATCGTCGAAATGAGTAAGACAAAAGTCAAATTGAATAAACCGTTGTATGCAGGTTTCTCCATCCTGGATCTATGTAAAACATACATCTATGATTTTCATTACGATTACATCAAGCAGAAATTTGCAACCAAGCAAAAATTAAGGTACACGGATACCGACAGTTTGATTTACAATTTTACCGTCCCCACATATACGAACACATGAAGGAGGACTTGCACAAATTCGACACGTCGGATTATCCTCTTGACAACGTTTACGGAATACCTCGAGCAAACAAAAAAGTTCTCGGCTTGATGAAAGACGAGAATAACGGGAGAATCATGTCGAAATTTGTAGGGTTACGAGCTAAATTGTACGCATTCCGAGTCTTGGGAGATGAAAAAGACAACAAACGTGCCAAAGGTGTTAGAGGATCAGCGTTGAGAAGAATAACTTTTAACGATTATTTGGACTGTGCGTTGAAACGTGAAAATCTATCCTCAAATCAGCATTTGATCATGAGTCGAAAGCACGAGGTATACACCGTAGAACGGCAGAAAGTAGCACTGAGCTGGAATGACGACAAGCGGATCGTGTTTCAAAACACGACCGACACGCTTCCGTGGGGTTAGAAGCCTGCACCGTAGCTTTATAATTATCGTAATCTGTGCAGGACTTAATTTATAACTGTACCATAATGTATAAAGTATTATTATGTAAGATGGTTAATAAGAACGCTCCGAAGTATAAAAAAATTGTACAACGATGCATATGTCTGTCGATTGTCTAAAAAAACAAAGATGTATACTTGTCATGTGTCGGGTATAAAATAAAGAGACACATACGTTTTTACAGAAAAAATTCATTTATTCAAAAGTTACATGTCCGATTCGTTTATCCAACTGTTGTGTGTATTGTCAAAACCTAACCATTTAACGTATATTTTTCTTTCACGCTTCTTGAGCACCTTCTCCACCAGATAGATATTCGGATGCTTAACCTTGAGGAGCTCTTGTTCGTAGAAACCACCAGCGATGGGTTGATCTCGCTAGTCTTTGAGCTTGTACGTCACAGGATGAGTATTTTCCACTCGACTTATCGTGAATATTTTAGTCGTCCAATTGGGAGTGTAACCTTTCTCGAAGACATTTTTGAATTTGCTGATTCGAACTTTGTCGCCAGATTTGAATTTTACCGATATGGTAGGTATCTCTCGAATCCCTCCGTACGCCTGACGTAATAACAGCCTCTCGTTTGCAACGGTGACATCCGACGGTTTCATTCTTATGGTTCGGTGTTTGGTGTTGTTGTAAGCCGAAACCAAATCACATGAGATATCGAGCCACTTGTAGCTTCCTTGCATGCTGAACCGTGTCCACACTTTACCTTTCAGCGTGCGATTGAAACGTTCACAGATCTAAGCCTTCAAATTACTGTACGTGGAGTAAAGTTTGATTCCGTAGCGTGTCATAAGCGATTTGAATTTCGAGTTGTAAAATTTCGTTCCTCAGTCGACGTGTAAATTTTTCGGTACCCGTCCTTGGACAGATTCCATTGCCTTCGTAATATCATCTCCAGACTTGCTCTTTATCGGTATAGCCCACGCATACTTTGAAAAGATATCAATGACTGTGAGCATGTACTTGTAGCCTTTGTTTTGTCCAGCGTACGACGTCATATCTACAAGATCCGCCTGCCAGGTCTCGTCGATGCCGTGCACGTCTACACGTCGACGTGGGTAATTCCGGCGTGCAGGTTTATGTAGTTCCGTCACCAGTGCTTGCTTTTTCTCGTTCATATTCCAACGCTATTAGTCTGGTGTCCAATTTGGAAATGATTTTTGCGTTTCGAATCGACAAGTCTCTGCCTATTTCAAAGTCTGTGTGGAAGGTATGCAAGGCTTTCTCCGTGGTGATCTCCAAAGCTTTGATCATTTGATTGAGGTTGTCGATTTGTTTTTGCAGCACGCTGAATTTTCGTCTCAAGGTTTTTAAAGTTACAGCATTGTTCGGCTCTGCGGGATCTGCGACATTGCACAGTCTCTTGTTCCGTATATCGTAATGCCCATCCGCTGTTATTTGAAACCCGACACCCGGAGGACCGCGAGTGCTCGCAGCTGTGTTTTTATTCAGCTGACGTCCAAACACGTCGACGCTGATCTCGTAAATGATTGCAGAGTCGACGAGAATTGGCTAATAAAGGATTCCGGCCTCCCGAAATTCTTCCAGAATCGACATAATTTCGTTGTTGTGACTTGTATTTCCAGCTGCTTGAGAAGCCAGGAGTAAACGAAGACGTTCCACCAGCTCGTTAGCGTCGTCCCAGAAAATATAATCTGTTTTAACACCTTGTCGAGTAACTCAAGCCTCAGGTAGCAGAACACCTTTGCCCGTACGCTTCGACATCTGTGACAATGGTGATACGTCTTTGCCTGACGTAGAAATATTCAGCAGCTCAGCAATTAAATGCTTGAATTTGGAGCTCTGAGCGTTTCGGATAGGCTCGGTGGCGCTGTAGTACTTTCTGTGAGCATTTGTTGCGAGAAGCATATTCCTGTAATTCTCCCTGTCGTTGCGGGTAACGTGAGCGCTGTTGGGCATCTTTTTAAACAGCAGCTCCAGCAGTCCTTGCCCACACAGCACAATATGTTTCAGAAATGTTTCAGAAATGTCTTATCAGAAACATGTTATATTCCATTGCAACATTTCAGAAATATGTCAGAGATATGTCCATGTCCGCATATATAACTAACGTTTTATAGCTGACATATGTCAGAAATATGTCAGGAACATTACGGTAATATGTCAGAAATATTTCCGCAATATATTTCAGAAATGTTTCAGAAATGTCTTATCAGAAACATGTTATATTCCATTGCAACATTTCAGAAATATGTCAGAAATATGTCCATGTCCGCATATATAACTAACGTTTTATAGCTGACATATGTCAAAAATATGTCAGAAACATTTCGGTAATATGTCAGAAATATTTCCGCGATATATTTCAGAAATTTTTCAGCGATATATCTGAAAATGGTGACTGATATATTGCTGAAACATTTCCGAAAGATATAGTGAAAATATTTCTGATATATTCCACAATACATTTCAAAAATCTTTCAGGTAATAAAGAAAGTCCTGAATCTGAGTAAAATGATTAATTATATAGGTATCTTACAAAGTTATTTATTTTCAAATACATTATAAAATCGTACAGAGTCATGTCCATATTAAGTCGTGAATCGAAGGCTTCTTTTGAAATATACATGAAAGTAAGTATAGTCTTCTTCTCAATATAAACTTATCGTTATATTATTATAATTATATTATTTTGGAAACAATAATGCATATGAAAATATAGGCTATAATAATTAAGCTGATATAGGGCAGTCTTTTGCTCTGCACAATATTTACAAAGAAATGTTACGTAATACACGTAGTACATGTTACTATGTATAATTACTACTATACTAGTAAATATGGTGTATAGCAAAAGACTGCCCTGTATCAGCTTAATTATTATAACCTATATTTTCATATGCATTATTGATTTAAAAATAATTTAATTATTATAATATTATAATAATAAGTTTAAACCGAGAAAAAACTATACTTATTTTCATGTATATTTTAAAAAAAGCGTTTGGTTCACGACTTTACATTTCGTACTTTACGTGCTTAACGTGCTTCATTCTAATAATACTTAATTTAGTTTGTTGTTCAACGAGTCGACGTTTATGTCTATCTGAATAGCAGTCGATACTTTTTCTTTTACGTGTCATTTTCTGAAATCAAATATCATAAATAATACAAGTATAATATTCAATGTTGCAAACATAAAACTTTGAATAACAAAAGGTCAGTCAATAATTTCTCATTTGATGTGCAGGAAAATAAAAGTTTATTCTGAATACAGTCTGAGAACTAATGTTTGTCAGGGTCTACTATACAGTTGACTGCAAAGTTAAGTTGTTTAACATAAAATATACACTGAAAATATGGACGTCATGCCACTATTGATATTAGATTAGTGTGATTGCCAATCGAATGGTAGCTGGTTACCCAATCATTTGATCAAACATAAACTAAATGATTGGTTAATAATAGTCTTACCTAAAACGTATGTTGTATATTTCGAATACACAGTTGACTGTCAGCTGCTCAACCTTTTCCTGCAATTATTACAGATGTTTCAAGATTTAGTTGTAAATACATGAGTGTGATTCAAAGCAAATAACATGTAATTACTGATCGGCGGTCTCCACCTAGTCTGATATCTTTCTAACTAAAGCTAGATTACACGAGGCTCAAGGTGGTATACGCCAGATTGAAATAACGTATAAGCAGAATGTTTTGTGAGGGTATATTCTGCTATTTTATAATCAACAATGATAGGAATGTGCATAAAACTGAAGCTGACATAGGACGTATATACAGAGCTCTGTACATGCCTTATACAGCTTTTTATGAAATAGCCTTGTTCTATTTGGGCCAGCGAGATACACTAAGTGTTTCATTAGGGCCCGTCTATATGTATAGCGTGAAAAATAATTATAATGCATAATAATATCCTATAATAATTATAGTTAAAATGTTAAAAACGTACAGTTTTGAATATACAGGCCTCAATCAGTAATTAACTAGTGAAAAGTAAACCGAAGTTTGATAACGTTCGGCGTATCTTCAAGTTTCAATTGATCAACAATTTAGTATAAATTAAAATTAGCCTTTATTAATAAATCGCGACACTATACGAATATCGGAATATGCATAATTTAATACTGCATAAGGCAATTATGCCGTATCGTGTGATTTTCCATCAAGGGGGAAAATCAAACGAGTACTCACTCGTGAGTGGTCAACTGCGGTTAGGAAATAACCTTGTTGAGTAAACTATAAAAAGATTTAATATTATAGATGTTTCATAGTTGGGAAGTCAACGATCGTAATTATTTTATTTAATTCACAGCTTGACAAAAAATTATAAGCAGTATAGTACTTTCTGTTCACACATAAGCCGGTATTTCAATTGCATACCATTCAACACGTGGTGGCCAAGGATAGCCGATTTAGCAAGCAAACTGCAGAACCGCGTACATAGCAAATATGCACGTAAATATGTAATTATGCCAAGTAGCTAAGGATATTTTTTGGTCTAATTCTCTACACATTTATTGGAAATTAAACATTTACTTACCAAATATCCACTTTTCTTGCCACGTGGGTTTCTGTAATTTTCTCAAGAGATCCGTGGTATCTAACGACCTGTGAAACGCGGTGCGAAAGAACAAGAAAGCTCGAGAATGAAGGATGGAAGAGTGCACGACGCTGCGCGACGGTGATGCGCGAAAAATTGGCGCGCGACGCTCGACACTCGCGCTCGAGTATGCGACGTGATGCCATATTTTTAGGGTTTTTCAGCGCTTCCTCGCGGATAAAACGCGAATAAATAAGGCGCGTTAATTTGAATTAATATAAGTACGACGGTAATTTTAATAAACATATACGTAGAATAAGAATGTGAATAAATATTATAATATTACAATTAGTGTAAACCGGTCACCCAGGAATCAAAAAGGAATGTTAATTATTGATGAATTGTTTAGTTAAAATATAAACACTGCTTGTTTATTCTTATATAGTTCAGACGTAAATAACGAATATTTATATGTTCCCGTTTAAGGCGTTCGAAACCACCACGTCCAATACTTGAATATTCTAAACATTGGAATTTGGAAGTATCTGGTCAATGTTATACTGGTTTTAAAGTAAACACGCATTCGGTGTGGACCACACTTTCGGACCCGTTCTCACGAGTCCCTTTGGCATCTCCCATATCTCCTATATCTCCCAAAATAATTATTTTTTCGACCTGGGACCAACGGCATTCTATTCTTAAATGTATTCTAGATTTTTCTAGATGGTTTTCAAAAAATCGATTTTTTGAAGCCGTCACAGTGGTGTTGTCCCTTAAGAGATGTTGTTCGAGAAAATTGGTAGATTCAACAAGACAAATGAGAATTATGACGCCCAATTCGTATTCCGTCAAAAAATCTTCACTTCGGTCTTCTTGACTGGACGTAGCTCAGTATGCATAATCATTAAAGATCCATAACTTTATGAAAGGTATAAATATTGAAAAACTTTATGCACGTGTCCATTATGGAAAATTTGAAAAATGACAAATTTTATGAAAAATACATATGTATACACACATAAACGGAAATATTACTGAAACATTTCGAAAGTTCGGGTGATGTTATATTGCGCTTGAAATATTTCTGAAATATATTTATAATATCAAAAATGTTATATTGCATTTGAAATATTTCTGAAACGTTTCGAAGGTACCAGTGATGTTATATTGCATTTGAAATATTTCTGAAACGTTTCGAAAGTACCGGTGATGTTATATTGCGCTTGGAATATTTCTGAAATGTATTTATAATATCGAGAATGTTATATTGCATGTGAAATATTTCTGAAATATATTTGTAATATCGAACATGTTATATTGCATTTGAAATATTTCTGAAACGTTTTAAAGGTACCAGTGATGTTATATTGCATTTGAAATATTTCTGAAATATATTTATAATATCGAAAATGTTATATTACATTTGAAATATTTCTGAAATATATTTATAATATCGAAAATGTTATATTGCATTTGAAATATTTCTGAAACGTTTCGAAGGTACCAGTGATGTTATATTGCATTTGAAATATTTCTGAAAGGTTTCCGAAATATTGGGAATGTTATATTGCAATTGACATATTTCAGAAACATTTCAGAAATATTCCTGAAATTATGTAATGAATCTGAAATGTTGTAACATTTCGGAAATATTTCTGACATATTTCGTGCCGTGTGGGTGAGTTTTCGGATAGAGCGTGCCGCCTGTGCGAACGGAATCGCGCTCGAAGCTTATCGGTGAGTCACCAACCATCAGCCCGGCAGTAGAAAGACTCCGTACCCCGTACACGGTATCCAACTCGTGCTATCTTTGTTTATCGTTGAGCATCTCAAGATATTCATCCTCTGATCTCACCGACGATTCCGTGACGGTTTGATCCTCTTCCTCTGCAGTTGCAAAAGAATCTTCCATTTCGTTCTTCGGCTCATCTTTCGTTTCAGTTTTGAGTTCTTCCTTCACCTCTTCCTTGACAAGTTTCGTACCTCGAGAAAGATTGACTAATTCCTGCAGCGGGGTTACCACAGGTTTGAAGACATCCTTCATTGTTTCCTGCAGCGACTCTTTTCCCATCTTGAGGATTCTGTGCTTACGACGAATCGCATCACTCGCTTGAGCGATACGATGCAAGACTTCTTTTTCCTTACGAATTTCCTGCATGTTGACACTACTAGTTCTGGTAAGCTACTGTTCCGTCGTCTTCGAAGATCGTGTATTTTATTCTTTTGTCATGTTTATGAAATTGTCAAATCCCCTCCTATACCGACCTTTACCGAGCTCTCTATCCTTGTCGATCACTACGAAGCCATATTTGTCACCGTTCCAGCACGCCGCACACAAGTCTTTAAACTCCACGTACGACATCTCGGTGTTTACATGATCGTTGTACACATGTCTCAGATTCATCTCGTCTTGTTTGAATAAGACCAGCAAGTTGGTGTTGTCGCGCACGAGATGCTTAGGGATTCGAGCGTACGTCTGACAAAGATAGAAACAGTCTACGTCGTGATGTCTACCCATCCAAAAGTACGCCCGTATGTTATCCTGCTTCTCGCACGCTGCGTCATCGAATATCATGATGGAGTTAGGTTGCATCTCGTTCGGTGCAATGACGTGCTCATGCTCGTTAATACTCAACACCGTCGACATTTTCAAGCACTTGACTCAGAAACTTGTATTTCGGTTGATTAAGAGATTTTGTGTAAACGTACAGGTTTTCGAACCTCAAACCGTTCGGATGCGTTATAAGCGAAAATAATGCGTTGGTTTTGCCACAGTTGGATGGTCCGCAGAATACCGCACGTCCACTACTCGGCAACAATTCGCCATGACGTTTTTTCCGTTTTGTACTCTGCTGCGTAAATTTATCAAAATTCCTCACGGGCAGCTTGGTCGATTGTGTCTCGAACCGCATCTCAAACGTGACTGGCTGGATTTTCTATAAATGCATCTTTCATAACAACTTTCTCTCAGTCGCGGAGCGGACATGATTGTCCACACACGTGATCGTAAGCGATCGTCAAAAAAGCGATCAAGAGGGAAAGGTTTGGTAAATAGCATTATCAACAAACTTTCGATCGAGTTGCATGTTCCCGGTTACGAATACTGCGGTCCTGGCACCAAGTTGACGAAAAGACTCGCGAGAGGCGATTCCGGTATCAATCCTCTCGATGCAGCGTGTAAGGAACACGATATAGCGTATTCGAAAAATCGTGAGAACCTTGAAGCTAGAAGCGTTGCGGATAAAATATTAGCCGAAAAAGCCTGGAATTGGGTTCTCGCAAAGGACGCAAATTTGGGTGAGAAGGCAGCCGCTTGGGCTGTAGCTAACACGATGAAGGTGAAAACAAAGTTAGGCATGGGGTGTCGAAAACCTAAGAACGTTTCCTTGAACAAAATCATACGAGCGGCAAAACAGTCTATGATTCGAAGCTACGACGCGAAAACGAGCATCAAGTCTGCACTCAAAGGTGCTCGAGAAACTGTGAAAAAAGAAGGTGGCAAACATGAAGTTCGATCACCGCGCGTTCTACCGGTACCCTCAAAAGTTGACGAATTTGTATCTTTTCTCATACCTATTTTTGCCGGTCTCAGCGCTACGGGTGCGTTAGCGGGAGGTGCTGCGGGTATAGCAAAGGCTATAAACGATGCGAGCGCGGCTAAACGTGAATTGGAGGAAACGGCATAACAAGACGATGGAAGCTATCGCCTTAGGTAAAGGTCGCCATCTCAAACCTGACAAAAAGGGTTTCGGTCTTCATCTTTTAAAAAACTGAATGTCAAGATACCACGCCGAGCGTTGACCAACTGGGATTTGCTGAAGTATGCAAAAATCATGAAAATTCCATACTTCCGAGGTGTCTTTATGCGCAACGAAATGCCCAAAACCGGGCCGCGTAGAAACGACACAGCTGTAGTCAATCTCGACGATAAAGATGGTACTGGGACACACTGGGTTGCGTATAAGAAACGCGGCAGCGATGTAGTTTACTTCGACAGTTTCGGTCATCTTCAACCGCCGTTAGACCTCGTGAAATATCTCGGTGTATGTAACGTTAAGTACAACGACGAAAGGTATTAAGATTACGGTACATTCGATTGCGGACACTAGTGTCTGAAATTTCTAAGCGATAATCTATATAAACATGACACGTAATTTAATAACGTCAGTCGAGCACTCGCAGTCATGGATGATTCGTTTACATTAACGATATCGGGAACGTCGTCGATTCTCGAAGCGCAATATTTCCCTCCGATCGAACTTGCTCTGAACAAAAATTATGTTCTCGGTCTCGTTGAACTGTTAACCTTCAATTCCATTCCCAACGTCGATGTCGGTCACAACTAAGTATACGTAGCCGATAAGGTAGTCACTATATCCACTGGCAGCTACGAAATTGAGGATATTGAAAAGTATGTTCAAGGCGCGTTAAAAAATACCAACATTTAAATCAGCATAAAGCCCAACAATAATACGTTACGCAGCGAAATCAAATGTAACCATATCGTAAATTTGGAACCTGAGGATTCTGTTGGTCAGCTTCTCGGATTTACACCGCGCGTATTGGCAGCTAACCAAACTGACCATTCGGATATGCCTGTTACTATTCTCAAGGTCAACGCGTTGCGAGTCGAGTGTAGCATTACAACGGGCGCCCACGTCAATGGACATAAAGTGCATACTATTCACGAATTTTTCCCTATCGTTCCACCGGGATACAAGATCGTGGAAGTACCGTCGCACGTCATTTACCTTCCGATCACCGTCAAGACCATAGATCACGTACAGCTTCGGTTAGTCGATCAACCGAACCGCTAACACGTCGAAACGTGGAGTTCCTGATAGCTCTGGGTCTAAAGCTGACACCTTCTGGTAAAGGAATTTCCGACAAATAAAACTGCGATTCTGCTGTTTCGTTGTATGCTACGTACCATGGAGGAGGAAATCTTTAACATTCAAACACCTGTCGTCCTTGACGAATCAATCGCACACCAAGAAATACACGCACACAAACCGTACGCATCGTCAACTTTCAATAACAGCGATGAGATTCGAATCACCGTTCAGCATCAGGATTTATGCGTATTACCGAGCAAGAGTTCGCTGCATATCTCTGGAAATTTGCTCAAATCGAACGGCACCGCAGCAGCGATCACAACTTTGGTCAATAACGCCATCTGCCATTTGTTCGAAGATGTACGGAACGAACTCAACGCCGCCGCGCCGTAGAGATTGATAAATGTAAAAACGTTGGTCTGACCAGCCTGCTGAAAGGTTTTGCTTCGCTCAACCCTGGTCATAGTTGGCTTATGGAAAATGCTGGATGGCTCGATGTTCAGGAAACGAAAAAATTAACTGATGCCGATAGTAACTTTGACGTAGTTATTCCCTTGAGCATGATATTGGGCTTCGCTGAAGACTATCGCAAGATCGTCGTTAACGCAAAACACGAGCTGATTCTTACAAGATCAAAAAGTGATTTGAATGCCATCGTTCCAAATGAAGACGAAGACTTTAGAATCGTGATCGATCAGGTGGAACGGTTAGTACCCTACGTGAAGCTCTCGGATCAACGAAAAGTCGCACTGTTGAATTTCATTGAGAAAGATACACCAGTCTCCATGAGCTTCCGCAGTTGGGAGTTGTACGAATATCCTTTGCTACCGGCAACTACGAAACACGTTTGGACTGTGAAAACGTCCACCCATTTGGAAAAACCGCGATTTGTCATGCTCGGTTTTCAAACGAATCGAAAAAACAAAGCCGGCAAAAATGCCAGTCATCTTGATCACTGTAACATTACTGACGTCAAGCTCTTCTTGAATTCCGAGTATTATCCGTACGGTAACCTGAACTTGGACATGAGTCACAATCGCTTTGCATTACTGTACGAGATGTACGCAAACTTTCAAGCCACCTATTACGGCAAAGAACCCGAGCCTCTGTTGACGGAGAGCGAATTTCTACAGTACAAACCTTTGATTTTCATCGACTGTTCGAAACAAAACGAGGCTCTGAAATCTGGACCGGTAGATATTCGTATCGAATTTGAGGCGAAGAATAACTTTCCTACCGGTACATCTGCCTACTGCTTGATTTTACATGATCGTATAATTGAATATAACCCGCTGAGTGGTGGGGTGAGAAAATTGGTATAAAAACCTTGAACGTTGTGACAATCGATTCAGTATTTTTTTTTTTCACGATGGAGTTCATAGTCGACGTACAAGGATTCAGAAGACCGGGTCCCGGTTTTACACCAAAAGAGTTGGCAGTTGTGTCACTTGACGAAGAGACCA
Source organism: Neodiprion lecontei (assembly GCF_021901455.1). Taxonomy (NCBI): domain Eukaryota; kingdom Metazoa; phylum Arthropoda; class Insecta; order Hymenoptera; family Diprionidae; genus Neodiprion; species Neodiprion lecontei. The sequence goes on from NC_060266.1 coordinate 8,336,915, forward strand.
ACCCGTCAATTTTTCTCTTCGAACCTCCGTACGATTGGAATTATTTACTCGCCCTGTTCAAAAGCGACAATTTGTGGCTGTCACGGAATTATCATGGACTATCCTGGGAAGGTGGTGATTTACCTTTGGAGAAGCTCGACTTCACCATCGAATGTATGTCACTGCGTGAGGCTTCAACAGTTTACGTAAAAGGTTTGGAGAAGAAAAGTTGGCTGCAGAAACTCCTGGGTGAAAAAGTTGAAGTCGTTGAATTGATGGATTCGGGTTGTCCGTCGTTGCAGAAGTTGAATAAAATGTCGGACACGAATTCAAACTGTACGCATCACGCTATATTACGTTCAAACTGTGCAGCTCAAAACGTATTGTTACTGCGAAATTTTTTACTCAAACACAAAAGACAATCGGTATCTCCTCGAACAGTTATTCATTCTCATTGCCTAAAGCATGGGTGCGATACCGTTGAGTAAGAACACTCATTCATTAGCATTACGAATTTCATGTAAAACTGTAATCTTGAGTTGTTTTTTCCAATAAAATATTTTGCATCGTCAATAACAACCGTTTATTCAGAACCTCTGTCCCGCTAGTTGAGAGTTTATTTCAGAACCTTCCAGAATTCAACGTCGCACCGCAATCCGTTGTCCGCAGGCCGCTCGCCGTCAAGTCGAAACTCGTCGGACGATTCCGAGTATTGTTTTCGACGGACGATTCCGAGAATTGTTTGTCTCAAATTCAACGTCGCACCGAAATCCTTTGACCGCATGCCACGCACCGTCGAACGATTCCGAGTATTGTTTTCGTCGGACGATTCCGAGAATTGTTTGTCTCAAATTCAACGTCGCACCGAAATCCTTTGACCGCATGCCGCTCACCGTCGGACGATTCCGAGTATTGTTTTCGTCGGACGATTCCGAGAATTGTTTGTCTCAAATTCAACGTCGCACCGAAATCCTTTAACCGCATGCCGCTTGCCGTCAAGTCGAAACTTGTCGAACGCATTGTTTGTCAGCATACATTCGTTCAAGGCCGTGAGAATCTTCTCGAACCTTCCGGAAGCTCTCAAAACCTGACACACGCCAGGATTCTCGGTCGAACGTTCGAGGATCCACGGGGACCGCTCGAACGCCTGAGGATTCACGGAGTGCGCCCGGTAATGCGGTTATCGATCCCCGCTCGATGAGCATGATTTTCCTTACCGACAATGAACACAACTTATCCCACCAGGGGTAACACCACGGCAATTTCAGGAATTTTTTACCGACGATCATGGTCATTTGGAGGATTTGGAGGATTACGTGATAGATATTCAAGGGTTTCGAAATATGTATGGTAAATTTAAACCGAAAGAGGTGGCAGTCGTCACCATCGATCACCGCTACTCGGCACATTGGTTAGTAGAACCGCCATATCCCTTCACGGATCTGCCGCTCAACGAACGTGGCGTGAACAATTATGTAACCTGCTACCATCATGGCATCGAGTGGTTTGAAGGTGATATCTCGCTGGTTCAATTAGACGTTAACCTCCGAGAAATCGCACGTAACGCTCATCGAATCTTTGCCCGTGGACACGAGAAATGTAAATATATTGAAAATGGTACCGCGCGTCAAGTATTCAACTTGGAGGACATCGATTGCCCGGCGTTCGACAAACTGGAACGGTCTTCGGTATGGTGCTTCTTCCACGGCGTTAAGAAGGAGGAATTTTTCAAATGTGCGATGAACAACGCATTTAAACTGAAGAAATGGATCAACAATAACAATATTGTAACTAAATACGATTATACAGAAGCATTGTCAGCCAGTAAGCGCAACATCACCGGAGAGGAGAGTTCGACTAGTAATCAGCCACTGCAGGTACCAAAAAGAAATTTCACGCTACAAGCAGTAAATACCAGAGTCAGTCGCTTCACTGAAAATCTTTCCTGATCCGTCTGCGCCTACGTCAGACGGCGAAGTTACCGTTCATTACTTACTACTGCGATTGACTCACATACCTCCTCACAATCTTCTACGAGTGGTATGATTATCTCCGATAACGAGGGTGAAGAAGAAGAAGAAGGAGAAGAAGACGAGGTACAAAATGGACAGTCTACAGATATGGAGCGCGATGCCGGCAATTCCGAACGGGAAGATCGGGGTTTTTGCAGCGGATCAGATACCCCTCATCTGGACACGCCCGACAGCCTTTGTGTCAAACACGGATGATCACACACGCTCCGGTAGCCACTGGGTGGCGTTTTTCGTCAGTTCCTCGGGACACGGTACATACTTCGACAGCTTCGGATTACCACCATTTGTCCCTCACCATAAGCGGACTTTACGAAGAAATTGCAGACGATACGACTGGAACGACAGACAGCTTCAAAGCCTCACTTCTGATGTATGTGGACAATTTTGTATTATGTTTATGCACTTTATGGCTGCTGGTTTTTCTCTGCGAGAGTTTCTCAATATATTTACTCCTGACCTCGAAAGAAACGATCGTATCGCAGAATTATTCCACAACCGAATAGCCCATGTCACAAAACGCAAAACTAACACCATCAATTCAAATCACATTTATCCTATAAGTTGTCTTCAATGTTGTACCTTCTAAGATTATTTGAAAATTAAAAATTAGGCTAAATCAATATTAAAAATCTTTTATAAAGTCTGAATAGTAGAGTGAAATTTTAATTCATCTATAAGTATATACACACATGAGCCGTCATTATGTTTAAAATTCATTTATTCATCCATTCCACAATTCATTCATTCCATGTGTTTATTGTTTAAAATAGTGTATATTGTTAAAATTGGTGGATATTGTTGAAATTATAAATTATTGTCAATAACGGTTTTTCGCCGAGGCACTATATTTTCTGATTTCACTTTTAATGTTCTTCGTTTTATATCGTCTCTCTTTAAAATTTAGCTTGGCTTTTCGAGTGTTTAATGATTATTTTGAACGGTTTGTCCTCGTAGTTTAGATTTACTTTTTATTCTTAGTTAGTCGACTTTCGATTAGTTACGATTTCGTTTCAGTGAGGGGATCCTCCGCACCTCCTTTCTCCTGGAGAGACCTCGACCAAGCCACCTCCTTCTCAAATTTATGACCAGGTTCCCCACTCCCTGGGTCTAAACCTAATCCACTCGTGCCATGTTCATTGCGCGGTTATATTTGAATCATTACAACCTCTAAGAATTGTAATGTTGCTGATTATAAGACTGGTACATAAAAAAAAACCTTGCTAACATATCTTGTGTAATTATAAGAACATTGTAATTATCATTCATTCGTTATCTGTAATAACCATGTATGTATTTGCACCCGTGTTAACCGAATAAACCTGCGAGGATGAGATTTAATTTTTCTACGCAATCCACCATTGAGTTCTGTTTCCTCACCCACCCGCCCTGATCCTCGTACATCTGAGTATGTCTACAGTCTTGCATTAAGAGAGAGAGAGAGAGAGAGAGAGAGTGACCAGGTCTATATTTTCCAAGCACACGTAAACCTTAGGATCAACACTGACGGCTGGGTAAGGTCAGTGACACGAGCACCCGACGCAGAGAGCAGGGATGGAGAAAGAACGAGAGCCGGGGTGGAAGACTTGTAACTTTGTTTTTGACCACTCTTCCGTGGAACCTTGGATAGCATATGCTTGTGTGTATTGTGTGTATTTCGCCGTCGGGTGCGTTAGTGTTATTGAGTTCGGAGCTACCTCCACCCGCCTAAGATGTCCGGGTTGGTGGCAATTAAAACATTTGCGTGGTAGTGTATTTGTGTTTACATTCAGCTCATTGTGTGCGGGGTGTACTGTTGCGTGTCATATATATGTGGTTCCTAAACTGGTTTCTTTGTCTTGGTTCTTCGAAGTCTATCAGATTCCGTATTTCTTCTAGGTTTATATTGTTGGCAAGGCCGGTGTGTTTTGAGCAATCACATGTACGTGTCTTTGTTCATATATTGGTGTGACGTTTAGTGTGTGCGTGATATCTACTGGTTTGATTTTCCTAGGTTGTATATGTGGACTATGTAATGATTCGCAGCTCGGTTCTAATATGGGTGCATCGTTATTTATTATACTTCTGTAGTTTCGAAATGGCTCGTATACTTGCATCCGCCGATAGTGTGTATTTGATGCTTCGTTTGCATTGTGTGGCCCGCGCGCGTCGCCGTGCGCTGTGTGTTTTGATTTTGCGCTCTAGTATGTGTGTCCGTGTGGTCTGTTGCCGAGCCATGCGGCCAACCGTGTCTTCTGACTGACATTGTTTCGGGTCGTGTGTCCATGTTTTCGTATTTCCATTGTATTGACTAGAATTTATTGACATGCATTATTCTATTTTTATTTATCAGCCCTACAAATTTTAAAACCTTCTTTATCCTCACTTACATTCTCTCATTTATACGAATTAACAACAATATATCAAATATACATTCATCCATCCATTCAGTCATTTAATCATTCTACACATACATAATGAACAACAGGTGTATATGGTTAAAATTGTAAATATAAAATGTCTTCTCCTATCCGCGTCATTATGTAAATAAATAAACATCCGAGTATAAGTGTGTTTGCTGTAGCAGAGCGTCTCTTTTTGTATCTCGAATCGTTTCTCATCCACTCTCGTCGTTCCACTGCAGTTGATCCATGGCAACAGACCTATTCGTTATTTTCAAGATTTTTCTTCGAATATTTTTGCACCACAGCTGGCTGACGTAACACTGCACCCTTGTATTTCTTCACTTTTACACCTGATACTCTCTGATGGACGGTTCGTAAGTGAGTGTCCTCTCCTAGACGAAAGGTGGGATCAGCCGCAGTGTACAACCCGTGATTCGGTGGGTGAGCCAGATTTCCTTCGGTTGTTACGTCGATTCGACCCGCGGTACATTTAAATCATTACACCATGTGATTTTAACCGATTCTGTTTCAAATTTCTGTAGAGTGTTCGAATTTGTATAACGTGTCTCTATTTTATATATGCGATTGTCTCACGTCAGAATTAATGGTGAAAAATGTGGGTACTTTACGTTGAGCGCCAATTTGTAATGGCTGGGGACCTACACAGGATGTTGGGAAGGAAAATGACGAGAGACGGTGTGAAAAATGTATAGCTGGCGGAGTTTGGAGGTAAAACTTGGTGTATATATTCTTGGATAGATGCCCAAAAATAATTAACAAAAAGGTCGGTTCCCTCGTTGCAGCTGGACCTGCCCCAGCTGATGGCGCCTATCTTAACGCTACTTACTCTCATTAATATAATGTGTGTGTGTGTGTGTGTTTGGCTTACTTTGGGGTTGCCTCCGTCTCGTACGGTTTCTTTGCTGCAGTGTTGGGCAAAATTGTAATAAAAAATTAACAATTACAAATCACTAAGGATAATTTTTAATGACATTGAATTTCATTAAAATTATTTTCTGTAATAATAATTGAATCGGAGTTCAGTGAAATTACTTTTGATAATTGTATTTGACTCAGAGTCCATCGAAATTATTTCCAGTAATTGTAATTGAATTGGATTTCATTAAAATTACATTGAGTAATTTGAATTTAATCAAAGTTTATCAAAATTACTTTCAGTGATTGGAATTTAATCAGAAATCATTTCAATTATCCTCAGTGATTGTAATTAAATCAGACATTATTAAAATTCTTTTGAGTAATTGTAAACCACACGATGTGGTCCAATTGAATTTTTTTCTCTAACGTTATTCCTGTGAAATAATAACAAATAGACAAATAAATTTACTCCGTTTTTGGAGTATTCAAATGGTGTGATCGGAACGAGTCTTTTACAGTCAATATGTGAATGGGCTATGGTTACCAAAGTTTTTTGGGTAGCTGATCAAGGATTTCACATTACTTTGAAAAATTAATTTGTTTAAATAATTTGCTTGACCAGTCAATGTGAATATGTAAGCTCCATGAAGTTCCCGATGTTTTCGGAATTTGAAATTATGTTGAGAATTCGACATTACGTATCCAAAGGTAATTTGTTTAAATAAATTATGAAAAACAATTGAAATTTGAAAAAAAAACATAATCATTTCCATTAATTGTAATGGATAACAGAAAAATTACAATTGTTCCAAGTAATTGTAATTAGTAGCAAAAAAATTACAATTTTTTCAAGTAATTTTAATTGACAACAAAAAAATTACAATTATTTCGAGTAATTGTAGTTGATAATCATAAAATTACAATTGTTTATACTAACTGTAATTGGTAAATAAAAATTTATAATTATTTCCCGCAATTGTAATTAGTTACTAAATATTACAGTTATTCACAGTAATTGTAATTTACGGGTAATGAAATGACGAAAGTAATTTCTGCTGCCCAATTCTGGGTCTGTCTTGCACTCGCTGTGGTTCGTGGCGAACTGCCTCTCCATGGCGTAGCCGCGGGGGTTCAGTGCTTATCGGGCGTGTTCAGCTCACACATGCTCATAAGCAGTCATTTTATTCAATATTTTTCGATATAGCTGCATACATGTAATAATACTAATGAGATAAATAATAATAATTCTGTTATGTAATAATTATAGTGCAGTATAGTACATTTGGTGAGTGACTAGCAATATCTAAAAAATATTCTCACTTCTTTAATGCAAATATTTTTTCCTTGCTTTTTGTGCCGCGAAGTCATTTATAATTTCCTCACGGTCCATATCTCTAAGAAGATTTTTTTCAATGCACAAAAGTGCAAGAGCATTAAGTTGCTCTTGAGAAAGGGATGCACGTAAATAAGATTTTACTCTTTTTAAAGTTGAGAAGGAACGTTCGCCTGAACAATTGGTTGCTGGAGAGCAAAGAAATATTCGCATGGGTATTTCCACATTCGGATAAATGTCTTGGAAACCCGCTTTCCGAAGACGGCTATTTAGTGTGATGATGGAAACGTGATCTTCTCCTGGAGTTAGGTGCTCTGGTTGAGAGCGAAGGTGTAAGCATTCTTCCACGATAGCATCCTCTAAATACTCTTTGCAGAGTGCCAGTAATTTTTCTGCAGATTCTCGCACTTCCTTTACTTCTAATACCTTCAGCCGTTCCAGAAAAGTGAATTTTTCGTGAAGCTCTGCATATATCTGACCACGCCGTTGTAATTCTGCGCTGACTCTATCAATAATCACATTAAACGTGTTTATTCGGAAGTTCTCTCGCCCACTGTCGCTGTGTAGTACTTCAGTACTCGGACTTTCATCCACTCTGAGCTTCCTTTTCTTGGTCCGCTTTTTGTCCGTTTCATATTCTTGAACAGCTGATGCAGCTTTAGCCGTCACTTAAAAGTGGTCAAAGTCATCTCTGATACTTTGGACGAAATCACCAAGTGAATGATATAATTCCGATATCAATATTCACGCTCTGCAACTTCAAATTCACGAGGTTGAATCTTTTCAAAATCAAACCCCATAAGTTCGCCATAATTGCTGTTTCTAAGCGATCAAGTTGGCGAACAATACCGAGTGCCTCGCACTGTGTAATTTTTTTCTTTGTTTTATCACTCGCAATCCTTTTCAGAGCAGTCAAAATTTGTGGCAGTCCTTTCCAAAGTGCTTCTCTGTCACCCTAGTTTTCGTTAATAAGTAAAATTGTATTTTATTCTTAGTTTAACGTTATATACTAATTCCAAAAGTTCCTATATTGTTAAACATACTCCAAAGATTAGAACAAAACTAAAAATAATTATTTTTCCACTTAAATGACGATTTTTATAACGAATAAGTTTAGGTGTCCGGTACTGGGGGATTTCCCCCTATACTAGTGTTGCGGTTTAAAGTGCTACTCATGAATTCACTCCCATACAAAATTCTCCAATGCTGCTATAGAAGTTTTACTTCGAAAAATCCATTCTACAAGTTGCATATGATTTTGATTTACCAAAAAAATTGAATTTCCATCGCCCATTTTTGCCGCCCCTAGAAAATGCCGCTCTAGGCCCGGGCCTCTCGGGCCTACAGATAAATTCGGCGCTGGGTGCAATTTCACAACTTTAAATTTCGGCACTTTTATAATCTGTCTGTATTATTTCTGTCTTAATGAGATTTTACACTTTGTTCTTTCTATGTTGTGAATCTTCGATATTTTCATATCCGGAACTCTGACCATTCTGATTTTCAGTTTTTCTAAGCTTTTACCCCACCCCAGCTAATTTTTATGATTGCTACGCGTGCTTAACAAACCTGAAAAATATTACCGATAAACCTAATTATCTCGCACGTTTTGTTGATTTTTCAAAATATTTTGCTCAAGGTTGCTGTGATACACCATTCATACAAAATTCAATATTTTTCGACCATTGTATTTTTATTCTTTCCAAAAGAAATACTTGCGTCCTATGCAACTATATGGGTTAACATTTTTTCACTCTTTACTTCTCACGTCTCTTCAAACATTGGCGTGCATTTTTATACAAGGTGCTTCGTCAATCCTGGTGTAACAGTTCGGTGATTCTTGTGAGCGTCTGAATTACGTGTCAGCTAAAGCAAGTTCTCCCGAATCGCTTGTATTTTCTCAAAGTGTGTGAATGAGATCACGATTCAACCAACAACGTGATTTATTCAAAACCTGGAAAAATTATAAGTAAGATGTACGTGAATTTCGAATTATCAGATACAAGTATATCTAGTAACCCGGTTGAGTGTTGATGTATGGCTAAACGTGAATTTAAAGTAAGCAATTTATTTTCAGCAGTAGACAATTATTCACAGATGATTCGTTTATTTTGATTGGGGAAATTTATCGAGCATTAGCTGATAAAGTAAATTATAATTTTTCACCAAATTAACCGGCTTGATCAGTTAACCGAGTTCCAATTAGCCAGGTTAACTGTTTTAACCAGTTAAAGCAGCCAAATTTTACATCATCAGCTCTTACACCTTATCAATTAGATTGTACCAAAAAAGTTCCGAGTGAATTTGAGTGAGTGTAAATTCATCGACCATCAACGTTATGAGTTTATTCGGAATAAGTTTTTGCGACTGAAATTGATATCTGAGCGTCTGAAACATAAGAAATAACCTTTTGATTTCAATTCAAGATTATTTGTACGATACTCTAGGATTCGATTTACACATCATTATTGTGAGTGAGAAGATTAAAACACTATGGACTTTCCTTGCCCGTAATCACCAGCTTCCATAAAAGGGGAGGTGGCCACTTTGCATAATTCACCATTTCTCCGCCTCTATTATTGTGTCGGTGAGCGATTTCAAGTCATTATTTAAAGTATCGAGAAGTAGAGCCTTCGCCTAGGAGATAACTGTTTGGAAAAATGTTACACAAACACCGATGTCGACCAAGATTTGATACATTTTATTCAAGCCTAATCGGTACGTTGTTATATCTTGCTCGATTTTTAAAAACTATCAATATGCCGAATATAGATCGTTGACCTTCACCAACGAATTCAAATCTTCACAATCTTTGGTATTCACCAACGAATTAAAATCTTCATAATATTCTCGATGGTCAGAAACATCAATTCATGTATCAATATACCCTGAAAATGGTGCGTTTTGATCAAGGGATCGAATCTGGCAATTTCATCTTGCCAAATCTCAAACACAAGTTTCGGACCTAGAAGTTCAGTTCATTGTGGATATATATTCGATTCATTTACTACACAGATGCGGTGAAGAAGGACCCGAAAGCCAGGTATAAGATTTGAACAACAATAAAACTGGGAGTTCTTGAAATCGGTCCCAGAAGTAAATGACCATAGCATTCATACGGCAATTAAGGACGTTGTATGCAAAACACCCTTTTCGACAGATTTTGTTAAAATTTTGCTCGAGTTTTAATTGTAATATTTCCCAATTTCTTGCCAAATTTCAATACGATTGACCACGTCGTTTGAGAATAAATCGAATTTGAAAATCCGAAAATTAACACAGGGCTTATGGGAAAATCCGCAAAATACCTGACAAAATTCACGTTTGCATATGTAATTGGAAAACGGGTCGATAGAAATGCTTGAAAAACTAGTATCATCTTATTCAATAAATTTTGGATCCATTAGAATTTCTTAATATTTTTCCACTACGTTGTTATCTCGTAATTAATTCCGAAAGTAGGGAAAGTTCGTGAAGATTGCATGAGGAGAATAATCCCGAGCACTCAGCTGTTCCAAACTGGCAACGCCGTCTGAGTTGTCCGTTGTGCAACATAACCTCATTCCCCCGTCTCACAACATTCGGAAGTCCCAATTGGAATCTTGACGATTATGAATGATAATAATTGTAAGCAATATATTTATCGGATAATAATGATTTTGACTATTCAATTTTTTTAAAATAATTAATAATTTATATATTAATTTTTATATTTTTTATTAATTTTCAATTTTTTTATGACTTTCATAACTGAATGTCATTACAATAATGGTTATGAAAAAAGGTTGGGATGAAAAATTTTGCCAAAATAATTGTATTCAATCATGTTTTTAATCTCTATGATCACTTTTTAATAACGTACATCATTATAATTTTTTTTCAAATTCGTAACAATTTTACACTTTTATAAAATCAGATACTCTAAGGACGGTTGTACTTAAATGAAGCTTATAAGAATATTTATCTTCTTTGGAATTATTCCTTCTCTTATGAATATAATGACGAAAGTCGAAGAATGTCTTTCACTTTAACGAAGTACGTAGCACTCTTCGGTTTAGACATCTTGGAGCAACTTGACGATACTCGTCAGGATTTTTTTACTTCTAGTAACGAGAACTTTTCCATCGTCCCCTCTATTCGATAACAGTTTTACAATTCCGAGTTCTCCATTTTCAGACAACACAGCTCTCAAATTATCGTAACTGATATCGTTTTGAGCAATTTTTTTTATCATGTTATTTTAAATAACAGTTTGCAATGCTGAATCGAAATCTTTCTGTGCAGTTTCGCTGTTGTTGTTCTCATCATAAGTTTCCTGATCATTGCGAATTGTGGATAGCTCAGGGTAAATTTCACTCACAATGTGTGAAGGCCTATTAAGAGAAAGGGGGATAGGATTGAGTGTTAATAAAGTGAAAATATGTCGATATTACGTTTACATGAGAAGGATGTTTCATTTTATTAAATTTATATTTTTTTAAAATTACATGTGTAATCATCGAAACAGATATAATTGTTATCAATGTGAAAATTCAATAACATAGCATCTTACAACTCGGTGCAAAGTTTTTCGATGTTGAAAATGACAGACTGACGCTCTTCTTCAGCAGCAACTCTGCAACTTTCTTTCGCTGCTTGCTCAATGGCTGGTCCAACTTCACGCTCATATTTTTTGAACAATGCTGGATTGATTGTAGGGTAGTTCAAACATGCCAAAAGCTTGTCCAAAGCTGTACGGCCAATTCCAGCGTGAATAGCGCCTGCAACAAACAATGAACGAGACATTTGTAAGGAATCGCAAAGAAAAAAATGTACAGCAAGAAACAAAATTTATTGTTATACAAGACTAAATATTATACTGTACTCACCTAGTACCAGTTTTGTATTGGTGTCGTGACAAAGTTTTTGTCGGTTATGCGAGATGTGGTTTTTCCCAGAATGAACCTCATTCAGAGTCCCGCATGACGTACACTTGACTAATAAGCTTACGCTAACACCATTCACCATTTCTTGAGTTATGTCTCTCAAGTGTAGTAAGCACTGACATTTCGTACACTGCAAGTTTTTGGCCAGTTCCCGCAATTCTACTATGGATCGTCCTTCACAAACTCCTTCGGGAATGGTTTCCTCGGAGGTTATGTTTGATTTTTTCTTTTTGCCTTCACGCAATGTTGTTACGTTCCGAGAGGAACGTTTCGAGTCGACTCTGATTCGCCGCGTGATTTAAATTGTTCTCCTGACTTACGTAGTTGGTGTATGTAAATCTCGGGAATCCGCTGATCAGCTCCTCAGATCTTCTCGTTCAACTCGCCTACAATTCTGAGAGTTTGTTAGGTAGGGCTCGTGCCAACCATCACTATGCGTGATTGAAATAATTATTTATGACAACACTTGGGTTAATTACACATTTATTAACGGTCTCCTTCTAGTTCTCGATGGTAGGTTTACAATTGTGGTACAGATTGGTGTTAATCACTATCGCAGTGACAAACTGTTAACAAGTCTCGAAGGTTCTGAATGACTTATAATGATTTTATTCTAGGATTTCGGTAGAGGTCTGATCTGTTCTCTATGATGTCTGAAGTTCTTCTACTTATTCTGTTTTTGGGAAGGTTGACTTAGAGGGAAAATAGGAGGAGTTCAAAAGGAGTCGCGGTTTCTCGCGGGTCTCGGATGATTGGTTGAGGATGATGAAAAAATTGGGGGTAAGGTTTCTGGTTCGTGCGTGGGATCTCGGTGGTGGATTGGCGCGAGGTGGTTGGTTAAGAGAGGCAAGCGGCGAAGCGCTGACTGGTCTTGTTTTTGTTAAAATAAGGGCGCTATCCTGAATTCTGGGAATAGGGGTTTCTTTCTCTGTGAGCTATCCGTGATTTATCTTCCCTCGTTTCCGGTGTTTGTCTTTTTGGTTATCTTGAACTGTTGCAGGTTTATTATTTTGGGTTATTACGGTTGAATGGGAAAAAATATATATATAACATGTAATTTATGAATTTGACTGATGAAATAACGGTTAATCTAGCGTGTGAGGACTGTTGATATAAGAATTTGGACGTTGTGATGGTAACTAAGTGCGTTGGTATTAATCTACGACTATCGGTAAGAGCACGTAGGGCTCTCTTATGGTAACTGCACGCTGGTCAGGTAGAGCGCAGAGAGGGCGCCGCCGTGGATACCGGCTGGCACGTAACAATGTGACCACTGCTTTCAAATTCCGATCCAGCTTTTTTTTCGCACAAATCGGCCTTTATAGCGGGTTCTTTCCACTTTTCGTTTTTTTTTATTCGTCCGACAACAACTTTCGAAAATTCAACACTATTGGTAAATCACTTGTCACTCGTTTCAAGCTCGGGTGGCCTATAGGCTAGGTTCATGCGACGCTGCCACGACCGAATTTTCGTGTCGTGCGTTAGTATTGTCCCCGCGTTCCCTATCCGTGACAGGGCTCTACAGCTGTAGTGGGTACAGACGCGGCGATAAATATCGTTCTTGATGCCAAAAACATGAACGATTTCGACTATTTTTTTCGCTTTTCGGATCAAAAATTTATTTTTTACTATTCTTATCTTGAATATTTCGCAATTCTAACGGCGTCTCAATTCAATTTTCAATAAAAAAATATTGAATTCACTATTTCTTATAAAAGACGACGTCACAAACTTTTTGCTCGGATTTCGCATACAACGTCCTTAAGTGCTTTATTAAGTGAGGCATCGAGCTAATCCTTTTTTTCGTTAATATGTACTACTGCCTCGTGTTTTTCTTTCGAATTGTGGACTTGGCCCAGTCACTGTGTACCTGGAACATTGCAATAATTCCATTGTCACTATTAATTGAATCGTTGGGAAGAGTGACTGGCAGTCTAAATTCAAAATGGCGACCAAATCCGGCTTTTGCGTATGTCCGACATTTTGAATTTTATGAAGCTCTGTTTTTCGTGAGTAACTCGACCATACTCAATTTGAACGAAAAATTATAGTGCCAGAAGTTGTAGAAAAGTTAATTTCCCACAACTTTTGTCCTTACATGTTTCTTCCAAAGATCGATATTTTTCGAATTAATTGCGAGCCTGAGAAAAGCGGCGAAGTGAAACTGTTGCATTATTTCGTTTATTTTTAACCTTAGGGCATGAATGAACGTCAAGTACCTTGTAGGGAATTAAATTGTTTACAATTTTCGTTGCTACATTTCTTTTTTTTTTTTTTTTACTACACTTCATATTTAAGGTCTTAAGCTAACGACAAACAGAAAAAGGACCGTCAAAATATATTTTCACGATTCATTTACCAACTGAATACCACTGTGGAATGAAATTAATATTATTTTTATTGGAATAACCCTTTTCTACACCACCATCGGGGTAAAGTTTCAGGCCCGTTCTTTTTTTTTTTTTTGACGTGGCATCTCCAATAGACCTAATCACCGTAATATTACTTGCAAGTTCTTTTTTCTGACGTTCTCTTCCTTATAAGATTTTGAAATGGGAATGTCGTTTTTATCTTGCAAGTGTAAAGGATCGAGGCGATGTATTTGCATTTTTCTTTCATTCTCTTTTTTATAAGGTTTCGAAATCGGGTTCTAGATTTTCCTGCTGTATCTCGAATAGTTCTACATTTTGCCCCAAGAAAAGCATTCACGAAAAATGAAATGCCTACTTTGCTTAGCGTCTTACAGCATCTCAACGAAATTCGATCGCAGGACCTGCAAATTAAAGATATCAGAAGAATTCCATAGAATCAAACATGATTTAACAATATGATGAGTTGTTCTTGAAAACAAAATTCCAATTATACGAGATGCTAACTTCTCGTGATGTGTCGTAGCATCTATACTGATTATGATAATTTGACCATCATTCAACACACACACACACACATATTTATATATATATATTAGACTGATCGTTAAAAAAACAGTTTGTGCTCCCAGTTGAAAAACCAAAAGTTAACCTTAAAAAAAGAAGATCCTCCAAATTTCAATGCTCTATCTCAATATTAAGGTGTGCCGATAATTTTTTTAATTTTTTTTTTAAATAAAATTTCAATTTGTTTCAGATCTTGATATTTCTTAATATTACAATGATTTAAAAAAATAAAACGGTAGAAAAAAAATCTAGGATTGAAAATACCTTTTACTCAAACATTTTCAATTTTTCATGATGGAATATTCAATATGGCGTCAAAAAAAAATATCCTAGAAATTATTCTTTAAAAAATTGTAAGAAAGCCTAGAATAAAAAATTATCAAATCAAAATAGTAACGAATAATAAATCATGTGACCGTTTCTCCGAATATGCGTGTCTGTTCGCTCCATTTCAAACGAGAGGATTATATATTTCCCGGTAAGTAAAACCTTCCACTTCACTGCAAAGTGACGTTATTCATTACAACTAAAATTATTCCTAAAATTACAAGACACAATAGCTTAAATAATTATTGTAAAATGCTAATTCCAATGTTTTTCCACTAATTTTTTTCAGATCTTCCATCACAAAAGAAATCACTCAAAAATTCTGTAAGAATTAGCCAGAAAAATGTCACCAGAAGTAAAAAAGATCAGAGAGATTACTTGAAACGATTTCAAAAAACGACAGCATGCTATTGGAAAAACAGACAGTATGTACGATCGGTGATAGAGAGAATAATGATAAAGAATTAAGCCAAAGTGAAACAGAAACATCCAATCTACAAAGGGACGACGACGACACCCCAGCAGATGTGGGGAATGTTTGATAACATCAAGTGCAATCTAATAACATTCCTACAGTAGTTCATATTGGAACTCAGGTACAAAATGGTGATTTGTTCACAAGTTTTCGTCATCTATTGAAAAATGATGAAAACTTAAGTACTGTGACCGGAATTGAATCCTTTCAAATACTTGGAGCAATTGTTGATACGATAAAGCTTGTGAGCAAAGATGATTCACTTTCTAAAATGGATATCGAAGGAAAAGTTATCATGACGTTCATGAAAGTAAAGCATAATCTTCCGTATGCATTACTGTCGGTATTATTCCAATGCTATACTCCTCAGAATTGCAAAAAGATATTTTATTGCGTGCTAGACATTCTGTATGAATGCTTAAAAGTTGCAATCTCTTTACCATCTAGAGAAGAAATTTCTATAAATTTGCCTACATGTTTTCAAATCTTCGAAGACGTTCGTATTGTACTCGACTGCAGTGAAATATATATACAAAAATCAAAGAAACTGTGTTGCGAATTACTTACATATTCTTATTACAAAACTTCAATTACAGTGAAAGTCATGACGTGTGTCATCCCAGGTGGTCTTATCTCATTCATCAGTGAACCATACGGAGGACGAGTATCGGATAAGGCTATATTCGAACAGAGTTCTCTAATAAACTTGTTAGAAAAAAAGAATGCTATAATGATCGATAAAGACTTTTTAATTCATGATATATGTAAAGACCGTGATATAAAATTGATAAGCCCACCGTTTTTGAGGAATCAAGTTCAATTTTCACAATCGGATGCACTCCGGAACTCCAGTATTGCCAAAGCTAGAGTGCATATTGAACGCACTAACCAAAGGTTAAAAGTTTTTGAAATCTCGGGCAGTAGAATGCCAGTTAATCTGGCTAAGAAGAACAAACAAATTTTAACCATTATTTCTGCTTTAGTTAACCTAAATTCGCCTATTTTGAAAGACGGCAAATTTGTAAAAGACTGAATAAATAATAATTAACTAGTTTATTCCAAGGGTGCGATGTATAAATAAAATGTATTTTTGAGGTTGTGAATTGTATTTAATACGGTGAAGTATATAATAATAAATAGCTACAATCCGTAACAATTACAGTATTTCTTTCAAACAAACCTGATGTAACATTTCATTGAAGTACAGGGCTTTTAAGGCAGGAAACAATAGCGAAACAAAAGTTTCATCTAAATCCACTGACAATATCATGATACTATTAATTATCAAATGGAGCATAAATCAAAAAATCAGTTACTTTTAGATTTAGAAGTGCCATGCCAAATTGAACTTGGCCATAATACTTGTGCTTCTTTTTCAAGCAAATATTTCCTTCCTTAATCGTTAAAAACTTGAGGTCTTTGAGGGTTTCTCCAATACTCTTTGTTTTGCCAGAAAACGGACATTTTATTTCAATTACTTTGTGAGGTTTGCCGTTTTGAAATACAATTCCGTCTGGAGAATATGCTAGGAAAGAATTTTGCGGTGATACTACTAATCCACACACAATAACTTTCGCTAACCTTTCAGCTTCGTACACTACTCGAGCGGATGATTCAAATTTAAGACCATGCTTAACAAATATATTACTAAATGTTTTTGGATAAAAATATTTAACTGACTGTTCGGGTGAATTAGGTTTTTTGTTACTAATGTATTTGTACAGATCATAGCATCTGGAACCTGTGATCCTAAATTGCCTTTCTCTTTTCCACGTAACATACGAAGCTGCGCTTTCCTCACATATTGCTGCAACGTCACCATCTAATGTACCTAACACAGCTTCGCAGCAGATCCTTAATGGTTTAAATAGGATCCCTGCCAGATTTTCCATTAACGAAGATTCTGAAGAAAAAATAACAATTTCACTGATCTCATTTCTTAGAATTTCTGAAAGGTCATTCTGATTACATGGTAGCACAGGGCCATGCCTTCCAGACCTGTTTAACACAAAAGTTTGATTAGAAAATAACTACTATCTATGATACATCACAATTCATTGGCGTTACTGTTGTTCCGTGATCCAGCTTTCCATAATATAACTTCAATAAAAGCACAACAGTTGAATTTAAATTGAAAAATCTAATGTACAAATGAATTCCTATGAACAATAATTGATCAAAAGTAAAGTTGTAAAAATAGATGTCTGGTAAAAGAATTAATGGTTGAGTATAAAATTCGAATTGATTAAAAAAAAATATATAATAAGATAAGAATTGAAATAAATTACGCATGTTTCGCTAAAGCAGAGAGAGGATTGCATGCAACCAAGTTTTCTCTAATTATTTCCCTCGAATCGTCTGAAATTTCCATTATTCTATCATTGCAGTCCTTAAAGCAATCATGATCCGCCAAAGGTAGGGGATTGTAAAGATTTTCCGATGATTGTTTTTGACGGGAACTCCAAAGACATTTTTTGTCTGTGCACGACGTAACCTCCAAGTTCTCTAAGTTCTTCCTGGAATTCGTATGTTACATTTAATTTTCTATTTACATGATGTTATATTCATATCTTTCTAGATTAAAAAGGAAGTTCTAGGTTATGTTATGCTTACCTGTTACAATACAATAGCATTGCTAATATGTGTATGAATTTCTCGCTTAATCCTGCCTTACAGCTGCAATTTCTCGACAAGATTCGTCCGTTATTAGTGAATTCGCCATTTATTTCGTGAGGTCGTTCTTTGTAACCTGACGTTTGTAAACAAAATGCTAGAATCTCGGTACACTGCCTGTCACTCCCTGCACTTCTACCGCACTAAACTACGTGTTCTACACTTAAAAGACGCTCTCCCTGGAAAAAATTCCGACTGCTGGGAGTTGCTCCAGCCCAAGCACAAATTTCCGTAATACTTATCATTTTAATTTCTCTTTTTCAAGGTAATAGCTGTATAAAGTAAGCGCATGTACGTGCTAACGTGCAGTGAATGGTAGTAAATCGTTTGCTGGTAGCCCACTTATATCCGCCATATTGAGTAGTGTATATATGCCGGTTCTAATCCAAAGATGGCGGCGCTCCCCCCTAGCTCCCCCCTAGCTCCCCCTAGCCCCCCCCGACTCACGGCGCACCCTCTCTCACGCGCGCACCCCCCCCACCCCGGTCATTTTCGGCGGCCATTTCCATAGGATTTGACACACACACACACACACACACACACACACGCAAAATAATTCCTGTCGAGACTTGTTTGGCGCCGGAAAGCCGCACATAAATAGGATGGGGTAAAAATCCGCTAGATCTATTGAAAAATTCCAGGAAATTGCTCTTTGAGATGGTGCCGACAATGCACTTAAACCAATCTGTGATGGTGGGGGAGTGGTCCCCATAAAAATTCCTCGCACAATATGCGTGTCGAGACTTGTCCAATGGAAAAATTGTAGTGGGGGTGGGTGGTATATAAAGCGTACGTCTATCGTGATCGTCACTCTGTTCTCATCGTATTCTCATTGTGAACTGTTCTCGCTCGTGAAATAACCTCGAAACGCGATGGATCTAGCAAAAGTTAACCACGTCAGCCGCCTGGAGAATCTGCCAACCAAGAAGATGTCGGAACTCGAAATTGGGGGAGTGTATGACGTCATCGGGTTACGACTCGTCAAAACAAAATTCGGGGTACGTGTTCTGGCGACAATCGATGGAGAATACAACGTCTTCTTACCACCGAGAATCGCAAGAGTTCTACAAGAAGATTCCAGTCAGCTGATTGAAATGTGTAGCATGGCCGGAGAAAATCGTCTGCAAATGAAATACCTTGGTGGAGAATTCAACAAGTTCGAATTTTCATACAGTTATGCGCCTTGAATGAACTATGCAATCCCCCTCTACTTCCACAAAATTCATCCACGAGGGGGTAAAAGCGAGTGTGCTGGAGATGGAATAGTCAGTCTTCCACATACAATCCGTCAGTATATAATCGAGCGCAACATTCCCACTCCTCAACATGACGATGATCCTAGACGTGCAATGTTTTATCGCTCATAACATGAAATTTGTACCCAAGGAAGTCGCAGTCGTGAATGTAAACGGGTCGGGTCTGGATTACATCATTTTCAAGCCGCCCTATGATTTGGCAAGCCTACCACTTGAATGTAGAGCTACCAATGTATGGTTGACGCACAATCACCACGGAATATCATGGAATGCAGGCAACAAATTTCACGAGGATGTGACAAAGATTGTGAGAAAAATGGTTGAAAATGCGTGTTACGTATACGTCAAAGGGGCGGAGAAGAAAGCATGGCTGACAGAGATTGCCGATGGTACAACGAGGATTATTAATATGGAAGATTTGCATATCATACCCCCCTCAATGGAAAAATTGAGGTATATGGAAGCGGCACCGTGGCATGACGCGAACCATGGATACTCTCCAGCGAATAACCTCCAGCAAGCAACAGCGCTAGGCTCAATTTGGTATGATGACAACTCTGAATACATCCCGGCATACAATTGCGCCTTTGAAAATGTGCAGCGACTAAGGAGTTGGTATTCGAAGGAGTGTACCAGCTCCCTCGAGAAATCCTTCTGTCTGTACACAGAACTGGGTGGTTTAAGTGCAATGATGTCCGAGGATATAGCTTTTTTACCAAAAGAATTCATTCGCACGTTCGCATCAAACTCCATCAATGATGCGTGGGATAAACTACCAGAGAATATGAAAATGGACTACGTCATCGCAAGTTTCCGCAGATGTAGCGTACATTACACACCAGGACCCGATGGCAATATCGTGGATGGACCGAATCCTCTAATTAAAGACTGTCTAGGTTGCAATCGTGTGTATAGATAATATGGACAATATTTACCAAAATAACAATAGAATTTATTACAGTATATACAATTATATTCGTGTTTATATGTAGAATATACATAGAATTAAAAAAATTTACTATTCGATAAAATTATAATCTAGAAATAGGATACATTACAAATATATATCATTATAACTTTCACCCATTCTCGTTACACAAAATGTTAATGTTATAAATTTTTACATGTGAAAAATATGTGATCAATAATTATGAATTTAGCGTGGTTTATTCCCCTCATCCGTATCCTCATCCTCATCATCATCGCTATTTTCGACATGTATAATTATTACGATAGTTTCATTCACCCGTTTTTTTCTACAATTATTGTATCGTATACTACCAGCTTTTCGTTTGCCGATATTTCTCTCGTTGCATACCCGACGCTAATATGGTTGGGGATGTGCAGGCTCGGACTTGTTCGCTATAAAGAGTCGTAAAACCCAAAACTGTGTGTACACATACCATCCGGTGAAGGGTCGGCAAGACAAGATTTTTCTCACGCCAAACACTGTTCGCTACCCGCTTTTCGTTTGCAGATTTTTTTCTCGTTGCATACCCCACGCTAATATGGTTGGGGATGTGCAGGCTCGAACTTGTTCGCTATAAAGAGTCGTAAAACCCAAAACTGTGTGTACACATACCATCCGGTGAAGGGTCGGCAAGACAAGATTTTTCTCACGCCAAACACTGTTCGCTACCTGCTTTTCGTTTGCAGATTTTTTTCTCGTTGCATACCCTCCGCTAATATGGTTGGTGATGTGCAGGCTCGGACTTGTTCGCTATAAAGAGTCGTAAAACCCAAAATTGTGTGTACACATACCATCCGGTGAAGGGTCGGCAAGACAAGATTTTTCTCACGCCAAACACTGCGTACTACCGGCTTTTCGTTTGCCGATTTTTTTCTCGTTGCATACCCTACGCTGATATGGTTTGGGATGTGCAGGCCCGGACTTATTCGCTATAAAGAGTCGTAAAACCCAAAACTGTGTGTACACATACCAGCCGGTCAAGCCGAGATGTGCAGAACGCAGTGCGCATCGCATCTCTGACGTCATTTTTCCCTCCGACAGCGCAGAACGCAGTGCGCATCGCATCTCTGACGTCATTTTTCCCTCCGATATGCGCAGAACGCAGTGCGCATCGCATCTCTGACGCCATTTTTTCCTCCGATATGCACAGAACGCAGTGCACACCGCATCTCTGACGCCATTTTTCCCTCCGATATGCACAGAACGCAGTGTGCACCGCATCTCTGACGTCATTTCTCCCTCCGATATGCGCAGAACGCAGTGCGCACCGTCCCCAAATTCTTGCGGTCCATCGGCCTATATATAAGCTCAACGCATCCGATGCAGACTCATCAGTCTTACACAATACGTGCAAGTCAAAAGCCTATAATTTTCATTTCTCTTGCATACAATTGTTGCCTATAACCGTCAAAGTCATGGCAGTCGAAGCGTATATGGGACTTGCAGAGCAGATGGAGGGGACTTACAACTTGCTAAGAGAGCAACCACCCGGAGAAGAGAATGACGCCGTAATCAATCATTGGGTTGATATTGGAATTGCGAATATCCAAGTTCTGCGCGATATTTCCATGCAACGAGGAACAACCGTTGGTGCGAAAATACGGATTCAACATACGATCGCACTCCTGCAATCTTGGGTGACGAAGATCAAGCAGTTACAGCAGCGCACAGTGGTGACGAGTGGAAATATCGGTACTCCTGCGGGTGTACAATGGGACGACGTGGATAGCGCTTTTGCCAGCCGAATCAGAACAGGGGTTGTCACGAATCTCCATCATAAAAATTTGGACGCCTTCCTGGACGATGTGCAGCGCGTCGTCACCAAAAAGTTGGAGCTGATACTGCGCGAGGAGGGAAATGTGAAGGTTAACATCATATTATCATGCAAATTCGAAAATGCCAAGCATGAAGAGATATCCACCGAAGTCAAGAGATTCAACACCTCCAACGTAGCGATTCTCCTCCCATCAAGCGATATAAATGGTTGCTTCATACGTGCACGGGGTGATCTGCAGTCAAAGGTGGAAGATTTCGAGCAACGCGATTCCGGCTGGAGTATGATTGAGATCCTTAACCTCGCCGTGAATATCAATCGCTACCAGCCTCTCGCCGCGGGGGCTTCAACATTCGTCGAGCTGTTCCAAGACATTCGACATAAAAAGGCTGTGATCAACGTGAGGAACGAGGACGGAAGATGCTTTCTCTGGTCCGTCATAGCAGCTCTCCACCCGGTCAACACCCACACCGATAAGGCTAGCCGTTATCATCGATATATTTCCGAGTTGGACTGTACAGGTATCAAATTCCCTGCTACTCTACATGATGTGAAAAAGCTTGAGAGATTGAATAATTTGCGCATCAATGTATACGGTATAGAATCTCAAACTTTTTCGCATCATGCAAAATGAAATAATAGCGTCATCGTGCCAATTTATTTGAGTCAAAATTTGCATAGCGTAAACATTGACACGATCCATCTTCTAATGGTTGAGAGTAATCCGGAAGACGATATGACTGGTGAGTTTGCACCGAGATTCCACTTTGCTTGGATTAAAGATCTTTCCCGATTGGTGAGCAAACAATTGTCTGATCATGATGATCGACTGTTTTTATGTGACAGATGTTTGCGCCACTTCAGCGTGAAACATGCCTACGACAATCACCGACAAGATTGTATTACGCTAAATAAAGTACGCATGGAGTTTCCCAAGTGTAAAGATTTGGTATTTCCCAATTTTCGAAACAAGGGCACCGTTCCATTTGTCGTATACGCCGTTCTCGAATGTATATTAATCCCTGAACCTGTAGATGAATTTGAAACTCGCAAGACTTGTGAAATTCAAAAGCATATCCCGCACAGTGTAGCGTACTATGTACATTGCGCGTACGATGAGACTTTATCGGGGTTCCACGGTAAACGCGGTGTCGATTGCATAGATTGGTTTATGCAACAGCTTAAAGATTTATTAATTCAAGTAGAGTCACGCATCAGAAACATCATTCCGATGAAGTCTCTTACCCAAGTGCAACGCGATCGTCACATGCGCGCAAAGAATTGTTATATTTGTGAAAAACCGTTTACGCCTGAGGAGAAAAAGTGTTACGATCACTGTCACTTCACGGGTAAATATCGTGGTCCTGCTCATAATCGGTGTAATTTGAATTTCAGAGAGTCGCACACAATTCCAATAGTTTTCCACAATTTGTCCGGTTACGATTCTCACTTTTTAATAAAATCCCTCACGTCAACTTTTCCCGGAGAAATTACACTGCTACCCATAAATAAGGAAAAATATCTATCCTTCACGAAACGCGTCGATGGAACAATGATGCACTTGAGATTCATCGATTCGTTCCGATTTATGGCTAGCAGCATCGATAAACTTTCCACATATTTGACCGATACCGATAAACGCATAACACGCAAATTTTATAATAACCCGACTCAGTTCAGTTTGATGACCCGCGAAGGTGTTTTTCCCTATGAATACGTCGATTGTTGGGGGAAACTCGATGAACCGCGATTACCTGCAAAGAAGCATTTCTACTCGCACCTCTGCGATGCAAATATTTCAGACACCGATTACGAGCACGCGAAAACTGTTTGGAGGGAATTCCATTTAGAGTCATTAGGGGGCTACTCAGATTTATATTTAAAGACCGATGTTCTTTTGCTTGCCGATATTTTGGAAAATTTCCGCGCTAGCTGCTTCAAAACATACAATTTAGATCCGTTGCACTACTACACTGCACCGGGGCTTGCTTTTGACGCGATGCTGAAGCATACTAATGTAAATTTGCAACTTTTAGACAACCCTGAAATGGTGTTATTTATTGAAAGAGTCATTCGAGGGGGCGTAGCGCAATGTTCTAATCGACACGCTCGGGCCAATAAGAGATTCATGGGAACAGATTTTGATCCAAACAAAGCGAAATCGTATCTCATGTATTTTGAGGTGAATAACCTGTACGGTGCAGCTATGAGCGTGCATTTACCAATCGGTTCGTTCGAGTGGGAGTATCAGCACATCGATATAACGAACCATCCGGACGATTCGCCGATCGGCTACTTTCTGGAGGTAGATTTGGACTACCCTGTGGAACTCCACAAGGATCACAAAGACTTACCTCTTTGTCCCGAACATTTTACTCCTCCAGGTAGTAAAAATGCCAAACTCGCGACCACCCTTCACCCCAAAACAAAGTATATATTGCACTATAGAAATTTGAAACAGTGTTTGAGTTTAGGATTGAAATTAACGAAAGTGCATAGAATTTTGAAGTTTGCACAATCTCCATGGCTCGAGCCTTACATTACGCTCAATACAGACATGCGTAAGCAATCTAGGAATGAATTTGAGAAAAACTTTTACAAACTCATGAATAACGCTGTGTTCGGCAAGACTATGGAGAATGTGCGAAATCATAAAGATGTTAAATTGGTTACAAAATGGGAGGGAAAAGGTGGTGCGAGAACGCTTATTGCCCGAGCAAACTTTCACAGCTGCACCGTATTTGACACTGATATGGTTATCATTGAAATGAATCGTGTCAAAGTTCACTTCGCCAAACCTATTTACGTCGGCGCATCAATTCTAGATCTGTCAAAAATTTTTCTCTACGATTTCCACTATAATTATATTAAAACCAACTTTTCGAATAAACAGGCTAAATTGATGTATACCGACACAGACAGCCTTATTTATCAATTCAATGTGCCTAATATCTACGATATCATCAAACGTGATGTAGATACAATGTTTGACACCTCTGACTATCCGCCCGACAATGTGTATGGTATTCCCCTTAAAAACAAAAAACAACTAGGGCTAATGAAGGATGAAAATAATGGTAAAATTATGACAGAGTTTGTGGGACTGCGAGCAAAGCTGTACACATTTACTACGATGGGTGAGGATGGGGAAAAATATGACAGTGGCGTATAAGTGAGTAAGCGTGCCAAGGGTGTAAGAAATTCATCGATAAATAGCATCACGTTTGATGATTATAAGCGCTGTCTGACGGCTTACCGAGAGTTGACTCTTCCACAGTGTTTAATACGCAGCAAAAAACACGAAGTAAGCACGATCGTACAAAAAAAAATTGGCTCTGAGTTGGCAGGATGACAAGCGGCAATTGATACCCGGACAGACCGACACCGTACCTTGGGGGTTTGTCCCAGCCCCCCAATAGCTATAGGATAAACTGTAGACATAGAATTGATGTAAATATTTGGTGTTTGACGCCTCGAACGATCCACCATCGGGCGGAAACGTTTCATGATCAATACGATATTTAATGGATTTGAAGTTTCAAAATGCGAATTCATATACTCAACAATTGTTTATTTATTTATTATTAATATATCAAGCAATTATTCATATTTATTCGTTTACCACGAGAAAAGTTTTCAGAAAATGAAAAAAAATTTTCAGGAAACGAAAAAAACTTTTCAGAAAATGAAAAAAACTTTTCAGAAAACGAAAAAAAGTTTTCAGAAAATGAAAAAAAGTTTTCAGAAAATGAAACAAAGTTTTCCAAAAAATATAATGTGTAATAATCGTATGGCAAAATTGCATATTATCATTATTATTATCACCATTGTTATTATCATTATTATTATTATTATTATTATTATTATTTTCGTAGTACAGAGTATGGCACATGTGGGCACAAAGAAGATAAAATGTGGAAATATTTGTATATTCAAAACCTTTTATTGTAATTCGGAAAATACATACAAATTATGTTACATGTCTGTTTTATTTATCCAACTATTGTGCGAACTATCAAAACCCAACCACCTCACATAGAACAGATTCCCCCGCTTGCGTAATACTTTCTCCACAAGGTAGCCGTTGGGATATTCCACTTTGGCGAGCTCTTCCTCGTAGAAGCCCCCCTCGATGGGATGATCTTGATAATCGGTAAGTTTGTAGGTGGGTGGATTGGTATTTTTCACCTCACTCACGGTGAATATTTCTGTCGTCCAATTGGGTGTATAGCCTTTTTCGAATACATTCTTGTACTTGCTGATTCGAACTCGATCGCCTACACTGAATTTCCGCGCTCGATCACTTCGTTTGATTTGCCGAGGCTTGTACACGCTACGATACAGCTGTTTTTCATTCTCCGTGCTAACATCCACCGGTTTCATCCGAATCGTGCGATGTTTGGTGTTGTTGTAGGACTTCATTAAATCATCCAAAATATTAATCCACTCGTACGATCCTTGGAGAGTAAACCGCTTCCACATTTTATTCTTCAATGTTCGATTGAAACGTTCGCATATCGACGCCTTTAAGTTGCTAAATGTCGAAGACATGTTGATATTGTGATGCTTCACGAGGGCTTTGAATTCGCTGTTGTAAAATTCTTTGCCTCGATCAACGTGCAGATGTGTAGGTATACGACTCTGGATCAGTACAGATTTCATGGCAGCGGCAACATCTTTCCCACTCTTGGACTTTATCGGCACCGCCCACGCGTACTTGGAAAATATATCGATGATTGTTAGTAGGTACTTGTATTCCTTGTTGCACGAGCTGTATGCGGTCATATCGACGAGATCAGCTTGCCAGGTCTCATCCAGTCCGCGTACATCTATGAATCGGCGCGGATAGTTGCGTCGAGCCTGCACGGAAAAAAAAATTCAGCTCGTGGAACTAAATATTAGATAGTTACTTGTAAACAGTTCGTCGAACTAAACGTTCTGTTATTGGAAGAGCACTGCATGGTTCGTATAACTGACTGTTAGTCAGCTGTCATAGCTGTACGTTGTTCAGCTCTCTCAGCTAAACAGCTTCGTTCGAAGAGCTAGACCAGAATTTTTCGGCTCCGCTCACAGCGCTTATTAATAAATAGTACAATTATATTGCTATTAGTATTATTTTTCATCATTATTATCATTATTTATTCAGTGTCATTTACATATTTGAATGGACTATTTAAACAATTATCTATCAACTGTATTTAAATCATACTCATGAAATTTGAAGGTTATGAAATATGTCAACGCACCAGAGCACAGCGCAACT
Organism: Neodiprion lecontei; assembly: GCF_021901455.1. NCBI lineage: Eukaryota > Metazoa > Arthropoda > Insecta > Hymenoptera > Diprionidae > Neodiprion > Neodiprion lecontei. The sequence goes on from NC_060266.1 coordinate 8,364,119, forward strand.
TACAGCTCTTAGAGCGAAACCATTCAGCTGTGAGAGCTGAACAACTTGCAGCTATCAGAGCTGACTAATATATAGTTGCTGTAACTACAAGATAGACCGTAGAGTGCGTATAGTTACTGGAGCTGTAGAATACAGCTCGCCGAACAGAATTTTTTTTTCCGTGTGTCTGTGAAGTTCGGCAGCTATTGCAGTCTTCATTGTTCCCAACTCTTCACCTATCAATTTTTCGAATTGCTGTTCAACCACTCTGGTTCCTCAATCGATACTAATTCCCTGCTGGTCTGTCCCAACGTTGGTGTTGCCTGCTCCCCAATATGTTTGATGCGATTCAACGTATTTTCAATGATTTTGTTATTCATGCGTAGCTGTTTCAACTCCTCGTTGTGATTATGCGCGAAACTCTCAAAATTTGATTGAAAAGTATCCACAATATCCACAGCCATAGACTGTAAAGCAGTATTGAGAACTTTTAAGGAAACGGCGTCGGTGGAGTGCTGCGGATCAGCTATGTTACACAATCGTTTACCGTCCAAATCATACTGATTGTCGCTGGTGGTTTTGAATCCAACACCCGGAGGCCCTCGAATAAATTTTTTACCCCCGCCACGCTCCGAGTGTCGCCCAAATATGTCTATGCTCATCACTGGACGGTCACTGAACAAATGATGATTTTATGTTTATACGCCGCTAATAAACGATTCCAGCCTCACGCAACTCATCAATAATGGAGACTATTTCGTTGGAATGGCTGGTATTGCCTGCAGCCTGTGACGCCATAAGCAGCCGGAGACGATCTACAATTTCATTTGGATCATCCCAGTAGACGTAATCGACATCTTGCTCATCCTTTCGCGCAATCTTATAGTCGGGTAAGCCTTTACCTGATTTTTTCGGCGAGCCAACGTGTTGTGCAATGAAATTTCTATACTTTGCACTTTTTAAATCATCTCGAAGGCTTCCATCGGCTTGGTAACGTTTTCGATGCGCATTTGTCGTCGTTACAATTTTTATATAATTATTCTTGTCCGCGTCATTTACAACCGATGCATCGGGTGATTTTTTAAACAGTAATTCGAGTAATCCAGGTGTTCTCTCATAACTTTTATTCCCCACATTGACCAGATTATCAGTGAAATTGATCGGTGTATCGCCAATCATCATACCGCTTGTCAACTTTCAAACACCGTATGTAGTATCCAAATCCCTCTTTTTACTTGAGCTGAACATTTTCAAATATTGTGCTGTGGAATCCGTTGTTTTCTTCACCGGTGTACTTGTAGTAGAAATTTCACCAAACTTCAGTGTTTTATCATTTGCATCAATGAAATTCCCCTCATCCATATCCTCATCCTCCTCATCATCATCATCATCATCCCCGGCACTCTCGTCATCTTTTCCTCTTCTTTTTTCATTGTCACATCCGGTAGTTCCGTTTTAATTTCACGTTTGATATGCTGATGTCTTGAGGTATCAACCAATTTTTGCAGCGGTGTTACTAAAGGTTTGAATACCTCTCCCATAACCTGTTCGGTCATGTCCTTGTCCAACTTGAGCATCTTATGCTTCAGCCGTATGACATCGGATGCTTTTGATATTTCACTCAATGTATCGCTATGCTTACGAATCTTGGCACTCTCCATGTTGCAGGCTCGATTGTTGCAACGAAACTGTGCAAGTTTATGTTAGTTTATGCTTATAAAGCAGTCAAACCCCTTCCTATATCGCCCCCCATTGATTTCGCTATCCTTGTCAATTACGGTAAAACTGTAATTGTCATCATTCCAGCATGCCGAGCACAAGTCTATAAATTGCTGATACGTCATGTCCGTGTTCACATGATCGTGGTAGATATGTTTCAGATTCATATCATCCTGCCGAAATAGCACCAATAAGTTTGCATTGTCACGCTCTAGGTGTTTTGGAATGCGCGCGTACGTTTGACTTAGATAAAAGCTATCGATATCGCAATGCCTGCCCATGCTGAAGTATGCTCTGATATTATCCTGCTTTTCACAAGCTACATCGTCGAAAATCATAATAGAGTTGGGGCGAGCATCTTCCGGTTTTACAACCTCATCGTTCTCGTGAAACGGGAAATAACCCACTCCCTGCACAGGTTCTAGTAACTTTTGCAAAAATTGATACTTTGGTTGGATGAGAGATTTCGAATAGACGTAGACATTTTCGAATCGCAATCCATTGCCGTGGGTGATGAGTGCGAGAAGAGCGTTAGTTTTACCGCAATTGGATGGCCCGCAAAAAATTGCTCTCACGGTATTTGGCAGCAATTTTCCATGTCGTTTTTCTATCTTGCTCTTACCACGTCGAACCATTTTATCGAAATTTGCGATAGGTAGTTTATCGGGCTGATCTTGAAATCTCGTGATGCTTCGTTAGCATGACAACGAAAACTGAGATGACGGTATATAAATTCCGCCTTTTATAGAAGTCACGTTAGTTGTTGCCTGACTATGAGGATGTGCACACGGAAAAAGCGCGGTGGTGGTTTGTTAAATAAAATCATCAATCATCTCCCAGTTGAATTGCATGTGCCAGGGTATCAGTACTGCGGACCTGGAACGAAATTGGCAAAGAGGTTGGCTCGTGGAGATTTGGGGATCAATCCGCAGGATGCCGCGTGTAAAGACCACGACATTGCATACGCAAAGAATCGCGATACCGCAGCGAGAAATCTTGCCGACAAAGCGCTCGCTGAGAAGGCGTGGAATCGCGTCTTGGCCAAGGACGCTAGTGTGGGTGAAAAGGCGGTAGCCTGGGGAGTCACCAACACCATGAAAGCTAAATCTAAACTCGGAATGGGCTTAGCTGCAAAGCGGTCGAAACTTGGAGTGGCTGCGAAGAAGAAATCTGGAACTGACGGGAAGAGTAAACAGCGGAAGAGAACTGTGAATCTTAAATCCATCATCACGGCAGCAAAGGTCGCCATGCGACCGGGTTATAAAGCCGTCGAGTCGGCGTTGGCGGGTGCTCGTGCGGCCGCGCGTGGGACTGGGAAGAATATTCGTATGCCTCGCGTTATACTTGTGCCTGATAAAATTGGCGGCATCCTACCGTTTCTCATTCCAATTCTGGCCGGTCTAAGCGCTACTGGGGCTCTTGCGGGTGGAGCTGCGGGTATAGCTAAAGCTGTCAACGAAGCTAGTGTCAACAAACATCAGTTGAAAGAGGCCAAACGGCTCAATGCAACAATGGAGGCGATTGCTTTGGGTAAGGGATTATACCTGCGACCCTACCGCAGCGGAATGGGCCTGTACTTACGTCCGGCAAAAAACTAGTAAAGCTGCCACACCGAGCTCTCACCAACATTGATTTACGCAACTATGCTAAAAATATGAAAATTTCGCATTTTCGAGGTGTTTTCATGCGGAATGATCTGCCGAAATCAGGACCAAAAATGCGAGAATCCGCAATTATTAATCTTGATGATAAAAACGGTCCAGGGACACATTGGGTTGCGTACAAGAAAAATGGTGACCATGTTGTGTATTTCGATAGTTTCGGTGATTTGAAACCGCCTAAGGACTTGATGAGGTATCTCGGTGTTGGCAGCGTTGAATACAATCATAAGAGGTATCAAAAATATGATACTGTGATTTGCGGCCACTTGTGTCTCAAATTTCTCAGCGAACAACTATAAAAAGACAGGTGTTACATGAGCAAGCATTAGTCATGCCGGAATCGTTGACGTTAACACTGTCAGGCACATCCTCCGTGCTGGAGGCTCAATATTTCCCCCCAATCGAGTTATCACCAGAGAAGAACTATGTTCTCGGACTCGTCGAGTTCCTGACATTCAATTCAATACCCAATATTCATGAGAGGTGTAATAAATTTTACCTGAAACGAGCGGACAACAGCAGAGAGAGCATCGCGATACCCACGGGATGCTATGAAATTGAGGATATTGAAAATTTTCTACATAAGGAGCTACCGTCCGACATCACCCTCAGTCTGACAGCTAACAACAACGAGCTGAACAGTGAAGTCACATGCAATCATGTGGTAGACTTTAAGCCCAAAGATTCGATCGGCCGATTATTGGGATTTAAGGCGGTTGAGCTATCACGAAACGTTACTCATAAATCTGAATTACCCGTAGCCATACTGAAGGTTAATACTTTACGCGTTGAGTGTAGCATAACCACAGGGGCGTATATAAACGGGCGTCGAGCTCACACGATTCACGAATTTTTCCCAACCGTTCCATCCGGATATAAGATTGTCGAAGTGCCTACCAACGTCATTTACCTGCCAATCGCCGTACAGTCGATACATCATTTACAGCTGAGAATAGCCGATCAAGACGACGAGCTGATTAATTTTCGCGGCGAAACGATTACTGTACGTTTACACTTGAAATCGCTCAAATAATGGGAATCGTGTTTGAGACGAGAAAGTCGGGCAAAAATTATAAAAGTCAAACGTCATGGCCAAAAATCGTCAGTCGCCCAACACCTCTGACGACGTTTACACCGCCTACGAGACTGACACCTCTGAACGTTCGCTTTCTCCAGAGCCTAGGTCTTCGATTACGTGGAAATTTTGGAAAATAAAAATTCGTGTTCGCTGCATCCTGTGAGTGTTACCATGGAAGAAATAATAAGAATACAGAAACCTGTGGTATTCGACGAATCGATCGCGCACTCTGAGATTCATGCTCATCAACCGTTTGCATCATCCACCTTCCAGAACAACGATGGAATCCATATTGTTGTTCAACATCAAGACTTGTGTCTACTGCCCAGTAAAAGCTCTCTACACATTCACGGAAAAATCACAAAGGATGATGGTGTGGCTGCGGTGACGGTTACAAAATTGATCAATATGGCCGTTTGTCATTTGTTTGAGGAAGTTCGCTACGAGTTGAACGGTGTAGAGATTGATCGGAATAAAAATGTTGGCATCACCAGCACTATGAAGGGTTACGTATCCTTGACTCCAGGCCAGCAATATAGTCTGGAGAATACCGGGTGGTTGAGTGGGGATAAGGAACTAACCGATGCCGCTGGAAATTTCGATGTTGTTTTGCCGTTAAATTATGTGCTAGGCTTCGCCGAAGATTATCGTCGAGTCATCGTCAACGCTAAACACGAGTTAATTCTCACACGTTCCAACACTGATTTGAATGCCGTGATTCAGAGCTCGGCGACGGAAAACTTTAAAATCACCCTGAATAAAATCGAGTGGTTGTTGCCCTACATCAAACTGGCTGATAAACCGAAAATCCAGCTACTCAACTACATCACCAAGGATCCGGCCATATCCATGAGTTTTCGTTCTTGGGAAACGTACGTGCATCCGATGCTCCCATCAACAACGCGGCATATATGGTCAGTCAAGACATCGAAGCAGCTTGAGAAGCCGAGATATGTCGTTCTAGGATTTCAAACTGCAAGGAGAAACGAGCCGCTGAAAAATGCTGGCGTATTTGATCATTGTCGGATCAGAGATGTAAAACTCTTCCTCAACTCGCAGTGCTATCCCTACGGAAATATGAATATTGATATATACAATAATCAATACGCCATTCTCTATGATATGTATGTTCGGTTTCAAATGAGCTACTATAACAAAGAAGCTGAGCCTTCGCTATCGAGGCGTGAATTTATAAACCAAGCTCCCCTTATCGTCATCGATTGCTCCAAGCAGAACGAAACATTGAAAACTGGACCTGTGGACATTTGATTGGAATTTGACTCTAGCACTACGTTCCCACCACACACATCTGCCTACTGCATGATCTTGCATGATCGCATTGTTGAATATAATCCGATCAGTGGTACTGTTAAAAAATTGGTATAAGTCAATTTTGGAATAACAATATGTTTAATTAATATGGATATTGAAAATAATATGTATAATTTTACTCGTTAAAATTTAGAATAAGATAATTGAGAATACAATAAGAAAACTAAATGTAATTGGTGTTAAATAAAAAAATTGTTAAAAGCATTCAAAACGACATTTTAAACCTTCCTTCGGGGGTCATTTCCTAGAATTTTTTCAATAGATCTAGCGGGTTCCTACCCTATCTGATTTATGTGCGGCTTTCCGGCGCCAAACAAGTCTCGACAGAAATTATTGTGTGTGTGTGTGTGTGTGTGTGTGTGTGTGTGTGTGTGTGCGTGTGCGTGCGCGCGTGTCAAATCGTATGAAAATAGCCGCCGAAAATGACCGGAGGGGCGAGAGAGGGTGCGCCGCGAGTCGGGGGGGGCTAGGGGGGAGCTAGGGGGGAACTAGGGGGGAGCTAGGGGGGAGCGCTGCCATCTTTGGATTAGAACCGGCATATATACACTACTATATTGGATTCTTATATTCAGGCCCTGCCCCTAGTTTCGATCCCAATTGTCGGTTGAAACTTGCAAAAATGCCTAAAATCTGTGAAATCAGTGATAGTTCTTCATTAACAAGTGAGCATCCTCAACCTAGTACCAGTGTGATAATTTAATCGACAAGTCCTGAAGAGAATTCTACGCCAAGAAAAACCTTGGAGACTACAGTGAAGAACAAGGAGAACGATTTCATCAAGACATAAGTGAAATGAAGAATCGCTATCAAGGAAGGTGGAACGTCGACATGATGGCCGATTTTTGCTGGACCCTAAACAGAGAAATAACGACAGAAAATATAAATTGAAAGAGGAACCCACTGCATAGATCATTCGAAGAAAAAAGAGTTCGATACAAGCATTTTTTTTACATTTTAATTACAATCTATAAATTTTATAGCATAATTTTGAAGTAATCACGTTTAGTTTATTGCTGTGGGTAAGATCAATGCTATTTTTTGATATTTTCTGCTATCTCATAGCTTTTTTTTACAAGTTTTTGCTATATCTAGTCTTTTTTTCGCAATTTACTCAAATTTGGACGATGTACGGATCCAACGAACTTCGGATTCGGATTCAGTGCAATAAAATACGTAAGAAACATACTCGATCTGGTTGAAGAAATTTTTTTCCATTTTCATAACTGTACTCTTTTTACGATTTTCAGCGATTTCTAGCGCTTTTTTGTAATCTGCTCGAAATTTGGAGGGGTTACGAGCCGAATGGACCTCAGATTTGGATTCAGCGCATCGAAATACATAATTCTAGATGGGCCTGGTCAAATGTATAGACCGCTTTTTTTCTGTGTGCCGGTGTAATAATTCGTATTATGTATTTCGTATCTGATGAATTCGCACAAAACCGTAATTATTCGTAGGGAAAATTGTTTATGTAGTATGTATCCCTGTAATCTTGACATTTTGTAAAGCATGAATTCTCCACTTCTCGAACCACTCTGTACTTGCTTTGAAATGAGCAGAATCGCCAATCTCGTGATTGATGACTGGAGCCTGCCGTGTCAAAATTGAACCAGATATGAGATTTTCTTTGCTTACAGCTATAGAATACCAATTGAGCAATTCAAGATCACGATTGGACGTTGTCGATTTTTTCTTTTGAAATTTTGTTTTTCCTGCATTCACTGCATCTTCTATTTCTAGTCTCTCTTTCTTTCATTTACGAACGGCGTGTTCGCTTACGCCATATTTAATTAAAAAAGTACAGTAAACCGAAAAAACTGATTTTGCGTTTCAATTACCAAAAAAGGATCGACAATAGCGCAAAATGGTTACGTGTACCTCGTTTTTAATAATTCCAACAATATTCACAGTTTTTATAACGATATCTGTTTCAGAGAGTACAAATTCGAAAATTTCAGGTGACTTGAAAAATTAACGACGGAGCCAGGAATCGAACCTGGTGTCTAGAGATGCTTTACCGGAGACTTACTCCACTAGACCACCTAGCCGCCTGACTACAATGTCATTAATTTCTCCCATCACCTGCATGCGAAATTTGTTTTGGTTCGTCGTTTGCCATGTATTTGTAGAAATTGAAGATTTCTTCGCAAGAGGCACAGTTTGAGACAGTGTGTATTCGTGGCTTGTTTGTGAGTGTAACTCATTTCACTCCTGTATTAAGCCATTTAGACCGGACTCGGCCGATCATCAGACTGATATGAAAAAGTCATATATATTTTTTCGCGATAAAAATCGGTAAAGAGTACAAATTCGAAAGTTTCAGGTGACTTGAAAATACCTGTTTTACTGAATTTTTCTAGTTATTATAATAACTATATAATTTAACTATAATAACTTTTTATAACAAACGGAATTTTTCTCAGTGTATATCTTACACGTTTAGCAACCTCTTTTTTATTTGTTTTTGAGTGTTTACGATAAGCTGCGGATTACATTCTTCGTTAGTTGACATCTGAATAGTGCTGTCAGTGCGTTTTCTCTTTTTCATCAAAGCGGCTATCTAGATTGTACACGATACATCTACTTGATGTGTCTAACGCGAGCGCTTGATATTAATCAGAGAAACGAAGAAAAATCCGTCGGTGAGTGCGGCGATCGAAGATGGATGGAAAAAAAACTCTTCCCGTTTCATTCCTGCCCGGCACTGATGGGAGACCCGAATGTATTTAGAGGGACCAGATAGAATTCTTGGATGTGACGGTCAATTTCAATAAAAGTGTTACACTTTATTCAGACGTTTCTGTCGTGTGAAGTGTTCGCCGCTTTCACGCCTTCAACCAACATCATGATGAAAAAAAAGTAAATGGAAGTCGTAAATCAATAACTGAGGATAGCCGGCTATGCTCCGACCGAAACGTCTGAATAAAGTATAACACTTTCATTGGAATTGACAGTCACACCCAAGAATTCCATCCTCTCCTTGTTTACAACAATGGTCAAGAAAACTTCATTATGTATATAGAGGGTGGCCCAGCATCAAGTGACCAAACTAGTAGGGGTTATAAAGGCGGTCCAGATGAGTAAATTAACTCAAAGAATATGTGGCCCCTGAAGTCGCGTTCGGGAGATATGACCAGTTGAAAAAGAACGCTAAACGCCGGCATTTAGGCAACCATGTACACTAAGCGCCGCCATGTAGGCAACCGAGTACACAGCAGGCAGCGGTTAGCGATCTCGTTGATGTGAGGTTGACTATTCGCTGTGAGCCTCGCTCGTGCCGCCACCTAGCGGTTTCGAAAGCTAAATAGCCGGCGTGTGAATTTACATTAGAGGCATACTGATAAATATCCAAATCAGCAAAATATTATCAAATAAGTGATATTTCCATTGTAACAGTGAAGTGAAAAGTTGGAAATAATAACGAGTTGAAACTCCAGTAGTATGTAGCAATATAATATTAATAAATACACAATGAAAACCACTACCTTTTACGAATAAAGGTTTTTATTATTCTACTTGATAGTTTTTGTTTTATTAGAAAAAATTGGTGGCTGTAAATTTACTAAGCCGCAGATAACATGAATAATATTACCGATGCAAAAGAACAAATGTTCTGGAATTTTATACAAAATTTGATATGTTTTAAGTCGTTGCATAATTCTTTCTACATGAATTCGAACTCTTGCGATGTTGTAAGTCAGATCTGTTTCTTCTTTCGAAAATTCTGATTTTTTTTCCAAAAATGGTGGCATAATAAGTAATACTCGTTTACCACTTGCATCAATGATAGATCTGATTTCAGGAAAACCTTTATCTGCTAAAACCACATCACCATCTTCCAATGAATCTACCAAATTCGATTCAATAGTTAATTGGGAATCACCTTTTCTACCACCAGCAACTTTCGATTTGAAACAGATGAACCCAGATGGTGTGATTCCAATCAGTACTTTTGCTGTAAAACCTTTCTTATAATGAAAGTAACAGTAAATACGGTCGTCAACACTTGACGGAACATCTATCTTGAATTCAGTGCAGTCTATGATAACCCGAGTATTAGAGTACTGAGGTTTAAAACATTCCGGCATAGTTTTCTGTACAGCAGCTCTACTTGGCCAAAACACTAAATTTGCAGTTGACGAATTCAAATATTGTAAAGTTGAAAAGAATATCTTGGAGATAGTTGACCGATGTAAACCAAAGAAAATTGCTATGGCTGAAAATGTCAGTCCAGTTTTTATTTTCACTAAAAAAATTAAAAGCCTCTGTTCTCTTGTTATTGTAGATCTTTCCGATGGGTTTTCAGTTTTAGATAATAAAAAATTAAAGTTCTGGAAGTTCACTCCAGCAATATCTAATAAATCTTCATCGGTCTTAATAGATGGAAAACCACAGAAACTACGCTGTTTCCTATTTTGTTCAACTACAGCCTCGTTAAAACCAACCGACTTATCTACTCTATCTGTTAACGATGTGCCGCATTGTACCTCTTCATCTTTCATTTTTTTCCTATTCACAATAGTTTTGAGAGTGGCAATTTCCGGTATTTCAGTTTGAACTTCAGCATCGCAGTAGTTAGTCATGTAAATATATCTGTTACAAGTGAAAGCTTTTGTTTGTTCGATACCAGCAGAACTTACAAAATCTACTTGACACTCTTGATCACTTTTTAAAATTACTTCAGCACTGCTTATATCCATAGGTTCACGTCCACTATTATTGACAACATTGTTGGGGTCGTTATTAACTTGATTTCCAGTATCACAATTCACTCCGATGTTACGCTTGTGAAGAGTCTTTCTTCGGTTCATGAGTCGATTGTACCTATAATTAATAGATACATAGGTTACTATATAAATATCGATGTATATATTATTCAATTTTATAATTATTTTTTTATTTCTCATATATTTACCTGCTCAAAACAGCTCTTTCATTTACTTGCTTTGCATGATAAACTGGAGGGAATAGAGTTGGCGCGTAGCTTGGACTCGCAGGATCATCTGATTTTTTCTTGCCAATGAAATGAGCATTACATATTACATGATGAGTTTTTGGACTCCACTTTGAACCATCAGGACAGTAAAAAACAATAATACTTATGTATTTATATAGTGTTTCATGCAGATAGCATAACAGTTCACGTATTGATATAGTTGGCTTGATTTTAAAAATATAGAAAACTAAGGCATCGAAAGTAAAGTTATGTTACTTACTTTTTTCTTTTCACAGCAGCAATCCATTTTTGCCTTTGAACTATTTTATGTGATGCAGTTGGAAACTTGTAAAATATACAATCACTAGTTTTACCGTTATTTTTGCAGTTAACAACACAACAAGTGTAATTCCACATACCGTCTATTGTTTCTCATACAAAATGCTATCACAACACACGCTGGCTCAACTCACTACTCGCCACCCCGCGCGCTGCGATCGTTTCGCAGCTCCCCTCCAAGCGGCGGCTCACAGCGAATAGGGACTGAGCGTGAGTACGAGTAGCGCTGCGAGTGGCCAAAATTGTCCCTATCGACAGGACTTTCGTTAACTTTGACAAATGGTCTGGCGGTTATTTGTCATCATTTTGTCGAAAGAACAAATATGTTTATCGAAAAAATGCCTTCTCCCGGTGTAATAAAAGTGAAGGTTAGTTGTTGCGCTATCGGTTATTACGATAGTCTCAGAAATACCGATTAAACCATTATTAACTGTCCTTATGCGACAGAACGATTCAAAACGATTGGTTAATTTCGTGCCATGGCGTAACCCCGGAAGTTTATGATTGGCTGAGTCATTGACGTAGACAGGGGAAAATGCTCGTCGGTTGGAACAAATAGAATCGTTTTGGCGCTGCTGTGAATTTTGCGCACGGTCTCTATACTGATGCGGAACATAACGCTTTCAAATTCACGAATTTCGAACGAAAACACTTTTGCCATTGAATTTAGAGCAGGAGTAGAACCGATAAATTCTGTAATTTTTATTTTATTCAATTTTTTTGTTAATTTTCATTTTGTATGATTTAACTTGTGATTTGTTAAATTGTTAGAAGACTCAACGCATCTGCTTCGATTTGAAGTTATTAAAATCTAGGTTCTATATCGAATAAAATTAGCAGACGGCTTGTAGCCACCCCGGTCGGTAGACGGCACTAGGAAACCCGTGTTCGGGAACAACACCTGGCAAGCTGCAGCCTGACGGATAGCCACGGCTCTTGCCCTGCTCTGTAGTTAAGCTGACATATCCAATAAATCAGGGGTTATCAGCCTGGCTTCTGTGCCCAAGTCTGACGAACAGACAAGTTCACATCAAAAAAGAAGAAGAAAACACTTCTTACCAGAATCCCACCAAATACATTACGATAATACCACCAATTGGATTTAATTCAGCACGGATATACACGCGTTGGTTTATTTCTAAACAAAACGGGCACACCGCCAAAGTATATCTAAGTGCTATTGAACACGCGCCTACAAATGTCCTTTAATCGCAGGAATCTTTTCCAAACATGGAAAGTACAAATACTGCCTAAATAAATACTGACAACTATGGAAAAGCAAATGAAAATATGGACATTGATCCTACAACATCTATAGTTTTTACCGGTGCAAAAAGACTAAAAATGTCGTCGACGGAAAGTACAAAGTCTGATAACAAATTCAAAAGCAAATACAGCTTTTACCAAACCAAATAAAACAGATTTAAAATCATCACTCAAAAAACCTGAAGCAAAAAAATGCAAACCAGATGATGATACGACTGAAAAAGACAAAAAATTCGACATGTGTGATGTTCTGCTCCCTGCAAAACAGGCTTTCAACGAAGCATTAACGACGCCAATAGTTAATTTTGAAAGTTTTCCAAAATTTTCCAGCTGAATCCTACAACCACGCAAACGTCATTGAACTGGCAAATAAATGTACAAATAACTTAGACGACCTTGTGTCAGTGATTACTCCACCAAACAATTGTATTACAAATAACAATGTTAAAAGAAGACTTTCAAGAATTAAAAAAAAAAATTGACCAACAGTTTAGTGATTCTGATTTAAGTTTCTCACAAACCTAAAAATTAAATAAACCAAATTATAGTAAAAAACTCAAAATAATCTAAATATTAACTACCTTACAATGAATGACAACCAGCAAGTTATAAATGAAAATCTAAAAATTCTGTTTCGGAGTGCTAGAAGTGTTGCAAATAAGAAAAATGAACTTGAGCAAAATCTCGATGAAATTGATGCATTTATGTGTGTTAAGCCATGGTTATCCGACGCAAATGACGAAGAGAGAAACTTCAATATTGCTGGCTCTAAAACATACCGCCAAGACCACGACTAAGGATGCGGAGCATTTTGGTATTACTGCGAAACAACTTAGCCTTTAAAATAATGAATGACCTGAATAGTCCTGATTCCACTGTCAAATTACCAGGTATATCTATTACTAATGTAAATCCTCCCTTCGATCTAATTCTTTGTTATCGATCTCCTGGTCTCAGTTTATTGGAAAATCAATGGAATCAAATTTTCAGTGATGTTCAAAAAGATAAATATTCGGTTTTTTGGGATATTTTAATGCTCACCATGTCAGTTGAAATTGTGAATATGACGATACAAATGGAGAAAGATTCTGTCATAGCCTAATTAAGAGTAATCTCAGTTTATATAATTATAATACAAATAATCGTATTCAGATAGAAAATCAAAAAAGTCTAACCTTGACCCAATCTTTACAAGTGAAAATTTTACGGATAAGATTGATTATTCAGTTGAGAGCATATTTTATATAGTTGTATGCCGGTGGTTAGGTTAGGCGCGGTTGTAGGTCAGGTCATTAAATTTGGATGCGGGCGAAGCCGCGACGGGGGCAGCTAATATTCTATAAAAGGACAATATTCGAATTTTTGAAATGGAGTGACCGATTAACCGTTAAAAGTGTTAATGACACTCAATATTCATTTACTTTTGCATTTAGCAAAGAGTGTTTACGATTGGGGTCCAGTATCGCGTCACAATGCATATTCTTTTGAATCGGGAAATTGAGATTTACTAAATGTTGTTCATGCTGCGAAAGGCGTTCGTCATAAGATATGCAGGCAAATTAGTTTAAGGTAGTATGTTAATGTTAAAATAGCGCCTGTGTGTGTGTCGAAATGCTTGTTCATACAGTGTAAAATACTTTTACGCTCTCACTGGTACGGCAACGGTTCAAAAAAAGCTACAACTGTATGGACACAGGTACTCTGGTCCTAAAAATAATGTGAATGAATCATATTTGATAAAATTGCAAATTTTTCTCCAAAAAAAAAAAAAAAACAGTCTTACTACAAACTAGAACAAGTTGGTTGCCTATACACGTCATCACTAGAAAATAATAGACGTTCCGAAAACGCCTTTACTAGGTTGTATAATGGTTTATATGTCAAGATAAATCAGTTTCTTGTATATTCATATTATGAAAAACAATATACAATAGTGCAAACAGTTCACACAATAGGTTCGTTTGAAACCAGATGTAGCATGCTTCAAAAAAATCTCTAAAATCGATAATGAATAGATAGCGCATGGACCGTTTGAACGCAGGCTAACCTGAAAGTTGTAGTACTTCTGGTTTTTTTATGCAAACGTGTTCCCTGAGATTTAATTGTTGAATTTTTTTTTTGAATTCTAATTTGCGCGCCAAATTTTGAAAATTAAACGGCCCTTTGAAGAAAATTCTTTTCCTGGCAGAGTTGAGGAATTTTTGGATAGAAAATTAATTTGGCGCAGTACCACCATAAGAAAACTGGCATCATTCAGTATAAAATTGAAGAAAAACTCACCATCTCATTAAAAGCGCTTGTAATAAAAGGCCAAGCTTTTTTCCAAATTTCTAGACTATTGTGTAATCAAGTCATTAAAAAAGTATGTGCGCGTATGGTGATAAGGAAGAGTCTATGTGCTATTTCAAATTTGGATTAATAATGATAGTGTACGAAAAATAAACGTGTATTTACTGCGAAATTATTCTTGAATCAAGTATAATTATTCTTGGGTCAAGAATTACACGTATTCTTGATTCAAGAATATTTTTATTGCTAATTAAAGAAAAGTTATAGATTTTTTTGAACGATACGCTAACCTTATCTATTAATAGTTACGAGAAATATTATTAGTCTTTCCGTAATCCCTAATCCTTCATATTATTAGTCTTTCCCTAAAATCCGTTTTTTAATGTATATTTTCTCTCGTTAATAGAGCACTATTTTCTTTTATGATCAAATAAAATAATTTAAAAAAACTGAGTATATTTTATTTACAAACTTTCAGTTCCAATGAGTTCGCGATTTTGTGAAACAAAAACGCAAATTTTAATTCAATATCGAATCTTGTTTGGGAATTAAAAGACTGTAACGTCGTATTCGACGTCGTCAACGACGGCGTATTGTTCAAGTGAATTCAGAATACACCAGACAAACCGACAGTTGAGTACATGTGAAAGGACGGATATATTTTTCATCAATAAGTTTCTCAAGGAATTTGCTGAATAATTCAAGCACAGCTCGCGATTTCGAACACGATGTCAAGCGTACTGCCCATGTCTTGATCATGAGCTGAACAGTTTGGAAATTGAACACGATTAATCAGTTAATGCATAATAGGGAATGGATTGAATTGAAAAAAAAAATTATGTTACTTGGTCTTAATATACTAGAATTTATGGTTATTCGTCCATTATTTCTCTTCTCTTTTCGACAATATCGATTTTATGACATCATACACCCGTGGAACATGTAAGGTATCCTCGATCGGTCGCAGTAAAAAAGGCTACTCATATTTCTCCTCGCAGCCTTACAATCTTACGCAACGGAACCAGTCTTCTGTCGGACACGCAGTGCAACGCACCCAATCGACTCATAATACGCATTATTATAATTTTCGCCCTACTGACAGTGACAAATATCGACGACAAGAAAGAAAATTGGGTACTTCTCTTCAAATAACGCAAAAGATTACTTCGTGAAATCAAAATAGCGTGTTTTGTGAGTAACTTTATAAATTTTTCTACTCAACATAAGTGAATTATACAGTTTTTATGCATAGAACGAATGTCATTGCTCTTATCGTGAGATGTGAATTAACTATAGACACATTTACCACTGGCTCTTGTGCAAAAGTGGTCAATTAAAATTATTAGAATCAACGTAATTTAAAATTCTATAGCAGTTGAGACAACTGCAGGCTAGTAGACAGGGTATTATTTGAAATAATCCGAAATTTCTTGGGTTTGAACATTTGAGAGATAAATTTGTAAAATTTTATACAAGACACAATACTAGCGGTTTCTTCATTGTGTGATAGTTGAATCATAGCAATAATTTATTCCTGCAACATAAAAATCAGAATAAATTGCTATTTCTACTATGGTTATGATACTTAAACGATATTAGTTGACGGTTTATAATTACTGCCGCATCTATGGACATGAGACGCTTCGTCTTCACGTGAAACGTGATTATACTAGCTGTTTTCAATACGCTTATTTTCAAAAATCTGATGAGCTGGATGAAAATTTAATGTAACTTTACGAGAATTTCTTTTATTATTACACGAGATATTTGATTTTGAGAAGCGATTAAAGCTGGAAATAATTAATGAAGTGAATTTTTGATTTAAGAAAGAATTAACCAAAATGTGTTTACAAAGATTCAACTTTCACCTACAACCTTCTAAAATCGGAACTCAAAAAGATCATTTGTTCAGCATTTATAGATGTTTAAAGATTGATAAATTTCGCATTTTCGCAGTACAATCATTGTTACGTTATTCGTAGCTAGCACTTGAAGATTTTGCTGTATCAATAGAAGTTGATACACCATTAAAATGTACACAATCTCAGTTTTAAAAATCGCACTTACAAGTTCCGATACGGTTATTATAAGCTATGCAATTACAGCTTGAAGTTGTTGGCTCAAAACGTGAAAACAAGATTTCACTAAATTCGCTGCTTATGAAGGATATTATTTTGAACATATAAACTTTCACAATTTTTTGAACCAATTGTATCTTCAAATCTATCCTTTAAACATGATGGTTTCACAGTTTAAACTAATCTATAGCAAATTTTAAGTGGCAAGTGGTGTTCCATAAAAATTATCCTAAGTCACATTATGTTTACATACATTTCCATTACGGATATTGAAAATATATTTTTGGTCCAATCGGTCAGTGCACCACTTACATTAGTTTCGAGTATCTGTTTCGAAAATTACTCTAGTTCTAAGATCAGAGCGTTGATTAATAAATGACAGATACGTGGAGTTTCATGTTACGAGTTTGGATCAAACATCTTTGCTGTAAAATGAAACCTATTCATTCGATTAGCATTGTCGGTAGCAGAAAGAAAAAAAAATGATCAGAGTCACGAATCAAAGAACTTAATTTTTCATTAATTTGCTTCATAAACATTTGCAGCAACAACTTCCTTTGGGAAGACTTTTGAAATACATATTTTCGGTGCACGGAAAAAATGTTTTCAGAACAATTTGATTCCAACCATTTATTTCCGAACTGAAATTCTTTGCTAACTGAAATACAATGTGGATTAGAAAAGGCACATTTATAGAATGACAATGTAAATGATATATTATCACATCCAATATTTACAATTCTAGGAATCAAAAATACTGTCTCAATGTGTCAAACTTCGCAAACATTTTTCAAATATTTGAAACAAGGCACTTCAATAGAAGCAAATACCAATTATTAAAATAAGGTGATGCTTGCTATGTACACTATATGGATGATTCACGCTCAAGTTTAAAGGGTTCGGATTTTCGACTCTCGGCTTCGACTAAATTTTTTTTTTTATTTTTTGCAACATTAAAGTATGTGAAAAAGCAATTATTTGGTTTTGCACTCATTTATTTTGATTGACAAATAATTTAAAATTTCAGAAAATCAGAAGTAGTCGACTTTTTGAATATTTTGTTTTCGAAGACAACGCGGTCGAAGAAAAAAATTGCTGCAACGTTAAGTATTTGATTGCGTCCAAATTTTTTGTACAAAATACTCCGCACTACTGTCCTAAACTGTCAGGAAATATTATACGAAATCGAAAATTCCCAAAATATATTATTTTTGATTCTAATGGTTCGTTTTGAATTAAAAAAAAAAAAAAAAAGATCCAGCGACATCGCCAAAATTTTCATCCCTCAATCAACATGGGGCGAATTTTCATCGACGAAAAATATCTAAATGAATATTGAGCAAATAATTCTGATGTGAAGAAATTATTAAAATCAATCCTCGTTGCCTTACATTCTTCTTTACAAAAAGAAGAAATCAACACGAAACGTAAAGAATCAGGGACGAATGTAAAGGTTGGAGTTAGTTGGAACCTTTTTAGGAGATAAAAAATAAAGCATGTTGTAGGGCGGTACGCCCAAAATGAAGGAGGGTCACTTAAGGAGCGAACACATAGGGCAGGATTGAAATTCTGAGTTTCAAAATTTTCAAAAACGTCACAATCCCCTTAATCTAATCCGCGTAAATTTTCTGTACACTGCTCCATCAATGAGTTTCATCATGGGATTTTTTGGTAATCTGGTTTGTTTATCGTTATGACATCTGTCACAATTGGACTATACTTATTCTCAAGTTATTGTGCGCGTGAAAGCATGGTACGGTAAGAAAATTTTTACTAGCAATACACTTCAGTATTTTCCGTACCTAGCGTAAGTTCAAAGGATACCTTTTTATTTTCTCTTATTCTGCAGACAAAAATCACTTCTACATGTGCATATGTGTTTCAAGCATCAATAACCATTGGTTTAGAGAAAACGTCTAAACTTGTGCCAAGACGCTCTATGTCAGGTAATGATGCTTACATAAAACAATAATGATACAATTCAATTCTTTGCTAAAAATATTATTTGCAAAATGCCTGTTAAGTATAGTCAACTTCGAATTTTTTATCGTGTCACTAATTTATTATGATACGTGTTGATTTCTTTATTCTTGCAAAGAAGCTATGTATACTTGATAAGAAGAATTGATTTTTATATTTTTGGTCCGAAAAGGTATGTTTAATGGAAAATTCGGATGAAAACTGTATTGACATGAAATTCTCGTCACTCTATCCAGTTTCGACATCGATTTTATTATTTCCATATAGCCCGTTATGCCGTTACCCATCATTTTTATGTGACAACAGGTTACATAAAATAGAGCATTGTATATTCCATAAATTTTCCAAACAATAGTTATAAATCGAAGAACATATCAAACCATGAATGTTGTTGACACAATGATTCGCAAAACATATAGCATGCGTTGAGTTATACAAAAATTTCCAATCCATGTGAACTTAATGGAGGCACTCCCTATAGAATGCCAAATTTTAGCCGATATTTGAATTACTTGACTGAACGTGGAAGTTTGTGCTCGTCGATCAGCGTGTGCAGGTCGAGATACGCGTGTATCTGGAACTGACTGAAAAATTGTACATGATAACTTAATCTCGCTCTGATAATAGATGCTGTCTTTGTAAAAGGATGCTTATTACCGAGGATATAATTTTTTATAATTTGATCGCACGTCTTTCAGATATAATTTCATGTAAATTTATCTGATCATATAAGAACGTTTTTCCCGGATAGGTACTGTGGTTAACAATAATACGAATTGACGAGGCCGAAGATCAAGGTTACACATGGCTGTACTTTTGAATTACCACCCTCCAAGTTTTGAAAGAGGCAGGATACTATGTATTATGTGCTCAAATCTGCCTTTCGATCTATTAAGATGGGTTTCCACTGACCGAAAGTCTACGTCATCAAACGTCCGGTTAATTAACACTTTATCTCGAAGGATATATACTAAAGAATATCGAACCGTTGCCGGCCTCAGAATATCCTGGCGAGATATCCTTAATGAAAGTACCTACGTCACCTACGTTACGAAACATCCGGATGGAATTTATACAGATATATCAGATATTGGAAACTATTTTGGTCTTTCTTGCTACACTTTGGCGGAAGTGCTCGGCTGATTACCCTAAAGGGGTGTACTTTCAGTATCTCACCTATGTCATCGAACATCCGTTTTTCTTTTCTTTTTTATTGTAAGGTTGTAAACGTCTACTATAAAAATATTTTGGTCTGCCTAAGTAAAAATGGCGTACATGCGTGGCAGACCAAATGTTCCAGTGATTTCATGCTTTCACAACTAAAGACAAAAATTTTATACACAATTTGAAAAACTTGAATTCAAGTCTCATCCCTTCTTGCTGGCGATCCTTGGAACAAAAAATGTTACGAACCATTCTTGTCAATAAGATGTGGCAAAATGCTACCAATCCGCGATCCGTTCATCTTTCTCCATCAGATTATGGTTGGTGTTTAAAAAATAATTAACTTACACTATTGTGGTGTAAAGGAATGCCAACACCGTTACGTGTTGGTAATGTAATTATAGATGGTAAGGAATGAAGTGAAGCTGAATTAGACGAAGATGAAGATTCAAAATGTTCTGTAGATATTTACAATTCCGATACCAACGAATAAGTAAGGCATATTAGTTTTAAATGATAATTGCACAATACTGTATTTTCTCGTTTCTCCTTGTTTATCACACATTGCATATTTTATAATACTGTTATTTTAATTTTAATACTGTAATGTACATTTTCTCGTACCTATTATTATTTCACGCTAACTTGTTATTATGGTAAACAATAAATTTCACACAACACATGATGTTCTTTTATTACTTGGATTGCATGACTATATTGCATTTATATTACATTTTGATATTGCATGATGAACAGTATTTCAATTGAAATTCTTGATAAGGCAAATAGTCCTGTAAATCTGGTCTGCCACGCATGTATGTGTGCCAGTTTTTACTTAGGCGGACCAAAGAATTTGTATAGTAGACGGCTAGAACCTTACAATAAAAAAGAAAAAAAAAACCGGATGTTCGATGACGCAGGTGCGATACTGAAAATACACCTTTTTAGGGTGGTCAGCCGAGCACTTCCGCCAGGGTGAAGCAAGGCAAATCAAAATAGTTTCAAATACCTGATATTTCTGTTTAAATTTCAGCCGGATGGGTCGTAACATAGGTGAAATACCTGTTTACGCTAGGTAAATTACCTTAATTAAGGATATCCCGGCAGGATATGCTTTGGCCGACCAATGGCTCAATATTCTTTAGTATACTAAAGAATAGGATATATACATATATCCTTCCAAATAAAGTATTATGAAGTAACTAGATGTTTGATGACGTAGACTTTCGGATAATGGGCTCCCACCCTATATTGCACTACTCACATTGTTTCTCCACTGAAAAAACTTGAGGTAGACGCCCAAAGCTAGTATTCGCTGTGCAGGTAGTTATAAACATGTTGGAAGATAACTCTAATAAGTCATTTGCTCAAGTTACCGGTTGCGTCCATGTGGTCAATTATGGCACCCTGCATATAAAGAAAATATTGGCAGACGTGTAGCTTACTGATATTAAAATTCTGTGTCTAATTCTAAATCTTTTTGCGCGAGAAAACAGAATATATGGTAATTTTCAGTAAATTTTTGGTACGTTTAAATATGGTTTTTGGTTTGTTTGAGACGTTTGAAGTGTTCAATAAATTTAAAAAAGTCGCCACTGTTACATCCGGTGTATTACTTGGGTGTGCCTTTTTTCGAAATCACGATATAACTAGGACTCTCAATACGTGAAGTGTTTTTCAAAATTCCCTTTCAACGCTGTAACGAAAGCTACAGCCGTAGATAGCATTAAAATATCGTATTGCCTAAACCGGCGAGTTCCACCCCTCCTGGCAAAAATCACGTAGAAACCAGCAACGATCTCTAGTATAAGGTTCAACTTTGTTTCTTCTAACTGGTACCAAGAACTGAGACAAGAGACTGCTGAATTAGTATCAGCAGCGCTCAGCCTAAGAACATCTCTCTTTTTGAGACAAAATTATCATCAATAATTAGGATAAACCACTAACTTTGAAACCACCAAATTAAAATAGCTTATCTGTTAAGATGTGTGGATGAATGCGTGAGAATTATCTTAAGATACTTTTTGTCAACATCTTGCACGTGTAAGCGACGAGATTGAGAAACGTCGGAACACCATCGAAGAGCGCGAAGTAACGCTGACCGTGTAGATTTCGGCACCAGGAGGTAGCCCTCGCACTTCATTGGCTAATTACCGTTGTAACTTATTGCAACTGCAGCTCCTTGGACCCTCAGGCCCAAGAAGCCATGTCTTTCGTCTGTCAAGTCGTGAAGTGCGTTAATGTCTACCTGGATTAGCCCTTTCGAGCAAGAGTAGCGTTGGAAAATCTTAGTTGTGACCGGCCTAAAGTCTCGCGCTAATTCGTCAAAACCGAGCATTCAGTTATTCTGTTAGCTGCAAAAGACTCACTATCTTCTACGTTCCAATCTTTACTGTTCTTTACTAAATCTCATTATTTCGCGAATAGCAATTTTCATGATATTCGATTCTCGTCAATTAAATCAAGTTCGGCCCTGATTCAAACTGAATCAGGTAATATTAAGTGCTTATAATAATAACGAATAATCGTTAAAATCATTTTCAAAATATATATATGTATATACCGTGAGTGAACCAAATTGACTTTTTCAAACAGTAGCTTTCGATAGTAGAGTATCATTCGAAATTCACAAAGCTAAGTGCCTGACGTATTAAGAATTTTCATCTCTTCAAGCTCAAGTAAAAATATAATGTGTAGGTGAAATGTTTACATCTGAAATTCTTGCTTCTGATGCGAAGCCACGTAAGACAAGCAAGGCCGTCTAATAAATGATATGCGGATGTGCAAATCATTGTTTTACGAGAAGAATATTGTTGAAAGAATGTAAATTCGAAAATTTGGTGATTACGAAAAGTGCCTAACGTTCATCATCGTTCGGATTCATCAACCCTTCCAATCTCGAGTTGAGGCTCTCCCCCAGAATTCTAGGGACACCGACCTACACGACCGACGGCTCTCAATCTCGCCGAACTTCGCATCTAAAGATAAGTTAATTCGAGTAGTCTTCTTCAACATCATTCCAAATTTTGCATAACATCTTATTGAACAAAAACAAGTGGCAAGCTTCACTAGCCACTGTCGAACATTCAGTACTGTTTTCTGAGAATATCAATATAGGTTTTCTCATAGAGTTTCATAGCAAAATTCAGCAAGATAGAATTGGCACCTAGCTGCAGATAATAACCTTGGCTATTCAGAGGACACTCTCCTCTCTTCAGCTCGGCCCCCAAACCATATTTTTGCAGGTTCAAATCAGAGCTAAATAACAGATATGATTCTACGGATCGACTGATCCGTAGCGTAGAATTGGATTGGTAACATAAGTTACGTTTAATCTAAACAGAGAGATACCATCTTAATAATAACCGACCAGAAGTAGAAATAATAGTCGTTCAGGATAGATGTTTTTGACGAGCATTATGTTTAGTTATACAGGGACAATCTCTTGAAACTATACATACAATGCGCATGCGCCAAATAATTCAATTTCATTGGTCGCTGAAATCGGCCCGCGGCGATGTTTTCGTCTGCTGAGCAAGGCGCCAACGTACACGAAATGAAACAAAAGCTGTAAATCTCTCGCGCGTAAAGCCGTGGATTGAGGTTATGTTGCTATTTATTTTGAAGTAGCGTGAATTGTCACAGAATAATAGTATCGTACAGCAATACCGTGGTCGATATCGGAAAATATTCAACCTACGCAATAAATAATTGAACGAAAAAGCAAATATCAAATGATACAGAAATTGGATGTTATTTATTGAAAGAAAAAATCTTAAATTCAATGCGAAATGTCATTAACAAGTGGGAGTCTGGACAAACAGATGGTAGGTAAGTAAAAGCAACGTTTATTGTCTTACGGGCTTGTCATCGGAAGCAAGTATTCAAAACGGGTAAACACAACATCTACACATTAAAGTCTCCTTATACATCGTGCATGTAGAGAAGAAACTTCTTATTCATTCAATATTACCACCTGAAATCACAAGTGGCGATGATCTTTGTACGTATGATAAATTGAACAGGCAGATAACAGTAAACATTAGAGATGTAATTATTTTGACCGTATCACCTGTTGAAAGAAAAAAAATTTCATTGTTATTTCTAATGTAAGAAATAATAAAAGTGATCAAATAAAGTGTTACCACCAACCTGCTGCGTTTCTTCCGAGCACCCAAAATTTAAACAGATTTCTCATTTCAATCGAATGAAGCCAATTTTCAAAGAGCATTAGCATCACCTTTCCGAGTCACTACCTCGACTGTTTGAGATTCTAACCTCAAAAATTCGTATGAACTACATCGCCGCCGCGCCGCCAGAAACAGAGTTTGACAGCAGAAACTCGGAGTGGCTAGCCTGCCCGAGCAGCCGATAAATCTCGCGCATGCGCATTGTACGTATAGTTTCAAGAGATTGTCCCGGTATACTATTCATATATCATTAAAATAACCCTACATTTTGAAAGAAGCGTAAACGATCGAATTCAGCTAGTTCTACAGCTTCTCTGTATTTGAATATGAATTCGTCCGTCGACGTTATCTATGTTTAAATTCAGACATTTTATGATTATACCATTTTTGGTTTTTCTTTTATATCATTGATTCATTTCATAATTAATTGTTTGAAGAAAATACTTTATCTTCTACCAATCAAAATCATATTCAACCATTTATTTTGAACGATAACCTATCCCATTTCATTATAAATCAGCCTCAACCATTTAAACAACTCTCACAGACCTGTATAAGACTAGGCAACAACGTACCCACATTACTGGC
This sequence comes from Neodiprion lecontei, assembly GCF_021901455.1. Taxonomy (NCBI): domain Eukaryota; kingdom Metazoa; phylum Arthropoda; class Insecta; order Hymenoptera; family Diprionidae; genus Neodiprion; species Neodiprion lecontei. Next base: position 8,388,718 of record NC_060266.1, read on the forward strand.
TTATCGAGAGGTAAGTCTTTCTCAGTTTTAATTTTTATTCATTGTCGTTACGTGGGAGCATCTTTGATCATGCATAATCATCAAACACCACCGCTCAGCACACGCTCATCCCCATGTAACACCACATTATAGGTTGCTGTCGGAATACTCGAAATGAAAAATAAGATTTTGAAATTTTCGAAAAATGCCAACGATGAGATTGGTTTGAATAATCACTAAAAATTAACAGTTGTAGAAAAAAATATGCAAAAATTAAGGAATCCTTTTTTGCTATTGGAGAATCATATAAAAATCCTGAAACACATCAAAATGCTTCGGGCAAATCATTGGTCGAGTTGACTTGGAATGGCCCATATGTGTGTTTGTTTTCAGTTACTCTGGATTTCCATTATGGACTTTTTTTTTTAGAGAAAAAAAAGTTATTGCAGAATCGTACATGATATTTGAAGGAAATGAAATATTTTATGATCCGATCAAAGGGCATAGCCGGATAAGCAGGTCGAATCGGCCCCCGCTGAATTTTTTGTCGGTACTTCAGGGATCAATTTAGACCCAAATGAAAATAATTCAGTGAAAATTTCAGCTATTAATCTTAAACGGTTTCCGAGTAATTGAAAAAAAACCTATTTTTTAGTATTTATTTTTTTTTTAATAGTAAAATTAAAAATTTTTTTTTGCTGATTTTTTTTTAAATACTCACGAGTAAAAGCTGTGAAAAAATTTTTTTTTATGATTTCTAGACTAATAGCCGATTTTTAAACTGAAAAACAAAATTACAATTATTTTTTTTTATGCCTATTTTAAAACATGCAATCACCAAATTTGGACAGAATACGTCTTTTATACCCCTCTGTACTCAGGAATTTTTTCAATTTTTTTGGTTTGGTGCAACGTCATGAAAAAAATTAAAAACCAATTTTTTGTTAATTATTTATATTTCAACTGCTTAGAACACTACTTACAACTAATTATAAAATGTATTTATTCATAAAAATATTCATCAAAAACGTAAGTGGTCATCAAAATATTTGTTAATGTTTTCGTCAATCTTCATCGCTGTCTTCATTAATAACTACACAGCGCCCGGTATTATTGAAAATGCGACTTAAAATCTCTGCTGGTCTTACAATTCTCGATAAATATCTAGCATGTGATAGGTAATAAATAATAGCTGCTACATGCGAACAACAACCAACTGTACGCCGACCGTTGGCACAATCACAGCAATATCGAGAAATTCCGTTAACTCCATTTTTGCCACGATGATACTTAATGAAGCAGCGATATGTTTTTGCATTAATATGCCGAGATCTTACTTGAAATCTAAGAATGTTTTCAGCCGATCTTACGTACTGAAGGCTTATATTATTATCTTCATCCATCATCTCAGCTAAGTATGACACTGCTTGAGAAAGCTGGTATGATCCTTTTAAGTCGCATTTTCAATAATACCGGGCGCTGTGTAGTTATTAATGAAGACAGTGATGAAGATTGACGAAAATATTAACAAATATTTTGATGACCACTTACGTTTTTGATGAATATTTTTATGAATAAATACATTTTATAATTAGTTGTAAGTAGTGTTCTAAGCAGTTGAAATATAAAATAATTAACAAAAAATTGGTTTTTAATTTTTTTCATGACGTTGCACCAAACCAAAAAAATTGAAAAAATTCCTGAGTACAGAGGGGTATAAAAGACTTATTCTGTCCAAATTTGGTGATTGCATGTTTTAAAATAGGCATAAAAAAAAATAATTGTAATTTTGTTTTTTAGTTTAAAAATCGGCTATTAGTCTAGAAATCATAAAAAAAAATTTTTTTCACAGCTTTTACTCGTAAGTATTTTGTTACGGGGTAGATTGCGTAGGCTCCGATGAGCGGTAATCGGAGCTTACTCCACGCCCAGCCAAGGTGTTATTTGGCTATTGTAGGGTCCGTTCACGTCGACTATGTACTCGCGTGCTACTACTCCCAATGCAGGAAGGGAATGGAATAGAAAGGGATCGGTATTAAGGGAAGGTAAACGATTTAAAGTATATGATTGTTTATTAGTGGTCAATGCAACGGAGTCGGTCAAGGGAAAAAGGGTATGGTCTTGGTTTAGAGGGATAGGTGTCTTGCTTGAGTGCTGGGATGGATCTGCCTGCTTCTGCCGGATGTAGCAGGCGAGCTGGCCGCGAGTTACAGGAGAACCTGCTGACTCGCGAACGATAAGGGTAGACTACAGAGCGTAAGGTAACTAAGAGCGTGGGAAAGGAATATGAAGTCTGGAGGACGTAACACGCCCCCCCCCCCCCCCCCCCCCCCCTTGGGGAAGAACATTCGGTGAGGGTACGAAATAGAATGTTCGGAAGGAAGCGGAAGGCCATGAAACGTAGTGACTCACTTACAGAATATTACAAAGAAAGGTCTTAAAATCTAGCGCCTAGATGTTAGTGCGCGTTTAAGTGGGTTAGTGTACATTTGAATAAAAAAAAATTTTATAAATGACATCTTATCGTACTGAATCACTTACAGAATATTACAAAGAAGGGTCTTAAAATATAGCGCCTAGATGTTAGTGCGCGTTTAAGTGGGTTAGTATACATTTGAATAAAAGAAAAAAAATTATAAATGACATCTTATCGTACTGAATCACTTACAGAATATTACAAAGAGGAGTCTTAAAATATAGCGCCTAGATGTTAGTGCGCGTTCAAGTGGGTTAGTATACATTTGAATAAAAAAAAATTTATAAATGACATCTTACAAATGTGGTGGTATATATGATAGATATTGTATATATGATAGATATTGTGTATGTTATAAACGAAACTTATGCAACGTGCTGATGATTATATTATGGCTGCAGATTATTATGGGCAGAATAAGGCAATGAAAGAATATAATTGCTAATAGCGGAGGGCTTAGCGCCAAACTTCGAGTGGTTCGGAGCTATCGTTAAGGCTTTGCTCGGGGAGCAATTTACGCGGCTTAGGTATGCCTAGTTCCGTCATTTCAATTTCCGATTGGGTCCGGAGCAGCGACGAAGAGCGAGTAGGCAGGTCATCGGGAAATGGTATTATTTCTAGGTGCGGGTGGTGGATGGCATGGCGCGTAGAAATTTGGGGTTTTGTACGACGCGAGTGAGGGATATGTTTAAGGCTGGAAATAATTTGTTCTGGTGATAGAATTTTAGGTTGGACGATACCTTTTTGGGCTAAGGGGATAGCGTCTACTAAACTGGACAGGTCAAGTTCGTATTCGTTCAAGCGTCGGTCCAGGTCAATTAGTCGGTTAAGTGTGCCAATTTCAATTTATTGAAATGGACGATTTTAGTTTTTCGGGGGGTAATCCAAATTTCAGCGTTAATATTGTCAATTATACGAGTACGTTTAATCGTATACACTCCTTTATAGTGGTCGTCGAATTTGGATCGGGTTTCGTTCAGTAGATAGACCTTTTGACCTGCTTCGAAATTTTGGCTGTTGACGTTACGGTCGTAATACGTCTTGGAACGATGCTTTGCTTGTTGTAGGTTGGACGCGGCGTGTTTTCGTATGCTGGATAGATTAGCGATTAAGTCTAGAAGGAAGGAATCGTAGGAACGAGTATACGCGCTGGCAGGGTTCGCGTCTGTTGGGAGTCTGGCTTGAGAGCCAAAAATTAGTTGGTGGGGGGTGAAGTTAGTACCTTCGTGCTTCGCGGTGTTATAACAAAAAATTGCAAAGCGGATGTAATCGTCCCAGTCTTTACCAGCATCCGTGTAGTGTTTGATGTGCTCAGTGAGAACAAGGTGACTGCGTTCTAGCGATCCGTTAGACTGTGGGCGGTAAGCTGTGGTTCGTATTTGCTTAATTTTGAAAAGTTTACAAAGATGTTTGATGACTGTGCTCATAAAATTCTGTCCTTGGTCTGTGAGTATTGCTCGAGGAGCACCGTAACGTGTAATGTATTCTTTTGCAAATGCTGCGCCTATAGTTTTGGCGGTGGCATCAGGTAAAGGGATGGCGTCCAGGAATTTTGTCAAATTGCATTGTATCGTCAAAAGATATTTGTTGTTCGATTTAGTAAGGGGTAGAGGTCCAACAATATCTAATGCCACTTTGTCGAATGCATCGGCAGGCGTGTCCGTTATCATCATTGGCAATTTGGTTTTTACTCTGACCAATTTTTTTCTTTGGCAACTCTCGCAAGTTCTTATGGAATCTTGGATTTGTTCTTTCATACGGGGCCAAAAATACTTTTGTCTAATGCGGTTATATATTTTAGTGACACCTTGATGACCGCCGATCAACGATTCGTGGCATTCTCTGATTATTTCTTTTCGTAAACATTCGTCTGGGATGACAGTCGTGTTTCGACAAAGGATGATTTGAATTTCTAAGTCTGCGAAAATATGGGATAGAAGTTTTCGGATAACGCGAGGATCGAGAGCGTCTAAACTGTCATCGGTTATCGGGAGGGCAAGAGACTTTAGGTTTGAATCGGCTAAAGCCGTTTTCAGTTTGGACAATAGCTTGAAGATATCGTATAGATTGCTTTTATCTGAGCCTTTTGTTTTCAATACTAGGGTGAAAATACGTCGACTATTGTGCTTAGATTCAATGATATCAAATTTTCGCGGACGAGGCCTCATTACTATTTTTGGGTCAACCATATTCTCGCCGGCAAGTTGGGCTGGTATACCCTTGATCCAAGCGCAGTCTGTCGATATGAAGTGCGCATAGTTGGTTTTGAGCATCAAAAGTCCATCATTGGTATCTTTGACATTGTCCGATACTGGTATGTCGTCCAAGTTGTCAATAAAATATGCGAAACCGTGAGGGTCATTAATTTGATCATCGTTAGTGTTGAGAGCACTGTCATGGTTATGGTCAGTAATTTCCATATGGGAGTCGAATTGTTGAGTGCACGTATAGTATTCAGCGTCCGTGAGCAAGTCGGAACTGTCGTCGTTATCAGAGGTGGGCGGGAGGGGCGAGGGGGGAGGGGAACAGGAGTGTAAGGAAGGGTTCGTCGGCCTGGAAGTAGCGGGGGAGTATCTCCTAGCGGGACGCGGAGGCCCGACAGGGGGGGGCATGATGATGTCAGTGGGTGGGGGTGGAGGTGGAATCGAACGAGGTGCTGCAGGTTTGGTCGGACGTTCCGATTCCTTTCGGAGATGGCGGCGGGGGGGTAATCCAGATGTGGAAGGGATAGGGTCAGGGAGGTTAGTACAAACGGGTGGGGGTGTAATGCAGGGGCGCGCGGTGGCAGGAAGCGGAGAGTCGAGGCGGCAAACGGTGATTCTTATTTTCGAATTTTTAAAAACGTAATGGATCATTTTGCGCACCGCGCTCCATTCTAATTTGTCGAGTCCGCAACCTATCAATGGTATCGAGACGGATGTTACGCCATCTTCTTGCAAGGTTTTCCTAAAGTTAACCAAGGTGTCAAAAAAAACGTGGGGCAAAGGTTTGTCACTGTATTTGGACTTTGTAACTAGGTTATAGATTTTCCGGTTTCCATGTACCACAGAAATAACGTCAGTCACAGTCGGGTCGAATTCTCTAAGTTGTTCGCGGTTTATGAATTTACGTTCTGTCAGTTCTGAAGCGATTCCTTTTGACATTTGGCAGTCAGCCGATATGCAATGAGCCAAGTTATCCTTTTGCTGTAAAAGGTCAGCTTTTATTTCTTTGATACGTCTATTACGCATGAGAGGAAAAGTTTCGCTTTCTATGAGGAAATCGCTATAAGAAGGCCCCGGTAAATCGGTGGCTGGACAAAAGTCATCGGTACCTGATTCAGTTTCTGGGGTCTGTAAGTCATCCGAGCTAAGGGAAGAATCTGAAAAATAGCTCAGGTATGGTCTTTTATGAGGCCCAGGATTTGTTGAAGAATTTGTTTCGCGATGGCGTTTAGGTTGGCGATGTACTGGGATCGGTGCCGGGGTAACGAGGGGGGGTTTGAGCAACGGAGTTTCTCTATCGCTGAACTCATCGTCGGAGAGATCAGAGGAATCAGCGGAAACAGAGGAATCAGAGGAGTGTATCGTCCTACAGGGTTGTGAGATTTTAGGGTGTTTCAGCGGAGCTGGGTTGGTGGACTCGTCTGTGGTCTGTCGAGGGCGTCTGGGGTACTGATGAGTCTTTTTAGTGCGTTTTTTTGGTTTATCGCTAGAGGCTTCAGTCGTTGGACGGGGGCGTTTTGCATCTATGGGAAGAATTTGAGCGGTGTCGGGCGGTGCGTTCCTGGACAGAGCGTCAGCGTTGGTATTAGATTTTCCGGACTTGTGTTTCGTATCGAAGTCGTACTCTGCCAGTTCTAAGCTCCATCGTAATGAACGGGAATTAGGCTTCTTGACGCTTTTTACCCATTTGAGTGGCTCGTGGTCTGTTATTAAAGTGAACTTCTGACCATAGATGTAGGGGCGGAAGTGATTCATACTCCAGTAGGCGGCTAAGAATTCTTTATCAGGTACCGAGTAGTTTAATTCAGCGGGCTTGAGGGCTCGGGATGCGTATGCTACCGGTAGGTCGGCACCGTCTTTATCTTGACTGAAAACTGCACCTATCGCGAATTTTGACGCGTCTGTAGTGAGCGTGAATGGTTTGTTGAAGTCCGGGTGTTGTAGAATTGGTTCTTTGCATAAACAATCGCGTAAGGTTTCAAAGGCAGACTGGTGTTCGGACGTCCAGATGAAAGGGGTATCCTTTTTTGTTAAATTGTTAAGGCATTTAGCAATTTTTCCAAAATTTGGAACAAATCTTCGGTAATAACCTAAAAGGCCAAGGAACTGTCTAACATTTTTGGGACTTTTGGGGACAGGATACTCTTTTACAGCTATTAATTTACCAGGGTCAGGTTTTACTCCTGACTCAGTTATGAGGTGTCCGAGGTAAACGACTTCCTTGCGCAAGAATTCGCACTTGTCTGGCTGTAGAGTTAAACCAGCAGCGGTTAGTCGCTTCATTAATTTCCGAAATTTAATTTCATGTTCTTGCAAGTTTCGAGCGTAAATAACTATGTCATCTAAATATACGAACATCTCGTTGCCTTGTAGGCCTAGAAGGACTTGGTCCATGAGCCTTTGAAACGTGGCGGGGGCGTTCTTTAGTCCGAAGGGCATACGAGAAAATTCATAATGGCCTCTAGGTGTCGAAAATGCAGTTTTCGTGCTGTGATCCGGATGCATGGGAATTTGGTGGAACCCGGAAGCAAGGTCGAATGTGGAAAAGTATTTAGCTGAGCCAAGCTGGTCAAGGATTTCCGTGATATCGGGCATGGGGTATGCGTCGCCGACTGTTTTTTCGTTAAGTTTTCTGTAGTCGATTACCATACGCCATCGTTTATTGCCGTCACTATCCGGTTTTTTTGGAACGATCCACACCGGGGAATTGTACGGAGATGAGGAATGTTTAATAAGATTTTGTTTGAGTAGTTTATCAACTTGGGATTCGATTTCGTCTTTGTGAATTTTGGGAAAACGGTATTGTTTGGTATGAATAGGCGTATTGTCCGTCGTGGGGATAGTGTGATGAGATAAATTGGTGTGGCCTAATTTATCACCTGGGAGATAAAAGAGATGGTTAAATTCTGTTACGAGGTCAAATATAGATTGTTTTTCGGTCTCATTCAAATGATCAAGATGTAAGCTGCTCTTTAGGACGTCCAATCTTTCTGACCTACTGTCAGTCAAGAGCACTGTTGCGGCACCGGGACAGGGTGTACTGTCGTCAGGGATAGGAGGATCGGATTGCAGTTGCGCGAGGTCAGTGGACTGGATGGGGCAGGAGGGGGGATTATTAGTCGGTCGCGATGTACGCTTGGCGGCAGAAAGAATTAATGAGTTGCGGAGGAGAGGGCCTGGGTGCGAAACGAGGGTTTTGGCGCGGGCATCGCTGTGGTGGTTACTCGATGCAGTGGGCGTAGCGTTGGACATGACTGTACTCAGTGGCTCGTCGAACTCGTCTAGGGTTACTGTTGGGGGACTTATCTCTACGGCAGATTCGTTACAATTGAACGCGTACGAGTAAGCGATGCCGTTCTGGTTTTCAACTAACGCTTCACCACATAGAACATTGTTGCCTAAATCGATGCGTTTAAGGTAACCTACTTTGGTGTCTAGGTTCGCAACTATTAGTGGGATGGCTTTCACGGTACGGGCCTGTATTGTAATTACGCGCGTTTTTTCGGGCGCGGACGAGGGTTCATCGAATTTACTAAAGTGGATTGGCAATGAGGATCCAAGCATCACCGAGTTTGAGTTGAAAGAAATAGTTGCTTTCTCTTTTCGTAAGAAGGGCTGGCCTAAGATGCCGTCGTGCGGAATCGGAAACGAGTCAGGGACCAAGTGAAAGGTATGGGATTTATTATTAAAACGTATTTCCGTTTTTGCGATAGTTTGCGTCTTTTTGTCTGTTATACCAGTCAGCGTCAAACGTTCGTCGGTTGTTCGTCGTATGAGGGGCCTAACGGAACTTTTTTTGACCAAGTTGACGTCTGCACCGGTGTCAATAATAAATGTAGATATTTTTATTAGCTCGGGGGTGTCGATCGAAATTAGTGGAGGGTCAGCTGAAGCTGTTATGAGGATATGACTTGAAGATCGGAACGCTAGTTGTTTGCATTGCTCGCGGGCGCGTTCTCCCCGCGGGCGATGTTCCCGTTTAAATGTTTATTTGAGCCTGCATTGCCTTGGTTATTACGCGGAAAGGATCTACATCGGTCTACTGTGTGGCCTCTGCGATTACAATTGTCGCAGTGCAGTTCTTGGTTTACGTTGCATTCATTGTGGAAGTGGCCCATTCTGCGACATTTTGTACAATATCTTTTACTTTCCAAACGGTGACATTCCGTGATGGAGTGACCCTGGTGGTTACAAAATTGACAAGTGCTGGGCAGAGCATTAACGTGGTCAGCAGAACTGTTGTTCGGATGGAGTGCTTGGGCGTAGGTTCCGGGTTCGGTACGAGGCGCTGGTTGATAAACGTAACCACGTGTGGGCAATGACATCAGGGGGGGGGGGATAGAGGAGGCCGCGGTGGGCACCTGAGACGGAGGAGCAGTATGGGGGGGTAACGGCAGACACATGGGTGTAGAGGGGGTAAAATAATGTGCAGAGAATTGCATCTGACGGTTAATTAGCTCGGCTTCTTCACCTTCGGCGATGCTGACGGCAGTTTCGAAGGTTGGTAATGGTCTGATAGTAGCGATTCTCCACTCCAATTCTGGCCGAAGCCCTTTAATAAACGATCTAGAGGTATCCTTCTTTAGATCGTTCAGTAGAAGCGTTGCTAAGTCTGGTGGGTGTTTGGCTATGATTGCTGTGCTTATTTCTTTTGATATTGCTCTTATTCTGCACGAGTAATCTATGATGCGCTCGTATGGTTGTTGTGTAATTCTATCTAATTGAGCAGATAACTGGCGTATGGGGATATCCGGGCGGTATGCTCGGCTAAGGGCAGTTATGAGGTCCTCGACGTCATTACAATTAATGCCTATTAAATATTGGGAAGCGGGGCCTGTAACCTTTGATTGCGCAAATTTGGCGAAGGTCATTTTATCCGAAGCTTTTATAAGAGTCTCTACGTGACGTAATTGTTCTACAAATGAGTCAAAGGGCATGTTGTGGCCGTCAAAGGGGGGAATTGTCGGCAAGACATCTTTTACTGACCAAAAATTTGAACCGGTTTCGTTAGTTGGTGCCATGTTGATTTAAGCAGGGTATTGCAAGTACAGGAATAAAAATATCAACTTAATACTAAGACTTAGAATAGACTTACAGGGCGAAGGTAAACGCAAAAACAGAGTACAGCATGGTTCTAGGCAGCTGGACGCAGGTGAAACTTGAAGAGGCGATACACGTCATGCGTCGGCACGAGGAGGGTATAGATGAGGTACTCCGTGGCGTGTTGATAAATAAGTGTGGTAATCCAGGTCTTAGGGCGATGTCACTTTCGGGTCCAGGTTCTCGTCTCAACAGGGTTGCAGGAGTCCGAATGAGCGGGAAGGGTCCATTCAATATTTGTCGGTTCGAAGGGTGATGTGTTCAGATGCGGTGTGCGGCTTAACTTGGCTATCGCACTGAATTTCCACTCGCTACACAGTTATTCGACGTCATACGTATCGATGAATTTCAATAGTACCAAAATGTGACGGAGTTTTTGAAATTGGGGACTGTTTGCAGAGCCTGTGTCCGTGGCGAGTTGAATAGGTTCTGCATGCCTGTCACAGTACCTCGTGGGCCGGAGTTCGTTCGTAACACGGCTATCACTGATTGATACGGCGCACAGTGGTCCGAAAGCCCGAATTCTTGGCCAAAACTAATAACTCAAATATTTCTCAGTGAAAATTGCTAGTATTACTATACCTATAGTTTTTTGGCCTGCTGGTTTCGAAAATGAATGCAAAAATGCGAAATTCAAAATGGCGGCCCCAAAATGGCAGATGTTTTTCGCGAAAAATGATACCAATTCGCTGAAATTCATACTAGTAATGTTTTTGGGGTCGCTGATTCCGAAAAAAAAAACAAAAATGCAAAATTCAAAATGGCGGCCCCAAAATGGCGGATGTTTTTCGCGAAAAATGATACCAATTCGCTGAAATTCATAATAGTAATGTTTTTGGGGTCGCTGATTCCGAAAAAAAAAACAAAAATGCAAAATTCAAAATGGCGGCCCCAAAGTGGCGGATGTTTTTCGCGAAAAATGATACCAATTCGCTGAAATTCATACTAGTAATGTTTTTGGGGTCGCTGATTCCGAAAACGAATGCAAAAATGCGAAATTAAAAATGGTGGACCGAAAATGGCGGGAATATTCCGTGAAAAATGATACAACTTTGTTAAAAGTGATATTTTGTAAATTAATTTCTTTAATTCTTACACATTTTTTTCGATGCGAAAAAAATGTGGTGCTTTATTGAGCAGTTTAACGCCCAAATTTTCGATAAGGTCATCGAGATTTTCGTCCCATTCCTCATGCACGGCATCAAACAGTTGCTGTCGTGTCCACTGCACAACCTCCATCTTGGATCCTATCATTGAAAATGCAAATATTTTACTTACTTTTAATAATTTATAAATTAGAATTATTCACTTTCGTGATAATATTCAGTAGTGCGAGTCCAATGAAATTGAAATTGGACACTATGTACATTACATCAGATACATTTGTAACAGTCCTCAGGTATATGTAAACAAAAGAAAAAGTCTGCATCGCCGCGCTACACTAATCCCACGAGGCGGGACACGAGGCTCCGACCGAGTCGACAAAACACTGCTTCAAAGAATGCTTATTTTTGACCAATGGAGCAAAAACGAGCAGGCGATGCCAACGGTTTCACATTCTCTATACTTTTTCACACTAGGAATCGTTGAGATCTCCGCAGGATCTCCGGGGATCATAACTAATTCTCTACAGATAGTAATGCAATTCAATGAAATAGGTTATTTTGCAGCACTCGTATTGCATCATTAATATCATCGCCATAAATTCCGAAACTTGGTTCTTTCACAAAATTTATGTAATTCACTTACCTTGAGGAATAATATCCATTTTGGTTGACTCGATTTTGATGCAAATTGAAAAAACTATAGCCTTTTTTATCCCGCGCTCGAAAGCGTGCACACACCACAGTCCCGCGCGAGTCTTGACAAAGGTCACTTTCGAGGGTTTACCACAGGCCATAGAATGAATATAAACATCTGTCCTTTTGGATTTCAAAGCTCTAATGTTATCTATTGACAAATATGTGAAGCTTTACCTCGGATGATAACTTTCGGTTTTGGGGGTTTTGGCCAGGAATTCGGGCTTTCGGACCACTGTGCGGCGTTAGAAATTTTGAGCACTGAACACTTTCGTAGAAAACATGCAGCACTGCACTGACGGGTAGGTCGACGGGCAAAACCGCTGCCACCAAAATGTTACGGGGTAGATTGCGTAGGCTCCGATGAGCGGTAATCGGAGCTTACTCCACGCCCAGCCAAGGTGTTATTTGGCTATTGTAGGGTCCGTTCACGTCGACTATGCACTCGCGTGCTACTACTCCCAATGCAGGAAGGGAATGGAATAGAAAGGGATCGGTATTAAGGGAAGGTAAACGATTTAAAGTATATGATTGTTTATTAGTGGTCAATGCAACGGAGTCAGTCAAGGGAAAAAGGGTATGGTCTTGGTTTAGAGGGATAGGTGTCTTGGTTGAGTGCTGGGATGGATCTGCCTGCTTCTGCCGGATGTAGCAGGCGAGCTGGCCGCGAGTTACAGGAGAACCTGCTGACTCGCGAACGATAAGGGTAGACTACAGAGCGTAAGGTAACTAAGAGCGTGGGAAAGGAATATGAAGTCTGGAGGACGTAACAATTTAAAAAAAAATCAGCAAAAAAAAATTTTTAATTTTACTATTAAAAAAAAAAATACTAAAAAATAGGTTTTTTTTCAATTACTCGGAAACCGTTTAAGATTAATAGCTGAAATTTTCACTGAATTATTTTCATTTGGGTCCAAATTGATCCCTGAAGTACCGACAAAAAATTCAGCGGGGGCCGATTCGACCTGCTTATCCGGCTATGCCCTTTCACTGATTCGAGCGACAAAGGACTGCACACATCTGGATGGTACACTTGGGGACAATGAATCTGAGACAGCTAATTTTTTACACTAGACAGTTATGTTGGCAACGCAAAAAAACTTACAGCGCCATAGTCGGCTGAACGCGAAACAAACTCAATCACAATAAACATTACACAACCTGTGACCGTCGAATCTAACCTTAGAATACGTGTCAATCTAACAAGTCATTACCCTCACGAAAAAAAACCCTCAATTTTTGCGGGTAAGCCTCAAAATTTGGGGCTTCACCCTGAAAGTTGCGGATAAACCCCTAAATTTAGGGGTTCACCCCCAAAAATTAAAGGTAAACCATCATTAATGGAAGGTTTATCTCTAACAGATGGAGATTAACCCTCAACAATTGAAGGTTCATTCCCAAGTGTTGAAGGTGAACCCTCAATGTTGAAGGTGAAGCCTTAACGTTGAAGGTACACCTCCAACGTTGAAGGTAAACCCGTAACGATAAAGGTCAATTCCTAACAATTGAAGATTCAATCCCCAAAACATGAAGGTACACCTTCAACGATGCGGGTAATTCATATCTCCAAAATTTAACTGTTGGTAAATGTGAGGGTGAACTATCAACATTGCGGGGATTGTCCCCTGCAACCCCAAGGGATACATCTAACTCTCCTTGAGGGTAAACTCTGAAATTTGGGTGTCAACGCGAAAATATAATATGTAAAATATTGGCGGTGAACCCTTGATTCCATTGCAGGGTAACATAACCCGTGAAATTTCCAAGGTAATTCTTATGATACTCGTTGAAGTTCCATTAAATAACATCTGAAACGATCTATCTATAGATTATTTATAGCAAAACCAATGATTTAATTTGAATTCAACTTTCGAGCAGCTCACTGGAATTAAGCCATCGCATCATATAGTATAAGGAGCACTATTGATATTGTATTTGACGTACCTTGCATGTCATTATGCAACGCTCCAAAAGAATACTACTTAGTTTTTTCAGGGCTGAAATTAGAAATCATAAAATACACTATATATGGGGATTCCTACGTCAACTCGGTGAATCAAAAACATTGATCCTCTTTGATTTTCTCAGTGATTTTTTATATGATAGTTCTTGGAAATTATCTGAAAATTATCGAATCTGAATATTTTATATATTTTCATATAGTGTATATACATTGTATCTGTACGCATAACATAAAATTTTATTAACGATTATTTTTCTACGTGTGGATACATTTTACCCTCCTTCTATATTAAACGCGAATTCGTATAGATATACAAGAATTTAATAATGTTAATATATAATTTTCGTGGCATTCAGTGATAAAAATGAATATCCAAATTCATGTGTGATAAATGTATATGATTGCCTCAAGATATCAAATGAGAAATAACCAGACAACTTCTTGATTAGTCAGTTTCTATTGTATTTACTAATGGTGTGCGATGCACTTTTGTAATACCGTTACATCTATAACCCCAATAAAATGACATAATAAGCTCTTTACTCGAGAATTCTTTCAAAGTGAATCCTCGATTGGGAGGTTCACCCTCAACTTGGAGGTACACCCTTGACTTGGTGGTTAACCCTCACTTAAGAGGTAAGCCCTCAACTTGGGAGTAAACCCTCGACTTGGGAGTAAACCTTCGACTTTGAGGTGAACTCTGAATTAAGGAGTACGAATTTACCCGTTAGAGGTTGAGGGTTATTTTGGGGGTTGTTTTGGGGGTAAAATTGGGGGTTTTTCTGTAAGGGTATCCTCGCGGTATTTTAGTGGATTGAGTGTATTTAATTGGGGATTATCCGTTCAATCGATTTTTGGAAAATCTAACTATTTATTTACACGTTGGATATAAGATATTTGGTTACAAGATTACAAGTTGTATAATTCGTTGTTCATATATTTAAATCGGTATTGTAATGATGTTCATATTATCTGTTAGTTAGTTTGTTGAATTTGTCAGAGTGTGAAATAGTTATTTGTTAGACGGATCAATGAGTAGTTGACTTGATGGTCAATCAGGTTGAGATATTTGGTCAAGACTTGAGATTGTCAGGTGTTGTCCTTTTGGTTGACTATCGAAGAAGGAATTTGGAGGATTTACAGATATGTGGAGGGTGTAGGAGCTTGTTGATTCGTTTATTTATCACATTGGTCGATTATGGTAACTGGTGGGAATTTGGAATTGGTCAAGAACTTATAACGGAAGTATTTGTGATAGGAGTGAAAATCTTTTATGTAGGATGGAAGTGGCAGCATTCAGGTATGTCTTAAACTTAAACAATACGCGACTCTTTTGCATCTTTGCGTACCTGAAGTCCAGACAGGGTCCACCTCTGGCAGCCAAGTTCTGTAAACGGGTAAAACCCGAGAATAATTAAGAAGTAAAAAACCCACGCTGGAAGTCTTGTACGACTGGCTCTTTACTTATTTAGTCATTGTTCGATATTTCTTTATTGTTTAGGGTCGTAGTTCCTTCAGCGCAGCATTACCTTGCCACGTGTGGGACTTTTGCCTTTTCTAGATGGCTTGACCTGACTTGTGATTTATCTTCCACAGAAGTACCAACCGTAAAACAATATATAGATTAAGAAAAGACTATTTGTATTAAACAAATTGTGTTGATGCATAACAAGTAGGATGGATTATGCCTGATACTTACAGCTAAGAGCGTTCTGAAATGACAATAACACCTATTGATTTATGCGTGGAATAGGCTATCTTGTACACAGGATAAGGTTCTCGGCTAGTGGCTGGTGTATTGATCTAAAGGAACAAGATACCAATGATGTTAGAGATTTGAATTTCAGTGGTGTTTCAATAAGTAGTATTTTGAAGATGAGGTACTATGGCTATGTAGTTCATAGGAGAACTACCATAATTCCCTCTGCTTTGTCTAGTTGTATTTTTCTTAATGTTTTGAATATCATTGAAAAAGTTGGTAGTGCATAAAAACATCAGTCCTGACACGGGATAGTAAATGGATCCATTATTTAAGCATCTGGGTCTTCATGCCCTGAGTAGAAGAGTTTTGTTTTTGTATTGTTTCCTAATGTAAACAAGTCGATTGATGCAGTGACGAAGTTATTAGTGATTGCTTTCTAAGCCCAGCCTGGTAGTTTCCTTTCGGTGTCTATTTTTAAACGTCGGCATTTTCTGTCTACGTCTACGGTTTCACCTGAAGGTAATGAAGCGTAAACCCATATTTATTTTGATTCGCACTATTGCCATAATTTACGGACTAGGTCATTTATTTGTGGGTATTGGACTTCCTCCACTTTGTTAATATAGGCAATTGCTGTCGTGTTGTCTATTCTAATTGTAAGTGATAGTTCGCAATCATTAACTTCTGATGCGAAGCATTTTAACTCAGACAATGCTGCTAGCAGTTCTAGTTTGTTTATGTGGAGATTTTTCCTAGATTCTTTCAAAAATCCTCCCGTATTTTTTCCTTGTCAATGAGCATTCAACCTGATGTGGAAGCATCAGTATAAATTGCTAGAGTGAAGGTATTTCTTCGAATTGCGTGGCGGATAACACCAATGTAATTTGGATTTTATGTGGTTTGGTATTTTCACTTTTTAGTTTATGTTTTGATTGTTTGATGCCTGCACTTTTACTTTTCCTCACTTCATCAATTTGCAATATTCGGCTCTATTTCTGCGTACGCTAATTCACCTATACCAGAATTCATCTATGAGGTATAATAGTTTAGGCTTCTTCTATCTCGATAATTTGATTTTTATTGACTCTGAATCTCCAATAAATCCCAAATACTGACAATTAGAGCTCAGGGAAAATTGACTCTTTTCGTAGTTACTGATCATTTCTAGGGAAGAAAGCATCTTTATTGTTCGAAGTATGTTTTCCGAGCATTTTTCAGAAGTATTTCTCATCCATAGGATATCATCAAGGTAAATCGATGAAGTCCACCTTTTTTTTTCTCAATTTGGTCACGATTGGTTTTATGATTTATGTGAATATATGTAGGGTCCATGATAGGCCGAAAGGAAGACATGTAAACTTGTATAGCCTTCCTTAGAACAACCGAAGCCATTTACAGCTTCGTTCTGCTACGGGTATGAGAAAGTACGCATCTTTGACGTCAATATGATTCTGAACGCCATTGAAATATCCTCTGGCCAGCCTACGTATGTCAATTATGATGATGGTGCATATAATATGGATGATCATTAGGAGTGTGCGGGTACCCGAAATTTCGAGTACTCGAACTCGGGTTTGGGTCGCGTTTGCATCGGGTCAGGTTTTTTGGCAATCCCGAAATCTTTGAGTAATCCGAAGTCTTCGGGTAATCCACTAATGGTCGGGAATCCCGAAATCTTTGGGAAAAACAAAATCTCCGAGAGACTCATGGCAAAATTTTCGAAAATTCTGCAACTTTCGGCAAACCCGACAGTTTTTCGACAGAATCGAGATTTTTGGGTACCCGAAATTTTTGGGTACCCAACCCGACCCGACCCAAAGAATTTCAGTATCCGCACACCCCTAATGATCATAAATAGATTACGTAATACTAGCTTACATAAGTACTCCAACACTTCCAAGTGATTGCTAGAACGTATTTCCTAGTTCAGTTCAGGATGTTTTCTCGATCCAACGATTTCTGCGACAGCAAAATTATGAGACACTCCATTTACAAACGTTTATGCCTGATATGCTGTAAAAACACTATATTTTACGGCATTTTACGTCTTTCACAAACGAATTTGATGTAGTACGCCTGCCATTTGACAGACCGCCATCTTTCTAATATCCGGTCTTACGGATAGTAAAGGCCCAAAAGCATTATCATTCTTGGAAGTTGGAGAACGTCATTTTTGGTCAACGCCAATAATTTTCCTACACAACCATAGGCCACAAATTAGTACATTATGTAACAAGGAAGTGAAGTCGACGAGTATTCCCGCGGCTCGGTTTACTGTCCGGAGAGTGGGATGAAACCCCGAAATCGTGGCTATAAATCGAAAAAGTGAAAATTGAATTCGGGGAATTTTGATCAGTGGGCTGTGTACAGAAATGATTGGTGCATTCAAAGCTGGAAGGGTAAGGTGGTCCATTTTATACGTAGCTCACTCCCTTAGTTCAGTCAGCCTTCGTACAAAGCGCACGTGCTGCGTGAGAATACTGAGCAAAAACACCAATCCTCGAAATTCCATATCTCAATAGTGAATCCGATTTTAATTCTTCAAAATAGATTCTACTCCTGAAGGTATGTAAAAAATATTTATGTATTAGTTAAATTGAAAAGTCATGTTTATCTGCCTAAAATACGGCCGTGTGCGGTACCCTAGCCATAACGATATGATTTACGAGACTTCGACTTTCAAATGGACAAAAAGTATATTATCGTCCACTATCGGCCAACTATCTAAGTTGAGGTCTTTAGGTGAGTCTATCAGCTATCGGAATCACCCCCAAAGTGCCAGCGGTATCCTGCTGGAAAATGTGGTTCTGGCTGTATGAACATAGCTTGAGCGAGGACGAAGCGCGCTACCCCGCACGGGCAGATGTTTAGTACGTACAATAGGAAACTAATACTGGCCTTAGCGTACATAGGGTGTCCGTAACAAAGTAGTGCAGTTATTCTGGATTCATATTGTTTTTGATAAATGTTACTCATGATTTGATAAAATTGAAATTTATTTTTGTTCATTTACAATATCTTAAATATTTATGTACTAATTTTATGTATTTTAAGAAAAAATTCAATTTATTACATGAGTTGATGGTACTTTATTCAACATAGTTTACGTTCAATATTTCAAGTTTTCATATGCAAATCAGTTTTATATCACCCGTGGCTTGATTACAGAATCGGGTATCGACGACGTTATACTGTATACACGGAAGGCGGTTTTCGTTATGGTGAAAGGGCGTCTAAAGTACACACTTGTCGCTCTATTCGAACACCTCTCAGCGAAAATTTCCAAGAAGAGTGGACGTTTGGTGCCTATACTGGGCGACATGAAGCAGTCCTTGTTTAATCACTTATCAAGTATTCTTTTCTAACGCTAATCGGGATGGGATAAGTGAGTGAGAGGGTGAATGCATAAAAACCACAATTTTCAAGTACGTAAATAAATAAATAAAACGCCGCAACTTCCGACGGTCACGTGGAAGCAGGGTAACGGGGAGCGTCCGAGATGGCCCGTAACCCTGCAAACAGCGGTCCCGACATCTTGGGAATCCAACGCTGAAATGCTCGGGCTACGGATCTATCGTTGCGTCGACGCTCGCCCCGGGAACGGGTACCTCCAATCACCAGAGGATGGCCCGCATTCCCATAAATCAAATCTAGACACGCGCGAACCTTGAAACTACGCGGAACGGAAGAAAATCGACGCATACGAACGAACGCGGAAAATGATGATGTACTCGCAACGCACGGGCAGAAGGAAAAGCTTCACAACACGTCCTACCTATTCCAGCACTCGATCCTAACTAACTCACGCTATACCCCCACTAACGAAGCAGACGTCCGCCAAGAGCATGGCGCGCGCCTCCGGCAGACCCCGCTTCCGCACAGAAACCGCTGCCACGCGGCTGAGAACCCTCAACGTCGCAGGGCCCGAGCGGGACCGCGAGATTCGAGCGCGAACAGTCCTTTTCAACGTTGTTTCACACAATGAGAGGATAGTGGTAAACAGTCAATAGGCATGAAAATGATTTTCACGTGAAATATGCGATAAGGCTCAATGTGCACGTGTCCTTTTCCGTACCTGCTCCTTTTCAGGAGACACCTGCACTGACCGCGACCGCTACAGATGGTCGCCCTTTTGTGGAGTTGGAATCATTAAGTGAAAGATCGAAACGGAGGAAAACCGACGAAGTCCGTGCAACGTTGACTACGAGTGGGTTGGCGTATGCCGTTCAAAAGAGCCTTCGATCTGCAGGACAACTGGATGCTGCGGAAGTCGTGAAAAATGCAACGCTGACAAGTCTAACAAGAGCTTTGAAGTACCGAAAAACTTTGGAAATAAAACCCGAAGTTACATTATCTGCAGATGCTGTATTTTC
This sequence comes from Neodiprion lecontei, assembly GCF_021901455.1. Lineage (NCBI taxonomy): Eukaryota > Metazoa > Arthropoda > Insecta > Hymenoptera > Diprionidae > Neodiprion > Neodiprion lecontei. Next base: position 8,408,314 of record NC_060266.1, read on the forward strand.
TTATTTGGTGAACCGTAAATTGTCGAAGAGTGACTACCAAGCACCGAGATCGCTGAGTATTGGACAGCATTGCCGTATGGTTTCTCCTTAGTCCAAAGTAGCAGAAGCAAAAAAACTGTGTTATCCACCCCGTATGGCTATTACTATTACAGAAAGCAAAGCAGAAGTTCAGTTATAGGCTTTACTGGACCATACAGTTTAGCGTATTATATTACTTCGACGCGAAGTTATTTCCAGTATTGCTGACGAAAATGTTAAAAAGATGTCCCTTATCTGCAAGTGGGGTTGCGATGGAAACTCTGGACAAAGTGAATATAAGCAGAAGTTTCAAGATGACAGCATTTCGGATTCAAGTGTGCTCTGCACTCCAGTTGTATCATTACAACTCGTATCTGTCGATTGTAAATCGAATGCCAAAATTGTGATTTGAAAGAACGTTGGGCCTTCGTCTTCTCGATTCTGTAGACCACTAAGATTATAATTTCTGCACAAAAACACGGAACCAGACCAGACGAAGGTACTTGTTCCTTGCGGAACAATTCTAAATCATATTGAAATCTCAGTCGAATTTAAAATGATATTAACAATGATCAATGGGAAAGTTTGCAACGCATTGACATCAACGAGTTCTGCTCAACGTTATTACTTATGTGGAGCTACATTCAAAGATTGTTATAACATCGATGCTCTTCATTAAAGAAAAGTCAGAAATTGAAAATCAAAAAATGGCAAGCATGTACTAAGGAAGAAAAGCGGATTGTACAAGAGAGGAAGAGGGTTGTTCGAAAAGTTTTTCGTACGAAATTATGACTAATCGTGGATTTTCCGGAGCCTGGATTCGGCAGCATTAATGATGAGAACGCGGCTCGGCGCTTTTTCGAAAATTCAAGTCGATCTGCTATGATAATGGAAGTCAACGAAAAATTAATCACACACTGTTACGCAATACTGAAAGGTATTTCGAATGATCATAAGATTAATCCTTAAAAATTTCAAGAATATCCGGTAGAAACTGCATGCCTAATTGTCAAACCTCACCCGTAGTATTATATGCCTACCTCAGCGCACAAACTCTCATCCATGGTCCGCAAACAATAGTTCATGCATTGTTACCAATCGGCCAACTATCGGAAGATGCTCAAGAAGCTCGGAGCAAGGACATCAAAAGTATGTGAAGAAACTTGTCACGAAAGTGTTCGAGATACAAACCAATGGAAGATGTTTGGAATCGGCTCATGGTAACATCTAATCTGTAGATTTCCAATATCCGTAAGGTGCCTCAGAATAAATTGCGTAATTTATCTACAGAAGCTGTAGAATTGTTACTCCCACCTTCAATAAACAGTCAATCTACAGTAGAAACTGATTCTGAATTCGACGACGAGGAATCTGACAAAAAAATTGTTTCCTAACAATATTTTTTTTTATTATACGTATTAATTTCTCTGAAGTATTTACAAATAAATTATTGGCCATTTTCTGAACAAATAAAATTCTGGTGAATGTTGACCTCATGTGTGCAATCAATATCCTCGAGAACCCTTCTATATCCATTACCTAAGGAATCTGACATCATTCCACCACATATGTCCATCATTTTTGACTCGTCATTTTGTTTTTGAAATGTTTGACTTTGGATTAATAATAAGCGACCCCAAATACCCCCAAGTACAGACTTTCACCCGAATTGAATGCGTTCCCGATTTATGGCAGCGATTTCGGGGTTTTATTCGACTGTGACGTCTGAGTGAGACGAGAAAATGATAATATTTCCTGCAAACGCGGGAGAAAAGTGCTCATTTTTCTATCACAGATGTGTGAAAGCAGTGAAAAGGAAGTAATATGCCACTTTCTCAGCGCTTTTCAGGTCAAAAAGTGAGCATTATTTTTGAGTCGGGAATAAAACTAATATCAGAACTCGATCGAACAAGACTACTTCTAATACGATCATAACAATGTGATACCCAATCATTGTTACAATTATTTTGTCTTGGCGATTGTTTACAAATCTCCAAAAATTACTGGCAAAGGCATGCTGAGGATTTGGAGCGCTAATGTGATAATTTTCTCTAAATTTCGAATTAAAATTGTGCACAGGAATTTGGAATTGATGTGGAGTAATATAATACCAATATTTTGTTGCAGCCTTGTTATTGTTTCTGAGCTGATGAAACAGAAGAGTATTGAAATTAACTAAAACTTGAAATGGTCATTACGGAAAGGACGCCGTTAACTCGGCCCACAGACTCGCCTAACTATACTGAATTCTCCAATATACTGCGAACAAGAACTTCTAGAGTTCGGAATTTCCAGTGCTGTGTCTGTGCCATGTTACTGTGAGTGTATAACAATCAATCTGTTGTTTTGTCAATGGTTCACTTAATTCAGCTGTTTGCTTATAAATGAATGTCGTGGAATTATCCATGTAATAGGCCTTGGATAAAGTTAGATGAAATGCACCCACAAATGTATTTTAAATATAAAGTAGTAACTATTTCATAATTCTGTATTTTCATTCCGAGAATGGCAATGGTTTTCTCGATTGTATTTAAAATATATGGTAAACTAAGAGTATCCTTTGTCACATATCGTGTGTTTGGCAACGTAAGGTTGTAACCATTAGAAATATCGTTTTATAGGCTCCAAAGTAGGTATCTATGATTGTAGTCGGACTGAAATTATCAAAAAATGTGTGATTCAATTTAAATTGAGATTTCGGAGACAAAAAGTCAAGATAATAAAGGTATTTTCGGTATGTTCCAATGGTAATTCTTTAATCGTTTTACTCTGAGAATATGCGATTCTCACGGAAAATTCCCAAGTTTCTTGATGGAATTGCATACATAATTATGTTAGTAGCTGAACGTCGAAGAAAAAGTTTTTGTATGGATAATGTGTGTATTTGGTTGTTTCTAAAGGTCTATCTGAAATTCATCCACAATTTAAAAATAGCAGAGTTTTCTACAAAAGGGACATGACATTTTTTTGTTTTCGATATCAGACAGTGCTAAAAATTCAAATATGGAATTTCAACGGAACAATCAATCATATTTCAAATCGCATATGAGGTTGTAACGGTTTTCTCTTTCGTTGCGTATGTTGCCGAACCTCTTTAATGAGCATCAATTTGAAATTTCATTTTTTTTTCATCGTTTCATTTCGGGAATTGCTAGTCACGTGAAGGAAAACTAAAGATACAAACTTTGGAAAATTGAACCAATTCTCTAATAAAAGATATTTCAGTATTCTTACAACTCATCTCAGTCACGATTTAAAAGTATGAACACGAAAATCGGAAAACGAGAAATGCCGTTTCGTGTATGTGAAGCAGGTGTAAAACTGCTATTTTCACGCGCATGTGTGATCGGTCGAACATATAACTTTGTACCAGTTTTACCGTTTAATCGAACGCTAAGTTGTATATCCGCCAACTCGTAAAGTGCACATGAAAACTGCAATCACTTGCGTCCGCTTCACAAGAACAATGGGCGAATTTCCGAAACGAGAAGAAATAGAATATCATGTGTAAGACGAGAAAAATGTGATTTCACTTGTGTGATTACCAGCCTTAGCAAACCAACACTAGTAGCCGTTTCTTTCACTATTATTGTTAGTTAGTAATGTACTATGTTATAACACTAGCTTGGAAAGTATCATTTTCAAAGTCAGTTGAGCGCGCGTAACGTATCCCATTACCAAACAGTGCAGAAAAACATCGTTGAGGTATCTGTGTGAAGAAAAAACTTTTTTTTCAACAAAAGTCTTCTTTGATGAAAACGCACATCCAAGGATATTGATTTAGACACCGTATTATTGATCGTAAAGGTGCTTGTCCACGTGAAAATAAGTCTTGAGAGTTGCTTTCGAGAGCAGTACTCCCCACTGGATATGCTTCTGACAAGGAAACTGCTTGAGCTGTCCCCATCCAACTTCGTACATTTTATAAATAATTGTTTCTTGTTGTTGTTATTGCCTATATTGAGATTAGTCTGGGAGGTCAAAAACAAATGTAAATAAAGGGATGGGTAAGAATTTGAGTCGTTGGTCAATTAAAAAAAATAAATGAAATAAATGGACAGGCTTACAAAAAAAATGACGAGAACGATAATAAATACGACTTCGACTATCAATTGAATAAATTAAATATACATAAAATATAAATAACATATAAATAAAATGTAAATGAAATATAACTGAAATATAAATGAAATGTAAATAAAATATAAATAACATATAAAAACTCTTTAAATCCTGTCCATCGTCAAAAAATTAAAATTACACATTCATTTAAACATTCACAAATAAATTAAAACAAAATACGCCCAAATTAACACATACTGGGATATAAAATTGTCTATGATGATAATGAAAAAGTTAATAAGTCATAAATAAATTAAAAATCACTCATCTCTTTGCTTTATACTTGGCAGCAGCTCCGTCGTGTAATTGTCCAGGTGATTTTGAGAGTCTTTCGATGAAATTTGAAATCCACGGTCTTCTTAAGTTTTCTTTACGGCGATTCCGTAATGCGAAAAAGTTTGTAAAAATTGATGATGCCTTGGATATCGTGACTTCGTTTTGTTTTTTATTCTTGACTCACACGTTAGGATGCGTACGGATATTACTGGCGATTTCGATGTGTTAATTTAATTTAAATTGGTGTTAACAATGATTAAACAATCACTACGGGAAATTATAAACCGGTTGGTTGGGCGTCTTCCCGTAGATTCGTTCAAATTCTGAGCCGTTTTTCCCGCCTGAAGCCTAAAGTGAGATGGCTGTGCTTAGCAAAATTTCGCGGGCACTTTTGAACTCATAATATCGTCACAATTTGAGAATATGTTATCTTCATCAAAAACCTAAGCAGCATGTGTTTTTTTGTCGATGGAGAAACGGTTTAAAGGGGTGAAATCAACCCCCAAGGTTGGGCATTCTCAGTAGTTGTTTCATAGTTTCACATACCTACTTCCAGTTGAGATATTTGGATGAAACCAATTGGAGAATAATTCCTATGACGAATAATGAAAAATGCATTTTGGCCGGTTACGACGGGATTGAATAGTCGAAAATTATAGGGCTTGAAAGTTAAAAAAATCTTATAACTGAAAAACTGTTGTTCGTATTTTAATGAAATTAATTGAATTAGAAACAGTAGAAAAAAGTAGGGGATGTGGTTTTTGCATTTCTCGAAATAACGTCACTTAGGGGGTGAACTACCCTTACACGCGTACAGCCGAATTCCCATTAAATCGCACTATTTTGCTTCAATTCGTCCTATTTAGCATTACAAAGCTCTTTCTAAGCAACAATTTAGGAGCTTTTTCGGTGCAATAAATTTCGGTTGCATTTATAACAAATACCAATCCCATAAATTACTGAACGGTTTCGGGCAGAGTTTCTTTTACAATCGTGAAATCTTCCGGAGCCCGGTATTTTAGTAGTTTGTGAGGTTACTGGAATCGATTCCGAGCTTACAATTTTTGAATCAACATGGCTACTGTTGTAAATATTAAGGACTTTAGTAGATTGGTTATGAGAGTTCTAGACCCAAACATGGCGGCGTGCCCCCCATGCCCCCATGCCCCCTTCTGCCCCCCCTCCCCCCCCCCAATTTTCGATGGCCATTTTGATTTTTTTGATGGCGGCCATTTTGATTTTTTTGATGACGGCCATTTTGATTTTTTTGATGGCGGCCATTTTGATTTTTTGGATGGCGGCCATTTTGATTTTTTGATGGCGGCCATTTTTATTTTTTGGATGGCAGCCATTTTGACGGCGACTATGATTTTTTGACGGCGGCCATTTTGATTTTTGCTTAGTCAGACGAGTGGCCATTCACACAGCGGCCATTTTGATTTTTGCTTAGCCGGATGAGCAGCCATTTTGATTTTTCATCGTCCGGCAGTTTGATAATATGATTTTCGCTATGACGTCATCAGCATAATCGGCCGATTTTGCCGTCGGCCGAGCAACCATTCAGACAGTGGCCATTTTGATTTCATCGTCCGACAGTTTGATAATATGATTTTCGCTATGATGTCACCAGTTGGCCGTTTTGATTTTTGCTCAGTCGGATGGGCGGCCATTTTGATTTTTATCGTCAGACAGTTTGACAATGTGATTTATTTCTTGGTCGGACGAATAGCCATTTTGATTTTCGCCGTTACCCGTAAACTTTCGCGCCAATAGTTTGCCCCAGGCGAAAATAATATTTTCCACATACTTCGAATACATTCTTTTGCGTTAATCGACCGGATGGTGGCATCGCAATTAGATTTCGCGTTAATAGTTTGCCCCAGGCGAAAAATAATATTTTCCACATACTTCGAATACATTCTTTTACGTTAATCGACCGGATGGTGGCATCGCAATTAGATAGACAGGGAATGCTGATGACAATCCGCAAACTTTCACGCTAATAGTTTACCCCCAGGGCGAAAAATAATATTTTTCGTGTACTTCGAATACACTCTTTTGTGTTAATTGACTGGATGGTGATGTCGCAATTAGATAGGCCGGGAATGTTGATGATGATTCGTAAACTTTCACGCTAATAGTTCACCCCCAGAGCGAAAATTTTACACTTGAAAAATATTAATAGAATTTATTGTAGTTATATATATATCGAATTACAGTTGCACTTAATTTTAAGTAAAGCTGGGGATGTAGATAGGTCGGGAAATGTTGATGGCGATTCGTAAACTTTCACGCTAATAGTTTGCTTTTACTATCACCCCCCCCCCCCCCCCCCCCCCCAATTCTCACGATCTATCCGCTAATTGTACACTTAGATAGGCCGGGAATGTTGATGATGATGATTCAATATATTTCGAATTACAGTTGCACTTAATTTTAAGTAAAGCTGGGGATGTTCGCCGCAATTAGATAGGTCGGGAAATGTTGATGGCGATTCGTAAACTTTCATGCTAATAGTTTGCTTTTACCATCACTCCCCCAAATTCTTACGATCTATCCGCTTATTGTAGTTATATATATATATATATATATATGTAATAATCTTGATAATTGTACTTCTACTCCACTTTTAAAATAAAAACTCAAGTTGGATTCTGAAATAAAAACAGTTTATTTTAGTATTACAATCACAACTTCTACAGTTAGCTAAGATATCAATACAATGTTACTTACCTGAAATAAAAACAGAAAACAACATTAAAAGTTTTTACTCCAGGTAATGTACAGTAGTTTGTTCAAGTTTTAATAATATCCTTAATAAAATGCACAATTATTGTAGTCGTAAATTCACGTACTTATTAGGTTAGAATTTTCAATATCACAGAGCCCATAGAATCCGTAATCACAGAGTAAGTTATTATGTATGATGACGATAGACAACTCCCTCTATAACACTGGTGGTAATGGCGGCAGATTCAAATTGAAGTAAATGAGAGATGTCATTTTCTTTATATATATATATATATATTTCGAATTATGGTTGCACTTAATTTTAAGTAAAGCTGGGGATGTTCGCCACAATTAGATGGGTCGGGAAATGTTGATGGCGATTCGTAAACTTTCACGATAATAGTTTGCTTTTACCATCACTCCCCTAAATTCTTGCGGTCTATCTGCATATATTAACTCAACGCGTCCGAAGCAGTCTCGTCAGTCTGACACGATACGTACAAGTCAAAAGTTCGTCAAAGTTTCTGCAAATATCAGTGTTAAAGTCATGGCCACTGAAACATACTCATATATCATCAAAACGATGGAGAACGCGCACGATTTGTTGGGCGAGCTGCATTCCCAGCAGGAGAATGATGACATCTTCATGCATTGGATTGACGTTGGAATGGAAAATCTCCAATTTCTGCGTGATGTTTCCAAGCGACCGAGAACGAGCATAGGTGCGAAACTGCAAATTCAGCACACAATCACGCTCGTACAATCCTGGATAGCAAAGATTCGGCAACAGCTGAGGCAGCGACAGCAGCAGCGGCAGCAGCAGCAGCAGCACGCCGTGGTAATTGGCGCGAACATCGGTGGTCCTGCGAGCGTGCAGTGGGACGAAGTTGGAAGTGCTTTCGCCAACCGGATCCGAACGGGGGTTGTAACAAATCTCGGGCATAAGAATTTAGACGCCTTTTTCGACGACGCTCAACGAATCATCGTTGAACAATTGAGGCTGGTACTGCGCGCAGAGGGTAATGTGAAGGTTAACCTCACATTATCGTGCAAATTCGAAAACATAAAGCACGAGGGGATTGCGGAAGAAGTCAAAAGCTTCAACACCGCCAACATCGCGATCCTCCCCGCGAGCGATATCGACGGTTGGTTCACACACGCAAGGGCCGATCTACTTGTGAAGGTTGAGGACTTTGAACAATGCGATTCTGGGTGGAGCATGATCGAGATCCTCAATACCGCCGTAAATATCAGCCGGTACCAGCCTCTAGCTGCGGGACTTTCGACATTCGTTGAGCTACCCAAGGACATTCAGCGGAGGAAAGCGGTGGTCAATGTGAAAAACAAAGATGAAAGGTGTCTTCTCTGGTCCATCACTGCAGCACGCCACCCGGCCAACGCCTCCACCGACAGAACTAGCCATTATCGCCGCTTTATCGCCGAGTTGGACTGTACAGGTATCAAATTTCCTGCCACTCTACATGATGTGAAAAAGCTTGAGAGATTGAATAATTTGCGAATCAATGTATATGGGATAGAATCTCAAACTTTTTCAGATCATGCAAAATCAAATAGCAGCGTCATCGTGCCAATTTATTTGAGCGATCAATTGAGTACCGCGAACTTTGACACGATTCATCTTCTGATGGTTGAGAGTAACCCAGAAAATGATATGGCTCGCGAGTTAACACCAAGATTCCACTTTGCTTGGATTAAAGATCTTTCGCGATTGGTGAGCAAACAATTGTCCAATCATAATGGTCGACTGTTTTTATGCGACAGATGTTTGTGCCACTTTAGTGTGAAACATGCCTACGACAATCATCGGCATGATTGTATTATGCTAAATAAAGTACGCATGGAATTTCCCGAGTCGAAAGATTTAGTATTTTCAAATTTTCAGAACAAGGGTACCGTCCCGTTTGTCGTTTACGCCGATCTCGAATGCATATTAGAGTCTATACCGATTGACGAATTCCAAAATCATGTTTCAACCCGTAAAACACGCGAATTTCAAAAGCATATCCCACACAGTGTAGCGTACTATGTGCATTGCGCGTACGATGAGACTTTATCGGAGTTCCACGGTAAACGCGGCGTTGATTGCATAGATTGGTTCATGCGGCAGCTTAAAGATTTATCGACTAAAGTAGAGTCACGCGTCAAAAACATAATTCCGATGGAGTCTCTTACCCAAGTGCAACACGATCGCCACATGCGCGCAAAGAATTGCTACATTTGCGAACAGCCGTTTACCCCTGAGGCGAAAAAGTGCCACGACCACTGTCACTTCACGGGTAAATATCGTGGTCCTGCTCATAATCGGTGTGATTTGAATTTCAGAGAGGCGACCAAAATTCCAATAGTTTTCCACAATTTGTCCGGTTACGATTCTCACTTTTTAATAAAATCCCTCGCGTCAACTTTTCCCGGTGAAATTACCCTGCTACCCATAAATAAGGAAAAATGTATATCCTTCACGAAGCGCGTTGATGGGACGATGATGCACTTGAGATTCATCGATTCGTTTCGATTTATGGCTAGCAGCATCGATAAACTTTCCAAATATTTGAATGATGCAGACAAGCCCATAACACGTAAATTTTATAATAATCCGACTCAGTTCAGTTTGATGACCCGCAAAGGCGTTTTTCCCTATGAATACGTCGATTGTTGGGGGAAACTCGATGAACCGCGATTACCTGCAAAGAGGCATTTCTACTCGCACCTCTGCGATGCAAATATTTCAGACGCCGATTATGAGCACGCTAAAAATGTTTGGGAGGAATTTCATTTAGAGTCATTGGGCGACTATTCTGATTTATATTTAAAGACCGATGTTCTTTTGCTTGCCGATATTTTCGAAAATTTCCGCGCTAGCTGCTTCAAAACGTATAATTTAGATCCGTTGCACTACTACACTGCACCGGGATTCGCTTTTGACGCGATGCTCAAACATACCAATGTAACTTTGCAACTTTTAGACAACCCTGAAATGGTGCTATTTATTGAAAGAGCCATTCGAGGCGGCGTAGCGCAATGTTCCAATCGGCACGCTCGGGCCAATAACAGATTTATGGGAAAAGATTTTGATCCAAACAAAGCTGAATCATATCTCACGTATTTTGACGTGAATAACTTGTACGGAGCGGCTATGAGCGCGCATTTACCGGTCGGCTCGTTCGAGTGGGAGTATCAGCACATCGATATAACAAACCATCCGGACGATTCACCGATCGGTTACTTTCTAGAGGTAGATTTGGACTATCCTGCAGAACTCCACGAAGATCACAAAGACTTGCCTCTTTGTCCCGAGCATTTTACTCCTCCAGGTGGTAAAAACGCCAAACTCGCGACCACCCTCCACCCCAAAACAAAGTATATATTACACTATAGAAATTTGAAGCAGTGTTTGAGTTTAGGATTGAAAGTAACGAAAGTGCACAAAGTATTAAAGTTTGCACAATCTCCATGGCTCGAACCTTACATCACGCTCAACACGGACATGCGCAAGCGATCTAGGAATGAATTTGAGAAAAACTTTTACAAACTCATGAATAACGCGGTGTTCGGCAAGACTATGGAGAACGTGCGAAATCATAAAGATGTAAAACTGGTTACAAAATGGGAGGGGCGAGGTGGTGCGAGAGCACTTATTGCCAGGCCAAACTTTCACAGCTGCACCGTATTTGGAGCTGATATGGTCATCATTGAAATGAATCGCGTCAAAGTTCGCTTCGCTAAACCTATTTACGTCGGTGCATCGATTCTAGATCTGTCAAAAAATCATTCTTTACGATTTCCACTATAATTATGTGAAATCCAACTTTTCGAACAGCGAGGTCAAATTGTTGTATACTGACACAGACAGCCTTATTTATCAATTTAACGTATCGAACATCTACGATATCATCAAACGTGATGTGGATACAATGTTTGATACCTCTGACTACCCGCCCGAAAATGTGTATGGTATTCCCCTTAAAAACAAAAAACAACTAGGGCTGATGAAGGATGAAAATAATGGTAAAATTATGACAGAGTTTGTAGGACTGCGAGCAAAGCTGTACTCATTTACTACGATGGGCGAGGATGGGGAAAAAGTGAGTAAACGTGCCAAGGGTGTAAAAAATTCTTCGATAAATAGCATCACGTTTGATGATTTTAAGCGCTGTCTGATGGCTTACCAAGAGTTGACCCTCCCCCAGTGTTTGATACGAAGTACGAAACATGAAGTAAGCACGATCGTACAAAAAAAATTGGCTCTCAGTTGGCAGGATGACAAGCGGCAATTGATACCCGGACAGACCGACACCCTACCTTGGGGGTTTGCCCCAGCCCCCCAATAGCTATAGGATAAAACTGTAGACGTAGAATTATTGTGAATATTTACGTTTGACGCCTCGGGCGATCCGCCATCATGCGGAAACGATATTTGACTGGATTTGAAAATGCGAATTCATATACTTAACATTTATTTATTTATTTATTACCAATATATTGAGAAAATTATTCATTTTTATTCACATACATCGGGAAAAATTTTCAGAAAATGACAAATTACGTTTGACGCCTCGGGCGATTCGCCATCATGCTGAAACGATTTAGACTGGATTTGAAAATGTGAATTCATATACTTAACATTTATTTATTTATTTATTTGCACATTTATTTATTTATTTATTTATTTATTATCAATATATTGAGAAATTATTCATTTTTATTCGTTTACCGCGAGAAAAGTTTTCAGAAAACGAAAAAAAGTTTTCAGAAAATGAAAAAAAGTTTTCAGAAAATGAAAAAAAGTTTTCCGAAAACTTTTTTCCCATTTGATTAACACGTAAAAAAAGTTTTCAGAAAATGAAAATAAGTTTTCTGAAAACGAAAAAAAGTTTTCTGAAAATGAAAATAAGTTTTCTGAAAATGAAAAAAAGTTTTCCGAAAATGAAAAAAAAGTTTTCCAAAAAATAAACTGTGTAATAATCGTGTGGAAAATTGCAGGTCATTATTATTATTATTATTATTATTATTATTATTATTTTCATGGTATAGAGTATGGCGCATGTGTATGCAAAGGAGATAAGTGCGGAAATATTTGTATATTTAAATCTTTTATTGTAATTCGGAAAATACATACAAATTATGTTACATGTCTGTTTTATTTATCCAGCTATTGTGCGAACTATCAAAACCCAACCACTTCACATATACCCGATTCCCCCGTTTGCGTAATACTTTCTCCACAAGATAGCCGTCGGGGTATTTTACTTTGCCGAGCTCCTTCTCGTAGAAGCCCCCCTCGATGGGATGATCGTGATAATCGGTAAGTTTGTAGGTGGGTGGATTGGTATTTTTCACCTCACTCACGGTGAATATTTCAGTCGTCCAATTGGGCGTATAGCCTTTTTCGAATGCATTCTTGTACTTGCTGATTCGAACTCGATCGCCCACACCGAATTTCCGTGCCCGATCACTTCGTTTGATTTGCCTAGGCTTGTACACGCTACGATACAGCTGTTTTTCATTCTCCGTGCTAACATCCACCGGTTTCATTCGAATCGTGCGATGCCTGGTGTTGTTGTAGGACTTCATTAAATCAGTCAAAATATTAATCCACTCGTACGATCCTTAGAGAGTGAACCGCTTCCACATTTTATTTTTCAATGTTCGATTAAAACGTTCGCATATCGATGCCTTTAAGTTGCTAAATGTCGAATACATGTTGATATTGTGATGCTTCATGAGGGCTTTGAATTCGCTGTTGTAAAATTCTTTGCCTCGATCAACGTGTAGATGTGTAGGTATACGACTCTGGGTCAGTACAGATTTCATGGCAGCAGTAACATCTTTCCCACTCTTGGACTTTATCGGCACAGCCCACGCGTACTTGGAAAATATATCGATGATTGTTAGTAGGTATTTGTATCCCTTGTTGCGCGAGCTGTATGCGGTCATATCGACGAGATCAGCTTGCCAGGTCTCATCCAGCCCGCGTACATCTACGAATCGGCGCGGATAGTTGCGTCGAGCCTGTCTGTGAAGTTCGGCAGCTATTACAGCCTTCATTGTTCCCCGCTCTTCACCTTTCAATTTTTCAAATCGCCGTCCAACCAGTCTGGTTCCTCAATCGATACTAATTCTCATTGTCAATGATTTTTTGAATCCAACACCCGGAGGCCCCCGAATAAATTTTTTACCCCCACCGCACTCCGAGTGTCGTCCAAATATATCTATACTCATCACTGGACGACCGCTGAACAAATGATGATTCTATGTTCATCCGTCGCTAATAAACGATTCCAGCCTCGCGCAACTCCGCGATAATGGAGACTATTTCGTTGGAATGGCTGGTATTATTTGCAGTCTGTGGCGCCATAAGCAGTCGGAGACAATCTACAATTCCATTCGGATCATCCCAGTAGACATAATCAGTAATAAATATTTTTATTTCTTTAACAGATGCTGCCTCCAACAATACATTCATAAATATTTATTTTACATTTATTTGAATAAATTATATTACTTAAAATTAGGTGTAACTGTAATTCGAAATACATATATATATATATATATATATATATATATATATATATATATATATAACTACAATAAATTCTATTAATATTTTTTCCGTTTTTCGAAAAGATAGAGCGATTTCGTGAGAGACCTCGTGCACTCCTCAACATACCACTTCTTCAAACGCTGAACATTTTCAAAGGCGCAGTTGTACCCCGTTGAAGCGTTTCCATGATAATCGCAGCACCAGCCCACCTCTTCCATATCTTTCAGTTTTTCCAGTGATGGCGGTGAAATGTGTGAATCTTCCATGTTTATTACTTGTTTTGTCCCACCAAGGATCTCTGTCAGCCACCGTTTCTTCTCCTCACCTTTGACATATACATAGCATGCATATTTAACAGCCTTTTTTACAATTTTCTGCACCTCAGCATAAGGTTCGATTCCCGCATTCCAGGGTATTCCATGAAAATTGTGTGTCAGCCAAGCGTTAGTAGCTTTGTGTTGAGCTGGTAGATCCGCCCAAGCGTACGGCGGTTTGAAGAGAATGCGACTCAAACCCGATGAGTTTATGTTTATAATGCAAAGTTCCTTGGGTATAAATTTATCGTTGGGGCCAACGAAACTTTGAATGTCCATGATCATCTCCATATTGCAAGTTGGAACAGTGCTGTTTGTTACGCTCAAATTGCTCATCTGTCACACAAAAATTCAAATTTGTTGTATTCGCCTCCGTGATATTTCATTCGTAGAATGCCCTCGATTATCGTCTTTTGCATGGCGTTGAATTGCACCACATCATTTTCCATGAGGCTTACAATTCGTGGGGGTAAAAATATTTCGAATTGTTCATTGAGCGCGAGAAGAATACTCGTGCCGTACTTTGTATTTACGCGTCTTACCCCCGTCACGCTGTACTCCTCCCCAACCTCCAGATCTGACATTCTCTTGGTGGGCAGCGTTTCCAGGCGACAGACGAGGTTGATTTTATTTAGATCCATCACGTTCGATGTAGATTTTATAAATTTGACGTAGTATGGATACTGAAGTTCACAATGGGAAAACTTTGAGAACAATATAACGTGTTAAATGAGCTCGCGATTTATATACCAACTAACCACACTCTCCCCCCTAATAAATTCTTCAAAGCGAAAGTTTATGAATCATCATCAACATTCCCGGCCTATCTAAGTGTACAATTAGCGGATAGATCGTAAGAATTTGGAGGGTGATAGTAAAAGCAAACTATTAGCGTGAAAGTTTACGAATCGCCATCAACATTTCCCGACCTATCTACATCCCCAGCTTTACTTAAAATTAAGTGCAACTGTAATTCGATATATATATATTGTAACGTGGATTTTTCTGCACCTCGGTCACTCGGAGAAAATGACCGGGAACTTACCGCGTGCACAATAATTTGGCGTCCACGATGTACCCTGGATCTAAAACAATATCGCAAAGTTTTTGTTGGGCGCCTGGCGTGATTAACACGCCTCGAAATCATTAATACGCTATTCCTCGGGCATATGCTCGATAGCTCAGTACCGCGGAGAGGGGAGGGGTAATTTTTGGAGAGAGAGAGAGACACTCGAAATACACACGCTATTTAACAAAAGTAAAATAAAATGTTATATTTCATAATAGCGGCGATACAAAACAAAAAAAAAATATAATTCAAAAATCGCTCATCGCGAGTCTAAAACTAAACAGAAAATTACACGTAACCTACTCTAATTCTTATTCTAATGAGCTCGCGGCTCCCTAACTAAAACGTCACTCGACGATCACAAAATCCTCATACGCAATTCTCAAAACGTCACTCGACGATCGCAACATCCTCATACGCAATTCTCAAAACGTCACTCGACGATCGCAACATCCTCATACGCAATTCTCAATTCGCAAATTCGCCATTTGTTCCCCATGGCGATGATTGCTCGAAACGAAACTAAAACTAATTATTCGACGGTGCGCCGTCAGGTCTCGCAACTTAAAACACCATGCTCAAACTTCTCGTCTCAACTGCTGCGCAACGCAACGGCAATTTCGACTATACATCGCCTAACCTCGACTAAACACTATCTTAACTAAACGTAAACTTAACTAAACGCAAGCACCACTACATTTAACTTCAACTATACACAAGCTCAAAGTAACTCAACTCAACCTACATTATCTTAACTAACGGGTACGGAACTCAATGCAGGCGCAACTAAACGTAACCTAAACTATACGCAATCGCAACGCATCCGAACTTAATTCTTTTCGAAATTCCCCAAAACGTTACCCGCTAAGCCGAGCACTCCAATTCGGTGCTTCCCGACCTACTCGAGAGGTGACACGAAAAGAAAACGATAACGCGGCTCGACCCGGTACGGCGAAATTCGGCTATACTTGGTTTCACTAACGAGAAAGATTCAACTAAAACCCGTGACTCTACTCAACTTTTTCAGAAACTCAAAATTTACTTTACTCTAACCCGCGTACTCAGGCTACGGTCATCAAGCAAGAGAATCGGCAAAAGAATTTCGAGTACTTTTCTACAACGCAAATCCAAAACGGCTATCCGTTACTCGGCAAGCCTTTTCACAATTATGCTCGAAATTCAATCGCGGGGATAGAAGCAGCGCTCACCTTCTACATCCTTGCAACCCCCTTTCCATTCCCTTCGCGATTTTTGGGCGACTCCATTGCTTCGCGAAACTCCCCCAACACGCGACTACTAACCACGACCGCCAGAACTAGAGTGGTTTCAAAAACCTACCACCTGCCGCAACACGGATCTCGATACGCCATCCCACACGTGACGTCATAGCCCCAAGAATACGCAATAATCGATCCGTCATCGATTTCGTCGATCGCGCAACTCGACGCGCACCTTTGATAGCATCGCTGCGCAGAACTTAAAGCTAGCTCGCAATCTCGTCCTCCGCGCAGCTCCATGACGTCTTGGCGGTGAGCGTGGTGCTCCCTCGTCGCTAGTCGGTCCGTCACAAGTTCGCCGGTCAATTGTTGGCGGGGAGAAGGGGAAGAGGCTGCGGCGCGCCGGCCGCCAGCGGGAATCGCGTCCACCTTGGATTCCCGCGATGCGGGGATCTGCGTCGGCTCCCCCTCCGCAGCCTCGACATCCTTCCTTCGCAATTGTCGCTAGTCCGCCACTTCGCACTTTCCTCGAATTCGGTGTCGACTTCTTGTCTGATGCCGTTGTAGCTCGAAAAATAAAAAAACAAAAAAAACTGAAATGTCTTACGCTGGTCGCTAAAATGTCCCCTCTCATAGTTTCGGATGCGTGACTCTAGTCCTGGCGCTCTTTTCCAAAAACTTCGCGACTCAATTTCGGAAATTCCTAAATTTTTGGTTCCGCCCAGGGTTCAGGGAGCCCCTTGTAACGGGCATCAAAAATGCCACGTTACAATATATATATATATATTAGGGAGGGCCAAAAAAAATGAGTATTTTTTTTTTTACTTTATACTCTGAAAATCGGTTGCTAGATACCTCTAAAGAATTCTCACCAAATATGAGCTCTTAATTTTGATAACAAGGTCCTCCGCTTTACAATTTTGCATTTTTTCCTGAGTATTAGAAACAAAAATTCATATCTCATTGACAACTGTTCGTTAAAAAATATCTCTTCTCATATTCTTGTAGGAAATCGAACGCTCTACAAAAAAGGTCTCTTACAATTTTTTCGTAAACCTTACCGTTTAAAAGATATCAAAGCCTAAATTTTGATTATTTTAAGAGAATTTTCTGTTTTGCTTATGAATTTTTTAACTCGCTTACAAAAAATTTTGATGAATTGCGCAACTCATAGTTTTGTAGGAAATTAACTGCTCTACAAAAATGGTGTCTTATGATTTGTCGATTAAGTTAAGCGTTTAAAAGATATTCATCGTCAAACTTCAATGCATACTAATTTTAACAGTTTTTGATGAATAATTCGAAAAATTTCAATTTAATTCATAAGTTTCATGAAAATTTATTCCAATGTAAGTTCCTAAGAAAAGAGAAATGTTTTAAACTTTTTTTCTTTTATGTTTTTAGTTCTATATATTACATATTTTTTAATTTTTAATTTTTAATATATATTTTTATACTATTTTTCTTTTATTTTTTCAGTTCTATATATTATATATTTTTTAATTTTTAATTTTTAATATATATTTTTATACTATTCTTCTCTTTTCTTAGGAACTCACATTGGAATGAATTTTCATGAAACTTATGAATTAAATTGAAATTTTTCGAATTATTCATCAAAAACTGTTAAAATTAGTATGCATTGAAGTTTGACGATGAATATCTTTTAAACGCTTAACTTAATCGACAAATCATAAGACACCATTTTTGTAGAGCAGTTAATTTCCTACAAAACTATGAGTTGCGCAATTCATCAAAATTCTTTGTAAGCGAGTTAAAAAATTCATAAGCAAAACAGAAATTTCTCTTAAAATAATCAAACTTTAAGCTTTGATATCTTTTAAACGGTAAGGTTTACGAAAAAATTGTATGAGACCTTTTTTGTAGAGCGTTCGATTTCCTACAAGAATACGAGGAGAGATATTTTTCAACGAACAGTTGTCAAAGAGATATGAATTTTTGTTTCTAATACTCAGGAAAAAATGCAAAATTGTAAAGCGGAGGACCTTGTTATCAAAATTAAGAGCTCATATTTGGTGAGAATTCTTTAGAGGTATGTAGCAACCGATTTTCAGAGTATAAAGTAAAAAAAAAAATTCTCATTTTTTTTTGGCCCACCCTAATATATATATAACTACAATAAATTCTATTAATATTTTTCAAGTGTAAAATTTTCGCTCTGGGGGTGAACTATTAGCGTGAAAGTTTACGAATCATCATCAACATTCCCGGCCTATCTAATTGCGACATCACCATCCAGTCAATTAACACAAAAGAGTGTATTCGAAGTACACGAAAAATATTATTTTTCGCCCTGGGGGTAAACTATTAGCGTGAAAGTTTGCGGATTGTCATCAGCATTCCCTGTCTATCTAATTGCGATGCCACCATCCGGTCGATTAACGTAAAAGAATGTATTCGAAGTATGTGGAAAATATTATTTTTCGCCTGGGGCAAACTATTAACGCGAAATCTAATTGCGATGCCACCATCCGGTCGATTAACGCAAAAGAATGTATTCGAAGTATGTGGAAAATATTATTTTCGCCTGGGGCAAACTATTGGCGCGAAAGTTTACGGGTAACGGCGAAAATCAAAATGGCTATTCGTCCGACCAAGAAATAAATCACATTGTCAAACTGTCTGACGATAAAAATCAAAATGGCCGCCCATCCGACTGAGCAAAAATCAAAACGGCCAACTGGTGACATCATAGCGAAAATCATATTATCAAACTGTCGGACGATGAAATCAAAATGGCCACTGTCTGAATGGTTGCTCGGCCGACGGCAAAATCGGCCGATTATGCTGATGACGTCATAGCGAAAATCATATTATCAAACTGC
The DNA here is from genome assembly GCF_021901455.1 of Neodiprion lecontei. NCBI lineage: Eukaryota > Metazoa > Arthropoda > Insecta > Hymenoptera > Diprionidae > Neodiprion > Neodiprion lecontei. The sequence continues at coordinate 8,427,468 of NC_060266.1, forward strand.
CGGACGATGAAAAATCAAAATGGCTGCTCATCCGGCTAAGCAAAAATCAAAATGGCCGCTGTGTGAATGGCCACTCGTCTGACTAAGCAAAAATCAAAATGGCCGCCGTCAAAAAATCATAGTCGCCGTCAAAATGGCTGCCATCCAAAAAATAAAAATGGCCGCCATCAAAAAATCAAAATGGCCGCCATCCAAAAAATCAAAATGGCCGCCATCAAAAAAATCAAAATGGCCGTCATCAAAAAAATCAAAATGGCCGCCATCAAAAAAATCAAAATGGCCATCGAAAATTGGGGGGGGGGGGAGGGGGGGCAGAGGGGGGCATGGGGGCATGGGGGGCACGCCGCCATGTTTGGGTCTAGAACTCTCATAACCAATCTACTGACTTTGGTTTTTATTTTATTCCCAAATATCGAAAGAAATCGGAAAGTTAACGTGGAATGGATTGTATACCATTGAAGAAATGAAAGTTATGTTGTGACGGCAGAAGCACCAAAACAATTAGATTTTATTTCGGCGAAGTTATAATTTTATGTGCCTATTGCGATGTATCATGCCAGGCATAAGTTAAAAATAAATTAGTTTTCCTGGTAGACTGGTGCGTAAAAAACATTGGAGGTAAAAAAATCAAAATAGCTTGTCCCCACCGCTCTCGTAGCTGTTTAAACTTGGACCTGAATTTCGGGCGGCCAGTTCAATAACTGCAGTCATTGTGTGCTATCAGCTTTCAGTTCAAATTCTCAAAGCGGCAGTGGTGTGTTTTCATGAGTTGTTTGTGGTTTATATGTAATTGAGAATTTAAAAGTGCATCATTGCTTTTCCATAACAAAGACGAAGATCAATCCTTTTAACGTTATGCAGTTACTTGTGACAATATTTCAAGCGATGAATATTGCTCAAACGCCCATAAGTAATGAGGAAATAGAGTTGAAAAATCATTTTGAAACGATATTGTTAAATGCAATAAAAAAATACACAATACACTGGCGTTGAGATAGAGCAAGAAAGTTGCCTGTACTTTGCAGAACCGTATAAAAATTTAGAAATGGAAATAGCAGAGGATGAAGAATGGGCACTTGCAATTTATGAACCAAAATCGCCTCCAAATGCATGCACTAGCAATGACGAAAACTTGTGATATGAATACAAGTCAAGAGCAGTTGACTGGAGGTCTGGCGAACAAAATTTGAACATTGAAAGTGTCCGCCAGAAGTTCAAAAAAGTAAAATCTATTCGCCAATTAAGTCGCCGGGCGCATTATTCAAATAGGGGCGGAACATACAAGGAAAAAATAGCTAGAATTTGTGACGAGACATGGCGGAACTTCAAATCCGCTGTTGATGCTGTGATGATTTGATTTGATAATTTCCATATATTATTATATATTATTACATATATTACCTATATTATTATATATTATATATTGAATGAATTATTGATTTGTGTGATATTAATAGTAAATCGTTAATTTTATTATAAATCATAAATACATGAGAATTAAAAAAAAAGATATTCGTTCTCTTATCAAATAACTGAATTAGAGGTGTATAATTGTATAAATAAAATTATAAATATAAATCGTTAAAAATCATTCATTCATCCATCCATTCGTTCGCAAGATTTAAAATACGCCTTTTATGCATAAAATGTTCACTATAAAATATTTTGTTTCTCTTTTTATCCAATTGCATCTAATTATAAAACTATTCTGCTTCTTCAACTCACCGTTTATTTGTTATTCCTTATGTTTTACGTAGCTTTAGTTCTGGTTATCAGTCGAAGTCGGTTTGGCAGTTTTCGCTTTCGTAGACGGCTTTTTCACTTTACGGTATTTACAAGAAGAAAATGAGAAAGCAAAACGAGGACTACGAGGTATTCTGTTGTTCGTTCGGCGTCTTTTCGTAGAATCTCCTTTTGTTCCAGTGAATTTCGTTTCCCACATCATTGTTGCCTTAAACGCCACGTCCGGCTTGTCACGGTACGATATGACTCTCACAATGCTGGATTACCCAGTGCATGATCATGATTTAACAAGGTGGGCACTACAAGCCCGAAAAGAAATAGTCCATGAAAACTTTCGATCTAAAGCATCTGAACCTCGGGTGAATTCAATCAAAATTGCCCATCGTATTGTATCGTACAAAATTAATAAATTTATTACCAAAAAAATCGATTGAAAATGCCGAAAGTTTGAGAGAACAAGCTGAAAAATTTGTACAAGGTGTGAAGCAAAATATAAAAATGTACGGTTTATCGAATAGTCAGATCAAAGTGGTTTCGAATTGGAGATGCATTCTGGAAGAACTATAGCAGTCGAAGGAGAAAAGAAGGTGGAATGTGTAGTGCAGTCAGTTGCTTTTACTACACACAGTTACACAATTCAGCTAACTATATCTGCTGAAGGAATACTTCTTTCCCCACTTTTTTTAGTCGTAAATGTCCAATTGTGCAACAGACATTGCTTTGACCAGACAATGTGTACATAGAAGTATCGAAGTCCGGTAAACTTACTTCAGGTATAAACAGGTTATAAATTTCTTAATTATTTGCTTATGAGAATGAAAAAGTAGCATGTACACTGGTAAATATCATATTATTATATTTTTAGAACATTTCAAGACTTGGTTGCAGCATGTTTTCCCCAACGTGGGTTCAAAAAGTGTACTATTGATTTCATGGAGTGGCCACTGCCCGGCAGCTGTACGTGAGGCAACACGTCCGAATAGAGACGTTACATTGAAAATTGTCCCTAAAGGAACAACCGGAAAGATTCAACCCCTTGACGTTTATGATTTTAGGGTGTGGGAAAATTTTGTCGGGTATTTCTCTGACAGTGTTTTATTGGTGAATTATGATCTCAATTTGCATCTGAGAAATAATATTATTGAATTGCAATCTATGACTCACAATCAATTTTCATTTCCACGATATGTCAACCTTTTCAAGTATTTTTGGTTTCATAGTAGTTACACAAAAATGGAGCCAGAAAAATGCGAAAATCATGCGGACTTCGGTTTCGGAGGAACTTGTTCCTCACGTTGTGAAATTTCAGGATGCGATAATATTGCGATTATTCGTAGTTCCTGGTGCAAGAAGTTCTGACGTTTTTATCATTTTTCCGACGATCACCATTATTGTAGTACTTATAATGAGTGGTGTAATGTATATTCCTCCGAATACGGAAATAATGTGACAGCAAATAACTGATTATTGTTGTAATTCAATATATTGCAGGGTTCGTAGTAAGTCGCGATTTGTATTCATCAGTATACAACAATGTAGACTTGACGGTCAGCGGATAGCGCAAAAATTAACAGACCGGAAAAAGAGAAAGAGAATTAGACTATAGACTTGGAGCTAAACTGACGTGTTCGGATTAATGAAATAAAATATGTCCCGATTTCCCTCATTCGTTATATTCGGTTCACAAATCTGACATTATCATATTTCTCGAATTTTGTACCATCTACTATGTGATGATTTCAAAATTGCTAGGTCAGAATTAAAAAAATCAATTGAGACTCGGCCAGCCCCCTGACACTCACCACTGCTCGTATACTAAAAAACTATACGCGTCTTGTCCCCGTTTTTTAGTTCCTCTACGTGGCGCTAGTAGACTTCTGACACGCGCTCGCTGCCCTCGCTGACCGCGCGCAAGCTCGTCAGGTAACTACTAGCGCCACTAATGGTGGAAATTAGCGGCAAAATCGAGGGACATTTTGCGAACCACTTTTAGCAGCGTGTGTCAGGGGGCTGGGCTCGGCTGCACATAACGACTGTATCTATTGGGCTATCCGCCCGAAATTCAGGTCCAACTTTAAACAACAAGCTATTTTAATTCTTTTACTTCCAATGTTTTTTACGCGCCAGTCTACCAGAAAAACTGATTTATTTTTATCTTATGTCTCGCATGATACGTGGCAAAACAGGTAGATAAAATTAGAACTTCGCCGAAATAAAGTGTAATTGTTTTGGCGCTTCTGCCGTCACCAGATAACTTTCATTTCTTTAATGGTACCTATACAAGCCATTCCATGTTAACTTTCCGATTTCTTTCCATCTTTTAGAAAAAAATTATAACCAAAGTCCTAAATATTTACAACATTAGGATTGTTGATTCCAAAATTGTAAGCTTGGAACCGATTCTAGTAACCTCACAAACTACTTAAATACCGGGCTCCGGAAGATTTCACGATCATAAAAGAAACTCTGTCAGAAACCGTTCAGCAATTTGTGGGATTGGTGTTTGTTATAAATGCAACCGAAATTTATTGCAACGAAGAAGCTCCTAAATTGTTGCTTAGAAAGAGCTTTGTAATGCTAAATAGGACGAATTGAAGCAAAATAGTGCGATTTTAATGGGAATTCGGCTGTACGCGTATAAGGGTAGTTCACCCTCTAAATGACGTTATTTCGAAAAACGCAAAAATACATATACCCTACTTTTTTCTACTGCTTCAAATGCATTTAATTTCATTAAAATCCAAACAACATTTTTTCAGTTATGAGATTTTTTCAACTTTCAAGCCCTATAATGTTCAACTATTCAACCCTGTCGTGACCAGCCAAAATACATTTTTCATTATTCGTCATAGGAATTATTCTCCAATTGGTTTCATCTAAGTATCCCAACTGGAAGTATGTGAAACTATGAAACAACCACTGACGATGCCCAACTTTGGGGGTCGATTTCACCCCTTTAAACCGTTTTTTCGTCGATAAAAAAAATACGTGCTGCTTAGATTTTCATGTAGAATAACATATCCTCAAATGGACTAAATCGGACGGGGACACCTCAGGCAGTTTCCCTGAGAGATGGAATTGTCATGGACAGCGTTTCCGTAATATGCCTGTGCATTTTATCAATCATTACGACCTAGTTGAAGTTTGGATCGTTCGTCGAACGGTTTCTTGAAAATGGGATTATGGAATTTCTCAGACTTGACTACACATTTGAAGGATGAAAAAATGCGTCAAACATCACAATTCACCCCCAAAAAGAGCCCTAAGAACAGAAAACCACCCCAACCGGACAAATCGTATATCTTCAATCGTGCTAGTGAACTAAGTGAATGTGCCACCTAATATTGATAGGGGGTGCGTGTGGTAACACTACACACTATTTCCGGAAGTACGATAATTTAAAAAAAATGGGACGGGTACGTCCGATATGAAAACCCTAAGTTCGAGAGCGAAAAAACCGTTTTTGACATCGACGCGAGTGAATGTGCCACCTAATATTGATAGGGGGTGTATATGGCACCACTACACACTATTTCCGGAAGTACGATAATTAAGAATTCTTAAAAAACTTGGAAGTGATGAACCATTCAGTTTGTCGAATATTGTAAGTGATAGGGGGTTGCGAGCGGCGCCAGACACTCGACTCATGCATTCCCTGCTCACGGCACATCTCCGTGCCTTCATTTCCGCTTGTACCCCGCCGACATTCGCAGAGGTACTACCTTTCGGACCTCTTGAACCGATGGACCAAGCGGTGCTTTTTAAAACAGAAATTTCCGTCCGTCGAATTTTCAACCTCTAGGCCCTCGACGCCCTTTCATTTCTGTCATTTGTGGTTGTTTGGACAATTTTCAGTCAACGATAAACACTATAAAGTTATGAATAATATGAAAATTTATTTATTATACGATATGTTGTACGTAAACTTGCAATTTTAAATTACAATTTTTTTCTCGCCAGAAGCGGTGTCTCCATCGAGAGCGCGCTTCGCGGCCTTGGCAGCTTTTACAGCCGCCCTTTTGCGTATGCGGCTCTTCAACCGCGAGCATCCAACGCCCCCTTTCCCGGGTTTCCTCTTGCTCTGGGCTTAGCGGGATTCGGCTATGAGAATAATTCACTAAAATTTTGTATCACTTTAGCTGTTAAATTGTGACCTCGCAAGCATCTCGGTTGTACAATGTAATTGAGATATTCTCGCGGGTCTAATATACAATTCACAAATAAAAAAACAGAATTCCGTATTCGTCATTTTTACAGATGCAAATAACCAGAACGGAAACGTCGAAGAAAACCCATTTTGAATGAATTCCCCATGATTTGATGAAACTAAAAATATTTTTTTCAATAATTGCCTTTTTTTCTACGCAGAAAACTTTTTCATGAAAAATTCATTACGCAACACTCAATCTTGCAAAATTAGAAAATACAATAATATTCTTGTTACAGCATTAGCATATTTACGCCAATTTCGTAGGTAGTAGGTATTGAATGTGCATTTTCCGTACTGGAAGTTCAATTACTGAAAACCCATCCTAGGGTGAAGTTTTCCGAAAAAGATTAAATTGATCACAATCAAATCAAAGATAACTGGAACTTATGAAAGTTATAACGGAGTTTGTAACTCGTATAACACGTTAATCAAAATTCGTCAAATAATTTTTAGAATATGCTCGAAAGCATTCTTCAACCAGACATATACTGATCATCAGCCATAGTCTGGTGTCTACAACGATTTATTTCGATTAAGGGGGGAGCCTGCTTTAGAGGCTTCAAAAAATGGATTTTTTTGAGGATTTTTTTGAGAAGGAAAGAAATATCCGATTAAAACGAAACTTTCAGGGTTTATTGTTGTGTATTTCAACAATCTTCTCGAATTTTTTTATTAGGATACATCTCATATTATGCCTGGTACAAGCATTTCACCAAGGCGTCTCGAGTATGCATTTGTCGTGCGGCGGGAAAGGTGCAGGTCGCAATTTCCATCTGAAACAAAGAAACCAAAAAAATTTTTACTTCTCAATAGTATAGCTTCTAGTTAAACCAAAAAAATTCAACAATTTTTCGCAAATTAAAGAAAAAAATTCATTTTTCTTGGGAAAAGAATTCAATTTAGATTGTTTAAAAAGTGGGTTAATCTTAACTTTCTCAAGGTTTTTTAGGTTCAACTAGAAGAGAATTTCATCCCAAGTACAATGCAATTTGTCTCGTTTCGATACAACGTTTAGTTTTTTCCCTATCTTTCCCGCCAATTAGGAAAAAGCGTAAAAATGAAAAACGGAGAAATCGTGCGTCAAAGTTTTCGTACATAAAAAATCGTAATTTTCTTGAACTTACCGCATTAATATGCTAATCAGCGATTCCTGGTCCATAGAGTTGCCCTTTAGACTCTTCAAAAAACTGGTTCAAAACTTCAAAAAACTGGTTCAGACTCTTCAAAAAACTAGTTGAAAACTTCAAAAAACCGCTCGTATACCTGCTCGATGCTTGCTCACTATTTCTTCTGTAACTCCGAAAATATTTCGAATTTGCGTCTGAAATTTTAGGGACACATTCTTGGATAGTTTGGGAAGACATTCATGCAAAAAAAAAATCGATTTTTTGAAGCCTCTAAAGTAGGCTCCCCCCTTAACTGTATGACTAGCTTTTGCGTTCGGCACGGGTCTGCGCTATGTTCATTTCACTGCATTGCGCATGCGCGTCCTGCGTAGCTAGCGCATCGGCATCAGTTGCATTTGGATCGTGCAGTGAGCAGGATGGCCGGCGAAGAGCAAGGTAAGTGCAATTCGTTTTCATTAGAGGCGTTACACGATTCCTCGTCAAGAATCGATAGAAGTGGTGAATCTGAATGATGCTCATTGTCAGCTGTTCTCTAAAACCAAGGATTGGACAAGTTCCTTCTGCGACCGCTTGATCGTTGATCCAAGTTAAAATATTTTATTGATATTCATGGCATCCATTATTGTTATTATAAAAATTTCATTAATTTCACGTTATAGCCGAGTTGTTTATTCGCGATTTTTGAGTATTGCATGTTCTTAGCTTTGATAAAATTCACCTCTAGCTTACTATCAAGCTGAAAAAAGTTGTTATATTTCACTAGATTTATTTATATTTTTTGAACATTTGATAAAATTTGGGTTCTAAGTTGTAACAGATAACTTTGCGTCAAGCATTTTGAAACAAATCGCAAATTTGTTACTGAACTTTGCACATATTAAAAAATCTGTGGCACAAGAATATCAATTATGAAACAATTTTGAAGCGCTGACGTTGTTATGAACAATCGCATGAAATTATTATCTAATCCATCTCTGGATTAGATAGGATTACATTGTAAAGTTTATTTGCCTTCACAGAATAATCTCAAATCACCGCTGCTGAGCAGGGAGCAAGCCAGTAACCGCCGGTTGATTTGAGTGAGCAATCATTCTTGAACTATAAGCTTATATGAGTACGCCAGCACCAGTTATTGATACTGTGGCGAGAAGAGTGGGGTACTGGCAAGAAAGCTGAATGTTACATTTCGCTAACTTTTGATGAACTTGAGATACGAAGAGCAATAGAATAACGTGTAGTATGGAACGCCGTTTTACTATTTAATCGCAAAATATTTTTAAACACAATTCAATTTATTTTATAATTTTCAATTTTGATTACATATTTTTTTGGTAATTTCTTTCCAATCATTAATAATACATAAAATTAATCTATCACACTTTAATATGTTGTGACAGATGTAATATTGATTTTTTGTGGTAATTTAATTTTAACTTAATTTTTTTTCTGACATTTAATAGTAAAACGGCGTGTCATAGTGTACTATCATGAACAGAATATTATGATGACCTCACCTCCGTTAAGCTGGCACCAACACAACGGAAAATCAAAAAACTAACTATACCACAATTTTAGGCTCATTTTAGGCTAATTAAATGCCACAATGCTGAAATTCATGCTCTTCAAAAAACCGCAAAAAACGGTGGTGGTGCTAACTTAACATTAAGCCAACACAATCACACCTAAAACTACGAAAGGGAAAACAATCCCTAGAAAATGAATACGCAGCAAATTCAGGTTGATTTGAGGCTCGTGAAATGTTACCGTGAGGAATGTTTAAGATTGAAAATACTTTTTACAAAAAACGGTGCTAGTGCTCGCGTTGAGCCAGCTGACATTAGGCCAGCATAATCATACCAAAAACTAGGAAAAGAGGCAGAGTTTCGAAAACGTGATTGTGTGAGAATTTTAGGCTCATTTCAGGCTGATTATATACGACAGTCACGAATTTTGCGCTTTTGAAAACTACAAGAAAAGCGCAAATCGGCATTGGATTGACGTCAAGTCAGTACCGCCACGTAAAAAAACAACGAAGGAAACTTTCGAATAAGTGATTATTCGCGAATTTTAGGCTCATTTAGGGATAATTATATGCTACAGTCACGAATTTTATGTTTTCGAGAAGAATGAAGACAAAAAAAAAAAAAATGTTATCTGATACCTTTTTTGATGATACGGTTTTATCTTTTTACAGATGTTCTTTTTGACGCAAAAGTCATAACATTGACTCGATAGATTACAGTTTCGGAATTAAAAATCCACAAGACTGGAATTCAAAATCGTGCTACCCGAAAGGATGTGAGCTAGATTTTTTTTTATTTCTAGTATGATTTGGTTTTTTCAAAAGCCAGAAATTTGGGACCACTCTACATGTTGAGCCTAAAATGAGCCTGAATCGTTGCGTGATCGCTCTTTGGAAATTCTTTCCCCTTCCCTAGTTTTCGGTGTGGTGGTGTTAACTTAACGTTACCGTAGCACCTATACTATTTTTTTTTCGTCTTTTCGAAAGCACGAAATTTGGAACTAGTGCGTATGAAGAGCCTAAAATGAGCCTAAAATTCCTACGTGATCGTTTTTTCGAAATTCTTTCCCCTTCATTAGTTTTCGGTGTGGCGGTGCCGGCTTAATGTTAACTTAGCACCATCACCGTTTTTTGCGGTTTTTTGAAGAGCATGAAATACGACATTGTGGTAATTATTTAGCCTAAAATAAGCCTAAAATTGTGGTAGGTATAGTTAGTTTTTCGTTTTTCCGTTGTGGTGGTGCTAGCTTAACGGAGGTCTATACCTCACCATTCTGGTACATTTTGGCAAAAGGCTTAAGTCAAGTTCTGTCTATATTTGCCACACAAGTTTGTGTATGAAACGTGTATGATTTGAAATCAATCATGATTGACGATAATATCAGAATAGTATAACGATAGGTGTAATGTTTAAGCACGAATGCTAACAATAAGTCGAAACAGAATCTTGTACGCAATTTAAACTTCAGGAGAAATAGCCTTGTCCCCAAAGTTAACCCTCGGAGAACACACAAAGTCTGTCAGACCCTGTCCTCAAGTTCCGACTGTAACACTATTTTGTCTGAATTTTTTCAAACTATTACCCAAAATATAAAAAATTACATAATTATATTTCTTACAAAATTTCCTTTTATTTATAGAAAATTTTGTATTCCGGAATTTTTTTGTCGAAGTTTCAATGTTTCTAGCGAGTCATTTCAAATACGGGGTTTAATCCTACAACGTTTAAAGGATATCTGAGATTTTCCTCGAGTCAATCAAGTATTTTTGAAATAGTGGACCGTACAAAAAGGCACACAGTCTTACAGAACCAGAGTGTTCTCCGTGACCGCAAAAATTGTACTCCGAGGGCTGAGGACGCGTGATTATAGAGCCTCATTTTTCGTTACTGGAAGTGGACGACTAACTGAAAATTGTTCGAATTCCGGCAGGACATTGCGTTTTGTTGCGTCACTTTTCAACAATCATCGCACTGGTCAACAATGATTTTGTTGCCCTTGATATTTGAGTGGTCTTAATAAGATTTGATCTCGACGACCCTGAGAGTAAGCGTAGTTTTTCTAAATTGGCTATTGTTATTTATTTTATTGACATTGGCATATATATGACTCAGCAAAGCAATATTCAAATGAAAACTTGGACTTCTATTTTATATCTACAATTTATCGAAAAAAATATTATGGATGGCTTTAGTTATACTGAATTTATTCAGACAAAAGCGAAAAAAATATAGAAATTAAAATACTTTTTTGAAACTTCTCTTAGCTTCAGTTTTCTATAGATTTTCTTTTATAATATTTTTGGGAACTATTCCTTTGTAGAGTCCTTTGTAGACTATACCTTTGTAGAGTAATCTGTCATCATGTAACTATCTCGCCGACCCTGATATCTTTCCTTCATTTATCAACTTGAGGCGTGATGAACACGTCTCTCCATACCGAAGGCAACTAGGCTGGCTCACTGTCAGATCTAGGCGACTATATTTTCTTGGAATCACTACTTACGACATATTACAGGGAAACTCTCCGGCTTACTTAAAAGAACTTTTTACTAGGCCTCAACAATCTGAACGTCCCTCTTGACGCCATGTTCCGTTAGTTTTTTATATACCGGCGTATCGTACATGACCTATTGTATCTTTCCGCAATTTATTTATGGCACTCCCTTCCCAATGAAGTTACCTCGTCCTCGACCATCGCGATCTTGAAGAGTCGCCTTTTAGCCTACCTCTTTGTTCGTGATATGGATATGGATATGTCTACTTGAATTTTATTTTAACTGAATTTACTTTTTGTCCAAGCCGGCTCAGCTCTGACTAGTCACCGACCTTTTGTGTCTTATTGACTATCGCAATTAGTTCCTAATTAATATCAGGTTAGTTATGTTCACCATATTCTATCATTGGTTGCTTTATTTTATTTTATTTTAGTTGAAGTATATTGTCAGAATTTATTACATTATTATGTTACCGTATTTATCAGAATTGTTAATATCAACTGTACCGTAATCTACTTGCCTAACGGTTTACCAAGGCATAATATACAGTACACCAATCAATCAATCAATCAATCCTTCATCACTCGCAAAGCCCGGTGAAAGCGTTAAGATCTGACTTCCATCTTTCATTGGAAAATCTTCCGAAACCAACCCCTCTCTTTCAATACCAAATTAACGTAAAAAAAGAGCCAATTTGATATAATTATGATGTCATTAGTGAATTCTACGTCGTCAAATATCAAAATTCACGAAAAATATCGAAATAAAGAATTTTTTTTCTTAATGTTTTTTTGAGCTGTATTATTACTTGACATGATTGGACTCTTTTAAACCCTCAAAGTATCCACATACGCAAAAGCACGGACAAGAAAGCCAATCTGTCGAAAATTGTGATATAGACGATTAATTATTATATGTCTGGTCTGGCAGTGCATTAAGTATGAAAGCTAAATCTTCACATTCAGAGAAAAAGGCTGTTCTATGTAGGATAGGATTTCATGTGGGCATGGAACTTATTGCATGATTTGAAAATCAGGTAATGCATCATAACGTAAAATGTCACATGATTATGTGTGCAAATGACGTTTTATTTTATAATAAGATTATGCATGATGCATTAGTCGAACAAGTGATCATTTAATCCATTTGCTCTGCCTCCACAGAATCACAGAGCGCTGCTATGTCGACGCCCCTACGAGGACGTGGCGCGAGAGCCGCCGCCCTAGTCGCCCATCAAATCGGGAAGAACTCCCGTAAGTTAATATCATTTATTGGCATATTTGCAGTGTATGTACGTAAGTTTGTCGTAAATAAATAGTTGAATCCGTTTGCAATTGTACACAGTTCACTTTAATTAGAATGCGAGTTGATACGTTTACTGGTCACTGCTTCTTTCATAGCGTTACCGGAAGATAAGCTTTACGGTTGTGTACATTTATATTTTTTGACTGACGCACTATTATACAGGGTAGAGAAAAAATATGTGAACACTTAAATAATCGTTAGGGGTGGTCAACAGATAATTACCAAAATGAGGTCTTACGTAATTTTCAATAAAAGATGCGAAGAAGTGACCTTGAATTTGACCTGGAGTCACAAACTCAAAATCATTTCAAGCACGACTTATTTAAAAAAAATATAAATCCCAATTTTTGACAACTCATTTTTGTTGTTTGTCACCGTGTTTGACTCTGCCACCGTCCTGTACGTGGCCCGATCATCCTGTCTGGTTCTATTCAGTGAAGAGCCATCCGAACCAGTCGGGAGACTGTCTGCGCCACGTTTAGCACTATATCAGAGATCTTCAGGTTGACCTTCGAATGACCGTGAACTTTCACATGAAGGTCAAGTTTCAGATCATGATCAGATCCGCCTGACGGAGCCTGAAAACTTTTGGTTCATGTAATTTCCACGAAAATAGATATTCTTAAAATTAACCTATTATTGTTTTATAGAGCTATTTCGACCCTTAGGAGTTGCTAGAAGTGAAATTGTTCGCTCTATCTAATTTCGGAGCGAAAATAATGGGCATCTACTTTAATAGAATGGGACCCTTGCAATGACCTTGAGATCGTACCTTCAGGTGACATCCAGGGTCAACATAGAATTATTTGTTGAGAATTATAAAAAACCTGACGTGAGATATTTTTCGTTTAACCACTCCTCACTAATTACTCGGGTGTTTCCAAACTTATTTCCCAGCATGTATATTGCGGCTGTTTGGCGTGTAATTGAAACTTGTAACAATATTTAATCAGTGAATCAACCATCAAACACTTTGGAAAAGCTATTTTGTCATTCAATATTGTTTTTCATGAGAAGAAAGTGATATTAGCGGCTTGGAGGAAGGCGAGCGCCAGCATGACTCTCAAGGACAAAGAGAGGGCACGGGCCGAGGACAAGGAGAATGGAGGGGAAGAGGACAAGGAGCGTGGAGAGAAAAAGGACAAGGAGAATGGAGGGGCAGAGGACTAGGCGGATGGAGGGAATGAAGTTGGGAGGAGGAAGAGGTGATTCCGGGAGAACGGTGATCAAGGGAGACGTGGAGGATATTGGCGCGGACGTGGCGGGCAGTATTCAATACAACGACATCAGCCATGTACGGCATCAAAGTATTACAAAAATACAATAACATACAATTATAATTATTACTTGGCAGAAGAAAAATAAACTGAAAAAAATTATAATGAACGTATTGATTTCAGAATAACCATACATGACTCTAATTTCTTAGATCTCTTAGGAATTCGTCTCATCCCTATACAATCTTTATGTCGATATTGAATAGCTTGATTACTCGTTGCGATGTCAAAAACGGTTTTTTCGCTCTCGAACGAAGGCTTTTCATACCGGATGTACCCGTCCCATTTTTTGAAAATTATCGTACTTCCGGGAATAGTTTGTGGTGTTGCCACACACACCCCCTGTCAATATTAGGTGCCACATTTACTCGCGTCGATGTTAAAAACGGTTTTTTCGCTCTCGAACGGAGGTTTTTCATACCGGATGTACTCGTCCCATTTTTTTAAAATTGTAGTACTTCCGGAAATAGTTTGTAATGTTGCCACACAGATCCCTTATCAATATTAGGTGGCACATTCACTCGCGTCGATGTCAAAAATTGTTTTTTCGCTATCGAACGGAGGTTTTTCATACCGGATGTACCCATCTCATTTTTTGAAAATTATCGTACGTTCGGGAATAATTTGTAGTGTTGCCACACACACCTGCTATCAATATTAGGTGGCACATTCACTTGGTTCACTAGCACGATTGAAGATATACGATTTGTCCGGTTGAGGTGGTTTTCTGTTCTTAGGGCTCTTTTTGGGGGTGAATTGTGATGTTTGACACATTTTTTCGTCCTTCAAATCTGTAGTTAAGTCTGAGAAATTCGATAATCCCATTTTCAAAAAACCGTTCGACGAACGATCCAAATTTCAATTAGGTTCATTACGTCCGTCAATCTTCGTTTGCCACCTAATGGTATTCCGTCAGGGAGTTCCTGTCCTTTAAGCCGTGTTTTCAACTTGCGTATCTGATTTCCAAATCTTTTTTGAACATGTCCACAGCACTTGATCTTGTTGACTTCCACTTCAGGTCCGTAAGGCTTCGTTTTATTACTGCAGCATGGCTCTTGAGCTCTTCGTCAGCAATGTAGCGAACGTACTATGCATTGTACTTGTCTTTAGAGTGCTGGAATATCCTAATGACATCATTGACTCCTATGGTTCCGGAACAGCGAGTTATTCGGCTCATGTTTTTTTATGCCACAACTCCCATGCTGCCACAGTTTGTTTCCCCTTCTATTGGACACATGCGTTGCAGTAGGAAGACAAGACTTTGGGGTCGAATACCTGAAATAATTACAGAAACTCAACTAAGGTTCAAAAACAAGCATTGTAAGACGAACAGTAATAACTGAAAAGCTGAGGTAGAAGGATTCTACGGACAATTGGGTTACCCAAATTCTATTCGAACAAGAGATAGAACAAGAGATACAGAGAATTAGAATAAAATACCTTACCCATAGCACTCTCAATTACCGTACAAACACCATTCGCGATTTGTACCATCGCATCGTTTCTGCTATGTACCACGACACTTTAAGTAACGTTTCGCGTTTCTGGTGCCGTTGAAGCCGCAACTCTCTCTTCCATAACTTTATGGAAAACTGCATCGGCCACTTTGAATGTAGCTTCCACCATACGCTTGACAACCGCATTGTACGTTGGGTGTTTGACAGGTAGCGAAAGGTCCATTATGTCACAAAATGTTGCCAAGCTCTTCAAGTCTTGACCGATACAACGCATTGCTAATACGGCACGTGTATTTATTTCAAACATATTTCGTGTATTTTTCAATCGTTGGGCTGTTCTTAAAAGTTTTCATTTGGACACAGTTCTCGCATGCGATGCTGTGCGTGCTTCCCAGGCCTTCTAGTTTCAGTTCGGTCATAACTATCTACTCGCTATGCCTGTAGAATTATCATCTTTGTAATTCTCAGTTATTCTTTTTACCAAAGGCTGTTGAAATATTAGGAGCTTCCTTATTATTCGATTAAGTGTGGTGGAAGATATTTTTTTGCTTTGAACGGCCAACTGGGCCTTTTACGCTTACGCCGTAACTCCGCTCTTTCTGTTTCATACTTCCGATTTTACTTCCACCAGTTTTTTCATATTCTGGTTTTTTTGTCCAGCAGTTTTTTTTTATAATAAATAAATAAAATTTTTTGTAATAAGTCTTTCCGCGTCCAGTTTAGGTTAGAATCAAAACTCAATTGCGTTTCTGTAAAAGTAAGAGATTCATTTACACTATGTATTTACACTATGTACAAAACTCACTAATAACCTTAGTTCTTACCTGTAAAAGTAAGAGAAACAACATTTAAAACTTCTAATTCCTATATTTTATTTCTATATAAAGGTCCCGTGATAACCGCTATCTCATTCGTTCAACGTTGTTGAATATTTTCTTTTTGAATTTTACTCTCTCAAAACTTACTGGTCGTCTCCCCAAGCCCGTGCTCTACCGCGCCATCGGTCGGTGGCCTTCGTCGGTAACGCGGCAGATTCAAAACTTGAGAGAAGCATGATACAAGTACACGAGTGTCGTGATTTTCTTTACACATAAAATCTGCAAAAAAAAACAAAAAAACTTTCGCCGCATACACGCGTCGGTAGAAGTTTTTTTCGTGTATCACTAATACGATTTAGATACTTACTTTCAGGTTATTTTGTTGGATTCTGCGAATATCATGAAACACCATCACTCAATGTTCACACAAGCAAATGACAGTGACACGCTGGATATTTGGCACGATGAATCGCAGATTTTTGAGCGTTGAAAACTTTTGTTTGGGTTTTGTGATTCAGAACGGCTTCGATTTTCGTATCTTTGACAGGTCTCTAAAGCGCGCAAAATATCAGTACGTGAGAGGTGTGAGCGCGATGAAAGCAAAGCAACAGCGCTACTTGCACCAGATTGCTGAGGCTGGGTTCACATAGGCACGGTTTTCGAATGTTAGGAACAAGTGTTGTTTGAGAGATAGATTTGACCCTAAACTAGCAATTCCGAGCTGTACTGGTCTCCATTATTTTTCTTTTAATTCCAGGGCTTTGTGCATGATGGCACTGGTAGTAACGATTAGCTATTCAGTGAATCACACTACTGAGAATAGGAACGTAACATCCCTAACCCTGGATTCAGGTAATTTATTACATTCTACGTGGAATCTCGTGAGAGCAGAGTTTGTGGATACAAATGTAACGGCATTGACTGACAGCGAGTGGCAGAGTGGAATTTCAGCGGGTCACGAGGCGATCAAAGAGCGCGTGACAGCCAATGCTGGAGCAACACCTTTGATAAATCCATCGCCAAATTTCAGACACCAATTTGCCGTCAGTACCAGTGTATTTGCTGGCCAACTAGCTCTCGCTGGTCTTGCGGAAATAGCGGCAACACGAGTTATTGAGAGAGGCCGACTTTTGCTTGGAAAACAGTCATCGATCGGAGCATATTTTGATAGTGGTTGGGCATTGGATGGTAGGTGCAAAGAATTTGGAAATATTACCTGTCTAAAAAGCAAGTATCGGACCTATGATGGGACCTGCAACCATAAACGACAGTGGGGTTCTGCTTTCTCACCGTTCAAAAGGTCTTTACCACCGGATTACGGTGATGGACTTAGTTCGCCCAGGAAAGGAAAATCAGGCAAGAGTTTACCATCCGCTCGTGAAGTCAGTCTCCGTGTTCATTCACCATCTCCAAGTTCAAATCCATCATTCACTGTTATGTTAGCTGTGTTTGGGCAATTCTTTGATCATGATATTACGGCAACTGCCATAAGTCAAGGAACTAACGGCAGTTCCATAGCGTGCTGTCCTCCTGCAACTGGCCATCCAGAGTGCTTTCCTGTCCGCGTGGGACCAGGTGATCCGGTCTATGACGCCACTAACAGTACCTGCATGGAGTTTGTCAGATCAGCTCCAGCTCCTCAATGCAGAATCGGCCCACGCCAACAGCTTAATCAGGTGAGTCTTAGTACATACCGGGACAATCTCTTGAAACTATACATACAATGCGCATGCGCCAAATAATTCAATCTCATTGGTCGGTGAAATCGCCCCTCGGCGATGTTTTCATCTGCTGAGTAGGGTGCGAACGTGCACGAAATGAAACAACAGCTGTAAATCTCTCGCGCGTAAAGCCGTGGATTGAGGTTATGTTGCTGTTTATTTTTACGTAGCGTGAATTGTCTCAGAAGAATAGTATCGCTCAGCAATACCGTGGTCGATATCGGAAGATATTCAACCGCCGCGCCGCAATAAAGAATTTAACGAAAAAGCAAATATCAAATGATACAGAAATTGGGTGTTACTTATTGAAAGAAGAAATCTGAAATTCAATGCGAAATGTCATTTACAAGTGGGAGTCTGGACAAACAGAGGTAGGTCAGTAAAAACAACGTTTATTGTGAACAGATTTTTTATTTAGATAAAATTAAAAATGCGTCTCATTAACGATTTATGTTTTGTGCATTTTATTGGAAATTAGTAGTATCCAAAAATACCAAAAGATCCTGTCTGATAATAATAGCTTCTAATATTTTCAGGTACGAAATAATTCATTGTCAAAGCGGGACTAAATTTGTCAGGCATGGAAGCATGTAGGTAAGTTTCTAATTACATGATCTTTGACTATTACAATATTTTAACATGGATTCAATAATAGAATTCGTTTTTTTTTTCAGCAGGTTCGAAGTTTAAACTTTGATTCACACGAGGAAAATTATGCCTTACGTGATGGTCAAAACGTTTCGGTGGCAAGGATCCTGGTTTCTCGAGCGGTGCGATGATTATAACCATCGAACCTGGTTGTTCCGTCAGACATCAGGTGCCAGAGTGAATTTCATCAGGCCATCGGCACCTTCTCGACATCAGTTGATACAAAATTGAAGAGCGGGATATACTACAGATCATAATGGCTGAATATCCCATCAGTTTACTTTGATTGAGCAAATAGCGATAAGTTTGTTACTTAACCGTTGCTGCCAATTCATTCTACCGAGGAATCATTCTGTACACCATTGTAATTCAAGCATTATTATTGACCAGCATTGTTTTTCAAACATTATACCATTTAATTAGGTATCTTATTTTGAAGCTTACTTTTGAAGCTTACTTTGGCATTAAATTCAGATAAATAGTTTTTCAAGTCCTCAATTAGATTGTGGGGTTGAATTTTGCTAGGCAAACAGAATCAATCTAAATCTAGAATTGTTAAATAACTTCGGTTGAAAATGTCTTTAAATTTTATCTTTGTTGACGGTGTCATCTGGCTAGCTAGTTGCACGATAACTCAAAACCAAATGTAATTTTACACTCTATAGGGTCCTACGCTAGGACTGAAAGCTTGTGAATCTCCATTTACCGCAATTATTTCTGCATTTCATTTTAGCATTTTCTGGAGCAAAAAAAATCTGATTTCCAGATTGGAAATGAAACCTGAAACGCAAAAGTTATTCAGTAGTACGAATTGAAAACCAAGAATTTCATAATGGTTCCTGCAACAAAGGGACGCTTTCCAAATATCCTTGTTACAAGGTGATGTTCGGAGAACTATGAACAAGATGTTGTATCGGATTACATTATTTGGAAAAAAATCTTCATGAACTTCGTTGAAAATTAGATATTCATTTATTTTGATGGAACAAGGTACACAATCTTGAATACGTTAAGTAAATGTTCTCGTAATAATGTTCTGACATTACTCTAAAACATTACAGATAGTGAGATATTTAAATTTCTTGAACGCTCGGTTTAATGTCTCATTTTCAAAAGTGATAAACGTCAATATTACCGCCTGAAATGACAAGAGAGTGAGAAAGTTGCTTAGGTGCTTGAAAGTGGCGATGATCTTTGTACGTGTGATAAATTGAATAGGCAGATAAGAGTAGATATTAGAGATGTAATTATTTTGGCCGTATGCCTGTTGATAGAAAATGATTTCATTGTTATTTCTAATATATGAAATAATAAAAGTGATCAAATAAAGTGTTCCCACCTACCTGCTGCGTTTCTTCGAACCACCCAATATTCAAACAGATTTCTCATTTCAGTCGAATAAAGCCAATTTTCAAAGAGTATCAGCATCAACTTTCCGAGTCACTACCTCGACTGTTTGAGAATCTAACCTCAATAATTCGTATGAACTACATCGTCACCAGAAACAGAGTTTGACAGCTGGAACTCGGAGTGGCCAGCCTGCCCGAGCAGCCGATAAAACTCGCGCATTCGTATTGTATGTATAGTTTCAAGAGATTGTTCCGGTATATGGGTGATGCAGACAAGGTAATGTAGTAAAATAGTATTTCTGTAGCTGCTAAAACCACAAATAACCTTTTCTGATGAGCGTTCAATCATGAGCTAAGCGCAGCACTTTTATGGTATAACCTTTTCCACTATAACAAATGTATTGGACGCTTAATGCTGCAACCCAGTTGGTCAATGCGAGCTTCATTTATGCCTGTGTAGAACTCTGACGACAATCCTAATGAAGCGATGATTAAATTTTTTATATACATTTTGGGTGCTAGCTAAGAAAATTAGGTTGAACCAGATTCAAAAACTTCACACTGATAAGATAGAGTCCAGAATTAGTGAGAAATTTGGACCAGACCTGGCTGCATAGACAATTTCAGTTTTGGAATCGAGATATTTTTGGCATACTTTATAGGTTGCATCGATAAACAAGCCAGAATGAGGAACTATGGCCTTATTGCTCACACAAAATATACTATATGCCAAAATATACTCGAGTTTACTTCATATATTGAGGATTTCCTGATGATTTATTATTGATTTGTTATTCTTGTGGTTAGATGAGAAGAGCATCTGTCATGTTTTCAAGTTTTTCAGCATAGCGTTTTGAAGAATGCTTCAAATCAAAGAGTCGAAATTTCCATCAAAGCCGAATGAATTTTCGAAGAAAACTTACCTACACCTTGTATCTAAAACTTGAATTTTTGGAACCGTGCTTTCCCTCTGCAGTTTACTTCTTTGGTTTTTTCAACCATAATCAAAATGAAAAAATCCCAATTTTTCAATTATAATTACGGTTAAAGAAATAGTAGTTTACTTTCCACGACCCCACAAGGCTTTGAAATTCAGATCGTGGATGCAAAATATCGACGATTTTTGGGAGGAAATTAATGAATATTTTTTGTGTACATTTGTATTTCTAAACATCGAAAATTTATCAATACGGTTATTGGAAAATGTTGCAGAAAACCATTGACACTCCTCTTATCTTGAACTACGCATCTGGATGAATGAGAAAGAAAAATGTGTAAATATCAATTTTTGACTGATGTCGACTCACCGTGGTAGCGTAGTACGTAGCTTGTGAGACTGCGCAATATTGTACAATAACTTGGCAACCAAAAGTGAAGGACACGTGTTTAAAAAACCAAATTTAAGTTCAGAAATCTAGCTACACTTCGAGCGGTTGACCAAGCTCAAAAAAGTAGTTGCAGCAAATATATTCGTCTATAAAAGTAGTATGGCAATGGGGGTTCTGAGTGAAAACACCTTCCTTACCGACCGAGCCGCTCCGCGCACCCCAGACGCAACCCTTGAAGGTTACCCCCACTCTCGTCAGATGTAACGTGCTCTGCCGTACTGACTAGAGGTCAAAAACGTGCAACCTTACCGACAGTTGTATCGGTCGACGGTGAAAAATCGTACTGCCTTACCGACAATTCTTATCGGTCGAGGGTCAAAATCGTGCTGTTTTACCGACCAAAGGTCAGAGTCTCTATGTGGTGCTCGCCTGCCAACGGTAGAGGGCGCAGCGGAGGGCGTGAACTTTTTCACCGACTTGGATGTCAGTTACCCGTCCCGCATTCTTTTCCCACGATAGGACTGCTGATGTGTAACATCAACCACCCCCACATTCTTTTCCCACGTTATCAACCACGTGACATTCCAAAATTAATAGTTCCGAGAATTGTTTTTTATCCACTCGGATATCGCTGATGTGTAACCTCAACCACCTCACATTCCTTTCCCACGTTATCAACCACGCGACATTCCAAAATTAATGGTTCTGAGAATTGTTTTTCACTTACTCGGGTGTCGGTTTGATATCAACCACGTGACATTCCTTACCCCCCACCAAATTTCAAATTATGTGGTGGGGGAACGTTATATAAGTCAAAAGTGAAAACTTCATCGCCAGTCTGAAGCTGTTCTTCTTGCGAATGAGAAGTGCTTTGGAACAACAACGTGAATTGAAGAAACGACTAGAACTGCTCATCAAGAATATAGGAGAAGTAAAACATCTGCTGAAAATCAGATCTGACCTCAATCAACTCACAAGAGATTTTAAGCTCATACAACTCGACAGTAACGATCATGGACTTTTCAAAATTGAACCTGCCTGAAGGTCCTCCAAGAAGATGAAGATTTGTTCCAGAAGGTGACGACAGTTAGTAAGGAGATACGGTTGCATCTACGCTATCTTGGCGGACCGTACGGTCAACTTGAATGCGTACACGTGTAATCTGAGTATCACATTCAAATATCCAGTGTCCTGTGAAAGTCTTACGTTCAATAAACAAAAAAAAAAAGATAGAAATTATGAATATTTTTTCATTTATCGCCTGACCATCTTGTATACCTTTAATCCTACGTACGTTTTGTACCTTGTAATTGTATCAAGAATTAAGTCTTAAAATCTAAGAAAATGCTACTTCGAACACCACTAAGCAACGATGGAGGGTTTCGAGCTGCGTTTTCGTCTTGTAACTGTAATGTGAACTCTACGATGAATTTTGGACGGGTTCAGTCAAGACCAGAGTGCAAGGTCGACCGATAGCTGCGGTAGTATACATTCAGAGCCAAGGATCTGCGGTGTTGGGTTACTATCGCTCTAGGAATGCAAAACATAACTCGGTTTGAGTACAGCTCGGTCAAGGATGGGGAGCAAGGTTGAATCTTACATAAGCTTTGTATTGAAAAAAATTCTCTCTTAAGAGCTAAGGTGGAGGTGAAGGTGTAAAATTATTTCATGAATATTCTTTAAAAAACAGTTTTACTGAGTACAATTTTTAGGGTACAATTACTTCACAACGATAGTACAATAATTCTCTTCAACAGTATCATAACCAGGGTGATATATGCGCCAGGAATGCGAAACCGTTCTTGTAGACGCTTCTGCGCAGTAACATAAATCGTACACCCTCGCCATCCGAACAGTATGATGATTTTGTAGCCAATTTTGAACTATCAAAACGTTTTGTGCTGCACAGATTGCATTGGGTATTGTATGAACGTCGCATCTTAGAGACACAGCTGAAGTTTTTTGCAAGGTTTGAAGCGACGGACAGTCAAAGTCGGGCATATCGATGATTTGAACTTTCGGGACGATTTTGAGCAACCAATCTCGTTTTTCTTTTCCTTTTACGTACACGGTTTCAGCTTTGCACAGCCTGTCTTCAATGGTCCACTCAACTTGCTCAAACGGTATGGTTCCACAGCTCCAAGGTAAAGCGTGAAAATCGCGTTCTAACCAAGAATTTTGGCTTTTGTATTTGACGTCCAGTAAATCCCATTCGTGAGATGGCTTGAAGAAAAACATTGATGGAGATGCTTCCGAGTAGATTAAAATTATAGCCAATTCTTTTAATGCGAAGGTATTGTTGAAAGGTCTACGAAAGCCGTGTATGTCAACGATGAGCTCCATCTTTGAACTGTGCGAGATGGTGGAAATGGGTCAGTTTTCATACCAACTTTTTCACCCCACCACTGAGCGGGTTGTATTCGACGATACGATTGCGAACAATCAAGCAGTACGCCGATGTTTCAGCGGGAAAGTTGGCTTTAGCTTCAAATTCAAGACGGATGTCGACAGGTCAGTACTTGAAAGATTTGTTTTGTTTTGAACAGTCGATAACGAATAAGGGGACGTCTCGAAGGAATTCACTCTTTGTCAGCAACGGCTCGGGGTTCTTGTCGTAGTAGGTCGCTTGAAAGTTTGCGTACATCTCGTACAGGAGCGCGTAGAGATTACGACTTATGTTGAGGTTCAGGTTACCGTACGGGTAGGATTAAGAGTTTAAAAATAGCTCGACGTCCGCGATATTGCAATGATCGAAATGACTTGCGTTCTTGCCGGTCTTGTTCTCTCGACTTGTTTGGAAACCCAAAATGACGTAACGAGGTTTTTCAAGCTAAGTGGAAGTTTTCACAGTCCAAACGTGTTTCGATGTTGTGGGAAGTAAGGGATATTCGTACAATTCCCAACTGCGGAAGCTCATCGAAATAGGCGGATCTTTCTGAATGAAATTCAGTAGGTCAACTTTTTTCTGATCCGCGAGTTTCAAATACGGTATTAGCCATTCCACTGCATTGATCGTGATTTTGAATTCCTTCTCTTGAGTCTGCACGATAGCGTTGACGTCAGTTTTTGATCTCGTCAAAATTAACTCATGTTCAGCGTTGACAACGATCTTGCGGTAGTCCTCAGCGAAACCCAATATTATGCTGAGCGGTATCAGTACGTCAAAATTACCCTCGGCATCGGTCAATTTTTTCTTCTCTTTTACATCAAGCCATCCAGCGTTCTCCATCAGCCAATTTTGACCAGGGTGCATAAAAGCGTAACCTTTCATGAGACTTGTCAAGCCAACGTTCCTGCTTTTATCAATCTCAACTGCATTAATTTCCTAGCAAATTTCTTCAAACAGATGACAGACCGCGTTGTTCACGAGCTGTGTGTTTACAGTAGCTGTACTATCAGGTTTGAGGAGTCGTCCATGGATATGTACCGAACTTTTGCTGGGTAATATGCATAAATCCTAATGCTGAAGGATGATTCGAATTTCATCGCTGTTGTTGAGAGTTGACGAGGTGTAAGGTTTGTGAGCGTGAATCTCGTAATGCGCAACGGATTCGTCAAGGACGACTGGTGTTTGAATGTTTAAAATTTCTTCCTCCATGGTACGTAGCAGATGATAAAACAGCAAAATCTGATTTTTAGTTGTCGGAAATTCCTCTTCCAAAAGTGGTCAGTTTCAGACCCAGAGCTATCAGGAACTCCTCGTTTCGAGGTGTTAACGGTTCGAGAATCGATCGATGACTAACTTGATCGGGGCATGCCGACTTACTGATATACCTACTCTTTGACAGTCTGTCATATACAATTCCTATCGCTGATTGCGATTTGATATATAGTCCCACAGTAATAACTTCCCCACGAAAATTAACCAGAACTCCGTCTTGATCCACTAACCGGAGCAGAAGGTGATCCATGGTCCTGACGGTGATCGGAAGGTAAATGACGTGCGACGGTACTTCCACGATCTCATATCATGGTGGGAGAGTCAAAAAGAACTCGTGAATAGTGTGTAATTTGTGTCCATTGTTGTAGGCGCCCGTTGTAATGCTACACTCGACTCGCAACGCGTTGACCTTGAGTATAGTTACAGGCACGTCTGATTCGTGAGTTTTATCAACCTCTAATACACGTAGTGTGAATCACAAAACTTAAGAAATGGAATCATTTGGCTCAAATTTAATCGTGTGGTTGCATGTGATTTCGCTGCGTAATGTATTATTGTTGGGTTCAATGGCGAGCCTGATATCTGTATTTCTCAGCACGTTTTGAAGATACTTCTCTATGTCCTCGATCTCATAGCTGCTGGTAGGTATGGTGATCACTTTATCAGCTACGTAAATTTTATTGTGACCAACATCAACGTTGGAATCGAATTGAAGGTTAACAATTCCACCAAACCAAGAGCATAACTTTTATCACGAGCAAGTTCGATCGGTGGGAAATATTGTGCCTCGAGTATCGAAGAGGTTCCCGAAATCGTTAACGTTAACAAATCATCCATGACTGCGAGTGGTAGACTGACTTTGATGAATCACGCACCATGTTTATATAACTCACCACTTAGAAATTTCAGACACAAGTGTCCGCATTCAAATGTATCGTAATCCTGGTACCTCTCATGATTGTATTTGACGCTACCAACGCCGAGGTATTTTATGAGGTCTGAGGGTGGTTGAAGGTTGCCGAAACTGTCAAAGTAATCGATATTATTGTCGCGTTTCTTGTATGCAACCCAGTGTGTTCCCGGACCGTCTTTGTCGTCAAGGTTGATTATAGCTGACTCGTTTTTTCGTGGACCGTTTCCGGCCATTTCGTTTCGCATGAAAACACCGCGGAAATGCGGAATCTTGAAGATTTTTGCATATTTCAGCAAGTCCCAATCAGTCAACGCTCGACGTGGTGGCAGCGCATCTAGTTTTTTGAAAGATGGAGACCAAGACCTGTTCTGTACGGTTTCATATGAAGCCTTTTGCCCAACGTGATAGCTTCCATAGTTTTGTTGTGTCGTTTGCTCTCTCCCAGTTCTCGTTTATCAGCACTTGCATCGTTCACAGCTTTTGCTATACCTGCCGCACCACCGGCTAACGCGCCTGTAGCACTAAGTCCAGCGAAAATAGGAATCAGAAACGGTGGAAAACCACCGACTTTTGAAGGTACCGGTAGGACGCAGGGGGTTCGCACTTCACATTTACCACCCGCTTCTTTGACGGCGTTCTCAGCTCCCTTCAGCGCTGATTCGATAGCTACTTTTGCATCGTTGCTTTGAACCATAGAACGTTTTGCAGCATTCATAATTTTTCTCAAGGTCACATTTTCTGACTTTCGAATTCCGATTCCGAGTTCTGATTTTACTTTCGTTGTATTAGCTATTGCCCAAGCGACTGCCTTCTCACCCAAATTTGCGTCCTTTGTGAGAACCCGTTTCCAAGCTTTCTCAGCCAACACCGTATCAGCCTCGTTTCTAACTTCAAGATTTTCACGATTCTGCGAGTAAGCAATGTCGTGGTCCTTGCAAGCTGCGTCGAGAAGATTGATTCCCGGATCACCTCGCGCGAGTCGCTTTGTTAATTTTGTACCAGGCCCACAGTACTGATAACCAGGTACACGCATTTCGACTGGAAGGCTGCTGATGGTTTTATTCACCAGACTCTTGCCACGATGTTGCCGCCTCCTGCTTCGTTCACCTCTGTACGCGCTCATGTTCGTGCGTTGACTGAAGAAAAGTGCTTCAGAACGGGATATTTATAGCAAATCCGATCAGTCATGCCCAAGATGCGGTTTGAGAAACAACCTACTAAGCTTCCCGTGATGAATTTTGACAAACTTTCGGAGCAAAATGTCAAATGGCACAAACGGCACGGTGATTAACTTCCCAATAGTGTACGTGCAATATTCTGTGGACCGTCGAATTGAGGTAAAACTAATGCGTTGCTCACACTTATAACCCATCCCAACGGACTCAGATTTGAAAATATCTACATCTACTCGAAATTTCTCAACCAACCTAAATACCAATTGTTGAAGCAATTGTTGGACCATGTTGAGAATACAGAGTATTTTGCGTTTGCCGAGCGTGAGCGAGTGATTACACCGGAAGAAGCAAGGCCCAACTCAATAATCATATCTGACGATGTAGCGTGCGAGAAGCAGGGCAATATTAGAGCCTACTTTTGTATGGGTAGACATCACGACGTTGGCTGTTTCTATCTCTGTCAGACGTACGCGCGTATTTCCAAACATCTCGTGCGCGACAACTTACTCGTATTACTCGAACAAGACGATATGAACCTGAGACACGTATACAACGACCATGTAAACACCGACATGTCTTACACAGAGTTCAAAAGTGTGTGCTCTGCATGCTGGAACGGTGAGGAGTACGGGTTTCTGGTGATCGATAAAGACAGTGAGCTCAACGAAGGACGATAGAGGAGGAGATTCGGTTCTTTTGTGACCTTGGAAAAGGAATAAAATCTCGCGTTTCCGAGCGAGAGACGCAGTAGCGTTGCAGACTCAGTTGCGTCAACATGCGGAGCTCTGAAATTTCCAAGCAAAAAGATGTCCTACATCAGATCACTCAAGCAAGTGCTGCGATCCGTCGAAAACACAGATTGCTCAAGTCGGGCAAGGAATCTACGACTCAGAAATTGAGTGACGTTTTCAAACCAGTAGTGACTCCGTTGCAAGAACTGGTGAATGTTACAAAAGATACTAAACCTGTAAAACAAGAGGTGAAAGAAATTAAAGAAGAAATAAAGCAGATGAAAAATGAAACAAAAAATTAAACTGTCTCGGTAATGGACGATTCCTTTGCTTCGGCAGGAGATGAAACAATCGTAGAAACACCAGTCGAGAAAATCGAGGATGAGTATTTTGCACTGATGAGAGATGCGAAGACAAATGGTGAATTGGACAACGTGTACGGTGTACGCAACCTCTTAAACGGACTAATGATTGGTAATTCGTTGATATCTTTTGAGAGTGACTACATTCGTATTGGCGATACGCTTTATCCGAAAACGAAGGGTTTGCTGGAAGTTTTGTTCAAAAGAAGCCTGACGGTTCTTCTGTGAGCGTCGGAGATCGGAAAAATTTTAAAAACATAATCCTCGCAACGAACGCGCATAAAAAGTATTACTCATCCGATGGGGCTGTTCGAAACGATAAAAGTTACAAATTCAAAAATGTCATTGCCGAATTGATGGAATATTCCCCATCACCTCGCCGAAAGGGTGAAGGTCTACTTCCGCAAGCTATGATCACTCGACAAGGTATTGAAACGGAATACGTTTTCTGGGATGATCCGAACGAGTTAGTGCAGCGTCTTCGTTTACTCCTGGCATCTCAGGCAGCGGAAAATCCGAGTCACAATAACGAAATAATCTCCATTATCGAAGAGCTACGCGAAGCAGGAATCATTTATTGAGCAGCTTTCATCGTTTTTGCATTCATTACCGAGATGAGCGTCGACGTGTTTGGACGGCATCTGGATAAAGACACGGCCGCGAGCACTTGCGGTCCTCCGGGTGTCGGATTTCAAATCACAGCGGACGGGCATTACGATATACGGAACAAGAGACTGTGCAATGTGGCAGATCCCGCAGAGCCGAACAATGCTGTAACTTTGAAAATCTTGAAACGAAAATTCAATGTGCTGCAAAAACAAATCGGCAACCTTGATCAAATGATCAAAGCTTTGGAGATGACCACGGAAAAAGCCTTGGATACCTTCTACACAAACTTCAAAACAGGCAGAGACCTGTCGATTCGAAACGCTAAAATCATTTCCAAATTGGACACCAGACTCAGAGCGTTGGAATATGAACGAAGAAAAGCAAGCACTGGTGACAGAACTGCATAAGCCTGCAAGCCGGAATTATCCGCGTCGACGTGTAGACGTGCGGGGCATCGACGAGACCTGGCAGGCGGATCTTGTTGATATGACGTCGTACGCTGGACAAAACAAAGGCTACAAGTACGCGCTCACAGTCATTGATATTTTTTTGAAGTATGCGTGGGCTATACCGATAAAGAGCAAGTCTGGAGATGATGTTACGAAGGCAATGGAATCTGTGCTTGTCCAAGGACGGCGTCCGAAAAATTCACACGTCGACAGAGGAACGGAATTTTACAACTCGAAATTTGAATGGCTTATGACACGCTACGGAATCAAACTTTACTCCACGTACAGTAATTTAAAGGCTCCGATCTGTGAACATTTCAATCGCACGCTGAAAGGTAAAATGTTGAAACGGTTCAGCATGCAAGGAAGCTACGAGTGGCTTGATATCTTATCTGATTTGGTATCGGCTTACAACAACGCCGAACACCGAATCATAAGAATAAAACCGTCGGATGTCACCGTTGCAAACGAGAGGCTGTTATTACGTCAGGCATACGGAGGGCTTCGAGCGATACCTACCATATCGGCAAAATTCAAATCCGGCGACAAAGTTCGAATCCGCAAATTCAAAAATGTTTTCGAGAAAGGTTACACTCCCAATTGGACGATTGGAATATTCACGATAAGTCGAGTGGAAAATACTCATCCTGTGACGTTCAAGCTCAAAGACTACCGACATCAGCCCATCGCTGGTGGTTTCTACGAAGAAGAGCATCTCAAGGTTGAACATCCGGATATCTATCTGGTGGAGAAAGTGCTCAAGAAGCGTGGAATAAAAATATACGTTAAGTGGTTAGGTTTTGACAATACACACAACAGTTGGATAAACGAATCGGACATGTAACATTCGAATAAATGAATTTTTTGTAAAAACGTATGTGCCTCCTTATTTTATGCCCGACACATAACAAGTATGCATCTTTGTTTTTTAGACAATCGACAGACATATGCATCGTTGTACAATTTTTTATATTCAGGAGCGTTCTAATACACTATCCTATATAATAATATTCTATACATCTTGGTACAGTTATAAATCACAAAGCTAAGGTGCAGGCTTGTAGCTCCACGTAAGCGTGTCGGTTGTGTTTTGAAACACGATCCGCTTGTCGTCATTCCAGCTCAGTGCAACTTTCTGCTATTCTACGGTGTATACCTCGTGCTTTCGACTTAATATCAAATGCTGATTTGTAAACAAATTTTCACGGTTCAAAACACATTCCAAATAATCGTTAAAAGTTATTTCTCTCAACGCTGATCCTTTGACACCTTTAGCATGTTTATTGTCTTTCTCATCTCCCAAGACTCGGACTGCGTACAATTTAGCTCGTAATCCTACAAATTCCACCGTTATTTTCGTCCTTCATCAAGCCGAAAACTTTCTTGTTCGCTAGAGACATTCCATAAACATTGTCAAGCGGATAATCAGACGTATCGAATTTATGCAAGTCCTCCTGCATATGTTCGTATATGTTGGGGACGGTAAAATCGTCAATCAAACTCTCTTTATCCGTATACATTGATTTTGCTCGGTTGCCAAATTTCTGCTTTATATAATTATAATGAAAATCGTAGATATATGTTTTAGCCAGATCCATGATGAAGAAACCTGCATACAATGGTTTATTCAACTTGACTTTCGTCTTACTCATTTCGACGATAATTATATCTTTGTCGAAAACGGCGCGGCTGTGAAAATTGGGTATGCCTATAGTAGCTCTAGCACCGTATCTTCCGTACCATTTCGTGATCGGCCAGACATCTCTATACTTCCTAACATTTACCATCGTTTTGCCAAAAACTGCGTTGTTCATCAGTTTGTAAAAATTTTCCTTGAATTCGTTGTGAGATTTTTTCCGCAAATCGGTATTCAAATCTATGTATTTTTTGAGCCACGGGGTTTGTCTGAATTTGAGAACTCTTTGATTTTTGAGTAATTTCAAGTCTAATTGTAAGGATTGTTTCAAAACGCTATTGTGAACGACGTAGTTTTTCTTGGAAAATAGCGTGGGCGTCAATTTCGGTTGCTTACCGTTCAAGATCGGAGGTATATAGTGCTCCGGACACAGTGGTAAATCCTTATGAATTTCACGCAGTTCCTCAAGATATTCCAAATCCACCTCCAGCATGTAACCAAACTCCGCATCGTCCGAGATGGTAAGAACGTCGCATTGTCCGAAGTCTGATACCCATTCGAAGGAACTGTATGACAGAGCAAAGCTCATAGCAGCACCGTACAAATTATTAACGTCAAAGTACATGAGATAAGATTCTTCGACCTCAGGATCGAATTCCTCGCCCATGTACCTGTTGTTAGCCTTAGCGTATCTGTTCGAGCACTGTGACACACCACCAAGGATACCTTTTTCGATAAAAATAACCATATCTATGTCGGTGAGAAGCTCGAGCTCGATGTCAGTACACTTTTACATCGCATCAAACGACAGACCGGGCGCGGTGTAGTAATGTGATGGGTCCAGTTTGTACGTCGTCCAACAATTCTGTCAAAAATTTTGAAAAACGTCAGCCAGTAAAAACACGTCCGTCTGTAAATTGAGGTCCGAATACTCTCCCAAAGTTTGAACGTTAAAAGTTTGCCAAACCTTACATGTATGTGCATAGTCGTCGTCTGATATATCCCGATCATTTAATTTTGGGTAAAATTGTTGTTTGGATGGTAGCCGTCTGTCCTCCAAAGCTGAAACCGTGTACGTAAAAGGAAAAGAAAAACGAGATTGGTTGCTCAAAATCGTCCCGAAAGTTCAAATCATCGATATGCCCGACTTTGACTGTCCGTCGCTTCAAACCTTGCAAAAAACTTCAGCTGTGTCTCTAAGATGCGACGTTCATACAATACCCAATGCAATCTGTGCAGCACAAAACGTTTTGATAGTTCAAAATTGGCTACAAAATCATCATACTGTTCGGATGGCGAGGGTGTACGATTTATGTTACTGCGCAGAAGCGTCTACAAGAACGGTTTCGCATTCCTGGCGCATATATCACCCTGGTTATGATACTGTTGAAGAGAATTATTGTACTATCGTTGTGAAGTAATTGTACCCTAAAAATTGTACTCAGTAAAACTGTTTTTTAAAGAATATTCATGAAATAATTTTACACCTTCACCTCCACCTTAGCTCTTAAGAGAGAATTTTTTTCAATACAAAGCTTATGTAAGATTCAACCTTGCTCCCCATCCTTGACCGAGCTGTACTCAAACCGAGTTATGTTTTGCATTCCTAGAGCGATAGTAACCCAACACCGCAGATCCTTGGCTCTGAATGTATACTACCGCAGCTATCGGTCGACCTTGCACTCTGGTCTTGACTGAACCCGTCCAAAATTCATCGTAGAGTTCACATTACAGTTACAAGACGAAAACGCAGCTCGAAACCCTCCATCGTTGCTTAGTGGTGTTCGAAGTAGCATTTTCTTAGATTTTAAGACTTAATTCTTGATACAATTACAAGGTACAAAACGTACGTAGGATTAAAGGTATACAAGATGGTCAGGCGATAAATGAAAAAATATTCATAATTTCTATCTTTTTTTTTTTGTTTATTGAACGTAAGACTTTCACAGGACACTGGATATTTGAATGTGATACTCAGATTACACGTGTACGCATTCAAGTTGACCGTACGGTCCGCCAAGATAGCGTAGATGCAACCGTATCTCCTTACTAACTGTCGTCACCTTCTGGAACAAATCTTCATCTTCTTGGAGGACCTTCAGGCAGGTTCAATTTTGAAAAGTCCATGATCGTTACTGTCGAGTTGTATGAGCTTAAAATCTCTTGTGAGTTGATTGAGGTCAGATCTGATTTTCAGCAGATGTTTTACTTCTCCTATATTCTTGATGAGCAGTTCTAGTCGTTTCTTCAATTCACGTTGTTGTTCCAAAGCACTTCTCATTCGCAAGAAGAACAGCTTCAGACTGGCGATGAAGTTTTCACTTTTGACTTATATAACGTTCCCCCACCACATAATTTGAAATTTGGTGGGGGGTAAGGAATGTCACGTGGTTGATATCAAACCGACATCCGAGTAAGTGAAAAACAATTCTCAGAACCATTAATTTTGGAATGTCGCGTGGTTGATAACGTGGGAAAGGACTGTGAGGTGGTTGAGGTTACACATCAGCGATATCCGAGTGGATAAAAAACAATTCTCGGAACTAATAATTTTGGAATGTCACGTGGTTGATAACGTGGGAAAAGAATGTGGGGGTGGTTGATGTTACACATCAGCAGTCCTATCGTGGGAAAAGAATGCGGGACGGGTAACTGACATCCAAGTCGGTGAAAAATTTCACGCCCTCCGCTGCGCCCGCTACCGTTGGCAGGCGAACACCACATAGAGACTCTGACCTTTGGTCGGTAAAACAGCACGATTTTGACCCTCGACCGATAAGAATTGTCGGTAAGGCAGTACGATTTTCCACCGTCGACCGATACGACTGTCGATAAGGTTGCACGTTTTTGACCTCTAGTCGGTACGGCAGAGCACGTTTCATCTGAAGAGAGTGGGGGTAACCTTCAAGGGTTTGCGTCTTGGGTGCGCGGAGCGGCTCGGTCGGTAAGGAAGGTGTTTTCAGGCAGAACCCCATTGCTTTACTACTTATAAAGACCGGAATGCATTAAGAATCTCTGCAGAAGAAGCCAGCCGTCTACTTTCCCAGACGTCGCGAAGACGGTGTAGAAGGCCGCGCGAAAAGCGCACTTCGTAGCCTCTCGTCCCGCGACTTCCCGGCGAAAGCCGGACCAATCTATAGGTACTACCGTTCTAGAAATTGTTGTTTCCGTCGAGAGTATCTTAGAGACTCGATGCTGCGTTCCTATCAGCACGGACCAACATCATTGTAAAACATAGTCCACGGCTGTGATGTCCGCTAAGCCGTCATGTAACTACACGATCTTCTCGATTATATCAGTAGTTTATACATATGATATCGAAATAAAAAAAAAGCGGCGTACCGGCAGAGTATCCCGATTTTCACCTTACCGACAGTCGGTATGTTACAAGCTTTCTGAATTCGAAAAAAAGTCTTCCGAAAACTTTTTCTACCTGTTAATCGAATGGGAAAAAAGTTTTCAGAAAACTTTTTTTCGTTTCAAGAAAACTTTTTTTCATTCACAGAAAACTTGCAACATACCGACTGTAGGTAAGTTAGGAATCGGGATACTCTGCTGGTACGCTACCATTTTTTGATTTCCAACTCTTATAATATACACTACTTATATCTTGGGCAGAGGTACCCGGCCAACGCATCGAAAACGGTGAAAGTAACTCTGATTTGCGTTGAGCCGTTACTTTCTATCCGGCAAACTTTGGCTGAGAGACATTCTGCATGTATTTTTGCCAAAGGGTCCCCAACGATAGGTAAACGATCTAGTAAATAAGGTGCAGAGACTGTGAAACTGTACGAGTTGGTGTCAACGAAGAAATTACAGGCCGAATGTTACGCAACATCAGCGCCGTGCCTAGCCCTTGGGGCACCTGGGGCAAGCTGAGAGAACCCACCTTTTCCGATACAAATATTTAAATACAGAATTAAAAAAAAAAAAACAAACAATTGATAATGGACCCGGTGGTTCGTCACTTTCATCGTATTTATTGACTCCAAACCACTAATACAAAATTAAACACCAATTAACAAATGTTTGATAGTGGACCCGGTGGTTCTCCGTTCCCACTGTATTTATCAACTCCAAACCACTATACTTTTCATTCGATAAAAAATAGCCTCACACAAAACTTATTTTTCGTGCTTTTACTTTTGCAAAGTCTGCACCCAGTTCCTGATAGTCGATGCGATAAGATAATTCGCTTTCAGTAGTTATAGTGGCCAATCCTACTAGGCGGTTCCGGTCCATTGTCGATCGCAAATGATTCTTAATAATTTTCGGTTTCGAAAAACTCCGCTCTCCTGACGTCACTGAAACGGGTAAACCTCACAATATCTGTAAGGCAATGACGACGTTAATATTCCATGCAAATTTTTGCAGGTCTTTATTATTTCTTCTTTCGTTGAAGTCTTGAGAGCATGAATATCGTACAGAAAGATGAAGTAATTGCCGTGCATCTGTAGTTGTGGAAATCTCGTCCATTAATACTACTGCTTCATCAACAACGTGGTAAAAGAAATCTGTTCTAAATTGTTCTTTCGGATCTGTTACACGTTCATCTTGAGTTTTGTATTCGAAATTACTCCACCTTCACCTCAGATGCTAAGTCTTGAACTTTGTTTAGTATCTAGAAAAACTTTTTTCCGATCTATACTGCTTTAGAAAATCTATGGTTTTGTCTAGGATGTTACAGCATTCAACTATATTTAAAGCAGGATTTTGTAGAGATTTTGATGCGTCATTAACTTTGCTTAGAATATCGAACCAAATGATCACGCTTCAAATGAATTTAAAATTCATGGTGGATTGGGCTAAGCACTGAGCCTCATGTTTAGATAAATTATCTGTTTTTTCATTGAGCGAAATCATCACGAGTGCATCATAGATCTCTCCAAGCTGGTGACGCACGAGTTTGATGGTGTTTAAGTGTTAAGGTTGTGGACTGTATTGTTTTGAGGGATTGTGGTAATGGTGGGCGAATAAGGTTCGTTGACATGCACGTAAATTAACAGTAAATAACGGATGATTTATTCAGTACATCACAACTCACGTATCTTTGCGTGTACAATAGTCTTTAAGTGAGTTGCACAATTGACGGCGAGTGATACTGCACAGAAATTTATTTATTGCTACGCCGTGCGAGTCTGAGTTGCCCGATGTCCTTTGGCCATTCACACGTGACCGACACACCGTGACGAGAGACTGAGTTTTCGCATTGAGTTTGTAATGTATATCCAATCTATGCAAATTACGGTCCGATGCTACAATGGCTACTCGAGTTTATACTGAGTAAACCAAAGCGCTTATTTCATGAGTAGAACGAGGGATGCGAGTGGATTTTACAAAAATATTTTGCACAAGCGCGTTTGCACGTGGCACCGATCGTCGAACACACGAGGATCTCACGGCGTCGCTTCTCGGAGTCGCTTCCCTCTCGAGTGACGCATGTCAACGAAGATTGAGTCCCATAGAAGCGTACGGCCTACAGGCTATTTGAAGCAAGAAAAGTTGGGGTGCTCGGACGAGCTATCCCCCCAACAGCTAGGTATCGCTAGTGGTGCCTTTGCTTGTGTGGCTCACGTACAGCGCTCTATACTAATGCGTACAGTGTCGGTGTGTTGGCTCCGACCGGCGAGTTGGGGTGATCGTGCTAACTCTCTACTGTCGACCGACGCTAGAGCCATCTTACGGATTTACGAGTCGCGGAAAGTTTTGCTTCAAGCGGTCCCCAAGCCGTACGCTTCTATGTGACTCGATCTTCGTTGCGCATGTGCATTATTAATTCTTGGTCCTTCTGCGGCGCTGCGTGCCGCTTGCACGCAGCGCCCGAAAGGTGCTGCTCTCTGTTGAGTGAGTTACGCACTTTTTGCCCTATTAGGAAGATGATCCCTCGAACAGATGGCATCAACCCTGAGTTGTTTACGGGTCGGAGTTGTTTATTAAAGACACCGATTACTTGTCATCAATGTATTTATTATCTATGATGCCTCTGTTGCCGTCCGGACGTCGTACCCAACTCTGCGTCGGCTCACGGCTTACGTACGCTGTAGCATCACGTGGTCTAGCACGTATGCTGTTTACATGCATATATGAAAAACACTACTTTCCCAACGCGTATCACTGACAGCTTTGAGAGTCAGTGACGGGATATGTTTTTTTTTTAGCACGTCCCATCTGCTCGTGAAACTAGAAAAAAAAGCTTTTGAATAAGATAAAAAAAAAACCTGTAGTTTGAACCCTGGCAGAAGCAGCATCACAAACTACGAGATTGAGGGTATGAGCTGAGTGAGGGACGAGGAAAGCACGAGGGTTTCTTTGCAGGATTCTCTTTTGTACGCCAGAATGTTTACCCTTCATGTATGCCACATTGTCATAGCCTTGGCCACTTATATTAGAAAGAGCTATGCCCAAGTTCTGTAGCTCATCAAGGATAACCTTTGTTAGTCCCTTGCCTGTGGTGTCAGTAATAGGGCGAAATCCAAGAAAATGTTACCTTATTTCGAATTCTTAGCCTTTTGATCATATGCTACAAATCTGATAATCATGGACATCTGTTGAATACGACTTGTCGCGCGTGCAGTCCAATATGATAGAGTACACTGTAAAAAATAAGGGTTAATTTAACCGTCACATGGGTAGGTAATTTTTCATCATTCAACTGTAAATCAGTTTTACCTCCCCACTGGTCTTTTACAATCGATCGTCTACCCATACAGACATTTTTTACTACCCAAGTTATACGTAATTTTCGCATACAGACAGATAAATTTTGGTGCCGAACTGTAAATTCAGCATTTGGGTATGCGTTTTGGCTAAACGTACCCAAAGTGGTAAAATTATCTATCTGCATCACCGATAAAATAATGTGTGCGACGCGCATACCGACTGAAATTCGGCAAAACTTAGGCGTTCGCGAACGATCTTTTCGGTAGATAAATTAAATGGATGTGATTTTCGTTACGAAATTTACAGCAGTTGTATTCTGGCAACATAATAATTCAGATTCAAGTTTAGTTTCAAGTGAGAATGTGAAAAATTTTCTGTGACCACCCAAGTTATGCTGAGTTTTGCGTAGTCTGAGATGGCGCTTCCATCGCAGACGGGAGATACGCAAGAAGCGTTTAGACACGCTTCCGCGTTGTGTGTGCGGTTAAGTAGGTGGAGTGGATCAAGTGGAATTTTTTGCATTTTTCATCAGAGAATAAAGGTATGTGATATCAATTGACATTGCGTTTGGGGTTTGGGGTACGAGTAGCAACGCATGTTTTGGTGTAGATGGTGGAGTTTGCTTCTATTTCACGTATGTAGTTCTCAAACTAACTTTTTAAGGTTAGGTTCGAAGGTACTTGCTTCAGCCTGATCGTCGAGTTCTTCTCTTTTTTCAAATTTTTTTTCTTTTATACTGATCAGAGTATTGTTTCCAAGTTACAGCTATCAAGTATAATATTTACTCATTGATTGATGACTGTGTTTTGTTATTGATTGTCAAATTGTTTTGTTGCCATTTTTTTGTAAATATATTTATCAACTTTTACGCTTGTTCGTTGTCACTTTTCAGTATATAATTTCACCCAACCCATCAATTGATTTATTAAATTACTGCGATTATCTTATAACCTTCAGATCAGAACTGGACTAATCTCTTCAAATAATTACTTGTTTTTTTTTTCAACATGATTTTCTCCATAATTTATATTGTAGATTCAAATGAACTAAGAAGTGATAGAGACAAATAATAATATGTAGTATAAATTTATACGTATTTTAAATTTTGCAAATCCAAATAATTTCATGGACAAAGGTTCGTGGGCAAGAATACGGATCCATCTGGCGAAATGAGTTTTGCGATTGTCTCATCGGACCGCACCCTCTGATTGAGTGAAATCATTTTACTATGATTTATTGAAGGACCTTAGTAAGTACATAGACCAGGCAGATGCGTTATTCGTCTGTCTCCCTAACCAAAGGTTTCGGCAGATTTTCATAGTTTGCATTAAAACGCTTGACTCTGAGTTTCTAAATATTCCCTAGGTTGCCATGCTATGCCGACAATGATTCGTAATCTTGCACGTTGCACTTCCTTTGAACCGTTCCAGCTTACTGCGCTGACCATTGACTCTTATCTTTCAAACCACGCCTTCGTTTAAGCCAAGTAAGTACTAAGCTCCAAACTAAAAAATTAATAATATGACATTCATCCCAATGGTCTATTTAGATATCCATGATTTTCTGAAAGCTTCTGTTTCGATCAGACTTAAGCTAACTATGCTAAGCCACAACTCATCTTCTGCTTGAATTCTTCCAAAGGTCAGAGATTTTCATTTTTATTCGGTCATTCGACAGGAAAATTCCCATCAAGAAGATTGTCAGATTCAAAATTGTATATCCTCTATGAATAGGGCTATCTACGACATCAAGGGAGATGAAACTACAAAGAGTAGTAGCAGGGTGGAAAGAAGAAAGTCAGCAAAAGGAGTGTTGTTCAAAAATCCACCAATGATTTCTCCACAATTCAAAACGTTAATGCGGGATTTTGATAATTATCGGAGCTTGTGGGGTATTTAGATTATAGGGTATTTTGAGCATATAAATGTATATACTCAACAACTACCAAATAAATATAGCATTCATATAGTTTACGTCCTAGGTTAAGCATGTAAATCTGTACCTAAACACTACCGAAGAAAAATATCATAAGTTTGAAATAAATGTATCATTTGCTATCACTAATTCATTTCTAATGCCATAAATTTGTTGATGCGGGTAGTTCAAATCACCTATCACGCAGATTGAATTTACCTACACGGGTTGTAAAATCCACTCTGTTCACCTCGGAGTTATTTTTACCCTTCAACGAGGATAATCTTGATTTATGTCCCCACATACTACGTAAATTTATCGACCCAAAAAAAAAATAAAACTACATACCCATGGGTAGGCATATTTCTCTACCCAGACTAGGTAACAAGGCGTTGCACCACCCACACGGGTAAATTTACCCTCAAAATTTTTTACAGTGTACCATTTTGCCTTTTTTATCATATCCAGTAAAGAATCACGTATTTTTTTCGACATTAACGAAATAATTTCATTTTGAATTCTGTTGCTCAAGTAATGGCACCGCGTCTCTTCGGTTCCAATACGTGATACATGCTCTGCCATTATCGGATAAAATTTTGCAAATAGTTAAATGAGCTGCAAGAAGTTGCCGTTATTACGCGGCTATAATTCATTAGAGCCACCGTTTAGTGCGAGAGATAGTGTGGCTAGGTCCCAATTGACACACGATAGTATATGATACGTCAAATATACGTAAGGATGGTTTAATTCGAGTATGAGTAGAAAATATAAACGTTTAGAAATCTACGTTGCATAAGCTGGTAGGTATTATCCAGCAGCGATAAACGTTGAGGCTATATTTTTAGAACTCCATAGATGCATTAAACGTTTAAGAATGAATAACTTGATGACGTATGAATATAAATTGCAACATTCGTATATCTCGTTGACGAAAAAGCGTTGAATAACCGTGTATGTTGCAGTTGTATCGACTTACAGTTTATTAAAAGTATTTATATTACGTTGAAGATGGCGATACAAAAATATTCAAATCTGTAACAGAAGCACATCTAATCATGTCTCCGTGTGGAGACATAATTATGAAAAACAAAGAAAGTATTGGACATGTTCAAAAACGCGTAGCTACTAGGCTCCGGAACTCTAAAATACAAAATAAAGGTCTCAGAGGGAAAGGAAAATTGACAGCAAAATTAATCAACGAATCGACAGTGTACTACGGACTGGCTATAAGAAATAATTGCTAATCTATCACCGGCGTAAAGAAAAGTATATAGACAATATATCATAAAATGCTCAACTGACAACGATCTTCAATATGATAATTGCCCCACTGGTGTAGAAAGTTAGTGTACGTTACGACAAGCAGAAGTCGCAGGTTTTTTGGATTTATATATTCACAAGACTGTAGTCAATGCATCTGTAGCAAAAGCGATAAGTATATAGTCGAAGCTTCTTCATAGGCGAAGTTGCCTCGTAGTTTTGAATTGAACCTTTTTTTATTAGTGTTAAGGATAGAGGTTGAGGTTTTCTTGAATAAAAAACTCTCGTGTTTGAAGCACATCGCGTCGCAGAGATACAGGAAGTCAGTGAAGACGCGGAGTGGCGGCACATCCGGACTGATCAGAAACCGGCAGACGCGTTGTCGCGAGGTCAATTTCCACGGGAATTATTAAATAACGACTCGTGGTTTCGGGGGCCTGCGTGGCTAGCTCAGCCCGAATCCGTTTGGCCGCAAGTCGCGGTAACGCCTCAGAAGGATTTACCGGGGATTAAAAAATCATTGTGCATG
This sequence comes from Neodiprion lecontei, assembly GCF_021901455.1. Lineage (NCBI taxonomy): Eukaryota > Metazoa > Arthropoda > Insecta > Hymenoptera > Diprionidae > Neodiprion > Neodiprion lecontei. Next base: position 8,468,368 of record NC_060266.1, read on the forward strand.
TTCGCGCAATCGCAATCGGAAGAAATTTTCAAAAATTTCTCGTCATACACACGATTGATTCGTGTCGTCACGTACTGCTTACGTTTCTCACCCAACAATAATATCAAGGGCGCTTTGACAATCAAGGAAATTGAGGAGGCCGAGTATCGCGTTATTTGATTAATCCAACAAGCGCACTTTCAAGACAAAATCGATCGTCTTTTATCCGAAGAAAGGGTGAAATGCGCAAAACTCGGATCTCTAAATCCGCGAGTCGACGAGAGAGGCTTGATTCGCGTCGGTGGTCGTATAAATAAGGCCGATATCTCGCTCGATCAAAGAAATCCGATCCTTCTTCCGTCGCGACATCACGTAACCGACCTTTTGATTCGTCACATGCACGAAAAATTCTTTCACATTCTGATCCAATCGACATTATATAGTATCCCCCAAAGATTCTGGATACTAGACGGCAGAAATCAAATACGTAAAGTCGTGCGACGTTGCGTGCGATGCATCCGGTTTCGGGCTAAACCAGAGACGTACAAGATGGCCGACTTGCCAAAATCTAGAGTAGACAATGCACCGCCGTTCTACCACACGGGAGTAGATTATTTCGGTCCGATACTCGCAAAAGAAAAGAAACATCGGAATCGGAGCAGCATTAAAGTCTACGGTTGCGTATTTATTTGCATGTCGACTAAAGCTATTCATATCGAGATCGCAAGCGATCTGTCAACAGACGCGTTCATAGCGGCTTTACGACGATTCGTCAGTCGTCGGGGCATTCCGGGCCATATCTATTCGGACAATGGGACGAATTTCGTCGGCGCGAACAGTCAACTTCGTGAATTTTACGCTGTCAGAGAGTCCGAAGACTTCCGTTCTCAACTGTACGAATTTACGTCGACCAGAAAAATTGAGTGGCATTTCAATCCGCCCCTCTCACCTCATTTCGGGGGTATCTGGGAGGCGGCTGTAAAATCGTGTAAACACCATCTTAAACGCGTCATGTGCGATCTTTTGTTTACGTACGAAGAATTGACTACTCTGGCAATCGAGATTGAGGGCATTCTCAATTTGCGCCCATTGTGCCCTATTTCCACAGATCCAAACGATCCAATTGCTTTAACCCCCGCGCACTTTCTAGTTGGAAGACCGCTCACAATGCTGCCGGAAAATGATCTTTCGCTTGTTCCAGACAACCGAATGTCCTCGTGGCAACTGATCACTAAGACACGACAAGAATTCTGGCGCCGGTGGCAACTCGAATATTTGAGCGAGTTACAAAAGAGACAGAAATGGATAAATCCGACCGAAAATATCGCGCTGGACACGGTAGTCCTATTAACGCATTTTTTAAAACAGTCCAGTTAAGTCGTCCGTCTAGTGACGATCGTGAGTGACGCCGTGCGTTCTCTCGTACCACGACCAAAAGACGAGAGGCCCAAATATACTCTCGTATATGTTCGCTCTACAAAGTAAGGTAGATGAGTACGGCCCGAGTGTCTCTCATTCTACACGGGACCGAGTGCCCATACACACATACCAAGGGTCTTGCACCCTTTCATCATACAACGAGCCCGAGCGCTCTTGGTGTACTACCAACACCAATCATACCCTCATATACGTTCGCTCCTCGGAGCAAGGCAAACGCAAATCATACGAAATTCGATCGAATCGAATAAAACAAAAATCGCAGTACGAAACGCACTCGAGATCGCGGTGGCATGAGCCAAACGGGCTGTAACCGGCATATACTCATTCATATACACAATCGATACATGCTTTTATACGTTTACAAATACACGTTCAGACTTCGTGGGTTTTTATGCCGCAAGGCTTTTCCCACAAGAGCCAATAAACATTCATAATTCGATGGCTCAAACGCGAGAGATTTTATTCAAGCGAACGACGTACCGTCCCGACGGTTCGCGAGTGACGTTTCGAATGAAATGAGTTTCGCAGCTTGTATTTTCTGATAATTTTCTTTGACTAGCGTTTGCATCATCGAGCAACCAGAATTTTTCTATTGTTTCCTTTAATTCGGTCAGTTGGCACGACGTTCGTTTCCCGACCGTGGTGTTTGATTTTCCGCCGGCAACGGCCCAGCCGAGCTGAGTTTTCTGTAAGACGAGATCGCAGCCGTCGCGGGACAAATCACATTGTCCGATCGATAATAATGACAACGTTGTCCCTGACCCGATGAGGATGTCGATCCTTCCAGGCAAATGGAATTGCGGATCGGCCAATTTTACATTCCGCGGTAAATCGATTGATTCGCGAGGAAAGATTTCGTTCGGTACGTTATCAGCTATTTTCGGTATGACCAGAAACGTGAGAGTTTTGTTGAAATTATCGTGTATCGAATAAAATGTACATTCGACCGCGCCTTTAGAAATTGTATTTGCGTCGTCGATCATTCCTACCGTGATCGTGCACGCGCGTATCGGTAGTTTCAATTCTCTCACAAGATCCTCCGTGATAAAATGCGCTGTCGCACAAGTGTCTAATAAAGGGCGACGTTTTGGGTATTGACCGCGTGAGTCTTTGACGCGTATTTGAGCGCTCAGCATTAACTGCGACTGTAACGCCCTTGACGTGAAGCTGTATGTAATCATTTTGCTACATGTTAAATTTACCTTTGTTGTCGACTTAGGTGTATCCGATGGTATGGTTTCTTGGGTCGCATGGGTGGATGCAGCAGGAGATTCGTTGTGCAAAAGAGTGTGGTGAAACCTGGAGCAGTTTTAGCAATGCGTCGAAGTGCATTTGCCGCGGTGCGAGCGCAGGCAATTTTTGCACAGCGATGAACTCTTGACGAAATTCCACCGTTGATGAACCGTCATTTTTTGAAATTCGCGACACTGGTATGTGGGATGACTCTCCCGTTTGCACACTACGCACTTTGCTGACGTGCCTATCGCTAACGTACGCGCGCCATTTTCTCCGCGTCGAGTCTTGACTCCGCTTTGATCTTTATAATTCAGAAGCGGTCGTTTGTAATTGGTCTCTGTTTTGGAACGCGATACATCTTGTTCGAGCGTATATAAACGAAACGCGGTCTCGGAGACGAATTTGTAAATTTGCTCGAGCGTTGGCGAGGTGTCGAGATTGAACGTCTCTTCCCACTTGACCCGAATATTGTTGGGTAACGCGCGTTCGATTATCCGGACTAACAAGTGTTCATCTGGTATCACGTCCAATGACGCGAGCATGTTCACGTGTTGGCGCATGTCGTCGACGAGTCGCGCTAAATCTTTATGCGTCCCCCTTTTTACCGCGGGCAACTCGAGGATCGCGTCGAGATGTTTTACGATCAAAATTCGAGTCTTGTCATACGAGTCTAGAAGTAACTTCCATGCCGTCCCGTAATTTTCTTCGCTCACGTTATAAATGAGAATTTTATTTAACGCGTCACCCTCTAGGCAATTTTTTAGATATAAGAATTTTTGTAATTTCGTTATGTCTTCGCGAGAGTCGATCATTGTCAAAAATGTATTTTTAAACGATAGCCACTTTTCGATGTTGCCGTCGAACCTTGGGAGGTCGGCGACCGGCAATTTAAGTCGACGCGTGCCGTCGATCGGCAGCGACGTTACGTTTGCTACACCGGGATGTTGTGGTGTTGTCGATGATAAATCAGTCTCGATTATAGTTATGATCGCGTAGAATCGATCCTGCAACTCGTCGAAGTCATCGACGTTGTCACCGTCTCCGTCGGTTAATAATGCGAGTTCATCGTGTAATTCCTCGTATGTCCGAAATTGTTCTTTTACACGATCCGCCCGCATTTTTATGTTCGCGGGTTCAAAATCCGCGTCCTCCGTGAGTCGCTAAAGTTTGGTAATGTTCGCCTTTAAAGTCGCACGCTTTTGATTAATAAACTTTACGCGGGCAGCCATTTTACTGAGCTTGTGCGTACAAATATTTATGAGACCTTCGAGAAAAACAGGATACGACGTCTATGCGTTCGACGTCGAAGCTGGACTGATTCTCAAGGGTCGGCTCTAAGCCTCTCCCCGTGCAGCGCGTATCTTTTCGAAAACGCGCGGGAACTCGTCCGTCTTTCACCGTATAAGATCAAGAGAGCGAGCGCGGCCCGCGTCAAGTGTAAACAAACCTCCCCGTGCGACGGTTATCTTTCAACGCCTAGATATCGAGACTCTCATAACAGAAAACGAGACCTATGTTTTATACACGTGATTGTTGGATATATGCATGCTACGTTCTTTACACAAAGCGTGCGTTGGACCGAAATGTGTTTTCGACTACGTCAAACGTTATGAACTATAGAAAGACGTATAACGCCAAAGAAAGTGTATAATACGATATTAAGAATCGTGTACCGTTTGTATACTTATCTTTTTGTAGATGATGATCGTTTTCCATCGATGGCGAACTGGGGGGTGACGAGTTTGGAGACGATGGCTGGCTAGTCGAAGAGTGTCACGATTTATTGAATACGATGCACGTTTGCACCTTTTTCTTCTTGTCCTCTATGTGGGCGTGGGTTCGCATCCCGATTCTGACACCAATTTGTATAGTCGAAGCTTCTTCATAGGCGAAGTTGCCTCGTAGTTTTGAATTGAACCTTTTTTGATTAGTGTTAAGGATAGAGGTTGAGGTTTTCTTGAATAAAAAACTCTGGCGTTTGAGCCATCGAATTATGAATGTTTATTGGCTCTTGTGGGAAAAGCCTTGCGGCATAAAAACCCACGAAGTCTGAACGTGTATTTGTAAACGTATAAAAGCATGTGTCGATTGTGTATATGAATGAGTATATGCCGGTTACAGCCCGTTTGGCTCATGCCACCGCAATCTCGAGTGCGTTTCGTACTGCGATTTTTGTTTTATTCGATTCGATCGAATTTCGTATGATTTGCGTTTGCCTTACTCCGAGGAGCGAACGTATATGAGAGTATGATTGGTGTTGGTAGTACACCAAGAGCGCTCGGGCTCGTTGTATGATGAAAGGGTGCAAGACCCTTGGTATGTGTGTATGGGCACTCGGTCCCTTGTAGAATGAGAGACACTCGCGCCGTACTCGTCTACCTTACTCCGTAGAGCGAACGTATACGAGAGTATATTTGGGCCTCTCGTCTTTTGGTCGTGGTACGAGAGAACGCACGGCGTCACTCACGATCGTCACTAGACGGACGACTTAACTGGACTGTTTTAAAAAATGCGTGATGCGCGCTCGCCTCCTCATCTACGCGAGATTTGGCATCCCTGCGGAGACGAATCGTTCGAGCGCGGCTCGCACGGAGATCGCAATGACACGGGCACAAAACGACGCTCAGGCACTGAACAATAAGACCGGTATATGAAACCTTCAGCAGCGACGAATTAGTAGAGAAGAGTTTAGGAGGCTTTACCCAAAATAATAATGAGAATTTGTACTTTAAAATTTGGAAAATCGCTCTAAAAATATCATTTAGCGGAAACGTGTTTGTTGAAAATGCTACATACATTTCCGCTAGTACATTCAACGATGGGGCAAACACTTTTCTCCAAATCCGGCAGCAGCTTGCGAAGTACTGCACGACACACAATTGTCTTCCCACGCATCCGGTTTGAAAATGCAACAAAAGAGACTAGAGTTGCTAGAAGAAATTAATAAAATGATGCTGAGGATACTGCCAATGCCGAAGAAGGCGCTTCATATAGCGAAGACTTGTACTGAAGTAAATAAAGTCAAATACATCACAAACAGGGCATGCCAATTTCAATTGCAAACTTTGAAGCCGTTTTCTCACAATAGTAGATTGTGTACCTAGGGAGTAAAATGGCTTACTCCTGAGGTGCACACGATACTTTATATACCCCCTGCCATGTTTTCCGAGCTTCCGAGCCGATATATCCCATGGGGTCGTATACCATTCAACCCAAACTCAACCACGCGTCCCAAGGACTAAAAAAAAGCAACTTCCACTTTTAAGCCCTGAGAATCCGAGGAGGGAGTGAACGTCGTTTTTACTCCCTAGGACTTAAAAGTACTACTTTACTCCCTGTTCGGAGGCATCTAAAAGCAAGGAAAACAAGCCAGTGGTATATAAATTACATTTTTGACCTTGTGTACGTTATAACTCACGAACTGAGGTTCGGAACGCTTTCAAATTTATGCAGCCAATTTTTCATACCATTCCCTTTGATGTGAACTATCGATGATAAAAAATGTACTACTCAATTTTTGTTTATTAAATCATATGTTCGATAACAATTGAGGTCAATGGTTTAATGGTCTCCAACTTCTACTATTCATTTTTTTTTCAACTGTCTTGTTGGTTCACACGACAAATACATCTATTACTATGAATAAAACCTTCTTTTTTTGGCTCAGAAGCTTCGATCAACTGTAGCGATGTACACCACCAGCGCATGCGGGGAACGCTGCGGCACACTTACGGGTGAATGAGTCCGCTAATTTGGAACATTTTTGAGATTTTTTTTTTACAACACACCTAAATACCTAAGAAAATTTTACAAATAAAAGCTTCGCTAATATATCATTTGCTATTCCCAAAATCGCTCTTCAAATAATGCCTTTGAATTTCACGAAATGATTGTATATACCCCCTTCATTCAACCAAATGTTATCTAACCGAATAAGCTCCTCAATTGTTGCTCAGAAAGAGCTTGGTAACATTAAATAAGACGAACCCAAACAAAATATACCAATTTAACGGGAACCTGGTTACACGTGTACAGGGGTAGTTCACCCCCTATGTGACATTATTTCAAAAAACGCAAAAACACATGTCTTGCACTTTTTTATGCTCTATCAAATACAATTAAGTGCATCCAAATACGAGGAAAAGTTTGTTAATTATGAATAATGTATAAATTTTAACCTCCGTAATTTATTACCATTTAACCTTGTCATATTCGGAACCCGAAGCATTTTTCATTAGTTGCCATGAGAATTATCCTCCAATTTGTTTTATTCAGATATCTCATCTGGAAGCATGCAAAACTATGAAACTATTACTAGGGCTGCTCAACTTTGGGGGTTGATTTCATCGATTCAAACCGTTCTTCCGCCACCAACGAAAAAATGTTGCTTAGATTTCGATGAAGAATAACATCGCAAAATGAACGAAATCGGGTGTGGGGGGGGGGACCATCTCAATACCTTTCGTTGTCAGTTTATCAGATATATTTCTCCATAAATACTATTGGATGAAAACTCTGAACCATGTACCATCTTGATCTACTTAGTTTTTGAATTAAGTCTCCGTATAAAATCGAGTAACAAAGTGAGTGTCTTAGCTAATCTTATACTTCAACATTGCCTCAAGCACTCACGGGTCTTGATGGTTCAACCTTGAGTTTGTTTGCTGGAGATTGGTTAGCTGAAGCTAAAAAATAAAAATAGCTCAGTTGCGCTCCGACATATAGTTTCTGGATTCACGACATAAAATTAGTATAAGACTGAATTTTTTTAATTTATAGTATGTAAGAAAGTGCTCAACCAGTCTTGTCCTCTACTTCCGACTTCATAAATTTGATTTTTTGCAGGTGAGCGCATTCATTGATGCTTCTGTGGTATATGGTGCAACTGAACCCAGCGCTCAATATCTTCGGGAAGGAGTTGGCGGTCGCTTAAAAATGCAGGTAACACCGGATAACAGAACGCTCCTACCTCCAAGTGAAAACCCGAACGATGGATGTAACAGGATTCTCGAAAATCTGCGTGGGCGATACTGCTTCGCATCAGGCGATGCCAGAGCGAACGAGAATCTTCACCTAACTACAATGCATCTGCTATGGGCACGTCAACATAATAGAATTGCAGATACTTTAGCCAGAATAAATCCCCAATGGAACGATGAAAAACTCTATCAAGAAGCAAGGCGCATTGTTGGGGCTCAGCTACAACACATTGCATACAATGAATTTCTACCCATCGTACTAGGTGAAACTGCAATTGATGAGAAGGGATTGAAACTTCGAAATAATGGTTATTGGAAGGGTTATGATTCCAAAGTTGATCCTGCAATAGCAAATGAATTTGCAGCGGCAGCATTCAGATTTGCTCATACGCTGCTTCCGGGGCTTATGAAAATAACTGACGCGGCAAAGGGAACTTCTTCATATACAGAGCTTCACAAAATGCTCTTTAACCCTTACAGTTTGTACAAATCAAGTGGTGTTGAAGATTCAGTTAGTTCAGCCACTGCTAATTTTATACAAAAAACTTCGACACACGTTACTTCACAGCTGACCAGATATATGTTCGAAGATCCTGTAGCCAATAATTCGATTCCGTGTGGTTTGGATTTGGTGTCTCTAAACATACAACGAGGTAGAGACCACGGGTTAGATGGCTATCCGGCTTGGAGGGAACGCTGTGGACTCAGTCGTCCAGCCAAATTTTCGGACTTGAAGGATGACCTTGATGCCGATGCATTAGCAGAAATATCCAAGTTATACATGTCTGTGGATGACATCGATTTGTACAGTGGAGCATTAGCCGAACTACCAAAGACTGGTGGACTTTTAGGACCAACGTTTACATGTCTCATTACTGATCAGTTTACTCGATTGCGACAAGGCGATCGCTACTGGTATGAAACTGACGAAGCGCCTCAAGCTTTTACGAAAGGTAATCATAAAATTAATAATTTAAAGATATAATAATAAAAATCAGAAGTATGAGAGAATAATTAGCGATCAGAATGACTGCCATTTAGTTTCACTACTTATCGTCAAGCATTGGTTTTAAATTCAAGTAGTACCTGGTAATTCATGAACTAATTAGCGATCCGCGATAGCGGACATCGACTTGAGCGATACGCTGGAATGAAAAAATTTCGTAATCCGTGAACCCATAAGAATCGGTTAATCTCGCAAACAATAGCGCCTGTTTTGGAATTCCGGCTACGCATAGTGGAGCTCATCACTCTAGTCCTGGCGTGTGATCAAGAAGGAGCAATTTTCGATTTTGTAATCCGAGTAAACGAGTATAGGGAATTACGTAAAGTAGCGGTAAGCGCTAGTTCATTCGAGCGAATAAATTCCGAGAGCAATCAATTACCGACGGGCCAAATAACAATTGGCCATTTTGAGTTAACTGCATCGAAAAGTGCTCGAAATTCGGTTCCCAATCTCAGTGTTTGGTGACCGTAGTTTGAATTTCATGATAACGCATTGAGTCAAGTTTGTTTCATTGAGTATTTTAGAGTACAGTCATGGTTTGAAATCGAGTCATTCATATTGTTAATTCCGTATAGCCAATTTCCTCTGTACTGGATTGAGTCGCGTAAGTTTGTCTTTCATGTGTAACCTGTCAAGTCAAGTAGTGAATTGCTACGAGTGAGCGTTCGAAGTCATATTAACCACCTGACTTCCAAGGCATCAAAGCGGCATCAAGCTCGCCTGTGCCATAGCGACCAGAAATCGCGGGATGGCGCTGTAAAGTAATTCAACATTTTTGGTGTCTCAGGTGAATATTTACTTTTGGAAGCATATGTTTTCAGTAATTCTAGGCTCAAGGAATCTGACTATGACCATAAAAAGTTATGTCTTCCGCGTATACATACAATTTTGAGCCCTTGGGGTTGACCAATTTTCAATCATTTTCTCAAATGGCGTCACAGAACAAACTATCATCAATATCGACTATCAATAATCATACTTTTTTTTCGGGATGAATTCTTCTTCTGAAAAACTTCAAATAATAACATTTTTGTTTCCAAATACGCAATTTTTAGAATTACCCAGTAATTTTTCTAATATAAGCTACAGTTACATTGTACAATTAATCACATTGACTCGATAATTCTAGAAGTCACGTATGTCGATTCAAAAATATTATTGTTCAATGTTTTTCAAAACAAAAATTCACTGTAAAAAAAGAAGATGATAGATCGTTCTATGACGCCGTTTGAGAAAAAGATTAAAACTTGGTCAACTTTGAAGGCGCAAGACTGCATGAATGCGCGGAAGAAATAACTTTCTATGGTCATAATCGAATCCCTTGACCTCAGAAATACTAACAACATCTGCTTTCAGAAGTAAATATTTACCTGAGACACACAAGAACATTGAATTACTTTATGACATCATTTCGCATGTTCGGCAGTGATGGCACAGGCGCACTTGATGCTGCTATGATGCCTTGGCAATTCAGTGGTTAAGCTACTTTTGCACTGTCAGAAGGTATCGCAGTTTCAGATGCGTGTCGATTGCGTTAAGCGGAGTCCGAGATGCTTAGTTTAAGATTTGTTTCGATATTTCAAGTCAAATATTTTTCTAAGATTTCTTTTGCTCTTTTGTTTACGTTCCTTACTGTATAGCAGTCAATGCGTTAACTGTGAAATTGCTTGTAGTGCTAACCAGCACCTCAATTCAGTTGTAAGTTTTGAGCTGTGTTAATAGCGCATTGGTTTAGTCGTAGGTTTTGGGATTTGTGGTGATTAACGTTTTTGATTAGCTGTACGTTTCTGATTTAGGTTTTGACGTAGATGTCAAATTGCAAGCTAGAAAGCTCAATAGTCTGTAAGAGTAGTTAGTTGATGAGTACTTTATTTTCCTTTTTGTTTGTTGTAGTTTATTTTCAGATCCTTGAAGCTCGAATCAAGTTCAAAATTCATTTCTATTTATATCACACTAACAATAAGACTCTCTTGTTTTTTTTTCTTCTATGGTTTCTAATTCCAAATATGCCATTTTTTTGTTTCACTTTGTTATATCATGTGGCGTTAACAAGTGCCCCTTCTTTCATTCTCCAAAACTACTCGTCTCCTCTTAGCGGTATCAAGCTACCGAGTGTAGCAGCAGCCAAGGATTAGCGATGCTAGAGATGACAGAGCGTGTCAATCATGCCAGGCACCCAATGAAACGTCGCGATATATTTTGTTACATTCATTTTGCAGCTTTCATCGAGGGTCACGAAATTTTTTGCACTGTATAAGCACTTGGCTCAACCTCTCCGCATTTGTTAGGTGTAAAAAAAATTCGCATCGCACTAAATATGGATTGATAATTAATGGCTGAAATCAGTTGGTAAAATAATCATGTACTATCCACAATATTGGCTACAATCGGATGGGACTTAATTGATTGAATAAAGTTATTCCAACAACGATCATTCGTAGATAAATTTTTTGATCTGCATTTAAGTAGAGAGGCCGCAGGGCTCCAAGGTCACCAGAATTTTTCTGAGTTCCCAAATCGACCTACTGCGTATGCGAGACGGCGGGAGAATTTAAAATCCACGTAAATCGAATGCGCACACGTACTCGACGTTGGGGAAATATAAGGTAAGGGAAAGTGGTGGCATCATCGTCCTCCCGAATTCACGAATTCCCGGAACCGTCAGCGATGACCGTGAAACTGACACAGACAAACAGTTGGAGTTTCTGCAGACAAAGATTTTTCGAGAGGCTGTAGTGTTGATAAATTCCTAAAGTATTAGGTTTCATTATTATGTATTTATCCTTTGTATGAGTCCGCTCAACCCCGTAATGACTTGTGCAGGATACTTACTCAGAATAGGCGTATGGAACAATTTTCTCGACAATGGTGTCACATATTCTCCCCCAAATGCTTGCTTCCAACGGTTTACTACATACGTGAGCTGGATGGTAATGAAAAACTCATCACATATATGGTGATATTAGCTACTGTCCACCTGAATCGGGTTGTCTAACATTGCTTCCACCGTTACGTCCTAGGTAAATGATGATACGAAGATCATATTCCCAGATAGTACCGGCACGCTGCCTACAAGTTGTGTACCTAACCTGTATTTGAAGATTGTCTTCAACGTACAGCACTTGTTGACGATGACGTCACACATTTGACCTTAAACGTCTGCCTCCAACAGGATACTAGTTGTTCCTCAGGAATTTCAACAACGTCACCAACTTAGTAAAATCACTTTTGCAGATTTCAACTTGTTTGCCATGACAACGCGACTACAAATTTTCGGAATTTAGAAAGGGAAACAGTTCTTGGACAAGTATCGATATGACACTGAGCGGCCCGCGGCGAACAGCAAAACGTTCAAGGTTCTGAATCTGCACCTACTTCAACCTCAAGCGAATTTGCTATTGCATACAGTTGTTCAACTGACTCTTGGAGTTGGATCACAGAAGAGACCGTACTGTGGTTCAAGAAAAATTTCATACAGTTGTTCAACTGAGTCAGGAAGTTGATCTATGAAAAGACCACGCTCTCGCTTATTATTCATGCATTAGGCAAACAAACAGTTTTCGAAATCGTTACACAAGCTGCGTCGTGTAGATGAGAAGCCCGCGTTGATCAGCAAACTTTGGATTCTGTAAGGTTAATCCTCACCAGATATTTACGTCTTACCACTATCACAGCTCAGACACAAACCTTCACAACTAGGACATAAGCATTTACAGCTCCAAAAAATATCTATAGCTTGGATACAAACATTCAAAGCTCAGCCAAGAATCTTCACAGCTTCAAGAAATAAAATACACTATCATCGAAAAATAAGAACTAGTATCATTGCAGAGCTAAACTTGTCGACATGCAGGAAATTCGCAAGGAAAAAGAAGTCTTGCGTCAGATTTCTCGAGCAAGTAATGCAATTCGTCACAAGCATAGACTGCTAAAGATCGGAAAAGAGTCAATGCAGGAGAAAATGAAGGATGTTTTCAATCCTGTCCTAACCTCGCTGCAGGAATTTTTAAAGCTTACTCGAGGTGTGAAAGCTGTCAAAGAAGTGAAAGAAGAAATGAAAAATGAAATAAAGGATGAGCAGAAAAACGAAATTGAATCTGAAGCAGCAGATTCTTATGAAACTGCGAGAGAAGACCAATAAGATAAAACTTTTGGAGAGCCATCGACGAAATTAGAAGACGAATATCTTGAGATTTTTGACGATTAACAACAATAGAATAATTTGGATAACGTGTGTGGAGTGCGGAACCTTTCGACTGCCGGACTGATGGTTGGCGACTCAGCAATACGCTTGGAGCATGAGTACATTCGCACAGATGTGTGCAGTATCTGAAAACCAAAGGACGGTTGAACTTGTTTAAAAAGATGCCGAACAGCGCTCACATTACCTCCAACGACAAGCAGAAATACAAAAATATCGTTCTCGCAACAAATGCTCATAGAAAATACAATAGTATGACAGCGCCTATTCGAAACGCTCGTGATGTAAATTTCAAGTATTTAATTACGGAACTGCTCAACATTTCTACGACAGGCAGAGGTGTATCGTCACAGTTGTTGAAGTGTACAAGTGTTCTGCTACCTCAAGCTTGGATGACTCGGAAAGGTGTTAAAACAGAAGATATTTTCTGACACGAGGCCAACGGTTGGCGAAACGTCGCCGCTTGTTTGTAGCTTTTCAAGCTGTTGGGAATACAAGTTGCAAAAATTAAATAATGTCAATTTTTGAAGAATTATAGGAAACGGGAATTATTTATCAGCTAACTTTCATCGCTTTTTAATTATTTTCAAGCTGAGCGTCGACATGTTTGGACAGCAGTTGAATCGGCTGCAAGTACTCGTGGTCCTCCGGGTGTTCCATTTAAAATAACTGTTGCGGGGAATTACGATAAACAGAATAAAAAACAGTACAATATAGCTGAGCCAGTAGAAGAGAACAATGCCGCGAACTGAAATTTTTACAAGCGAAATTGAATTTTTGCCAAACCAAATCGTTATCCATGGTCAAATATTCAGTTTTACAGACTACTATGGAGAAAGCTTTGGATAACATCAGCCGGCACGATGAAATGATGTATTGACCGGTTAGGTTTTGACAGTGCACACAGAAGTTGGATAGATCAATGTGATATGTGATATCACAGCTTAAATAATTGCGAATTTTTTAAAAATACATTTCTTTACTTTACATCTTTTATTTTTCACCCTACATACAACATAGTAAGATCTTTTGGTTTGCTCCCTATATATAAGCATCGTCGTGCAATTCGATTTCATACCCGTATACAATCAAACGCAATAATGATAAATCTCATTCACATATTATTTGCTAAAGCACAGTTTATTTATGTCTTGCAACTCCGTGGGAGCGTGCCTGTAGTATCAGGAAATACGATTTGTTTGTCGTTACTTCAACTCAGTGCTGTTTTTTTCTGTTCTACGGTCTAGACTTTGTGCTTTTTTACTTAATATTAGGTTTTAACGTTAGAGTAAATTTTGTAACTCTGAATCCTCTTGTCTACACATCTATGTTCACAGCCGCTGATTTTTCTATTTTATAATGACCCCAAGGTAACATGTCTGTTATATCAGGTAGCAAATACCGTTTATCGCCATAAGGGTTAAGGGCTAGTTTAACTTGCTTAACAGTTTGTACATGCAAACTAGACCGAAAGATGCATTGACTTCTGTACCGAATAATCATATTTTGCAAATAGTCCAAGTAGGTGTTAAAGTCTATAGTGTTTTTGACAACAGTTCGCTTCACGCCCTTAGATATTTTCATACCATACTCGTTTTTGACCCGTACACTGTACGTTTTGCTGCGCAAGCCTACAAATTTTGTCATCAATTTACCGTTAAATTCATCCTTCGCAAGACCTACAACCTTCTTGTTGACTTGCGGCGAACCAAATATATTCTGAGGATGGCAGTCTGAAGTATCGAATTTACGGATGTCACGTTTCATAATTTCATGAACATCCGGACATCGTATCTCATAGATGTGGCTGTCAGTGCCTGCATATAATAACTTACAATGATCTCGGAATACTGGTAGCATATAATCATACTGAAAGTCGTAGACGCATATTTTCGATAAATCTAACACTCAAGATCCAACATATATTGGTTTATTTAATACAGCTTCCATCTTCTGCAATTTCGCAGCAACACGGTTCTTGCTGAAAACAGAACGACTGTGGAAATTGGTTTTTGTGATGAGAGCTTCCGCGCTGTATCGCCCTTCCTACGTTGTTACGAGTTTTACATCCAATCTTTTTCGGACATTTTCCACAAATCTGCCGAAAACAGTATTATTCATGAGCTTGAATAGATATTTCTCAAACTCGCTTTTAGCATGCTTTCGCATATCGCTATTCAAGTCTATATATTTTTTCAACCAAAGTGATTGATTGAATTTCAAGACTCTGTGAATCTTGGTGAGTTGAAAGGTATTTCGTAGAGCTTGTTGTAAATTTCGATAATGCAAGATATTCCCAGTCTTGAGATACGGCGTTATCAATAACTCAACTTTTTTCACGCTATGGGGCTCCCTGTGTTCTGGACATAGAGATATGTTACGGTGAATGTCGTGAATAGCTAGGGGATATTCCAAGTCAACTTCCAGTATATATCCGACCGGTGAGTTATCGGCAACGTTGCAATTAAAGCCATCGAGGTTGGTCACCCACTCAAAATCAGCGTAACGGAGCCATTGTGTCATTATCCAGCCGTAAAGATTGTTGATGTCGAAGTACATCAGATATTTTGACTCTTTGGCTGGATTGTAGTCTGTTGTGTATTTGTTTGCCTTGACAATACCGATTGCAACACTGATTCACACGACCCCTGATACCTATTTCAATGAACATTACCATATCTATATCGGTTAGCAGTTGTAACTCAACCATGGTAAATTTCAGCATGGCATCTCATGTTAGGCCTAGAGTTGTATAATAGTGTGCTGGATTGAGACCGTGAGCTTCCAAACAGCCATCTCGGAAATTTTCAGACATCTATCAAGAGTAGAACATATGGATTCTTAGGCCTAGGTTGAAGTATTCACTCAACGTTTTGACATCAAATTCTTTGCAGACTATTTTTGCACGCTCGTAATCTTCATCAGAAATACTGTAATTGTTTACGACGCTAAAAAAGTTCTTTTTAGCACTAAATTGGATTTATTAAGCTTTTACCATGCGTCAAGATATTCATAGCCAAATGCGCGTTTCCGTGCAAGCTCCTGAAGATGCGAAGCCAGTTTTTTCCACAAAGAACTCATAAATCGGACAGAGTCGGTGCATCGAAATTTGATACCACTGTCTTTGATATGTTTCATGATGATGTCACGTGCGGAGCGGTCTCGCACGCGACGACTTAACCCTCTAGGTATTCGTAGAGGTTTATATTTATTTTTTTACGTGGGTTAGGAGGTGATCGTCCTCTACAGGGCGATCCCGGGAATAGGGTTGGAGGATTTCAATATTAAATTTAGGAATGTTTTCTATGGAACCAAAATGTGTAATGAAATCAAAATGAAGGAAAAGCAAGAAAAAATTCGAGACAAGGAAGCTTACAAAATGTTCTTAATCTAGCTGTTCCCACTCATTCAACTACTCACTTTTTGGTGGTTACAGTCCGAATGGCTCACGCTCTCACACGATTATACTCAATAGTAACACTCACATACGCTTATCGCTACACTTCTCTAAGAAGTTCGTGGCTCGAAGTTCTGCACTTAATCTAGCTTCACAAGACTCAGATCGCGACGCGAGAAGCCTTTGCGGCCGCGTATAGAATTAGAGTATTACACTCTAATCGTCGGTGTCGGAAAAAGGACTTATAAACTCTACACGCGGTAGCTTTGAAGGAGCCCGGTTCCGTTGATGTGGTTTCCTAGGCGGTCTCTAACGGGACTGACTTCGCTCGCTCGTCCGACACCCCTTGGAACGTCGGGCGGCTGTCACGTGCGGAGCGGTCTCGCACGCGACGACTTCAACCCTCTTGATCTCTCAGAGGTTTATATTTTAATTTTTGGTGGATTCGGAGGTGAACGTCCTCTACAGGGCGTTCCGTGGGAAATGGTTTGAAGGATTTCAATTATGTTGTACCAATTTTGAAGGAAGCAAGTAGAAATGTTTAATAAAACAACTAGAAGCAGCAAGGTTATAGACAAGGAAGCTTACAGTACGTTCTTATGCTACTCACGTTCTCGCTCTTTCGCACTCTCTCTCGCGGATTCTGCTTCGGCCTCGCAGGTGCCGAAGTTTACACCTTTACTCGCTCACTTACGTACTACACGGCTTGATTAAGTTCGTGGCTTTGCGTATTGCGCTTAATTCTAACTTCACAGACTGATGTCGCGACGCGAGATGCTTGGACGACCGCGTGTAGATTTAAAGGAGTTATCTCTCTAATCGTCGGAGACCCAAGACTTATAGCTCTATACTCGACAGCTCTGAAGGAGCCTGATTCCGTTGATGTTGGTTTGATCCTGTCTCTAACGGGACTGTCTTCGCTCGCTCGTCCGACACCCCTTGGAACGTCGGGCGGCGAGCGAGTTTTTCGCTGACGTTTGCAATTTCGAACAAAGGCTCGCCTCGCAACGGTAATCCTCGAAGCGCGTGATTTCGCGCTCGCCTCATCCCGGTGTTGATTACACCCGGGATCTGGCGGGCGCGAAGACGCTGACGTTGCTGGCTGTCCAACTACGCCGTTGCGCTTGGCTATACCACGAACTGATTATGATAAAATATTTTATATGGACTAACTAAAACTATGCTTCCTTGTCTCTAGAGATAATAATAATGAAAAATGATAATTGTTATAATCGGGTAAATATGCGGCGCTCGTGACACGGCGAGCGAGGTTTTCGCTGAATTCACAATTCGAGGTTTTTGCTAAATACACAATTTTGGAACAAAAGCTCGCCTCGTGACGGTCATCCTCGAAGCACGTGATCTCGCGATCGCCTCATCCCGGTGTTGATTACATCCGGGATCTGGTGGCCGCGGAGACGCTGACGTTGCTGACTGTCAACTACGCCGTTGCGCTTTGGTTATGCCACGAACTGTTTTGTAGAGAATATTTTATACGGATTAACTAATATATTCAAGCTATGCTTCCTCGTCTCTAAAGCGATATTAATAAGTGACATGATTATGATTATTCGGTGTAAATATGCGGCGCTCGTGACATTGGCATGTGTCGTTCCTTGTTCAGAGGCAGAAGTTATATGCGACTATAAAAGTAGGTGGAAATATCTTTGATGAAGAAATGAGCATCGTATCGACCTCAGGTTCTGGAAGACAATTGGCACCATACGGGAATCCTGCTAGTTTAAGTTGCAATGCTCGTGTGCCGGACGTCGATACTTTCCAGTGAGAATTGGCCTTTTACAAATGTAACAAATTGTTGACTTTTGAAATTCCGCTTCTTTGTCTTAGGTCAGTTGTACCATCGGTAGTGGATACCAGAACACTATCTCAATATCTTCAGCCTACCGAAGGAGCTGTCACGCAAACTATCCAGCGGGTTTCAGATCTTGGTAATTACGGTAAAACGATAGTTCGTCATCGTAGCTACGCTTATAACGTAAAGTCCTACGCTGAAGCGTTCGTGCTCCTGGATAAACTCGGTCCTAGAATTACTGTGCTGTTGAACTGATTTCAGAAGACATACAAAATCGGCATAATAAAGAATAAACGGCACTTTTTCCTTATTATTAAAATTCTTAATTTTCAATATATTAGTCATTGATGACGGTAGCACTTCTTTGCAGTTATTTATTTTTAAAGAATCGAGTTGATGAATAACCAACTTTTCTGCATCGTAAAAGTGGTGGGGACACCGATCACACATGCATTTTTTAATTTTCTCTCTTGAAAGTTGTGAGTAGACTAATCGAGACAGATCTTTGATCGAAACATAATGATATCGGATCGATGTTTCCTCATCGCTGCTTTCAACTTGCTGTACTTCTTACCCTTCATCAACGTGATAATTTCTATCATAAGTATATTTACGTGATTTTCTTTCTTCAAGGTAGTGCTATATATGTATAGATAGAAACAACCTTGAAGTTTCCATTTCTCTTCTCCGGAACATAGACGTTAATAAAAACATCATTTTGTTTCTGAAATGTCGATTCGTAATGTTTCTCGGTGCCACAGGAAAATCGATTTCAATGGAATTCGGTTGAATTTTGAATGATTGGTATTTTGAAACACGTGTACGATTATTTGCACTTTCAACAGGATGCAATGTAGATAACAAGTCCCATTCAAAACATTCAGTGCCGCTGTTCTGCACATTGATACAAGCTTCTTCTGTCTCAAGAGCTGAGGGTAACTTAATGTAGGAGCTACCTCACAGAAAATTATATTTGTCGATGTTAATTATTAAGTTAAGAATCGAATGCAAGGTGCAGCTTGAATTGCGTTCTTGGATCTTCTTCATATCTTTGAGGATAGGATCCAGTATATTTCTTGAAAAGCAGGGTGTCAGATCAGTGATCTGTAGAATAGTTAAATTCTTCGTGCTAAAATATGTCACTTCCACAATCTTCTTATCGTTTTTCAAAGTACTGTATTCCGCAGCTAAAACACTATTTACTTTTGAAGAGTTCTCTTTTTTCAATACCTTTGTTATCCACGTTTCAAATAGAGCCTGTATATCTTTTATAAAAGCTATTGTATCTACGTGTTTCAAGTTTAATATCACTCCTGATCGTATACGTTTCTTAAAAGCTACATCTAAATCATACCACTTAACTCTATCACTGTACGTCTCTCGCGTGTTTTCAAACTACCACTATGTTTTCGTAAACTCTGAAGCTGCAAATATAAATCTTCAACTTGGCTTATAATTGACAAATATTTTTGTTGGCAGAAATTCTCTTCAAGTTATCCTCTCTTTACGCAATAGCCAACCCGAAATTCTCAATGTGCGTATGCCATGCCGGATTCACTTTGCCACCTTATATATATTCGCTTACCTTCAACCAGAATTGCTAAGGCCCATTGTAAGAGTGGTACTATTTTATCACAATTTTCAGCAGGCATAATGGTACGCCTGATTCGCTCACCTTTATTCTTTTCGCGTACTTTTCAGCTTACTCGATAGTTGTTGAAAGACTGTGGTCAAGTAATTCAGAATCAACCATTTTACAGCGAAGAATTCATCAACAATTTCTAGAGTTATTCCTCTAGAAGGCATTGCTTATTTTAAAAACCTCCGCTAACTATCCATTCAATCTGTTGCATTCTACAACCGGCAATTGTGAACTCCAAGTAGACGTTGAAATTTGATATCCGTGCTATGCAGTCATCATGCACGTGATGTCTCAAGCTTCAACGATTTACTGATCGACGCGAGCCGCTCAGCGTTATGTCAATACTTGTCCGAGAACTCTCTGTCTTCCGTGATTTCGAAAATTCGTAGTTGCAATATAGTGGTAAACAAGTTAAACATGTAAAAGTGATTTTACTAAGTTCGTAACATTATCGAAATTCTTGATGAACAAGTAGAGAACCGTTGGAGGCAGGCGTTTGGCGTCGAATGTGTGACGTCATCGTCGAGAAAATTCTTAAATACGCTTATTCTGAACGTGCATCCTGCGAGTCATCACGGGGTTGAGCGAACTTGAACAAAGAATACATAACAATGAAACGTGATACCTTACAAATTCATCAACACTACAGAATTTCAAGAAATCTTTATCCACAGATATTTGAACTGTTTATCTGTCTTACAATCAATTTGAGGGTCATCGCTGACGATTCGAAGATTTTATGAACTCACTACACCCCTGTCCTACCCTCGAACAAAGGACCACGATGCCGTGAGTCCCCCTACCCATTCTTCCCTTACCAACAAACGTATCGTCGAGTACGTGTGCACTTCTGCTATGCGCTATAGCGTCGATTCGTGGACTTATTGTTAGACAACTCCTGATGGCCCGAACCCCCCCCCCCCCAGCTGATCTACTGATTTGAAATTTTATCAAGCAATCAAATAGGCTCTGCCTATCCGAAATATACGTATACGCACCGAAATTCCCATCATTGTTTTCAATCTGTTCTAAAAGAACCAAGTTCTAAATTTATACCATGTAATAAAGAACTAAGTTCTAAAAGAAGAAAATTATATGTCATCCACATCATTATTTTGTGACGGGACGCCTCACCGGCGTGCCGTCGCCTGACGGTCAACCCGAACTCCAAATAGACAACAATATACAAATTCCAAAGAAAGTCTCTGCGTACACTCGGTGACCCCACACGTACCGAGAGACCAATAAAATCACGCGATGTACCGTACTCCCGCTTCAAGGGACACGGCCAATCACATTCTCCGAATTTGCAAAACCATACGCCAAAACGGTTATGAAAGACGAGCACAAAGGTGTCTCGAGATCCATCATTTAACGTCTCTGACCAGCAGTAGATTAGTTATTAGGTCCACGTATAGACACATCCGAACATCCGCTTGCCGGATCACCACATCTCAGCGAGGAGCTTGTAGTCGACGCAAACCTACAATTACGAGGCAAGGATTCGTCAGTCCAAGGACCCTCGACCACCACTCTCAATCGAGGGAGGGTATTCAACGTAGATGACAAATTCCGTCTTTTTCTTAATAAAAGTCCTCAGGTATTAGGAAGCCGTGTCTGGGTGAAGCCCAGCATTGCGTCTGACGTTAAGCTTCAGATACGGTGTCTGTCTCAGAATCCTTTGACCCATAGGTAGGGTCCCTGAACCTGTAAAGAGCCTCCTACATTGCGTCAGGCCGTCTTGATACAGGCGACAGTATAATTGCGTAGAATTCCCGTCCTTCTGACAACCACGCTATCACGTAAACAATATCTCGTTTTACCATTTGCGAAACGAAACATTATCAACACCGAATAATAACTCGTCAACGACGATCTTCCATTGTCAATTACCGTCCTTCTGACAACCACGCTATCACGTAAATGATATTCCGTCTTCCCGTTTGCGAGACGAAACATTATTATCACCAAATAGCAAGTCGTCAACGACGATCCTCCATCGTCAAAGTTTAAAGAAATATTTGGATGTGTGAAGCGATCACACGAATCAAATAAGAGAAACTAATTCCTCCTTACCTCATAATAATATTTCTTAACATTACAAAGCCTTTGTATCGGGCTGATGAAAAAGTAAATTCACAAACATTCTTTTTTCTCGTACATCCCACTTCTTGGGAACAAAACATTTAATTATTATTAATCAAAGATTTCCGTTTGAAAACAAATTTCCAGCCTCACAAGTCCGTCGTTCATTACGATTACTCTATGTCTTGCTTCTCAAGCACAGAACAAGTTTGACCCTCCACCGTTCATACGGCCTGTAATGATGAGTTTATTCCACTTGTACTACGGCATATGAGAGTAATGAAGCACACGCGGAGGAAATCTCGAAAATCAACCAAAAGGGTCAAACTCTAGCAACCTTTTCCCGGAGCTCATTGAATAATTAACAAGTAACTATTTTCCACTTTCCTTCCGAGTCCAGAGACCGAATCCTGATCTTCTGCTCACAAGAAAGGAAATCCATAAAACAAATATAATAATCGAGTTTATACACAAGCACCGCGTTATTTCATACCACGTGCGATCTAGATGGCGATATTCAGTGCACAAGTAAACTCGAAACGTTTCAATTTTCATCCGTTTGCATTAACTTTATTGAATAAATTCCTAGATATGAGTCCCAATATTTCAACAAGTGGAGGTCGCACTGACTTTCGTCTAATAATTACTTGCAAATTGATTTTACTGCTATAAGTTATGAATCTTAAAATCCCTTGTGGGTTTTGTATCTTAGAAATTAACCTCTAAAAAAGACAAAACAATTTACCAATGCAAACTGACCCAGAAGAAAGTACCGCACACGGTGATGACAAAAAAAGTAGATAAAAAACGCCAGTTCCGTCTCGTAATGGCAGCGTATCATCGGGATCAGCCGCGATTTCTACCTGACTGACAGTCAGTATGTGACCCGGAAGGGCTAGGAATTTATGCCTTACCTACAGTTGGTGTTACCTGCGAGGGGTTAGAAATTACCTGTATTGACGGTCGATTTTTAACGCAGTGAGTTCGGTGATAAGATTTTTTGCTTTCTAAAAAGTATAATTTTTACCATTGGGAAGTTCTATTGCTCGTATTTACCGTCAGTTTTAGCAATAGAAGTCTAATTATGAGACTTTTTGGCGTGACATAAGCAGAATTTTACCGCTGGAGCATCTAATTACGAGATTTTTCGCTATCGGATTGGTTGAAATTTTTTTCTGTCAGATTGGTGGACAGTTTACAGACGAGAATGCCATCATAGGTGACACCATCTTACCGATCAATCGTTGTTCTGTTACATCGGTCAATCTCGCACACGGCGTCGATCGATCGCATCTGCTTTATTTCCAATGTCCACCGCAAAATGGCAGCTTCTGATAGTGGGAATATAATGTTCAAATATAATGGTTGGATACTTTAAATAAATGTTATTTATTCAATAATTATTAAAATTTGTTTGACAGCTCAAATATTATTGATTTGTCTTCTTATTCCGAAATTAACCAAATTACCTAATTATTTTATTGAACGATAGAATGGTTCAACGCACATGCACTCAAATTCAACAGCAAGAGCAGCTGCTTTGTCAGGGTAACCAACCGTCATAAGTTCACATACCAAGTTCCCAGGATGTATGTAACCTCAACTGTCCTCAACTGTCAATTTTTTTAAGGGTACATCCATCGCATCGACTTGTCATCTAAATTTAAGACAGTTGGTCGACCTGACACAACTACTACTTTTACTCTAGAATTTTGGTGCATAGAAGTCAAACCATTCCATCGCGAAATAATTACTCTGTACATACCATATGAAGGTATTTTTACTGAAAAATATGTATTTTCCTACGGGCAGATGCAAAGAATGCTACATTCTTTTCTAAAAATAAGGCTTGAAAAGACTTAGTACTGTAGCTCATGAGGAAGGCTTATTTGGTTTGAAATGAATTCAGTAACTTTTTTAAAGAAGATCATTTGTCATATAGAATAAATAAAAATAATCACATTTATTATGTTTATTTTTACTACACTCTAACGTCAAAGTTTATGTTAAGAAATTGAAAAGTTCTTAAATGATATGCCTATAGTATTTTAAGACTGTACAGAATGAGCTGATTCGCGATGTACAAAGTTTACTTCACAGTTATACGTTTGCATATATATTGAGACATTTTATCTTCCAAAGATTTGCAAACCCACTAAGAAACTTTACCCAATCGAGTTAACAATCGTGGCAATCATATCAGCGCAACGCGAATCATGTAATCGCCAATATACTGTGATAACATATTCTCTCAACATTCAATATCCATTAATAACCGAGCGAGCGTAGCGAGCGAGTAACAATGCTTAACCAGCGAGCGAACAAACACAATCATCAGCTAGTGTAATTGAAAGTATTAAAGAGATGAACAAAGATTTTTTTAAAGAACAAACCTTACGTGATTTTTTACTGTCTGCTTGTGAATCAAATAACAAGTATACCACTAGAGAAAATTAGTGAAATATCAGCGAAAAGTCTCTGAATTGTCAGTTTATATGCACTGGTTTTTTTCCATTAGTATACTTGTAACTGGTAATCCAATGCCCATGTTTTGAAAAATGAATTGAAATTCGACCTAGTTTTACCAGTTTAAATTTTATCAAAATCGGTCACCGCAGATGCGTGTAGTCCCCTTGTAAGTTTAATGAAAGTCGAATTTAGATGGTTGACTTCACTTACGAAAAATTCACTTGTAATTCTACTGTTATATAAATAACTTCAACGTTGGTGTATTAGCATTCAAAATAATATATGACTTGCACTCGTGGTAAGATGCCTTTGTAGAGAAAGGTATTGTAGTAAATAGAGAAAGTGAGTATAGGTGAAATCAGTAGATCACAACCCGTTTATGATATTTGTAAATGATTTTACTGACTTGTCATTGCTAATCTCCACGGTGTCTGCGCTGCGTCAGTAGATGCGCTATATTAAATACATAGCTTGTTGAAAATGACGTGAATTTGTTTGGTCAACATTTCTGATAGTTACGTGTAACTACTGCCTTATATCTTTCCTTACTACTTTTTGGAAATGCAGTGTTTCTCACAGAGAAACAGTAGCACTTTCTGTTTGCGGCCAGCATTTGTTTTTCTTCATTCTTTTTTTTTATATTCCCGGTTCTTTATAGCCTTGCTATAGTCCAGTCAAATTACGAAATAAACAAACATAAAATATCCTTGTTTGGGGATTATGAAGGATCGATAGGGGGGTGTAGTCTACAATTTTTTGCCTAACACTAACCGTTCTCGAGGTATCGAATTGAAAGCGTTTTCATCGAAATGACCTTGAGCTGACCTTCGGAGAACTCCTCAAATTGGAATTCATGCTCAGAATACACCCCCATATCGATCCTTCATAATCCCCAAACTAGGGTATTTTATGTTTATTCACCCATTTTCAGCCGTAATTTGACTGGACTGCTATGATTTTTTGATTTCTATCATGTCGACGCTTAATTACTACTTCGTAGAACTTCATTACTTACCTGATCTATCAAGACTGCTATTAGGGGCTATCAATTACTAGATAGGACTTAGGTATTCATTGTTTGTATGGAAATCTTATTACGAATGGACATTTCTTATAGTTGCAAAAAAAATGTTACAGATTAGTGAATTATCTTTCGAATAATGATCGGCATATTTTTACGAAGAGATCTAGTGACGTAGGGTTACACATGTCATAATTTACCTACTTTGTATTGTATTCATTTACAGTGGATATTATTTATTTTAGACCAATTACAAGAAATACGGAAGACTTCACTTGCCAAGCTGATTTGCGAGTGCTCGGATGGAATTGTGAAAATTCAAGCGGAGGTGATGCGTGCACGAGGACCCAATAATCCAGCAATGTCTTGTGTCGATATTTTGGGCCCATCCTTGGATAAGTGGAAAGAATAAAGGCGTACTGCTGTAAATGTCACGAGCGAATTTGAGCCCAAGCGGCAATTATGATTATGTTACAAATAAATTTGCGAGTGACGAGGTTACATTTGAGTATAAAATCTGTTTATAGACTTTACAACTGATAGATCACATCAATCTATACTATCAAGGATAGCTCAGCTTATTCATCTACACAAATCATGAGACCGAGATATTATACGCTAGAAAAGTATCGAGGATCATTTAAAATACATGGTGAAAATTAACTGACTGGAGAAATCCGATTTTATTTCAAAAACAGTTTGGGTTTAACAATTAATGATCTAAACATGTGTTGGTAACCAATAATTAACTATACCCTATTCTCAACAACGAAATTAAAAGTTAATAAAATATGGGTATTGAACAAATGTGTGTGTGGGTGTGTGTATGTATATGTCAATATTTTCAGGTTTAAGAGGAAAATCATGTATTTGGTGAAAACGGTAGAACAAAATTTTCAAGCTGACATAGAGTGATATAGAATGTAAAAAAGTACTTGACTTCATACGTGAAAATGAATAAAATTAGGTGGTAATTGCTTTTCTCATCATAACTCTTTAAAACTATATATTCTGCAGTTTAGAAAATTTCATTTTCGTCATTCATCAACGTAACCAATAACAATGTAGGCAATCATACGGCAAGACTTAATAAAAGTGCCGTCCCTCGTTTGATCCAAAAATCTGGTCCCTCAGGCCCTGCTTTCAAATCAACAGCCACAACGAAGGATGATCTTCCTTGCCCGCCACATCTTTGTGGGTAGTAATAGCAAGGGCAGTTGTACAATCCTGATAAAAACATTAAAAGAATCATCATCAGAGTTATCCACTGTATCCCTCAAAGTATCCGAAAAGGTGAAGATAGATGAAGAACAATTAAGGTTTCTGACAATACCATATCAGAATTGCAAACAAATCTCATTATTGTATTATAACGGGTGTGCTTAAGAGACATATAGACTTGAGAAAGATTTCGAGCTGTCTGTATTAGTTACTATTTATTTGGTTAAAAACGAAGACAATATTTTTAAGGTTTGAATTTTAAATTGTATTCAAAAAAGCTTGATCCGAGTAATATAGAAAGTAGATGAGAGGAGAGATTAGTGAAATTCTATAATTTCTTGATTTGCTTGAAATTTAAACTTATACCAGAGCTTCATAAGACTAGTTGTTTTCATTCAGTTATAATCAATTATACTCAACGTGTGGCCAGGTTATTTAATAAGGTCAAGAACACTAATGTTCTTCAAAAAACCTCTAACCACAAAATTTTTACTATGAAAATTCCGGAAAGGTCCTTAGTTATCAGAAGAGCCATTAACATTGCGTTTCAACAAGTTACCGACTATCTGTACCAATAATTTGCAACAGGCCATTCATTTGAATTTGCTAAGATTTGTGTGGAAATGGTCAATGGGGGCATCCATTAATCACGCGATGCCTTTATAATCAATCGTAGACCCCCCCCCCCCCCCTCCCCCTCCGTGATCACACATGAGGTTTTGGTGAACCCCCCCCCCCCCCCTTGCCCGTTATCACGTGATTTTTCTCGCCGATCGACTACTCGCGTGCATGGGTTAAAAAGGTGATAAAACCAATAAAAATCTTTAAATATACTCGGTGTTTTTAGAAAAAATGCACCAAAAATAAACGTGATATTGCCCGCAACCCCTTCCTCCTCCCGTGTGATCAGTCATGATATTTTTAAGTACCCCTCCCCCCATCGTGAGTCTCACGTGATTAATGGATGCCCCCAATTCCAAATTATTAATATAATTAGGTAGCAATTCATCGGATCGTAATTTCTATAGTAAATTTGATTTCTTATAACTGTCTGAACACTATGGGTCAGAAAAAAATTCACTTCAATGTTAAACTACCAGGACTATCGGCAAAATCGGAATGATTGACGGAATATCGTTTAGGATGTTAATGGCATCGAATAAATTTCATCATCTTCTATTTATTTTGATGGCAATATTCGTACACTAGAGATTTTGATTACTTATGGTTTTGATACACCTGAAGGTTTGATTTGACGGTTCAGTCAGCCATTCGTCTGCTTATGGTCATTTGTTTCTCCCTTTATTACTGGTATAGGTAGAAATTGATGTAAGAATATATTTACCCCTTGTTTTTTTCTTAAGTATTTCCATAGGTCTGAAATATATGACGGGCATATTGAACACAAGTTGCATTGGGGTAGGTTCGGTCAACATCCCAATCCTTCTGTCCCATCCAGCACCTTCCAAGTATGTGGATCGAACATATACACCGTCCTATAATATTTAAGCCACCAATAATTAATGGAAGAGTGTTCCTTAGGCTTCGAAATAATTTTTTTATTTGAATTTTCCAATATTGATTTCACTATTCATCACGCCGTTCTTTGTTATAAACCAATCCTACGATTTAAAGAATCCGTAAAGTTGAAGCCAAGCAGTGATGAAACTGATCCACAATGGTCAGTGCAGGCTACTTAGGTCACCCATGATCCTGCGGCACCGTGTCAGGTGATAGCGCGAAATTACCAGCAAAATGAATGCGCGGATGCAAAAGTTTAAGTCAAAATTGCATCACATCACCCTTCAGCCGATCAGCCGTGGTAAGTAAGCAGGTAAATGAATTTTCTGCGTGAAACGTAGTAGCTAATTTGCTCTGAATAATTGTTTGCAATCAAAAACCAGCATTTCTTCGTGACGGTTTATCCAGTGGTTTTTGAAACGACCGATTCCATTTCAATCAACATTAAATTGTTGTGTACTATGAACTGTCGAAAGTGGCCTGCACTTTGTTTTGAATAGGACCGTAGTTTTGACTAATATATAAAAATATTTATTTGTATGTGAGCTCGAGAATGATTAGAAACCTGTTAAGCCGAAATAAAAACTTTTTTTACAAAGGAGGTACAAGGTAGGCACGTCAGATATATATTGTTCCAAGGCAAAAAAGGGAAATCAGCGGAAATGTAATATCAAACCACTAGAACACTAGGCTTGTTAGACTCTCGATCTTACTAAGAATCCTATATTACGGGCTTCAAGGCATAATTTCCTTACAGTTTATGTGTGCCATACTTTCTGCATTCACGAAATTGTATGATCCTGCTATTGCGCTCTAGAAAATTCCATATCATGACTCTTCTGTTCTACAATTTTTTTCTGATTTTCACCGATATTCCACAAAGTAATCAGAAGGAACTAATCTTTAACTTCATTTTTAAAATAAACAAACTACCTTCGCAAATAAAATTTTCATCTCAATAACTGCTGACATACTTTAAGCTCATTTTCAAGTAAGTATTTTATACGGGGCATTCTATCTGACATCGAAATTTCATACGAAATTTGCAAAGTCCAGAGTTACATACGTGAATGTTCAAACAACGGCCCATAATAGACTGACTTTCAGTTCTGATTTAAAAAATAATATTCTCACAAATTAATTGCGATAATAGTTTTTTTTAATGAGCAAAGTGTAGAGAAAGAGGTAATAGGAGTGTGAGTTAAAGGTAGGCGGAGTGTACAGCGAGAGAGAAAGTGAGCAGTAGAGAGTCGACAGTGCAGGTAGTAAGTAGGTAGTAAGAAGAGGGTAAGAAGAGAGTAAGAAGAGAGGAAGAAGAGAGCTATATATGTGGGATCAGGGGGTCACTGGGATCCTACGTATTAAAGCGTGCGATGGGTGAAATATAAAAGGATGTTTATTAGGTTTTACAGGTGCGTGGATACGGAGATCCGGTTATAGCGCGGTTACAATATCGGTACTCTAGCGTGTGTTGATTTTGACTATCTGCCAGGTGAGGCGAAGGATCTTCGCTCTCGTTTTTGCCCGCTGGAGTGGGGAAAGCGCGCTGAGGATTATTCCCGAAATTGGGCGATAAACGCCGAGCATTGCCTCGCTCTTGCCTCGCTCTAATACTAGACCGAGTGCGTGTATGTGGCAGGCGCCACATATATATGTGTGTATCAAGTGATAGAAGTAGAAGAGTGAGTAGTTCATCTCAGATTGCTGGATTTATTTAATCGTGCGTCTGTAATTTATCGGCATATTGTTAATGTAGTATAATTGAGAAAAATTTGCAATTTATTCTTTCTCCTGACTCCTGGGCGGAATTGAACATCTCCTGCCTGACTTAATCTTTCGATATCCAGGCCATTCCCTATACGCATCATGTCCCCTAACATTTTGCATCTTCTTTGACCACCTCTTCCCTCTACTTGCTAATTCTTCCACATTCCTTATAGAAACGTTAGTCTCCGTCCTGTCCTCCTATTTCTATCCAGCCTAACGCCACTTGTTATCGCCCTTACTTCGCTAATTCTACCACTAGCATGGATTCTCGCACTTTCGTGCACTCGTATTCTTTGCTTCAAGACACTTCTATTCCATCCTCCATCAAATATACTTCAATTCCAGCCTTCGTCAAATCAACTTCTATTCCAATTTTCGTATAATCGATTTCAACTCCAACTTCCAAGTTCAACCTTAGTTGGAAACAAAATAATCACATCTCCTATTCTTAATTCACTTCGCCTAGTTATGCCATTGCACATTTTTCAGTTCTAATAAAGCCTTTATACAACTAAGAGCTATACCTTGTTCACCTCATTATCACTCCTCCCGTCATTCACAGACCGAGGACAGCGACGAAACTCGACCTGAATAACCCAGACAACATCTTGGGTTGGTATAGAGGTGGTTCGATAACCGCTCGTCGAATCAACCCCCTTCTATTCCGTAACATTTGGGTGGTAACAGATTCGCTCGTCTTACTGCCTGCGCGAAGTGATTGGAAGAAACTCTTTCAGAAGCAAATGTAAAATTTGCCAACATCAGTGAAATCTATTCTGCTACCCACAACGGATGATTTCTAATAACTATTACTAAACGCACAACAATATCAGAAGAAATTTCACCACGGCATTTTCCTGGGAGACTAGATTCAGTCTTCTTCAAATTCACGTTCACTTTGAAGTTCAAGCCCAAGTTCAAGTTCAAGTTCAAATTTAAATTCAAGGGCAAGTGATCGAGCGCCAGATCACCGATGCCGTCGAAATTTCAAAATTTCCGTAATGGAATTTAAGAAACTGCTATTTTAAGCCACAGTGCCACTACTTCACATGTACGCAAATTCATGTGTAATTAAACACTTACATCCAGTCCTACTGCATAAGAAAACATCGCAGCAAGATCGCCCAACTCCGCTGTTATTAACCTGGCGATAAACAGCAAGTACGAGATTCATTAAGCCGCTTATCTTTCCCCAGACCTCCACAAGCTCACCCGAGCCCTACAACCTCGCTTACAACACTTGCCTGATTTCAGCGACAGATCAAAACCTACACACCGATATCCAAGATAATCCATCTGGATATCAATATGGTACGTGTCTGTTCAGATATGGCAATTGTTCAATTTTTTGATTCTACAGATTTTCAGATGGGAAAGAGTTTGAGATAACTTGGAAATCGAAATGAAGAGAGGGATGTACTTTGAGACGTTCACTTTATTTCGCGTGCTGAGTGATACTGTCAGTATAGCTGTTTCAAAACAGTCACGAAGAGTAGGTGAAACAATGTGAACATGCCGAAGTAAGAAACGGCGCATACGAACGGAGAAATATATAATGTAACAGGAGTGAGAACTGATGAGACATATATCACAGATACAGATTTCAGGCATTCCATACATATATGCCATTCGCGGTGACAGTATCTTATTTCACAATGTCATTACTTCCAATTCCAGTGATGCTCGGGAGCTCATCGCGAGCAGACGCGTCTTCGTAACCTATGCGCGACACAGGTAGCCTTGTCTTATTGTTGACGTGTGAATACAATACGCGAATAGAGTGTAAAGGAGCGATAGTGAAGTGGCACAATGAACGGTGCTCAGGCTGGTCTCCCCCCTGAACCCGGGCTGAATAAACAACCATTAATTAATAGTGATAATGCCCAACCAACAGCAGAAAATACACCACAACAGAAAACTAAAATAGCCGAGTACAGTGTTAAAGCAGAATGTCCAGGATATGCGCGAGTAATACAGAACAACCCACTACCAAAAAAGAACCAAGGTTTCGCGTGTGAATTTAAAAAAGGTCTTGTGTTAGAACACTATTTTGATGCCGTGACAGCTCTAGTTGAACCAGATCTAGTAGTGTCAGGATACAAAAGTTTCAACGTGATCAAAATTTACCTAGCCACCAGGGAACTAACCGACAAATTCGTTAGTGAACATCCTACATTAAAGATACAGAACTTTGAAATTGAGGTCAAACCATTGGTAATACCTAACAAACGAGTAATTTTTTCCAATGTATCACACCGGTCATCCGATCTTGGGCTCTACAGGATTATATCGGTAGTTTGAATATAAGAAGAAAGTCAAGTGTAACAGTGTCACGAGCGCCGCATATTTACCCAAGATTATATTACCGATCATATCAATTATTATTTTATATATTATTATTATCTCTAGAAACAAGGAAGCATAGTTTTAGTTAGTCTATACAAAATATTTTATTATAATCAGTTCGTGGAGTAGCCAAGCGCAACGGCGTAGTTGGACAGCCAGCAACGTCAGCGTCTTCGCGCCCGCCGGATCCCGGGTGTAATCAACACCGGGATGAGGCGAGCGCGAAATCACGCGCTTTGAGGATGACCGTTGCGAGGCGAGCCTTTGTTCGAAATTGCAAACGTCAGCGAAAAACTCGCTCGCCGCCCGACGTTCCAAGGGGTGTCGGACGAGCGAGCGAAGACAGTCCCGTTAGAGACAGCTAAGAACGACATCAACGGAACCCAGGCTCCTTCAGAGCTGCTGTGTGAAGAGTTTCAGACTTAGAATCACCGACGATTAGAGCGAGAACACCTCTAATTCTACAAGCGGTATTCCAGAGCATCTCGCGTCGCGGCGTCAGTCTTTGAAGCTAGTAATAAGCGCAATCGTATAAGCCACGAACTCTATAGAGCAGTGTAGCCTGTAAGTGAGTGTGTGAAGGTGTGTATACTTCGGCACCTTCGAGGCCGAAGCAGCAAGCGAGATAGAGAGAGAGAGAACGTGAGTAGTGTAAGAAAATATTGTAAGCTTCCTTGTTTAGAACCTTTTCTGCTTTTAGTTTTTGATTCATTAAACATTTTTTACTTTGCTTCCTTCAAAATATTGGCACGTTCAATTGAAATCTTCCAAACCTTTTCCCAGGGAACGCCCTGTAGAGGACGTTCACCTACCAACCCACCTAAAAATTAAATATAAACCTCTGTGAGATCTAGAGGGTTGAAGCCGTCGCGTGCGAGACCGCTCCGCACGTGACAACAGCATTTAGAGCCAATACCAAAAACACAAAATATGCTCATATCACAGGTTCTAGACGATCCGTGTACATACATCCAGATGATTACAATAAACTCCCGCCAATCACGAAATTTAATTACGATGACGAATCCTGTTTAATCTTTGTTGCCAATGACGGTTTAATGTGTTACCAATGTCAAGAACAAGGCCACCTAGCTAAAAATTGCCCAAACCTCATAGACACTCGTACAGCATTTGAACACGCAAACGAAATAGCCGAAAGAAACAACGCCCAAGAAAGAGACAGACAATACCCATCACTCAAGGGACTAATTAAAATAGGACACTCAGAGATCGCTTCATCGAGCGATAAATCCGAACAACCAAAGATATTAGACGTAATCACAAACAATGCAAACACAAACAACGAAGACAACATGAATGAGGACATAAACATCGATCCAGCTACGAATGCCGAAAGCGAAGAATCACAAACTCAGACATTTGAAGCAAAACAGCACGCCAAGAAATTGAAAACAATACCCCCAGCCAGTCAAAATAAGAACTCACTCGAAGAATCACTCGAGCCTTTGAAAGACAAAATCAACGCAGATCATAACATCATGAACTTTGACCAGCTGATAAATTTCCTAGCGAGTATGCAAGGAGGTAAGAAGACTAACGCCAAAATGATAATAAACAAATACGGTGATGAACCCAACAAAATTACGGAATTTCTGAAGAACCTATATTTTGAAGTTGATGCTCCGATGAAAAATAGGTTTACGAGAATTATCAACACAATTAAAGAAATAACCGAAAATGCATCAAACAATCAATCAATGGAATATTAATGGGGTAGTCAGAAAGACACCCTTTATTAAGAAAATAATTTCAGAAAAAAAACCAAACGTAATGTGCCTCCAGGAAATCCACTTCAAAGATCAAAATCACATTGGCCTCGAAGGCTATGAATGCTTCTTCAAAAATAGTCAGAATGTATCCAAAGCTAGTGGAGGAGTAGCCACGTACATTGCTTCTGGGATACCTGCGAAAGAAATTGCCGTAAATTCAAACTACGAAGTTGTAGTTACACAGATCATCATACGCTCGAAGAAGATACACATTGCTAATATGTATATAAATAACAAAACAGATATTGTGAAGGGTGACCTCCAGAGCTTACTAGATCAAATTCCAAGCCCATGTATAGTTCTGGGCGATTTTAACGCTCACCATGACATGTGGGGAGCAGAGGTAAATGACGTGCGAGGTAGAATCATAGGTGAATTGATTGAAGATAATAATTTAGTAGTCCTCAATGATGGAAGAAGCACTCGTTTTAACGTAGCCAAAGCAAGCTCGAGCGCTATTGACCTATCCCTTTGCACGAGAAATTTAACTGATGACCTGGACTGGGAAGTCGAGGATAAGCTAGACTGTAGCGACCATTATCTAATCGAATTGAACTTTCTTGCGCATAACACCATACAACCCGCTCCTTCGCCTAGATGGAAACTAAAAGATGCAAACTGGAGTGAATTCAAAAAACAAGTAGAAATAGAAATAATCAAGTAGAAGACTATGGGAAACTACGACCTACTCAATATAGACGAGCACCTGGAAATAATACCCAACATAATTATGAAATCAGCGGAATCAACAATACAGAAAACTACAGATAAGAGCAACAAAGCCAAGCTCAGCTGGTGGAAGAAAGAATGCGACGAAGCCCTGAAGAACACAAAGCATGCAAAAAATATATACAAGAGGAATAAAACTGAAAAGGCAAAAAGAGAATACAACAAAGCCAGAGCAACTTCGAAAAGAATTATATTGAATTGCCAAAGAAAAGGGTGGCTAGAATTCGTAGAAGGGATTAACTCACAATCATCGACAAAAGAAGTCTGGGACAAAATCCGACGTATAGGTGGAAAAACCAAAAGTAGTACTTTTCCATACCTTATGAAAGAGAATAATGAAATATTAGAGAATGATCTTGATATCGCCAATGAATTTGCACAACAATATGCTCAAAATTCCAGCGACAATAATTACACCAGAGATTTAATAATGATAAAGCAGAGAGAAGAAGCTCAGGCTGTAGACTTGGAAGACGAAGAAAATATACAACAGGTTATCAATATGCCTCAAGCCCCGGGCCAGATAGCGTGCTCAACATATTCATCAAAAACTTACCAAGAAAAGTACTTGAGCACATTCTAATATTTTTTAACAAAATTTGGCAAAAGCGAGTGTTCCCGAAAAAATGGCAAGAGTCAATCATCGTACCCGTTCCTAAAATTGGCAAAAAGAAACTGCACATAGGAAGCTATAGGCTAATTTCACTGACGTGCTATATGTGCCAGATAATCGAAAAAATTATCCAAAAGAGATTAAACTGGAAACTTGAAACAGAAGGGTCACTGTCACCATTTCAAAGTGGCTTTAGGAATAAGAGGTCAACCATCGATAGCCTTGTACTAATAGAAAATTCCATAAAAAATGCTATGGAAAACAAACTGCATTTGCTGATGGCTAGTCTAGACATTCAGAAATGTTTTGAGATGCTTTGGCGTGACCGAATAGTCAAAAACTTGGGCAATGTATGCGGACGATCTAACGATGGGGTTAGCAGGTAAAAATCTGGAAACTACAAGGAAAATTTTGCAAAAAATGATAAATAAACTTGTGACCATGGCGAGTGAAAACGGCATTATGTTCTCTCCAGAAAAATCACAGTTGATTCTGTTTGAAAAATCAGACTCCAAACGGAAACCGGCTATAACTTTGGAAAATAATAACTTACAAGTTCTAGACAAAATAACAATACTAGGGCTGATATTTGACAAACGATTGAGCTGGAAACATCACATTAGAAAACTAAAGGCAGATTGTGCCCAACGCATTAATATACTGAAAATGATAGCTGTCAAGGGTTGGGGAGCGGACATGCAAGTACTTAGAAGAACATACATGGCAGTAGTTCGCAGCAAAATAGATTATGGCGCAATTATATACGGCACAGCAAAAAAAACATTACTAAAGGAATTGGACCCTGTCAACAACACTGGAGCAAGACTGAGCCTTGGGGCCTGGAGATCCACCCCTATACCAAGTCTACTAGCTGAAGCCAACATCGTGCCACTAGAAATAAGAAGAAAGCAACTCAGAGTGCAATATGCTGCAGCGGTGCTCGCCTACCCGCCCAACCCAATTTACGAGTTACTCATAAAAAATAATGAGCATAGAGATCGATCGAGTGTTCAATTAATAAAAGCAGACATAGCAAATACAGAAATTCCCATCCCCAGTCTGATATCCAGAAAGCTGTGTCAAAAACCACCTTGGCAAGATTTCGATATAAACCTGAATAAAGTGTTAAATAAAGTAAAAGATTCGGTACCTATAGAAAGGATGGAACAAGTAGTTGCAGCCACCCTTAAAGCAAAATATCCAACTCACGAAATCATATTTGTGTTCAGTGACAAAGATCCCAAAAATTACTTATATAGCGGCATGATGACGCCTAATGGATTACCTAGAATCACAAAAATGTCAAACTTGCCCAACAAAAATGAGGCCGAAGCATTATCTATATTAGAAGCCCTGAAATGGATGGAAAAAAGCGACAAAAGAAAATTCGTTATTTTAGCCGACAACATCGCAGACATACATGCAAAAATCGTGGCAAAATATAAGCAAAACGATTTTATATTGAGACTAATAGAGACTACTGAACAGCTGATTCAGTCACGGTACGAAATTGTATTTTGCCAAGTTCCGACCAAATGTGCGAAAAGATACAAAGAGGCGGTTACTGGACAGAATGGTGCTATAGACCAGCGGAACAACAACGACATAGAATATCCAATAAGCTTTAGAGCCATTCAAATAGTCTGGAAAGATAAAATATTAACAAGCTAGGATCAACAATGGAAACGCGTAGCAAATCAATGGAGCCTAGAAATAAAATCAGATGCTTACAAGTAGAACCCAGCGTTTTCGTTTAAAAAAAGGAGAGACCAAGTAGTGATTCAACGGTTAAGATTGGGTCACACAAAATTGACGCACGAGTACCTTTTCGCCAAAGAAGACCCCCCACGCTGCCAACATTGTGGGGTAACCAACACAGTGATGCATGTACTCAAAGATTGTCAGGCAAGAAATAGCATGAGAATGGAGATGAATTTGAGGTACACCGTCAAGGAAATGCTACAATCACCTGAAGTCTGTGAAAACATCATTAAATACCTTAAAGAATTAAACTTATACAACGAAATGTAGAACAAATATACATATAGCATACCTATGAACTATATGAAATTTACCACGTCAATGTTAGAGGATACAAGCCAACAGAAAGAAATAACAAATATGTAATGTAAAATGTATTCAGAACAAAGTCGCTAATACTCAAAAGAGACGCGCGATTCAAAATAAACGATTAAAAAAAAAAACTCCCAATGCTATAAACTTCTTACTTAAGAGAAGTTTTCTCAGGTTCTAGAGCTGGAAATCCCTTTCAAACTAATCAGAAGTTGAAAAAAAACACAGCTCTGGCCGTCACCAGGCGCCCGGTAAAAGGAACTTCTTAGGCGATTTTATATGAAATTCATTTTAAGCGGAATCTTTGTTCAAGTGGAATACATTTATGAATGATAATTATTTCATGAAATCATAAAGAAATTGGTCTTATGAAATTCAATATTTATTTTACACAATTTTATACTGAAAGCGAAATTCGGTTCCTACGCCTCTCGATGTTCGGCACTCGCTACTGCGCGCTGTGCGCACCTACCCCGCCCCGTTGTTCGCTTTCGGCCTTGTTGCTCGTTACGCTTACTTCCAAGGAAATACGGTGTGTCAATTTTGTGTGTCGATCTCATCGACTTACACTACACTCAGAAACTGTCTATGCATAGGCGCACCATAAGAAGTTCCTTCAAAATATTCAGGTAACATAAGCTGGTACTTTACCGTGGGTGGCTCAACGAGTGTACTATCTTCGACGGAGAAAACAGTGAAATCCCAGGATAAAGAGTCGATTGAAACATTCCACAGTCTTGCTGACGTTTGTAAGACTGCTGTGAGAAATCCAGTTGGAAAAGTATATGCTGCCAGCCAAAACAGTATTGGTGGATGAGTCGCTTCTGCCCATTTTGAAAAATGTTCCACGCGATATCTGAGATCTCTTGTCCAGGAACCAAGCTGTTTTAACGAAGGATATGTTGCAAGCCAGGGTGTTGGAACGCGTCCTTCATATATGCAGATGAATATTTCTTCCAATTCAGTGGACATGAGAACTAATCCCTTTATCGCACGTTGTAAGTCGCTCAAGCTTAGCCGCGTTTGAACTAGCAGTGCGTTGTATCTACTAATTTCTTGTAGCAGTACAACGTCCAGTGGAGTTTTTATAGGCCCTATCAATTTATCTGTTGTTTCGTAGTCAATACAATTTGGTATCTTTGTAAAAATATCCAATGCTAGTTGCATCACCTGAAATTGAAAAATATTGCCACTTGAAATTTATAATTCCGTCAAAATTTGCATGAAAACTTATATTGACCCTCCGAGTACACAATGGGTAACCACCCATGTCTCGGATTTAACGCTGTACATCTTTTGTAGCGTTGGTCTTCCGTTGGCAGTCATCAGAAAATGAGCCAGGGTAGTAGACATCCAGTGTGTATGAACCATGTGATTTTTCTTCACATTTAGGTGGCTCATGTGGCTATGGGTAATGATCACAAGATTTACTCATGTACTGATTGCGATGAAACTGATTGATTATCACAATAGATAGTATTCAAGTTCGAAGACATTTGTTTTGTATATTAAATATACTTTGAAATAAGTAAGAAAAAGAGCTCCATGCTAAAAAAAGTAAGGAGCATAATAAATCTTTTACTAATTACAGATTCCTGTAATTCAACTGGTTGACTGGTACGAGTTTTTACAGTTTTTGTGGCAAAACTGGTAGCCAAATGCAATTGAACAAATTAGACCAAAATTGACACCCGGGGATTTTTTTAATCCTTGATTTCAGTTCAGAACTTATTTCACGAATGTTCCACCCTCTGAGGGTGAAAATAGGGGTGACAAAGGGTAAATTTTCAGTTTTATTATAAATTTTGTGGTTATATTCAAATTCGAAGTTTGGGGTCTCCGATTCGATTGCAAGAGTTATTCGTTGAATCTGCCATCCCCTGAAAGTGAAAACAGGGGTTGGTCGGGGTAAATTTTCAGTTTAAGTATGAATTTTGGTGTTGTCTTCATCTCCGAAATTTGGTGTACTTATAGGGGTTTTTGGGGTCTTAAGTCCAATGCAAAAGTTATTCCTTGAATCTGCTCCGTCTGAGGGTGAAAATAAGGCTGAGTCGGAGTTCATCTTTAGTTTTATTATAAATTTCTTCTTGTTATATTCAAGTTCGAAATTTGGTGTGCCTGTAAAAATTTCAAGACTTGCCTTCGCCATTTTGGATCCTCCACTTTGCAATACTTCTTTTCTGATAAGGGATTCATCATCAGCAATCCCAAAAACCCCTGAGTAACAGGATTCAAAAGACTTATTCCACTTGTTGACTTTTTGGTACAAAGGTGGTGAGGCCTAGTTGTAACCAGCGGCATTTGAAACCGCCATTTTAAATCCTTCATACCGAGTTTTTCAACCAGCTTTTGAATTAAGTTTCAGTAACCCCCAAAATGGTAGTGTACAATTTTTCGTCCAACTCCATTCAGAAGTAACAAAGTTATTAAAAAATGTGCTTAACTATACATTAACAACCGCTTAACTATATATCCATTTGGCTGACGCGAGATTTTATTCCATTACAGCGGACTTGACAGACGTAGGTTTGATGGATTGTCGTCCCTGCCTTCCCATAGACCCGGGTTTTTACACCGTCCCTGTGATCACAACGGATTCAGACGCACCATTTTACCGTTGCTACAGTATCGCAGACGCGTGCTCCAAGGATTGCCATTGCTGTTTTACCACAGACTCAGATTTCCACTGCCCTGTGATCGTGACAGATTTAGGCACACTCATTTTCAGCTTCTGCTCCTAGCACAATTTTACGGACTCTGATTTTTACTTCTTTTCCGTATTCCTCCACCGATAATGGATGTTACTTCATGTAGCTTTTTTGTCTGCTTGATTTTAATCTATCTAACTGGCAGAAGCAGAATTATACCTCATAGTTGCCCAACAGACACAGGATTTTACTCTGTTGCTGTTCTCTATAACCCTGTTCGTGTACACTGATTTTAAAAAAGCTGTTAGCAGATTGAGAAAGCAAGGTCTTATGCAATGAAATTAATAAATTAATTTTTTTCAATATTATTATCTGTTTACTCAACTACTTGAATCCGAAGATGGGAAGTTTTGGCACTGAATGCACCGTACGCTCATGCAATAACAAAATAATAAAACCAAATTAAATAATAATTCAATTAATAATTCTCTGGTTACGCTCCTGATAGATATTAAGTTACACTTAAATTTTTCTAGCTCATTCGACAATTAAACTTTACAACTTGACTTCTACTGGTAATAAAACCGCTTGCATGTGACCAAAATATTGTATAAATCTATATCCTCAAAAGAAGCTACTCTGCTTATAAATTTTCTGAGTCACACAAATCCCTCTAACTTTGGTCTTAGTTTCCGGATGAAACCTCCGACGTTATAACAATATGTGAGTCAGGTGAGTACTTCGCTATGCGTCTGCTCTAGCTAATAATTAAAGAGGTTACCTGTCGCTTTCGCTAGGTATCGAATTTATGCTATACGTAATAAATCAATCCGGTGGTATGCCCGGGCTTGCTGACAAGTCCTCCAAGACGCTCCTATTTAAAATAAATTCCCAGTGCTGCAGACGATGTCTCAATGAAGAAAGGATTAGTTCCGCGTCAGGTCTTGACCGTCCATGTGCACTGAACGGTGTATATGCGTGCTATAGGTGGCAGAGTGCGTCCGTGTAACCGGCAGTTGCCATTGTTCGATCGACTGCCCGGTGTGGTAGTCGAACACGTGGCAATTCATCACAATTTTTGTCACTTTTTGTATCATTAAAATGATGCTCCCGTAAATGCGCGTTTCTTTTTACATACTGGAATGCATTTTCTTCATCATACGAAATAAGAACCTTTTTTGAGTAGAAGTTCAATGACCTATATTTTTCCTTTAAATATAGTACTTAAACGATTCACGATTTATCAAAATAACAACACCGTCTTTTCTTTACGTTAAATTCACGAATTTTTTTGCTCAAAAAGTATGCAAATACATTTTTGAAACATTTAAGCTCAGCCAAGAATTTTTTGGTTATTATGTAATTAATAATTTCAAAAATACAACTGTGCAAAACTGACCACGGGTGGTAACTACCCAGTGTGTACTCGATGTTCGAAAATATAAGTATGTACTCGAAGGGTTAACGCTGTAAACACGTTCAATCACTTTGAACAAAATTTTGAAATTGGTGCACGTACCTTGTCTTCCTTGTTGGTACTACCCACCTCCGAAACTGCTTGAACTTGCAAGCTCATCAGAGTATCAAACATGTTTTTTGTCTCATTTATGAGAGAAGTGATATCAGCATTAGGATGCTGCCCGAAAGCCTCCGGCTTATCGGTATTTGGTAGTACGGCTATGAAATCTCTATATGACTCCAGTGATCCATCCCGAGGAACATAATAGGTTGATAGTGAAGAAAGGCGATAAAATGGTGTGTTCAATAAATCAACTGAAAAATATTGCTGAACGTATGTCATCAATAAACGACGGTCCCAATCGTCTGTTACGTGGCCACCATAATTGACGCCAGCTATGAGATACTTTAAAGCATCCCACGGTGTTTCAGGATACTCATCTAAATACACTTGCAGTAGATTTTCTGACACCTGGAACATACAAAATAAGTTCTGAACATTGTCATTGAATACATGTAAGATATTTTGTTAGTGAATAAAATTATGTCAAGACTAATTTCGTTGACAAAGGATGCGTGTAAAGGGTTACAAATAGCTATAAAATAGATACTGGGCAGTATAATACCGCAGAGAAACCTATTTCAAGAAATTTATACGGTTCTGTACAATATGATTTCATCATTCCAGACAAATGCAAATACGGGATATTGCCAGATTTGTATACATTTTGTTGTTCGAATACTTCTACACTGAATATGTTTCCTCGGTGAATAAGTTCACAAGTGACTTTTTGTCTGACTCACACGACACTGCTCTAAGCAGGTATACATGGACAGGGCGCAGATTCTTAACATAAAAGTTTATGGATGCTCTGGCCAAGACGAAGACCCTCTCCTTAAATGTTTAACAAAGATATTACCCCTGCCGCTGTTGTCACCTTACAACGGAATATCATTATATGTCTTCACCGATTTTTTTTAAGCTCATGGTACGTCGAAGTCATGACTTGGATCTTAACAGATTGAAGCGGTAAGCCGCATTGAGCGGCTACTACAACAAAATCTAATTTAAAAGCCGAATGGGTTCGGATACGTTGAATGTTTGAACTTAAATGAGCACTCATGTCGCGTGGCGAAGATGAGCCTAGTCATGCGTATGTGAAGACCTCGGTTTGAGTCCAGATGCGGGTGAATTTTCTTTTCTTTTTCTTTTTCTTTTCACCTGTAGTGCATTTCATTGCCGATATAACCTGACTAACAGGTGGCGTTAGTTTTCATTGTGTATAGCACAGCTTGTGCCAATTAACCTGAGTGATACACAATGTACAGTAATGTTCATTAGTGTCTTTCCTGTATTTGTACTGTACTGTATGTAAACATGCCTCTTCCTTTTTTGCATGTGCAAGCCTCGCTGCATACCGGGACATTACATGAATGCGCGAGACAGGAACCTCTCTGAACAGCTCCAAGTTTGACCAGGGTAACGTCAGCCGTGTGCTAGCGGCTTCAATCGAAACATCGGAAACTCGGAGCTGTGCTCAGAGTGTATGTGTATTTTGGGTTGCCTGCAATTATGGCGCACCTCGGTATGGAGAGTGAATGTGAAAGTGATCTTGACATCGTGGTTTGAATGTTGTGGAAGGATCTTGGATATATAGGTCTAGTATTAACAACAAATATTTGATGTCAACGTTTCGACTCTCGGATTAGAGTCATCCTCAGGACAATGTTTATTACATCTTGGAAAATTTTAATTTTATCTTATCCATAATACGAAGGGTGGCTTTACATTAAAACAACAGAAACAGAGAACGGGGATGGATATACCCATCACCTGCGTATATTGCATAATCAATTAATAAAAAAGGTGAAAAAAAGTCTATCCATAAAACAGTGCCTTATTATATTAGTTGTCTCTTTTTCCTT
Source organism: Neodiprion lecontei (assembly GCF_021901455.1). NCBI lineage: Eukaryota > Metazoa > Arthropoda > Insecta > Hymenoptera > Diprionidae > Neodiprion > Neodiprion lecontei. The sequence goes on from NC_060266.1 coordinate 8,511,728, forward strand.
ATTTCCCATCGCTCCATTGGACTCATTTTTAATTAAAACGGCAAAACAGTCAAAATTCAGAGCGCACAGATTCGCTGTCCAAAGGTGGAGAGTGAATGGATGAGCCGCTACGCAAAACTGTGCCAAAAAACCGCCAGAGACTAGTAGATAGATTGCCAATGCTCGCCGCCCTGCGGGTGAACCAAGTTACGGGGGGATTTGGATGTGGTGGAGATAGTTCGCGTGCACATTGGCTTGGCCGATACGTCAGATTTTGAAAGATTGCTGCTGCAGCTGCGTGCACATCAGCTACCTGGGTAATGCAGAGTGACTGCAGAGCTGACTAAGCGGCGGCGTGCACGTGCCTCGAGCGTATTTATCGGGTGAACCTTTCTGTTTGAAAACCGCACCTTCCGCGTTTGTTGGAGAAATCAACAAATGCGAGAGTTCACGTTTATTCACAGACTCGATTGTATTTTGCTGATGATGAATGAGTCTGTAACTGAACATTTAATTGTGATAAGCATATATTTATATCACGGTCTCCTCAATTGGGCTTGTTGCGGAAAAGTATACTCGTCAGTAGGTGCATGACTGCGTCAGAGACTATTCTTTCTTTCTGGCACGTATACGCATCAACAATTTTTTCGAATAATATTATATCTAATCGAACTGAATCTACGTAAAAAATAATTGATTGGCTCTTGAGCCTTTAGTAGATAAAGATGCACTGGACCGCCATAATTATTGTATATAGTCCGTAGCAGCGGGCGTTGCGCTCGTGGCTGATAATCTAACGATTCTCGGATCGAGACCACATCCTTTCAAACTTTTCCTTATTGAAAATAAATGCGCCTATTTTATATCAGTCTTGACGAGCATTTCTTAAAAATTTTGAGAGATGCGAGATCGGAACGAAAAAATTATTTCAGTAGCAACAATGTATGGACCCCTCTTCTTTTCTGATATTGGCAGCCAGTCAAGAGGCTTTGTAGTGTTCAGTTTAGTGCCAGCAGTTCTCGAGAAATTAAAATAGATCTGCCAACAAGAAAAAAAACCAAAATACTTTCTCTCATTTCGCTTCATTTATAAAGACGGGATTGGCTTGAAAAATTACTTTTCTACGTGCGAGGAGAGCATATTACGCTTGGACTCATTTTCTCAACATATTTAATTTCATACTTCAATTCTGACATTTGTGGTGTTCAATATTCGGTCAAAGATTCCTATTACGCGTTTCAAATTCGTAAACAGATTCTTCTATTTCAAAAAATGCGTCAATCCATCAGTCTTGAAAGAAGAAATAAAAAAAAAGGATGTGGTCTCGATCCGAGAATCGTTAGATTACCAGCCACGAGCGCAACGCCCGCTGCTACGGACTATTTACGATAATTTTGGCGGTCCAGTGCATCTTCATCTACTGAAGGCTTAACAGCCATTTAATTACTTTTTACGTAGATTCAGTTCAATAGATATAATATTATTCGAAAAAATTGTTGATGCGTATACGTGCTGGAATGAAAGAATAGTCTGTGACGCAGTCATGCACCTATTGACGAGCATACTTTTCCGCAAGAGGCCCAATTGAGGAGACCGTGATATAAATATATGCTTATCACAATTAAATGTTCAGTTACAGACTCATTTATCATCAGAAAAATCCAATCGCGTCTGTAAATAAACGTGAACTCTCGCATTTGATTTCTCTAACAAACGCGGAAGGCGCGGTTTCCAAACAAAAAGATTCACCCGATAGATACGCTCGAGGCACGTGCACGCCGCCGCTCAGTCAGCTCTGCAGTCACTCTGCATTACCCAGGTAGCTGACGTGCACGCAGCTGTCGAAGAGACTTCCAGAATCTGACGTATCGGCCAAGCCAATGTGCACGCGGACTACCCCCACTACCTCGGCCAGTGGAGACCCCCTTGAGCACCTTCATTGGCAATCTCTCTACTAGTCTCTGCAACCGCAAGACCAAATCGTCACGTAAGTTCTCCCTCCGCCGTACTCCCGCTCTATGCTGCGTGCCTCGGTAAAGATAGTAAATCGATGAGTTGTCACACTAAAGTGTAATAAATATTCAAAACACAAAATCGTTACATGACTCCCACTCCGTGCTGCGTGCATATAAAATAAATGCAATGTAAAAGTGCCTAAGGAGTTCTCTCTGCCGGGAGTCTCTTGGTGGCCATCTCCCCCCCCCCCCCCCTTTTTTTTATGCAAAACGTAAGTTAGTGAGTGCATGGGGGAAGTGACGGAAAACTGGTAAGTGGTCTCTGAGGTCCGACCGTCGGCCGATACGGGCTTCGTGCCTGGCAACATCTTCTCACTGCACATAGTTTTGACTCCTACTACGCCTCGTCTGACTAACAATAAAGTGATTGGGCTTGTCACGAACGCCTCGTATTCACACCTGAATATATCATCATAACCATGTCAATAATTATTAATATCGCTTTAGAGACGAGGAAGCATAGCTTTAAATTCATTAGTAAATTCATAATTATTCATTTATAAAACAGTTCGTGGCACGACCAAAGCGCAACGGCGTAGTTGACCGTCAGCAACGTCAGCGTCTCCGCGCCCGCCAGATCCCGGGTGTAATCAACACCGGGATGAGGCGAGCGCGAGATCACGCGCTTCGAGGATGACCGTCGCGAGGCGAGCCTTTGTTCCAAAATTATAAATTCAGCAAAAACCTCGCTCGCTGCCCGACGCTCCAAGGGGTGTCGGACGAGCAAGCGAAGTCAGTCCCGTTAGCAACAGCCTAATAACGACAGCAACGGAACCCGGCTCCTTCAAAGCTACCGTGTGTAGAGTTTATAAGTCACCTTTCCGTCACCGACGATTAGAGTGTGATACTCTAATTCTATACGCGGTCGGGAAGGTTTCTCGCGTCGCGGCGTCAGTCTTTTGAAGTTAGTAATAAGTGCTTAAAGCTGTGCCACGAACTTAATCAAGTTGTGTAGTCCTAACTGAATGTGAGTGTGAAAGTGTGAGCCGTTCTGCGAATTCGAAGCTGAACCACCGAAGAGTAAGTGCGAGAGAGAGAGAGAGTAAACATTAGGTTAAGCATAAACATTGTAAGCTTCCCCGTCTCCCATTTCTTTTGCTATCTTTTTCCTTAAACATTTAGCTTTCCATCAAAACATTCTAGTACAATAATATTGAAATCCTCCAATTCATTTCACAAGGATCGTCCTGTAGAGGACGATCACCTCCCAACCCACCAAAAAAATAAGAATAAACCTCTACGGTTACCTAGAGCAGGGTTTCCCAACCTTTTTTGTGTCAAGCCCCCCCGTAATATAAATAACGTTTTCATGCCCCCCCCCCCCCCCCATAATATTTTTCGTGGCAATAAAACAAACGCACTTTATTTTAATATGATTTATTTATCAATTACAACTTTTATGTATTTTCAAATGAATGTTAATATTATTACTAGTGAGATACTTGAGCTTGCACGTTCTGTACTAGCTTGTCGATTCTAGGTACAGTTTTTGCCAAAGTTATTGTCAGATCGCTGTCGACGGCAAGACGATTTCACTGCTTAGTTTTAATTAAAACCAAAGCTGAAAAACCTGTCTCACACATATATGTTGAAGAAAACGGAAGAAGTATTCGCAAAGCAAGAGAAGCAACTTTTGGATTAATAAGGAATCGTTTTATCCAAAACTTCTCCAATGTCAAGAGATGGAAGTCATCTTTCATGGTCGAATCAGCTTTCATTTCTAGAAATTCTTCCTGTACTTCTTCTGGTAATTGTAAAACATCGACAACAAATGGGTTTCTGGTCATGTGCCATATTGGTGATTCTGAATTTACGTCTCGATAGTAATGTTGGAATTCGCTCACCAAGGTCTGCAAGTGAGTAATTATTTCAATTTTCAAATCTTCGTCCAGTTTTTTATTTTTAATTGCTTCGTATAGCCGAGAAAAACATAATAAATTTTCAGCAGACATCTTTTGATCCCAAAGTTGAAGTTTTGATATGAAACCTTGAATATGATCATAGTTACTTATTAAAGTACCGTTTTGGCCCTGAAGCTTCAAGTTTAGCTGATTTAAGGTGTTAAATATATCAGCCAAATAGGCCAACTTACATTGAAATTGTTCATTTTTGAACATTTGCAAAAAAATATTTTTTTCCTTGAACTCAAGAAATAGGATGACCTCTTCTTTCAATTCGTAAAGGCGAGCTAGCATGTTGCCCTTGGACAACAAGCGTACTTCTGTGTGAAAAAGAAGAACTCTGTGATCAGAATCGAGATCCTCACAAAGTAAAGTAAATAATTGACTGTTCAAAGCACTGCTCTTGATGTAGTTTACGATTTGTATGGCCGAGTCTAAAATCTGGCGTAAATTCTGTGGCAATGTTTTTGTGGGATTCTTTTCCTTGAGTTTTTGAGCTAGACCCGATCGGACACCTATCATTGCAGGAGCCCCATCTGTGCAAAGTCCAATGAGTTTATTCCAATCCAAATCATTTTTTTTAATGAAGTCAGATATTGAATTAAATATGTCTTCAGATTTAGTGCCTGCTGTCAAAGATTGAGAGTACAAAATCTCTTCTTCAATTATATCTCCGCTGATGTACCGAACATAAATGATTAACTGTGCACAATTAGTTATGTCTGTGGATTCATCGCAACTAATGGCAAAAAATGGTGACAATTTTAGTTTGTTAATTATTTGTGACTTTATATCTGCTGCAATATCATCGATTCTACGCTTCACTGTGTTGTTCGACAGAGAAATCGATTTCATTTTTTGCTCTGATTCTTCTCCTAATTGTCAGAAATAAGACGACGCTAACAGAGAAATATATTCAAATTGGCGCCTCAGCGCGTGACCACGATTGGCTATGATGAATGTAGCTCTTACGCGTAACATACTAGAAGCGAACACACTCACTTCCTTTTTGTAATTCTACCTGTAATATATAATACAATATAATATCTACTTATAACAGAGCCATCCTTATAATACGAGTACTTTATTTACCTAAAAATAACAGGTTATGGGCCCAGGATACGCTCGCGATAAAAGGTTAAAAGTAGAAAAGTGCTAAATACAAAGCAAAAGTCGAAAAACGCAACGAGACATTTTTGAGGTTAGCCAGCCGCGTGCGAAGTGCGAAGAAAAGACCAAGATAAAATGGATCAAGATCAAACCAAAATAAATAAGCTTGAAAAGGCAGAAGATTGGAACCTGTGGAAATTCCAGATCAAAGTAATGCTTATGAGTAATGAAGGATGGGAAGTCGTCAACGGAACAGCGGAAAAACCAGGAACTCCAGCAGAAGGAGCGCCGCCAGAAATCAAGGCACAGTACGTGAAGGAGCTTAGGAATTGGACTAAACTTGATGGTAAAGGGCAAAAAATAATTGTTCTGAATACAGGTGAGCAAACCATGTTACACTTAATAAACTGCACCTCGTCAAAAGAGATGTGGGATAAGCTGCATCAGATATATGAGAATAAAACACAAACAAGCATACATCTAATGCAACAAAAATGGTTCAGTCTTAACAAAGAGCCAGGAGATGATATACCGACTCACATAGCTAAAATAATGGACTTACGCCATAAATTACAGTCAGTAGGAGAAAAAGTATCAGATAGTATGGTAATAACAAAAATAATAATGACGTTACCGCACCAATACGATCACTTTGTAGCTGCATGGGAGTCAACTGCAGAAATAGAAAGAACAATTGAGAAGTTAGCATCAAGATTAGTGATAGAAGAAATGAGATCTAAGCTACATGACGAGCAAAATAGTGCTCTTGCTGCTAAAACCTATAATCTTCAGAAACAAAAGCGAGATGATGAAAAGAAAGAGACATCCAAGAAACCAGGGGTGTGCCACAAATGCAAGAAAACGGGCCACTGGAAACAAGATTGCTGGTACAACAAGCCGGAGGAAGAAAGGCCTGCATGGCTGAGAGGTAAGAAGAAAAATCCACCAAGAGGCGATGCTTTAGTCGGGCTAGAACTATTATCCTTGCCGTCGGAGAGTGTGGAAAGCGACGCTTGGATATTTGACTCGGGGGCGAGCAACCACATGACCGGAAGAAAAGAGTGGATGACTGATTACGAAGAGCTGAAGGAACCAGTTGGCATCAAGACAGGAAATGGAGAAATAATAAAAGCACAAGGAAAAGGCAACATCGACGTACAGGCGTACAACGGAAAGAGCTGGAAGCGCAGGTACTTATCGAATGTATTATATGTACCTAAATTACAATTTAATCTATTCTCAATGAGCGCTGCATTATCCAAGGGTCTCACAATGAGATCAGATGGAAATAAATGCACACTGATGAGAAACGAAGAAATAATAGCGCTTAGCTCACGAATCGAAAAACTTTATAAAATGGATTTCAAAGTAATAGAACCTAAATTAAATCTTTTGAGTCAGGAAGTCAACGTCGCAGGAAATACAAAAAGCGAAATACAAGTATGCCACGAAAGACTGGCTCATCAAAACTATCAACATGTCAGACAAGTGCTAAAAAAACAAGGAATAGAAATAAAGGACAAAGTAAACCCATTTTGCGACCAATGTGCACTGGGAAAATCACATAGACAACCGCTGAAAGAAAGTAAAAGCGTTTCAAAGAAAATTGGAGACCTGGTTCACTCAGATCTATGCGGACCGATGGAAGAAGACTCACTGGGAGGATCAAAGTATTTCCTTCTGTTCAAAGATGATTTTTCGAACTACAGAAAGATATATTTTCTGAAAAGGAAGACGGAAGTGTTGGATTGTTTGAAGAATTTCATCGAGAGAATGAAGAAAGAAACGGGCTGCGAGTTGAATACATTAAGAACAGACAATGGATTGGAGTATGTGAACAAGCAGGTCTCGGAATTGCTCAACCAACATGGAATTAAGCATGAAAAGTCAGTGGCATACTGTCCACAACAAAACGGGAGAGTAGAAAGAGAAAACCGGACAATAGTCGAAGCAGCTAGAACAATGTTACAAGGAAAAAGTTTACCAAAGTCATTATGGGCGGAAGCGGTCAACACCGCAGTCTTTGTACTAAACAGAACAGGAAAAAGCAGAACAGAAGAGAAAACTCCTTACGAGCTATGGTTCGACAAAGAAATGGACATAAAATTTCTCAAAATATTTGGAACAGAAGTCTACGTCAACATCCCCAAGGAAATGAGGAGAAAATGGGATGCCAAGGCAAAACCAGGAACATTTGTAGGCTATGATGAATGTACAAAAGGATATAAAGTACACTTCACAAAGACCAGAAAGATAGAAACTCACATACACTTGATCTTCAAAAATGAAAAGAGTCCTACGAATGATGAACAGAGCAAACAAACAGAAAAACAGTGGGAGTTGACAGACATGAAAGATCCAGAAGAAAACGAAGAGAACAAAGAAGACGAAGAAAACGAAGAGAACAAAGAAGACGAAGAAAACGAAGAGAACAGAGAAGACGAAGAAGATGAACACAACGATGAGAGAGAGAATGAGGATGAATCTGAACACGATTCAGGCTCCTCAAGCTACGAAGATCCCGACAATGCAACCCAAGAAGAACCGACTGAACAATATCGTTTGAGAAACAGAGGGAATCTACAACCACCGAAAAGGTATGGCGAATTTGAAATTGATTCTCTGTTTCTAGCTAACTGCGGAGAGCCCTTTGATTATGAGGAAGCGATAGCTAGCAAAGAATCAAAAAAATGGAAAAAGGCTATGGCGGAGGAAATAGAAGCGCATAACAAGAATAAGACATGGACATTAGTCACACCTCCACCAAATACGACAATCCTGAAGAATCGATGGATCTATAAAACTAAACTGAAACCAAATGGAGAACTTGACAGACACAAAGCACGACTAGTTGTGAAGGGATGCAATCAGAAAGCAGGGCAGGACTACACAGAGACATTCAGCCCGGTTGTAAGGTATGACTCCATAAGAATTATTCTATCATTGGCAACATCTCAGAAGCTGAAACTGAGACAATTTGACGTAAAAACTGCATTTCTTTACGGAAATTTAGAAGAAAAGATTTATATGGAACAACCAAATGGTTTTGAAAATGGTACTAATAAAGTATGTATGCTAAAAAAGGAGTCTGTATGGACTAAAACAGGCTTCCAGGTGCTGGAACAAACAATTTACCTCCATACTAAGGAAATTCGAGATGAAGGTCACAGAGGCAGATCCATGCGTGTTTATCAGAAAAGATATTAAGCTAATATTGGCAATCTACGTGGATGATGGGGCAATAGCGGCGAAAGACGATGCAATTCTAAACGAATTTCTAACCTGCCTGAAAGAAGAATTGGAAATCAAAGAAGGAAACTTGGATTATTTCTTGGGAATACAAATCGATCGACTACCGGACGGATCAATCCTGGCGCATCAACAACAATACACGAACAGAATCTTAAAGAGATTCCACATGGATGAAGCGAATGCTGTTGGGATACCTATAGATCAACACCAAGACTTGTCCATATACAAAAATGAAGATGATGGGATGCCCATAAACGCTCCCTACAGAGAAGCTGTGGGCAGCTTGATGTTTTTGGCAATGGTAACCAGGCCGGATATAGCCTACGCTACGAGTATCGTCAGCCAATATGCAGAAAATCCTAAGAAGATACACTGGCAATGTGTAAAACGAATTCTGAAATATATAAAAGGGACGGTAAATCACGGGATTAAGTTTAAAACTAGTATTATGAATAATCAGTTATGTGCTTACAGCGACGCAGACTTTGCAGGTGACTCGAAAACTCGACGATCTACTACTGGGTACATACTGAAATTAAACGACAATCCTGTAATCTGGGGGTCTAGAAAGCAAAGGTCGGTTGCGTTATCGACAGCAGAATCAGAGTACATGGCGGCATGCCAAGCCGTAAAAGAAATTATACGGAGTACAAAACTAGTCGCAGAACTAACCAGTAACTATACTAAGACACCTATTCTGTACGTAGACAATAAGAGCGCAATCAAACTCATTAAGAACCCTGAATTTCATAAGAGAACTAAACATATCGATGTACAATACCATTTCATTAGAGAAAAATTAGAAGAAAAGATCTTTACAGTAGAATACGTTAGCACAGATAATCAAGAAGCTGATATACTTACAAAAGCTTTAGCCAAACCAAAGTTTCATAAAATAAAGGAAACGATAGGAGTAATCAAAGCTATAAAGGACTGAGATGACATAAGCATAAGTACATGAACCAAGGTTTGTTATGTGTAACAAAAGTATTGAAATAAGCAAATTTCTATATTATGTCGTAGTGGGAGTGTCAGAAATAAGACGACGCTAACAGAGAAATATATTCAAATTGGCGCCTCAGCGCGTGACCACGATTGGCTATGATGAATGTAGCTCTTACGCGTAACATACTAGAAGCGAACACACTCACTTCCTTTTTGTAATTCTACCTGTAATATATAATACAATATAATATCTACTTATAACAGAGCCATCCTTATAATACGAGTACTTTATTTACCTAAAAATAACACTAATATTATCTGTGTAGCTTTTAAAACGCATGGTTTGATTAATTCCTCGCCGATAGTATGAGGTTTCTTTTGCTTCGCAATCAAATAAGCTATTTCAAATGAAGCTTTGACATGCTGTGACACTCCTTTGTGATAACTTCTTGACTTATCCAATTTCATGCGCTTGAGTACTTCAGCTTTAGAAGAAAAAACCTCTTTCGACTTGGCTGTCAGAGTAGGATGTTGCTGGGTCAAATGTCTTTGAAGGCGATTGGGCCTCATGCTATCATTACTTAAAACTTTCATACATATAACACACTGAGGCAATTGTATGTCGTCTTTTTCAATAAAAATGAATCCATATTTAATATAATCTTTAGAAAATTTTCTCTTTTTTGCTGCCATTTTGAGTCTATAAAAATAAATTGGTCATTACATTCAATTAAATATGTCTGCTACCTAACTAATGAACTAATATTACACAAACTTACCTTTTAATGACAGATGTGTATTAAAAACAAAACTTCAATATTTATTAACTTGTGTATGCAATTAACAAATCACTTCGGGCCGGAGCGGACCGAAGCGAGAAGCGAGAAGCGAGAAGTTCCGCCGGCCGCCCGGCGCCCGCTCCTCCCGCGATTACTGGTCGAAACTTGTCCAGCAGCGACGCTACGTGGCTACGTTGATACCGACTAGTCCGGGAGTTAACGACAGAAATTTCCGGGTCATTTTCGCAAGCTTCATTTTTTTTGTATGAGTTATGTTTGTAACGTATAATAATAATCTGAACGTCTGCCGGCGCACCCCCGTGACAGGGGGTTACAGGAGGGTTACAATTGCAGCAAAAAATCGACAAAAAAAATTTATAGCCGCATACGCTAAACTGATTTTAGGTACCAGTTGAAATATAAGAAGCTGAGAAATCATCGTCTGCCACCTAAATTCCGCAACAAAATTCGTCTGCCACCCACGCAAGTAAGCGCAAAAAAAATAGTAAAAAAATTTATGCCCGCAAGGATGAAATTGATTGAAATGCTTCTTTTTATATCAGCAAACACAAAAATAATAGTCTGCCACTAATAAGATACCGCGAAGGTCGTCTGCCAAGCGTATGAAGTTGCGTTCGGCATGCAGCGCGCGAGCACCGCGGCCGAGACCGCGGCTACGACGCTGCATCTTTATCGGCCTGAAAGACGATCGTTGTTATAAATTGTTCAACGGCTATCATGAAGTTGTTTTTTTTATGTTATATGTATACAAATGTTTGTTCAGTGAATTAATTTAAAGTCTGGTAGAGACCTTTTAGTTTAAAAATTGAAAATATATTGATTTGATAAAATGCTTTAAGATAAAAATTAGATATTACTGTTTTACAATGACATTCGGAGATAATTATTTATTGATTTTTATTTTATTATGTACAAGAATCGATATTTATTATGTACACGTATAATGATGCTGATCTTGTTTAACAGCCGTAATTTTATAACCATTCATCCATATCACATTGGTCGATAGAATCATCCGTTTCATCCAATATTATATCGGAATCCTCAATATCAGAGTCATTGATTTCAGGATCGTCTTCTTCATCTGACTGACCTTGGTCTTGCTCTGTATTCGTTTCTTTATCTGTAAATATAATAATTTATTAATGGCTATATAATTATTTTTATATAAATTTTTATGTTTTTGTATAATACCTTGATTTTCTTCAGAGTTGATTGCTATATCATCGATAATACCTTGATTTTCTTCAGAGTTGATTGCTATATCATCGATGGATTTCGGCAATTGATCTCCTTCGAACCATTCGAAAACAAGTTTAGCTTCTGATTCTTGCCAACCATAATCAGTGGGTAAAAATTCCGTCGGTTGCGGGAGATAAGCATGCCTCCAAAGATGTGCAATATATGCGGTTCGTTTCAATTGCTTTTGCAGCTCAGCTTTACAAGGTGGTAATACTGCTCCATCGACATTTTTTGCGTTGGTCCGGAAGATTTCGTCGCCCTCATTTATTTTATAATTTTTCATAAAAATAGCTACACGAGCTTCATTGACGTCAGCTATCTTTTTTAACCCATACATACGGCATACAAATTCTTCGATAACTGTATAAACTGCTGATAAGTCGCCAGTGTTTAAATCACTGATACTTTCAAAGGCAGCTATGTACCTATCAGAGTTCCTTAACATAGTAAATGGGCGATTTTTACCTTTTCGGTAAAAAGATGGGTTATAGTCGCAGCCCGTCAATGCGTGGAAAGCTGGTAACGCATTACACAACTTTTCTCCTAATTTATTGTACATTTCTCTGACATTGACAAATCTTTGCGAATTGCCAACGCCAACATGCATCCACAACTTTACGTCGTTCCTTATGTGTGTCATATTGCCCAGCAATATGATAACATTTTTGCGAATTTCATCACTATATTTAAGCCTCCATTTTCACGGAAAAGATCTAGCGTAACTATCCACGAGAATTTATTAAATTAATTATATTAAACAAATGTATAATATAAAAAAACAACTTCATGATAGCCGTTGAACAATTTATAACAACGATCGTCTTTCAGGCCGATAAAGATGCAGCGTCGTAGCCGCGGTCTCGGCCGCGGTGCTCGCGCGCTGCATGCCGAACGCAACTTCATACGCTTGGCAGACGACCTTCGCGGTATCTTATTAGTGGCAGACTATTATTTTTGTGTTTGCTGATATAAAAAGAAGCATTTCAATCAATTTCATCCTTGCGGGCATAAATTTTTTTACTATTTTTTTTGCGCTTACTTGCGTGGGTGGCAGACGAATTTTGTTGCGGAATTTAGGTGGCAGACGATGATTTCTAAGCTTCTTATGTTTCAACTGGTACGTAAAATCAGTTTCGCGTATGCGGCTATAAATTTTTTATGTCGATTTTTGCTGCAATTGTAACCCTCCTGTAACCCCCTGTCGCGGGGGTGCGCCGGCAGACGTTCAGATTATTATTATACGTTACAAACATAACTCATACAAAAAAAATGAAGCTTGCAAAAATGACCCGGAAATTTCTGTCGTTAACTCCCGGACTAGACGGAATCAATCACTGTGATATTATGACGTTATAATATACGCGTTAAAATCCGTTAAATTAATTTTCTTTCGAAATTGCAAACGCGTGTTGCGCCCCCCTTGCTATTTCTCTACGCCCCACCAGGGGGGCGCGCCACACCGGTTGGGAAGTCCTTACCTAGAGGGTTAAGTCGTCGTGTGCGAGACCGCTCCGCGCGTGACAGGCTCACGCCGGCGTCCCAAGTTTGCAATTTGTCACTCAGACTATTACTTTACTCGGCCCACCACTTCAAAACCCCGATAACGAAATTTTATTTTCCGACTTTGGGCAAGAGATTTAGGTTTCCATCCCACTGTGCGTTACAGTATGGCTATACGCACTCAACAATAAGCAAGGTACAGTGCGTTGGAGTTCACTGAATCAAGTTGTTGTATAATAAACAAGCTGGAAAAATAGGTTTTCCTTGACATTTGTTATCACCGTGAAAAGGAAGGGAAGAGTCTTGTTGGTCTGTCCGACAAACTTCCGTGGTGATCTCGAAAATGTCCGGGTGAAAATCTGAAACTGATAGGACTAGGCAGCCGAATAAAAAAAATTAAAACAAAATTGAAAAAACGTTTCAGAAAGACAAGTTATTTATACATTTTTTCTCAATAAACATTCAAACTGAGAAAAACATCATCGTTTATTTGTAAAAACTAACATGAAGGAAAAATTATATATTTGCCGCTAAAACATTCAAAATTGATTCATTTCAGGTAAAGCCGCGAGTTCGAATTAAACGGAACATGGCAGTTTTTTGGTTTCATCATTTTGTTGTGAAATCCTGCAAGATTTAGATTTTTTATCGAACCGTTTCTAAAATCATCCGAGTTTGTCATACAAACCCATAGGCTTTATTGGCCGACAACTTCGGTTGAAACATTTACTTAAACATATGTAAATGTGATAAAGTTATTCTTCAGCGATAATTGCAGATTTTAATTCTTTTGAATGAAACATCCGGTGAGACTAATAAGACTTCGTTTAAACCAAAATCATCTTCTACACAGTAATGGGCTGTCCATATACCACGTATCTACTTTGCGAGGGGAGGGCTCTCAGTCTGATATACCTGGTTTTACTATTGTTCTACTACATTTTTATCAACTCACTTTTTTGTCTGTTTGTATTTTGGTTGTATATTCGATACAAATTTTGCGATCGATTTTAAACTGATTTTCCGATGAACTAGAAACCTGAAACTTCAAACATAGCTCAGAACTGGAAGACAATGCAATATTAAATTATGTTCAGTACAAATTTTGCAATCAATTTCAAACTATATATGGTGCATTCCATGACATCTCGATCAAGATTCTAAGTCGATAACTCAAATTGGTTTTATAATTTTTCGTATGAAAGTATATAACGAAAAACGTAATCGCAAGTTTTTCAACATTTTTCGACCGAGCGTATCTGAAGTATAATTTAAAAACTAGAAAAAAACCCACATTTTACAATCTGAAAGAATTTAGAAAAATCTTATAAAATATAACAAATTGTTTGATACCTATTAGAAGATGGAGGTTTCATAACTTCAAAAGATACATAAGACGGCAAAAAAGTCATCATTATTGGATTGCATTTTTGACATAAGAATAAACGTGAAAGCTCATTATAATATCGGCCGAAAAATGTCTATTTAGAGAGTTATAAGGATTCAAATATATTATGATAGTATAAATATTATCATAATAAAATGCAATCCAATAATAATAATTTTCTATCAATTTTTCTCATTTAACTTCTAAAGTTATGAAATGTCCATTTTCGAGTACTTGTAAAAAATTTTGCTATTTATCATAAGGATTTTCTGAATCTATTCAGATTTTAGAAAGTAGGGGTTTTCAAGTTTTTAATTCATAATTTAGATACGCTGTGTCGAAAAATTTCTAAAAAATCACGATTGCGTCGTTTGTCATGCACTTTCAGACAAATGTTTATAAAACCTGTCTGAGATATAAATTTATAATCTTCATCGAGATGTTATGCCCCATACAAGTATTTTTTAACGGTCAGCTGTTCCACACACGAGACTTGAGGATGACACGACGACCACCGACGGATATCGAAGGTAGCCGAAGACTAATGTACACGACAATAGCCGACAGAGACATAAGGTAGTCGAAGACGTTAGACGAAGTCGACCAAGGACAGACGAAGACGGCAGGCGTGATCAGTGACGCATACTGTCAAAAGACTCACTACAAGTGTCCTAAAAAGAATAACCCGCTAACTGTAACCCACGGATGTGTACGAGACTTTTCATAATCAAAGAGTAATAAAAATAAACGAACACGTATTTCGGCTTATCCGTAAACCTCGAACGCTTCCGAAAACATAACGATTAATGTTTTGATGCCGCTTTATGAGTCCAATCGCGCGGACCGTGCTCAAGTGGATCAGTGGCGCAGTGGTTAGAATTACAAGTTAGAGTTGTTACATCTCGTGTTCAACTCCCGACAAATTTTTGTTTCTTTCATTTATTCATTAAAGTATGCTTCACAAATGTTCTTTATTTTATTGATAAATATAAGAACACTATATTTAAATTACAATTCATCATTCCAAAGCAATTGTCCGTTATTCCAAAATATGTAACAGGGTATTAGGCTTAAAAATAATTGGAAATAACAAATGATTGATAGCATGTATCTTGATTTTTGCGTGGATTGTTACAATATTATAATTCAAGAGAATCCGGTGCATTCCTCTGAGTGATACCTATCATAAAAACATGATAAACATAAAAATTCTGTACTCCGCTAGAGCACGGTGAGCGAGCGGACTCATGGAGGGGCGTCGAAACCTTAATCGTTATTTTCTCGGAAACTGTATGGTGTTTATGGATAAGCCGAAATACGTGTTCTTTCATTTTTATTATCTTTTCATTCAGCGAAGTCTCGTGCAAATCCGTGGATTACAGTTGACGAGTTCTCCCCGTAAGCAGCGACCTCAACTTTGCCACATGCCTCTGTCATAGTCTCATCAGGATGTTTAAAATCGATTGCACAATTTCATACACACTGTCGAGTACAGAGGGGCTCTAGTTAATTGATCAATCTGACACACCCGACCAAGATTCATCAGGCCTGATAACCGTAACGTTGGAGTGAAAACGATATCTCTAGTTCTACGGACATAATTTCGCTACAGTGGTGACACGGCTCATATCGCAGCTGAAGCAAGTTTTCGATCTTGCATTGCAACGTTCGTCAAGTATGAGTTGAAGTCTATGAGGTATGGGGGTTGAACGCGTGTAAACGAAGGATTGACATGTCGACATACCCTATGATTCGTGAGAATGAATAACCAGCATTTGCTGTTAGAATCTAGTGGTTCTCGGTACATCGTTCCCCACTTCTTCACAGATAGTGGATTCCGTGAGATCGAGTATCGAGCTCGAGCGCCTCCTTAGGTGTGCTTCGTCCGTGCCACTGCCGCCCGGCGATAATCGACCCTAGACATAAGGTCAGTCTCTGTGCAGTCCCGAGCATCCAGAACAAACCGCAAATCTTTGAACTGCCTTCTGTATTTCCGACGCGGACTCTGTGTACCGGGTGTAAATGATCAACCTCTCGCGTTTCGGTGTTGAACGCGTAGTTGTTGTACCCAGGCCTCTGCCGAACGTAGGGGCTCACGCTTCGAGGATCGAATCTCGGGTTAGGACTCGAACACCCACAGCAGTAAGTGTGGTACACCATCGTTGGTAGGCTGTCCATACTCGCGGCTACCGTGCTTCAGGGAAAAATAATCGGCCGTATAGTACCTGACGATCCAAGGGGCTATTGCGGGTCGTACTTGCGAAGATGGAAACGCCTGATATCTACTTTAGTCGGCGCCCGAGTCACAAGTGCCCACTTGCTTTTACGCCGTTCGACCACCCCAGCTCGGCGCGCGTACTCGCTGCCACGCATGCGCAGCACATGTTCATTTTTGCCCCGCTTGGGCAGCCTCGTTCGGTGGACATACTCGCTACTGCGCAAGCGCAGCACACGTTCGCAATCCACTACCCCTAGACGGGAATACGATGCAGCAGCATTTCGCTCACAAAGACGTAAAACCGTACTACCTCACATCTGGCTTGCTTTTGATGTGAGTGTACGGTCCTCCAGCCGTCTCTTCCTCAGGAATATGCTAAGACCGCATCATCAACTCGTAGACTTATCCATTGTGGGCTCCTACGGACTCTTGGTCACCATGCAATTTACAAACAATTTCTCCGCATCACGGAACTCACGAATTACTGAGAGCTGAGAAAAACACGTCGTCCTACTCTCTCGTCCTCGTTTCTCCACTACCTTACGCATACGATTTATCTGCTGAAACTCTTGCGACATAGAGAGGGTTTATCAGGTTTTGTCGGTTGGCAACACACACAGAAGACTAAAATGCAGAAAATAATTATTCAAGTAACATTTTTTTCTTTAATTCACTACATTCTTAAAAGGAACTAAGAAGTAAAAAATAGTGGTATAAAACGAAAAACGTGGGACGCAAGCAATAAATAATAGTGAAGAGTATAGAAAATAGCTGTCATTGTGAAAACTTACACACCAGTTCATATCATTTGCAATCCAATAAAATTCGTACTGACTTATTGTTAGGTGAACTATTCATGCATCAATTATCTATTGCATGCGCCCCGCGTTTTTCATTTTATACTATTATTTTATACTTTTCAGTCTATTCGAAAACGTGGTATATAAAATAAAAAAATGTTACTTCAAGTAATTATAATGGATGCATTTTAATTCATTTTTCGCAGTCACAGTTTTGAATGACGTGCCTTTGTAATACGCCCATTTGAAACTCAATTCAATTAACACGAAAAAGCTCATAACAATTTTTTCCTGTTGATAATGACTTGCATGTGTGGCTAGTATCGGCATTTGTTCCTTTGGACGTCTTGGAGGAATAATATTGCAAAAATGTACTTGTTTATTAGTTTTTTAATTTAAGAAATTTTTTTTAAAGCACTTACCTTCCTCAGTGGGGTGGGGGGATATTGACTGTAGACGACATGGGAGGGTTCAAAATGTACAAAGTCGACCTACGAAGTTTATGGACAGCCCCTACGTGATATTTTTGATAGCTTCGATCAAAAGTCAAACAGGTTTATATACTACTTTATAGTTTACATTTTCTCAAATCAATTTCGGTTGCTGGCAGGAATACACTTTGTTGGGTGTTGATACGCCGACGTACATGTAGAAATTTATCTGGAGCCGTATATTTGAGATGCTACCGAAAAAAGTTAAAAATACAGGAGCAAAGGAAGTATATATACCTCAAAATCGGAATCATTGAAGCTATATATGACGTTCCATCCTAACTGCTGAAATTTCTTTCGCTCTAGAAGCATTGAATGGAAAAAGACCAAAGCAAACAGGAGCTTCTTATATTTTGCTTTTGCAGCACACATGTCAAATTGAGTTTCCGTTATCAAGTGGTAAAGACGTTTCATATTAGCTTTTATTCCCTTGGGTGGCTCTGTTGTCATTTTTATTCCAGCTTGTAAAATCGATATAGGAAATTCTGGAGAAGGACTGGAACTCAGCCAAAGTCTGTAAAATTTTAAATCCGTGGAATTATTGATACATTCTACTCGTACCAAAGTGCTCAAAACTTCATCATATACTATAGTCAGGTAGTATCGTTAAATATGCCTCCGAATGAACTCACTTACAACTGGTCATAAACTTTCAACATGGTCAGATACTGATGGTGTGTACGCATTTACCACTCATGCCATTTTCTGATAGCATACACAAAAACAACATATTTATGTGCTAAAAATCTTGTTCTCATGCACCTACTTTAAGCAAGTATCAAACGCTACGAAAAATAATTTTTATTCAGTGTTTTGATCTAAAGATTTTTATAGGTCTAGAACGGATTGAAGCTGCCATGTTTTTTACACTTTTTTGAACTCAGGAATCAAGTATATTATCAAACAAAATTTTTACTAGATACTCAAAAGAAAGGCATGAAAATCATGATTTTGAAAATCAGAATTATTCTTATGAATATTTTCTACTAAACAGTGTTTGAACTATGCTATCCATATATTGCCTTGTACCACAAATACTTATGCAAACCATTTTTACCTGAACTTGGGATGTAATATTGTACTCGTTTGAAGTGTTTCTACAATTTTGTCCAATTTCGGCATCCAACTAAGAGACAAATGACAATTTGCTAAAAATACCCAAGCTCCTTCTAGGGCACCAAGTTGTATCATTCTGAAAATAATAGTGTATGGTGAAATTCAGTACGTTATGTCTCTGGAGTAATATTGCCCATGGGCAAATTTTAATGCAGTTATTAATAATTCAATGAATCGTGACCTATCACGGTATACAGGTCACACTTATTCTTAAGTTATGAGTAACGGAGACTGCGGTTGCATCTGTCACTATTCTGTATTCGAGTGTAAGTGATTTGTGAAATATTTACTTACATTGACTACACTGAATTAGTGTGCGCTTGATAGATCTCAACGGGAAATTATCTAAGCATATGAGATTTTAGATCGAAACTCTTTGGGATATGCTATATTACGATCATCAAGGTATCTTTATAATTCACCATATAGCTCACGTACTTTGTTGCGATCGGTGCCTGGCCTTGGCCCAGCGACAATGTCATGAATTTGGCCGACATATCCTGGTTTTCAGCAAGTTGCATCAAAGTACTGGTTGGATCAACGCCAGGAGATAATACAAAAATCAATGGAGTTTGCGCAGTAGAATCTTCCAGCACAGCCTTCATATCAAGTACGGGTGGTTCCACAAATCTTTGCCCAAGATTATTTACAATGAATGATGTAATGCAAAACGAAATTCTATCGGAACGGCAACTTCGTACGAATAACATTCGTTGGAACTCATTACAAGTGTCGTCCCACTCTCCTACTAGTGGAGCGACTTCTGGCTCGGTGTTCATATACCTGTAGAAATTTAGCGTAAAGGTAAACATAGATTCACAGCAGAATCGGCGTAAAAATCATTTCCCTGATGCTGCAAGAAATGCTGTCACTAAAACCCATACCTCAACATTTTGGGAAAGTACAATTGTGCACGAAGCATAATTTGTATCCATATTAGCTAAAATAACGTAATTACTGATTTCTGTATACAAAGCCGAAGACAAATATTCGAAATAATATGCGGAATTTTTGGTGTCAATGGTCCAAAAAGAATAAATAAAACATATGACTTTTCGGCTCTGTGAAGGGGGCTCTCTTCGGAACTGCAAATATATTGTACAATCTGAACATATATCGGCTAATACAACTAACTATAGCAAAAGTAGAGAAACAATTTATAAAAATAACAATACTG
Source organism: Neodiprion lecontei (assembly GCF_021901455.1). NCBI lineage: Eukaryota > Metazoa > Arthropoda > Insecta > Hymenoptera > Diprionidae > Neodiprion > Neodiprion lecontei. The sequence goes on from NC_060266.1 coordinate 8,531,661, forward strand.
ACATAAATTACAAAACAAAAGAATATAGTAACTGGCGACTGAAGTTTAACAAACATCAAGCTCAGTTCCAACGTCCATGTCCGAACGAAGAGATAGTTGATACTAACAATAAGATTTGTGCTATAGAAAACCTCATCGCGATTTTGCACAAGCGTATATTGTTAGTTTTTTTCAAGACTTAACATCATAGTTTACAGTAGTTATTTTTCAAATATAAACGCAGTAACGTTGCCAAGCTTGATAGTAACATTGACCACATAGTTAATTGTAAAGAGAAGTGTTGTGATGTTAATAACAACGGAAATGAAATTGTCCCTATAACTGGTTGATAAATTTAGTAAACACTTTAATACTAGATGACGTAGCGAAAGTGATATGCTTGAGCGCGCAACACGGTGTCAAATAAGCAAAGACAACATCCCAGTTATTTATCTCATAGTAGATTCTGAACCTAACATTCACCTTATAGAACAAGAAGTACGGGTAGAGATATTAACACCTTTGCTAATTGTACGTGCAGATTTTCGTGACCCGAGGAGATATATGAGTGAGGAATTCGTAGAGGAAGGTCAATTTTAACTGGAGAAAAATCGTTAAGGTTTCGGTTGGGCCTAGCCAGCCATCATCAGGCTATTTATTGGAAAAAAGAACAAAAAAAAAAACAACGTATATAATTACAGAGAAATTAGTAGGTGCTCATCGAGCATAAACATGTTGAGAAACAGTTCACTGCATTCTGTGCGCATTACCAAGAACGAAATAATAAGAACAGTGAAACCTGTGACATTTTACGAATCGATCGCACGCTCTGATGTTTCCGCGCATCAAACGTTTGCATATATTCAAAGCATGCAAGCTTTATTTTCAAACCTGTTTACTCCACCCGTTTCAAAAGTTAAGATTTCAAAAAAAGATGAATAAATAAATAATTTAATAAATGAATAAATTAACCGTCTGTAATAGTCTACTTTTCAAAGAACAAATATCAGATCGTATGGTGCAATTCGTCCAGGTCGCACTCGGTCGGTAAAGCACATTGAATTAGAAGCCCCCTTGTATATCTACTTGCTGCATTCATTCTACCTACAATGAGGGATTGGAACGACTTGGATAAAGATTGGTGTCTGTTCTTCCTTTTTACGGTAAGATTTAGGATTACACGCTTGTAATGAGTTCTGGAGAAGTCGGATAACGTTAAATGTATTTTATGGTCGTTGACGACATTAGCTTACTTTCGGACGTGAGTGGTCGACAGTTGCGATATTCATTTATTTTGTGACTTATGTAAGTCACTTTTTTACGTTTCTCTCTCCTTTTGCTAGAGTTACGTGCACTTAATGATACATGTTTGTTTATTTCTTTCTACACTTGTGACACCGAAAATTCTACAAATAATTTAGATGGGATTGAGATCTTATTTTCTTCTACACTGAAAATAATTTCTGTGTCACACATGAGTTACGCGACAAAAATTATTCCTGTAATAAAATTACCACTCATTGCGGGAAACCCTTTCTGACCAGATTTTCTCACGTAACAAAAAAGTATTCGATTATTTTTGTTCCGCGTTGAAAGTGGTATTGCTTTATTTGTGGTATCTTCACGTTGGGAAAGTGTATTGTGCGATAATCATCAAAATAAGTGATAGCTTACTTAATCGGAATTACTAACTGTAGCGTCCTCCCAAAGGGATAAGCAAGTAAACTTTTAACCCCGTTAAACACTTATGCTGGAAAGTAGCTCATTTTTTTTCATGGCCTACTAAATTATATGCGAAATAATATGTGTACCTAGTAAAAATATTTTTTTGGCAATTTCTTTGTCGTTGTTTAATTATTACTTTGACATGAAACAACTTTTCATTTAACCTGTAAGCGTAGTTGTTTGAATAACACTAGTGCATGTGTACAAAAATCGGTAAATTATGATATCAAGTTTTTTATAAAAAATGGATTTCCACAAAAATATCAATTTGCAGAATCATCGTTTACATTTGCTATTAGCTTGAAGTGTTACAGCATCGATTGGTATCATTCGATCAACAACTAATAATAAGTAAAAAATGTGAGACACAAACAGATGAGCCGCGAATACTAATTAATGGATACTACTACGAAAGTACCACTACTCTTTAACAGACTTACTCTTATAAAAAGAAGTGCTAGATGTTGAATAATACTTCCCGTAAATTTTATGGTGTTTACATCAGAATTTTTATCAGTGTAATTTGTATCCGGCATCAACTGTTCTGTGTATCGTAATGAGACTGCAAACGCTTTGTACTCTGATTAGATGATCATCGATTTACAAAAAAAAGTACATAGCTAATAAATATAATTAAATATTGAGCGTTAATCACCAATTATGCCATTCCCTTGGGAATTGTTCGAAGGATGCCGCCACACCATGAAATCCTGGAATCTTGTCTAGCTCAGTGATGTTATCCCAAGATTCATCAGTTAACCATGTTACAGGCTTATCAGGTTGATTTTCTTTGTCCACGACAATACCCCCTTTCAATAAGAAAGCGTATTCACCTCGCACAACTTTTCCTTGAGCATCCAAAATTTTGATGCACGTATTGAACGAAAATAATAACTTGTGTTGTTCAAAAAGACCTCGGCAGGTGTTCCTGCAGTTAGAAATCGTAACATTCGCTGTCAAGTCATCGTAATCAAGCTCAAGAACTAATTATATTTTATACATATATGTTTTATTCCAGTATGAAATATTAGTCTTGCTGATTCAAATATTGATGTGAATTAAAAATAGTTTGTTTTATAACAATTTGTTTATTTTCTAAATACCTAAAATTTGTTACGATTACTTTTAGAAACAATTTCTTTGCTATTTGAGCGCTGATTTCAAGTACGATAGTGATTTATTCGGAATTTTTCAACACATGGTTTAATCGTGCTGATGTTTGTCAAAATATGCGTATTCTGACTAGTTTCAAATAGTACGCGAGTTTGGTAAACAAAATTTCACCTGAAAACACTAGATTGGTTTTGAAAATGACAATGGTCCAAAGTTCGCTGTGACTTGTTATTTTCAGTTACATACAGGGTAATTTTTTAGGTTGGGTAAAACGCACATTGAGAAAAAACAATATCGTACCGATCGATTTTGCCTTTTTACTATTTCGCAAGTCAACCGTCACTTTTTTGTGTAGGTTACCTACTTGTATACGATTTACATTGAGCTACGTAGCTCGAGTGTGCAAATTTTAATCTGGGATTTATTCAACATAATTGTGCTTATACTTTGATAGAAAGATATATGGTATGAAAGGGATAAGTTATGGCGAATGGACTACACAAAATAAGGTGAGGGGTTGCATATGTTACGCCCCGACGTACCGCTTTGACGTACCTTTTTCAAAATTCCATTTCATTTCATTTCTTTAATTTCTTCAATGCACAGATATTATTTCATAAAAATCTCATATTCTAATAACGGCGAGTTCCACCCCTCCTGGCAAAAGTCACGTAGAAACCAACAATGATCCCTAGTATAAGGTTCAAATTTGTTTCTTATAACTGGTACCAAGAACTGAGATAAGAGACTGCTGAGCTAGTAACAGCGGAGCTCAGCCTAATAATACCTTTCTTTTTGAGGCAAAATTATCATTAATATTTAGCATAAACTATTCATCCATTGTGAACTAAAATAAAATGGATTACCTATTAAGATGTATGGATGAATGTGTGAACGTTGTACGTACGAACGTTGTAAATATCTCTTGTTCATATTTTTAATATGTCACCGACGAGATTGAGAATCGTCGGAACACCGTCGAAGAGCGTGAAGTAACGCTGACCGTGTGGATTTGGGCACTGGGAGGTCGCCCTCGCGCCTCATTGACTAATTACCGTTGTAACTTATCACAACTGCAGCTTCTTGGACCCTCAGGCCCAAGCAGCCATGTCTTTCGTCTGTCAAGTCGCGAAGTGCGTGGACGTCAACCCGTATCAGCCCTTCTTGAGTGATAGTAGCGTTCGGAAAATCTTAGTTGCGACCGGCCTAAGGTCTCTTGTTAATCCGTCAACTCGAGAATTCATATTATCTTGTGATTTGAAAAGACTCACTATCTCCTACCTTCTAAATTCTTTCCTGTTCTCTACTATTTCTTAAATCTTCGAGAATAGACATTTCTATGATATTCCGTTTTCATCAAAATAAATCAAGTTCGGCCCAGATTCAATCCAGATCTGGTAATATTAAGCATTTACTTTAATAATCAAGAACTTTATTACTTACGTGAAATAATAATTTTAATAATAATAACACAAACCATTTCATATCAAAACCGCGAGTGAAACATTTGGACATTTATTGTGGAAAGTAACTTTCGATAATCAAGACTGAGGGACCGGGTTCATCGTTTTCAATATCATCCATCAACCCTTCCGATCTCGAGGTGAGGCCCTGCTCCAGAAATACCACTGACGCAGACCCACACAATCCGACGGCTCTCAATCTTGCCGAACTACACATCTAAAGATAAGTCAATCCGAGTGCTAATCTTCAACATTGAACGAATTCTTGTTTTCACCCTTCTAATCAAAATTTACTATTATAGTATTCATTCAAAAGTAAGACTAGAGCTGGTGGTTAGCTTCACTACCCCCAGTAAGATTAAACGTATTGTTTCCAAGATTTAAGCACAATCCGATATAACAGCAACAAGAATTGGTGTCCAGCTATAGACAATTCCCTTGGGAATTTAGAGAGTTATTCTCCAGTCATCAGCTCGACTCCCACTTTATAATTAATTTAAGATAATATAAAAAGAGAGATACAATATCGAATAATCACGACCAGCTAGTTATAACCATCGTTCAGGATAGATGTTCTTGGTACCAAATAATAATATCCTTTAGAATAGAATAACACACGATTTGTATAAACTCAAACACTTTATAAATTGTTACTTTCGGCTCTTATGTCATTAGCACCATTGATTGTCACCAGACATTTCAATCACCAAATCGAAACAGAATATACCTTATCTTCTACCAGTTAAATCATTTCAAACCATTTATTTTGAACGACGACCTTTTCCCATTTTTATTATTATAAATTAGCCTCAATCATTTGAGCAAACCTCACAAACCTGTACAGGGACTATAGCAACACGATCCTACAAATTACCGGCTTATCGAGAGGTAGGTCTTTCTTAGTTTTAATTTTTATTCATTGTGGTTACATGAGAGCATCTTTGATTATTCATTAATCATTAACTACCACCGCTCAGGACACGCACACCCCCACGTAACACATGTGTTCAAATACAAAATTGTGTACATTACGGTAAGGATATAGATTAGTGTGAAATCAAGGAAAATAGATCAGTGAAAGAAACGAGAATATAATAATAGTAGAAATATCTTGAACACTAAGTTTCTATTCATGCTGGCTAGCTCTAAGTAGAAATTTGGCAGATCAAAGAAACATAAAAAAAATTATTACCAATATTGTACGAGACCAGAAAAAGCAGACAAATAATTATGACAAGTTTGTATTCAGGGAAGTGAAAGTTTGATATTACTCGTAGATTTGCAATTTGGTGACGAACCTACCGTAAAACATGAAGTACAGACAATAGATTGATTCAGAAACGATATCGACGAGTTTGATGTTCGTGACCGTTTATTACACAACTCTACATAAAAAATTTTCGTCCGTTTCCTAAAATTAATTCATGATTTTTCTTTTCATTATGCTCCAAAATAAAGGAAAAGTACCCATATTCCATATAAAGTTTGCTTTGTAGTAGTTTTGATAGTAATACATTCTTTTCAGTTATCGTAGAAATATTAAATAGTTCTGGTACATTTAAAAAGACCGCAAAAAAAAGGTTGAAACAGTTTTAAAGCAGTAGTCTCTGGATTTTTAGGGAATAAAAAAGATGAAAATGACCAAGATCTAGTTGAAAGTATGTTAAAAAACTTTATAACCATGAGTTGCAGAATGTCTCTAAAAGTACATATGCTGCATGCTTATTTAGATAAATTTGAAAACAACATGGAGGCATACTCAGAAGAACAAGGAGAACATTTTCATCACGATATTATGAAGTTCGAACAACGTTATCAGAGCCAATATATCGAGAATATGATGGGATACATTTGGGGTTTAGTGACAAAAAGTACTTATGAACATGAAAGAAAAAGTAATAGCGTTCACTTTCAAACTTTTTTCCACTATTTTGTAATTTGATATGATAGTAAAAGTTGGTAAAAATTACATACAAATATATTTGTTTCGAGTTATCAATAAATAAAAATTTTAACTATGGATTTTCTAAAATACACTTCAACCGTTCTCCTGGATAGAAAAGCAAACTTTTTCAGGGCCTATATATTTTTTTCATCCAACTATCGATAAATCTATCGAAATTTCATACCCTCTTATCAAAGTAAAAATTCGTGTTGGGCTGTGTTACATAAGTTAATTTTCGTTGGGTGAAACAGTCAAGGATGAAAAGATGCACTCCACAATGAAATTATGCTTTTATTTCGACGTTTCGGCAGGACCCCGCCTGCCATCATCAGGTTTCTTTAAATAAATAACAGATTTTACGTATAAAGTTTTGAATTACATTGTTGCACAAAAATACCACTAATAAATATTCTTCATAAGTCGTCATATACACATAAAATATTCAAACTTACATTTTTAGACATTCCTTAGCTCTTACAATGTTTCTTACATGGTGTTTCAGAAGGAAGTGACTATCCATTTGTCATTTTGACATTCCTAAAGTTATTTATAACAACAAAGTTTGAATGTCATACATTTGTCTACGTGATTGTTGGTGTACTGACACTTTTTTTTATATGACCTTCAATACTGTGACGTAGATTTTTCCTGCTCGTCGGTCACTTGGAGAAAATGACCGAGAACTTACCGCGTGCACAATAATTTGGCGTCCACGATGTACCCTGGAACTAAAAACAATATCGCGAAATTTTGTTGGGCGCCTGGCGTGATTAACACGCCTCGAAATCGTTAGTGCGCTATGCCCCGGCAATATGCTCGGTAGCTTAGTACCGCGGAGAGGGCAGAGGTAATTTTTGGAGAGAAAGAGACACTCGAAAACCACACGCTACTTAACAAAAGAAGTAAAATAAAATCTTATATTTCACATTAGCGGTGATACAAAAACAAAAAAAAATAATCCAAAAGTCGCTCGTCGCGATTCTAAAAGTAAACAGAAAATTACACGTAACCTACACTAGTTCTTACTCTACTGAGCTTGCGGCTCCCTAACTGAAATGTCACTTAACAATTACAAAATCTCCATACGCTATTCTCAATTTGCAAATTCGCCATTTTTCCTCAATAGCGATAATTGCTCGAAACCGAAACCAAAACTACTTTCTCGACGGTGCGCCGTCGGGCTACCGAACAGACGGCGTCCTCAATCTCACCCGAGATCTCACCCGACTCGGAGCTTCGACGCTACCGCGAGCTGCCTTAAATTTAAGCGTGACAACTTAACATAACCTAAAGCTTATTTCCTATTCATTTCAAGTAAACAAATCCTTATTAAAAAAAAAAAAAAAAAAAAAACGGCAGCCTAACTAAGCGCAAGCGCACTAAATTTAACCTCAACTAAACACAAAATCTCAAGGTAACGCAACTCAATTAACATCATATTAACTAAACGGCACGGAACTGAGCGCAAGCGCAACTAAACGTAATCGAAATTATACGTTATCGCAATGCATCCGAAATGAAACCTTCTCAAAATCCTCGAAAACGTTATTCGCTAATCCGAGCACTCCAATTTGGCTCTTCCCGACCTACTCGAGAGGTGACACTGAAAAACCCGATAACGCGGCTCGACCCGGTACAGTGGAATTCGGCTATACTTAATTTCAAAAACGAGAGAGACTCAACTAAGACCCGTGACTCAACTTTCGCAAGAACTCAAAATTTACTCTACTCCAACACACGTACTCAGGCTACGGTCATCAAGCAAAAGAATCGGCAAAAGAATTTCGAGTACTTTTCTACAACGCAAATCCAAAACGGCTATCCGTTACTCGGCAAGCCTTTTCGTAATTATGCTCAAAATTCAATCGCGGGGATAGAAGCAGCGCTCACCTTCTACATCCTTGCAACCCCCTTTCCATTCCCCTCGTGATTTTTGGGCGACTCCATTACTTCGCGAAACTCCCCAAAACGTGACTATTTATCACGACCGCCAGAACTAGAGTGGTCTCAAAAACCTACGACCTGCCGCAACACGGATCTCGATACGCCATCCCATACGTGACGTCATACCCACAAGAATACGCAATAATCGATCAGTCATCGATTTCGTCGATTGCGCAACTCGACGCGCACCTTTAATAGCATCGTGGCGCAGAACTTAACGCTAGATCGCAATCTCGTCCTCCGCGCAGCTTCATGACGTCTTGGTGGTGAGCATGGTACTTCCTTGCCGCTAGTCGGTCTGTCGCAAGTTCGCTAGTCAATTGTTGGCGGGGTGAAGGAGGAGAGGCTGCGGCGCGCTGGCCGCCAGCGGGAATTGCGTCGACCTTGTATTTCCGCGATGCGGGGATCTGCGTTGGCTCTCCCTCCACAGCTTCGACAGCCTTCCTGCGCAATTGTCGCTAGTCCGCCACTCCGCAATTTTCTCGAATTCGTTGCCGACTTCTGCCTAATGCCGTTATAGCTCGAAAAATAAAAAAATGAGCCGTCACGGGACGCCTGGCAGATGTGAAACATCGACATTATTTTGTAAAATTAAAATTAATTATAATTAATAATCAATTTAAAAAAATTAAAATTAATTAAAATTAATAATCAATTAAAAAAAATATATATAAGTGTTAAAGGAAGCTAAAATAAAAATCAGTATAATTTTACATTTACTGGCGTTAAAACACACCAAATATACGCGTGCTTAATGTACAGATAAATGCACACTTTAATTATAAAAATATAATTAACTTACTGATGACTTGATAGTGTGCCATCGGGTGATTTTGCTTTTTTTGCAGGAGGCTGATCACTTTCACTCTCTAAATTATTACTGTCAGACATTTTATTATCAGAATAATTTGTTTTCAAGTAAAACACAGGTTATGTGTACTGTAGTAAACAAAAACAAAACACTGTATACACTCCGGGAGTAGTCGCCACGGCTTGCGTCGCCACGCCAGAAATCTGTTTTACGTGCGGCTATAGATGTTTCACATCAAAAAATAAAATAAAAAACCTGAAATATCTGACGCTATTCGCTAAGATGTCCCCTCTCGTAGTTTCGGATGCGTGACTCTAGTCCTGGCGCTCTTTTGCAGAGACTTCGCGACGCAATTTCGGAAATTCCTAAATTTTGGTTCCGCCCAGGGTTCAGGGAGCCCCTTGTAACGGGCATCAAAAATGCCACGTTACAATGCATCTTTTTTTTTCAAGTTATATAATGTCGGCGTGAAGGTGACTGAAGTTATCAATGTCAGTTCTTTTGTTGACAGTATTATTTTTTGATATGTGTATCATTTATTTTAAAATCTTTTCGTGCCAGTTTGTCTCTCTTTCTAAGATTTTTACATTTTCAAAATTGAACATTTGCTCTTCTACCAATGCATGATACGCTAATGCCGATATGTCTGGATCATGTGTTTTTATATCATGTTTATGATTCTTTTCCTTAAATGATCCTTTTTTTTGAATATTGCGAAGATTGGCCTATGTCGCATTTTCCACAATCTATACAGTTAATCTTATAGATAATATTAGTTCGAAGTCCAATCTTTCAACAAAAAAGCACACGCAACAATTCTGGTATCGAGGTAAAGAACTGAATTATTTTCAGTTTTCACATCGCAGCATTGTTTTAGTGAAAGTTTGCTCAAAAAGACATGTATCCTTCTTTCTTGAAATAACAGCCGGATTAAGCACTTCCATTTGAACAACCTTTTTAATTGTTTCAATTGCACCTTGGTACGTGGGCCAGCGTTGCCAACATTACGGTATCATCCGTAAATTTATGGATTTTGTGTGTGACCTACGGATTGTTGATACATTTTGATCTGACCTCTGATTTTCATATTAGTGGGTCTGAACTATAGTTGAGGTGAGTTCATCATTCGTGAGTGCAGATATGTCGGCGGTGCGAATGACAAAGTGCGCGCTCGTATGAACGTCCGTGCCCAACAGTATCTAACTTTAGACTGTTTTCTTTTCTTAAGTACGACAAGTACACGCAGTAGGTAAGAAAATTTTTTTAACAATAGTAAAAAACTTAATTATTCAGGTTTGTTGGCTTTACTATCATAAGTACTGTTGAATACTTAAAGTGGATGAGAGGGATCATTACTGAGGGGAACCTTTCCTTTTTTCCCCAAATTCTGCTTGTTTGCATTCCACTATTACGACAAAATCATTATTATACTAGTCAGTGAAGAGAGGACGATCCATCAAACAACTTTTATGATCCTTGTAGGTCACAGGTAAAAGAGGTGACGTTTTTGAAGCATTGAGACTTCTACAATTTCTCAATTAATGATAACAGTAATTTATAATTGCCGCTGGTGTTTGCACAGAATATTCTGGCCCTCAATTCTTACTATTTCTACTTCTTGATGCCGCACTTTCATTATGCGATGCCAGTGTTTTTCGATGAAGAAAATTCCAATATAATCCAATTTCATCTGCATTATAGCTGTTTTCAGCGAAAAATTGATTTTCTCTGGTATAATCATTTAATTCTGCTATAAATCTTTTGAGAGATTCGGTATCGCTCGACATTTTTTTTCTTTGCATGGAGAGTTGTCTAATCTCGTGACGTTTTTAAATCCATCCCGCCACCCAGGGCTTACCTTGAAGGATGCTGGACCCTGTATCTTTTAATGAATATTTGTCCTTTTTTGCGTAGGATGGGAATAATAACTGGTTCATCGAGCAATCACTTCTGAGGAAACCACAAGTATACCGCATCATCAAGCTTTGTATTTTATGCAGTTATCTTCGATTTTTTCACATTCAAATCCATATAACTACATACTTTTACTGTGGACAAAATGACTTCGCTTATAAATTTTAAATTGGTGATTGCGCTACTCGTCACACTGTATTCTCCGGGTTATCGTTTGGCATTGCATTGCTGTTGATCTCCGTTAATATGTTGACCTTATATAAATGAACTAGTATTCTACGCTTTTTATTTGATGGCGTTTTTGCTTAAGAAAACGAACACAACACATATAAATACGTCAAGCAGGCCCGAGGTTTTCACGGCGACATTTGTTGACATTGCTACGTTACTGATACGAGTCAGGGCAATGTGTCGCTTCTAGGCATCAAGGTAGTGTTCTGGTTTCGAGGACTAAAAAATGTAATTTTTGGCGATTTTTGTCGACACGAGGAGAAATGATGAAGCTTCTTAAAATTTAGAGTGTATTTTAACGCAATCGATGAAAGTCAAATTTCAATTTAAAATGTGAAACGATTCCGTTTCTTTATTTCAGTGTAGAACGCACATATTTTCGCGTTCATCTCCTCCGAAAGGCATGTAGATTAGGGCGGTTATGCTCTTTTTTTTTGGATAAAAGACGCCTAGGCTCAAATTTCGATCGACGTAAATGATACGCCCACATCTTACGATTTACAAGACGTCAAATTTTGTAGATTTTGAATGATTCCATGCTTTCATGGGAATCTTCACTTCGAAAAACATCAAAGACCACGAAAAAAATCGATTTTGTATGCACTAAATATACAAAAAATTTCTGGGGGTCCGTAAGTTTGACTAGGGCACCCCTTTGAAGAAACTTTAACAATAGTACTTAAAACAACATCTGTATAGTTCAACAACCAAAAAAAAAAAAGATCAGTGACTGGAATCAAAACCAAACATTGTCCGAAATTTTGAAAATAAGATGAAAATCTGCGAAATAGTGCAAAGTCTCGACCTTTCTGAGACCACTACACAGTAGGCCCGGAGTCTCGGAAATACGGGAAAAAGGGAAATGATTATCGGATTAACATAAAAATCTTAACTTGTTGGTTTTTGAGCGTACTGATTTCAAATCTGACATTACAAATCGGAAATTCAAAAAAGTCGACTTAATATAGTGGCCACAAATGTAAAGTTCGATTTGGTTCGCACAAAAATCTATACTTGTGATTCACTCGACCACTGATTTCAAATCTGACATTGAAAATAGTAAATTCAAAATAACTGATCCAATATGGCAACCAAAATTGTTAGTTCAATGTGGCCACGAGTATGGTGAAATACAGTTAAATTTTTACAAAATCCATAGGGTCAATACAAAAGTGAATAAATGCTTAGGAAACTGCCGCTATTAAATGCATAACCATGTTGAAATCACTGTGTTTATTTGTTTTTTAAACTAGTTTGCTCATTCACTAGTGCAGTCACCCTAAGTTAAGTTACGGTAGCTTTAAGTTGTTTTCGCTTACCTATATAATGCATATGTGTGGTATTCGTTCAAAATACTAATTCGATCAGCCAGCTTAGGACTTTTTTGACTTTTATCGATGGAAACCATAAATAAAGAAATGTATGCGTCCAGAGAGAATTGGTACATTGGATCGATGTGACTCATATCATTGAGAATGAAAAACAGTATAGCTGCTCTCTTTGAACATGGACGATATCCTTCCCGTGCTGCATCTATCTCAACCTCTGTTTTTTCTGAAGTAACTAATGATTGTTGAACAGTTATCGACGTAACTTTGGAAACCTGTAATGTATTCAACAGGTCCAAATCATCAAGTAATGATCCAGACGAGATACCCAGTAGCCTGAAAAAAAAAAATTGTCAATGCAGCATAATCATATTAACACGACAGATGTTCCAATTATATTGATAAGATTCGAAGTCATTTACGAGAGAATTTTATCTTCGAGATCCTTGAGAGTACGTTTTCCAGCTGCTATTGTTATCACAAGGTTGTCCTTTTGTTCTTCTAATTGTGGTTTTTCTTTTCTTACAACAATTCCTAAGAGCTGAGCTTCCAAGCCTAAAAAGTGAAAGCGTTTGAAGAATGCCAAATCTCAATGTTTGATCACACAGCTATTTTACCTTGTTCTTTAATAGCAAAGTTGCATAATGTAGTTTTAGTTGATACTTCAGGAGCGTAATGAGGATTTGGAAGTTTCGTAGTAATAATCAATCTGAACTTGTTATTGTAGTTGATTAATTTGTCGTTGAACTTGATCATGATCAAATCACCTGTGAGAAAGATTCAAAATGAATGAAAATTTTTGTAGGTAAAAACTCAACGGAATCATGACAAATATGCTCTACAAAATTCAGTCCGTGAATCCTACACTGTCATTATAAGTTCGACGTGTAAATATTTGTCCAAAAATAATACGGGCACATGAAAAGAAAGTGTCTTGGCCGGCAATCTAGACCACTATGTAACATAGATAACCTGTAATATAGTTAGAACCTAAACACTAACATACCCATCTTTGTAATATCCAGTTCATGACATATATAAGTACGTTAAAAAATATCTAGGTGCTACGTTTCGCGTCATTGCAGAATAAAGTTTTATTATTGAATAAACTACGATGTTGGCTAGGCGAATAAATGAAACTCGTGAGTTACTCCAAATTAGTTCAGGTTTATTTTAATAGAAAATTGAATCACTCTGATTGACATATACAAGAGAGAACTTAGATATCAAAATGTTTAAAGAATATAATATTAAGTAGGCGCTGTCGAAGGCAGCGTACGTAGCTCAGCGTGACGGAGCGAGGACTGACTCCGCAGCGAAGCCAGGCGGCCGTACGACTCCAGAGAGGAGCTGCGCGCGCAGCGGCGGCCCGTGCTCACAGCTCAGTAACAGCAGCAGAAAATCCAACAAACCGCCCGCCTCGTTCCGTGAACGAAAGTAGATGTCCAAATGCCGCCCGCCAAAGCCAGACTCGTTTAGCGGCGAGAACCATTTGGCCTCGCAGGATCGGCGAGTGGGATGAGAGCCAACTTAACGATAGGTCTGACGTATTCGCCAGTAGCAGCACGAACGGTCACGGTGCGGACGTTCCCATCAGGTCCCGGATGAACTTGAATTACGCGTCCCAAAGGCCATCTGCCATTGACACGTAACAAACTCGGATCCAAGATGAAAACTAGATCCCCGACCTTTAAGTTGGGGCGCTGACGCAACCATCTTTGGCGTTGTTGTAGCGTGTTTAAATACTCTCGGCTCCATCTTTTCCACAACTCGTCCCGCATTGCTTTCACAAGCTTCCAGTGAGTCAAGTGGTCTAGATTGCTGTAATCTGCAGGAACTTCGGGTATCGACCCAAGGTGTCTTCCAACTAGCAGATGGCCAGCTGTTAAAACTTCTAGATCATCGAAATCGCTAGAGAGCGGAGAGAGAGGCCGGCGATTCAGTACGGCTTCAATACCGATAAGCAACGTGGAAAACTCTTCATGTGTCAAATTTCTTGGGCCGGCAACTCGTTTGAGATGTCTTTTGAAGGACTTCACGCCAGCTTCCCACAGCCCTCCGAAGTGAGGAGCAGCAGGGGGAATAAATTCCCAAGTGATACCTTCAGTGGCGATAGCGTCTGCAACCTGATCCCAATTGAGAGAGCGGAGAGCTTGTTTCATCTCACGGTCCGCACGATGGAAGTGCGTGGCGTTGTCGCTCCAAATTTCTTTAGGTTTGCCACGTCGCTTGGTAAATCGTTCCAATGCCGCTTGAAGGCTTTCTGTTGTGAGGTCACCAACGAGTTCCAAGTGCACTCTTTTTGACCGAAGGCACACAAATACGGCAACATATCCTTTGGTTGCACGACAACCGCGACCTTTGGCCGCAAGAACGTTAAATGGGCCTGCATAGTCAACACCGGTGTAAGCGAAGGGATCACTCGGAATGACGCGCTCTGGAGGCAGGGGAGCCATAACTTGTTCCAATGGGCGGGCAGAAGAGCGGATGCAGATCACGCAATTTTGGATGAAAGTCCGAATTTTTCTTTTGCCACCGATGATCCACGCTCGACGAACGACTTGGACGTATGTTGATCGAAAGCCCCCGTGAAGTGATTTCTCGTGCGCCCAGTTGATGATCAGCCAAGCCAGATGATCAGTGCCAGACAATATTGGTGGGTGACGTTCATCGTAGGATAGTAGGGAGTGCTGCAAGCGTCCACCTACGCGAAGAATGCCCTTGGAATCAACGTGAGCGGCTAATCCTCGTAGCACGCTGCGATTGGGAAGATTGTTCCCGCTCCGAAGACTCGCAATTTCAGAAGCAAAGTATTGGCTTTGACTGAGTTGAACGCATGCGAGAAAGGCTTCGTGAAGCTCAACGGCAGTCATGGGCCCCAGAACAACGGCAGTGGGCGTGCGTTGAAGCCGAATTCGTATCCAACGACGTAATCTCACTAGGAATCGCAGCAGAGTCAGTAGCCTTGAAAATTTGTTTACGAAAGATGGATTCAAGTTCAGATTCTCGCAAACGGTGGTAGCATGGCTGGTCACTGCTTCTGGAGTAGGATGTGACGGGATCTCTTTCCAAGTAGACGGATTTGAGAGCCAGGTGGGTCCGTCAAACCATGAACGTTCGTGCAAGAGTTGAGTCAATTCAGCTCCTCGTGTGGCGACGTCTACTGGATTTAATTCGCTGAATACATGTCTCCAAGCGGCGCGGGGAAACGTTTCTTGTATCTGATTCACGTAGTTGTCCACCAGCGAATTGCCGACAGGCTCGTCCGAGCAAATCCAATGAAGGGCGATTTTAGAGTCGGTCCAAGCATAGCAATTGTCATTGGAAATCTTTAAATCTTCGGCTACAGGTCTTAGTAATTTCACAGCTATTAGAGCTGCTCTTAATTCCAGTCGTGGAATAGTCATTCGAGGCTCGGTTTGTTCCTTAGGACGCAAGCTTTTGATTGAAGCCAGTTTGGTCTTGGCTATTAACAATGCAGTATGAACGGATGGATCTTGAGAAACTCTAATGTATACAGCTGCAGCCATTGCACGGCGACTGGCGTCAGAGAAGGCGTGCAGTTCTACAGCATGCCCAGGTGAGGTCTTTAACCAACGAGGAATACTGACTTCCGAAATCCGTCCCAAGTTTTCTTTGAAACTGTCCCAGCGCCTTGACATTGACGCCGGTAACGGTTGATCCCAATCCAGACCAGCCCGCCACAGATCCTGCATCAACATTTTGGCCAATAAAGTGACGGGTGCAAGCCATCCACATGGATCAAAGATGCTTGCGACCGCGGCAAGTATCTCGCGTTTTGTGCGTTGCACAGGCGCGAGTTGTGGTGGAGCCAAACGAAAGTTGTCAGCCTGAGGATCCCAGTGAATTCCCAGCTCATTTACAGGTCCGTCTTCACCGATACGAACCCATGATGGATGCAAACACATTTCCGGAGGCAGATCTTGTAGAAGCTCGGGAGTGTTGGCAACCCACTTGCGAAGGGGAAAGCCTCCTGCTTGGGCGAGTTGGATCATTTGGTCTCGCAATCGCAGGGCATCTGGAATATTATCGGCACCAGAGAAAATGTCGTCGATGTACCTCTCGTGGAGTAAAGCTCTCGCTGCATCCTCACGACCCTCCTTTTCGTCGTCACATAATTGTTTCATCACCCTAAGAGCGAGGTAGGGCGCGCATGACGTGCCATAAGTGACGGTGAGGAGCTGATAATGCTTGACAGGTAAATCCTCGTGAGGGCTCCAAACAATTCGTTGTAAGTTTAAGTGCTCCTTTGCTATGCGTATTTGACGGTACATCATTTGAGCGTCAGTACTAAAGGCGATTTGATAAATACGCCATATAACTAACACGCGCCACAAGGTGGTCTGGAGTTTAGGGCCGGTGTACAGAACGTCATTCAAACTGTACCCACTAGACGTAGACCGTGATGCATTGAATACTACGCGCAGCTTCTGTACGAGATCTCCTCTCTGCCAAATCCCATGAAAAGGTATGTAGTATATCGGTGAATCAGTTTGATGTATTTCTTCTTCAGGTAGCTCTCTCATGTGGCCACATCTTAAATACTCGTTCATAAAATTTATGCAGGCTCGAGCCAGTGCTGGATCTCTTTTCATTCGTCGGAGAAGCGCAGCCAGTGAAGCCAGAGCACCGAGTAAGCTTTCGCCGAGCAGATGAAGGAGGTTTGTCCGAACAGGCAGTGGTACAATGTAACGCCCTTGAGCGTCACGTCGATGCTGACTGAAGATAGTTTCACAAATCTTGTCATCTGGCGACTGTCTTACGACATGGGGCACGTTCTCAATTTCCCAAAATCGCTGAATAAGTTGAAATAGTTGTTGATACCAATGAGGTTCGACACCAGCTTGTGTAAGGCAGAGTCGAGTAGTGGTCGACGTCGTCGGTTGAGCGATGCAGCCCGAAATGATCCATCCGACTGCGGTGTTTTGTGCCATTGTCGTGTCTTTCCGCAGGACCCCGGACCGCATTAAGGTCGGGAGAAGGTTTGCCCCAATAAGTATATCCACAGGACCTGGTGTATCGAAATGTTCATCTGCCAATTGCAAGGGACGCCAAAGCTCTCGAACATTCTGAGGGATCTGAGTAGTTGGCGTACTCAGACCGAGGCGTTTTATGCAGTATACTTCAAAATCAACGGGGCTGTCCAAGTCGGGAAGATGTATCTGTAGACGTGATTTGAATTGCGAGCGATCGATGAATTCTCCGCCAACACCACTGATGCTCATGTCTACACGTTCTGCCAAAGCACTGACACGGTGAATGAAAGAAATCGAAGTCAGTGATATTTCAGAGCACGAATCTAGCATTACTCGAGCAGAGATGGTTCTTCCACGATCGCTTCCAATTTGCAGCATCGCTGTTGGCAGGATGGCTAGTCACATATTGGTGGATGGAGGAGTCGTTGACTTCAGATCATTGGTTGAATTTCCACTCTCTTTGCTTCGCTTGATAGGAATAGGCGCAGATACAGGTGGCCCTGCTCGTTTCTGTTCTTCATGTAGAGAAGTGTGGTGCAGTGCTCCGCACACAGAGCAAGCCAGTCGAGATGGACAGAATCGAGCAGTGTGATTTGATCGAAGGCAATTGAAACATAATCCTGCTTTTGCCACAAGGTCACGGCGTGCTGAAGGTTGCAGCGCGAGAAATCCCTCGCAGTGCCCGGTGTAATGATCACTCTGGCAATATCCACAGCTTTCTGAGCCTTTAGTGACAAACGTTCGAGCGTTAGGGTACTTAACTGGGTATGCGACTTTTTTTGGCTCGAATGAAGGACCTGGTGGGTGTCTCGCCGAAGGTTTTAGAGTGGATTTTGGACCTTCCATCGATTTGAGTGTTCGACATCGACTGTTCAGGAAGTTGATCAGTGTGGTGTAGGTCAGCATTCTTGTTCTATGATCAACGGTAGCTGTATCTAATCTTTCCAGTTCTTCTTGCCACTTGCCGCGTGTTTCTGGATCTAGACGATCGGCTGCGATCGAAATGAACCAATCATCCCAATGAGAGACTGGACGGCCTAGAGCTTCTAGTTGTTTTCTATGGCGCTCGATAGAATCACATAGATGCTGAAGATCACTGGAGTTTTCATTGGTGAGCTTACGTAGGTCTTGTATGGAGTTGAGATGATCATACACCAATAGCCTTGGGTGCTCGTATCGAGTAGTCAGCAATGCCCAGGCTGCAGCGTAGTTCGTTCCAGTGACTGGGAAACTGTATACGGCTTGTTTGGCCTCTCCTTCAACATGATTGCGTAAGTAAAATAATCGCTGCACGTCGCTGAGTTGGTCGTCTTCATGAACAATGGCGAAAAATGCGTCGCGGAATGCTTCCCAGTCTTCTCTGCGTCCGGAAAACGTAGGTATGTTCATCGGTACTAAACGGCTATTATTAGACCTTGAGTGCTGGGAGCATAGTGTTATCTCTCCTGGGGCGACTGGGCTTCTAGACGAAGTTGCAGTCAGCTGATCGCGAAGGTTGTAGAGTTTTGATTGCGACTCAATGTAGAGGTTCTCGATTTCTGCGTAGATTGCGTGACCGTTGTAGCCATCTGCTGCGTGCGCACCTGCCTCGATCAATGCGAGATGGTTGCCTTGGAAATCTGCCCAGTAGGCGTTCAGCGTTTCAAATCGCACCTGCACCTGTCCTAGGTTCCATTGATCATTTGGCGTATTTATCACAAATTGAGTGAAGTTGCGAATTACTGTAAGCAGCGCCTGCTGAGCGGCAAGAAGATTGTTGTTTTCCATGGTTTGCTCTGAAATCAAGAAACGGAGGGACATCGTAGGTTCACAAATCTTCAGCTTGAAGTAGGCACTGGCCGCCGCATTGTATTCATGTCTCTATTTGATGTAGTAGCAATCGAAAGTGTAGTTTCGTCGCCTGAGTAGGACAAAGGAAGGGGAGGGAGAGAAGTAGACGCGGCACGCCGTGTATCCAACATGGCGGCGTCCATGGACAGTGAGGTGTGCAAACTCAGAATGACGCGGCTGTAAAATTCTTACACCAAATGAAGGATTATCGTTGCGATATTGAACGAACAACCATTTACGGTTCACTTTGCCAGGCATTGGACGCCTTTATCAAACCTTGTCACGTTTTCAGCACCTCGAGCTAGATAGCATTGACAGCTATAAAGGGAGCATCGATCTCGAACTCATGCATGAGCGAGAGGGAGAGAGAGAGATATAGATAGACAGCACTTGGTGTTACATTCTTTTGTTTTAGTTGCCTTTAGCTTTATTGCAGTTTAAGTATGTCCCTTTACCAATTCGTAGTGTTCAGCGTACACCTATTCGATCTCGAACTAGTACAATATAGAGAGTACATTAGTGAGAGAAACAAGCATGGCGTTTGCTCCGTTTTTTTTTTTTTGCTCTAAATTCGATATGACGGCCAGTGCTACCGTATAAATGCCTTTGTCTTTCTTTTCACATATGAGTTGTGCTTACGTGGATGAGATTCCTATCTGAGGGTGTTTATTCAGCAATTATCCGGCTCGAAGGACCATGAATAAACTACGATGTTGGCTAGGCGAATAAATGAAACTCGTGAGTTACTCCAAATTAGTTCAGGTTTATTTTAATAGAAAATTGAATCACTCTGATTGACATATACAAGAGAGAACTTAGATATCAAAATGTTTAAAGAATATAATATTAAGTAGGCGCTGTCGAAGGCAGCGTACGTAGCTCAGCGTGACGGAGCGAGGACTGACTCCGCAGCGAAGCCAGGCGGCCGTACGACTCCAGAGAGGAGCTGCGCGCGCAGCGGCGGACCGTGCTCACAGCTCAGTAACAGCAGCAGAAAATCCAACAATTATAAATGGTTTACCATTGATAATACAGAACCCTATCCACGTTACAGACCATACCTTCACATTTTTGGATATACTAGATTCTAATCCGATGTCAGAAATGCTTCATCATCCCCAGATATTGAGTTATACGTAAAGTGTTTTACTCTAACTTACGCAGAGAAAAATTTTGTAATGCAGAGGCCAACGAACGAATGTTTCCGGCAGAAATACTTAAAATCCGAAGATTATGGAGCAATTCTAACGCCAGATTAAAACTGAGCAGGCCACAACCATATGAGAAACACGGTCTAGTTAACTGCACGAAACGAATTTTTTGTATGGCTTCGTAATTATTCAGCATTAGGGGGGGGAAATGGAAATCCTAATTTATTGAAGGCTGATTGATCTCATCCCAGACCATTTCATAATTAACGCCAGCTATTGCGACTGTAAGACAATACTAGTAGTAAACAAGGGGGGTTCTACTTACAGATTCCTATTACTGACACTTGCCGACATCCTCCCCACACTCAAACCCTTTTCTGCGATGACGTCACAGTCTGCCGTACCGACTTAAGGTCAAAAACATGCGACCTTATCGACAGTTGTATGGGTCGACGGTAAAAATCGCACTGCTCTACCAACAAATCTTATCGGTCGAAGGTCAAAATCGTGCTAATATTGAAAATATCTCTTCAATTCTTGGCATAGGGAAATGATCTATTACGATAAATGGGTTGAATGTGACCTTGTAATTTCCAACTATTCGAATAGATCCGTCTTTCTTTAGTAACGGAATAATGGGCGTTCCCCATTCGCTATAATTGATCGGTTGAATAATATTATTATCTTTCAGACGATGTAATTCGGCTTCTACTTTTGGTTTCAATGAAATGGGGACTTTGTATGGCTGCATGAATTTTGGCTTGGCATCCGATTTCAATTAAATTTCCACGCTTCCCTTTGTAAATAAACCAAATCCCGGGGTGAAGACATATTTAAAATCTTTTTTCAATTTCTCAATAGTTTCAGTACTATAATTTCGGATGTTATTTACTTCCGAGTTTTGCTTAGGGTTTTGTAACCGAATCGGCCACATTTTTAATTTGTAAAGCCATTCTCGACCAACAATTGGATGGCCGTTATTATCTATCACGTATAATTTTTGGTTATCCATTTTCGAACCTTTGTGTACCGAAACGATTATTACGCCTTTTATTGCTATGTTTTTGTCATCATAAGAACGTAAATTTAGTGTTGGTGGTAACAGAGGACTGTCCCGAAAGTATTTATTGTAAACATAAAGTGGAACGGCTGCGACATTTGCCCATGAATCGACTTCCATGCTTAATGTAACGTTGTTTATTTGAAAGTTTTCGAAATGCGGTGGTATTTCAAAATACTTATTTGCGTCACTTGTTTTTATCATGTACAAATCTGATACAAAGCCATTCTTGTCGTGGAGATCGTCCTCGTTAAGCGTTTGCAATTCGTTTGATAGATTTTCCGTTGAATTCTCAATGTTTGATTGCTCATTTTGAATGTTATTGACTCTACCTGTCTGATTGCTTTTTTGGGGACACATTTTAAATATGTGTCCTTGTTTTCCACAGTCGCTACAGTATTTATATCTGAACGAACATCGAGCTTTCAGGTACTGATTTTTACCGCAGCAATGACACGCTCGAGCCCCTTGTTGTGTTGTTGATCGTGGTCTGCTGGTGCTGGCCCGGTCCTGCCGTTGATATCTGTTTCCGCGGTCATCATTGTTGCTTGACCTTGTGTAGTTGAACGTTGACACCGAGTTCTCTGGGTGCGAATTATTTTTGGATTTTGAATTTTTCGTGGGCATTTCAACGATTTTAGCTGTTTCGATGAATTCCTTTGATGTCTTGCTTGACATTTTTAACAGTTCGTATCTGCTTAAATCATCCTTGACTCCATTAATCAACTGGCCTTTGATGTTGTTTTCTAATTCGGCTTCCGTGAATTTACATTTTGCCGCTAGTATTTTGATAGCTGAGGCAAAATCTTCTATCAGTTCATCCTTTTTTTGCTTTCGATTTCGGAAATTCACTCGTTCTAGGAATTCGTTTTTGGTTGCATCGTGTAGTGACGTATCACTAAATCTTCGTTGTTACACGATTCTTTGATTTCAGCATACACTTCCAAGGATAATTTTGTTAATAATAAAGCACTTTTCTTGACCGTCGGGATGTCGTCCAGTGTTACAAAAGCCTCTAGTTGGCTCAGAAACGCTGTCCATTTTCCACCTTTCTTGAACGACTCGATTTCACCCATGTACGCCATGATTTTGCGTTTTTGTTTTCGTATCGGCGAAGTTTTTGGAAATAGCTCTGGAGTCTTAATGTCTTTCGATTTATCACTTTTCACGAATTCTCGTAACACTCTGCGTATATCGTCAATATTATTTTCTTCATTTGCTTCTCTACCGCATGTTGCACAAACGGATAACAGATCGGGTTTACTCAGTTCTTGAATCCACGTAGTTTGTTTGTGTGTAATTTTCGTCTCAATGTACTGCCACAAGAACTTCATTTAAATTTTTGTCCTCGTCGCCATTTGTAATATCTTGGATGAATGAGGTGGACAACAATATCTGTTGTATTTTGCTTTATTTCTTTTTATTTGGCCAACTGGTTCGTACAGCGCTTGCTCAACGCCTTGGATGCCGAGTACATACTGGAGTGTCTATATCGACACGCTTGCTCGAACACATGCACACGTGTCTACGCTTACACCTATTACCTAGATACATTGCCTGTATTCCATACTACTACAGGACTGCTGATGTGTAACATCAACCACCTCAAATTTTTTTCCCATGTTATCAACCACGCGACATTCCAAAATTGATTGTTCTGAAAATTGTTTTTTAGCCACTCGATATGTCGATACGTTATCATCCACGTGACATTCTTTTTGGCTTGTAACTGTAAAGTGAACTCTGGGCTGAATTTTGAACGGGTTCAGTCAAGGTCAGAGTGCAAGATCGACCGATAGCTGCAGTAGTATACGTTTAAAGCCGCAGGTCCTACGGAGTTGGGTTACTATCGCTCTAAGAATGCAAAACACAGCGCGTGCACACACAAAAATACGTACAGCTGCCCTATAAAAAGGACGCTCATCACTGCAAACGATCATTCAGTGTCAACTTGTCAAGTATACGCGAGGAAAAAGCTAAAGATGGAATCCACAAAGTGTTTGAGATTGATCGATATTATGGAATCGGCGTACAAAATCTTGGGAAAATGATCATCAACAGCAGAAGTTCAAAAATGGATAACATTCGGAAGTTAAAATATTCGGCTTCACAACAAAATTTTGCGAAAGGCTTCATCGATTGGAGAAAAGACGAGAATTATCACACTGCTCGGACTCTTGAAAGCGCTCGCGGAAAAATTCAAACGTCCACAGAAAACGGGTGGAGGTACGCGGAAAGAAAGAAGAAGCGATCGAGTTTACTGGGAAGATATGGAATCAGTTTTTCAGGGGAGAATTCGAACTGGATCCATCGTCAATTTGAAGCATAAAGATGTGGAGAGATTTCTAGAAGACGCAAAGTTACTAGTTGTGACAAGACTAAAACCGTTTTAAAGAAAAACAGGAGCTTGACAGCCAACGTTATCCTGGCTTGTAAATTTGAAGTTAGGAAAGATGATCACACGGTGGGAAAAGAATGTGAGGTGGTTGATGTTTCACATCAGCAGTCCTATCGTGGGAAAAGAATGCGGGACGGTCACCGACATCCAGGTCGATAAAAAACTTCATGCCCTCTACCGTTGGCAGGCGAGCACCACAGACTTTGATCTTCGGTCGGTAAGATTGTCGGTAAGACAGCACGATTTTGACCTTGGACCGATCAGAATTGTTGATAAGGCAGTGCGATTTTTACTGTCGATCGATACAACTGTCGGTAAGGCTGCACGTTTTTGATCTTAAGTCGGTACGGCAAACTGTGACGTAATCGCGGAAAAGGGTTTGAGTCTGGGGAGGATGTCAGTAAGTGTCGGTAACAGGAATCTGTGAGTAGAACCCCCCTTGTATTACTACTAATAATTCAACCCTTTGTGAAATTGTATGCCAACTACGATCGTATTTATTACATTACAGGTATTTGTTATGTAGAAATGAGTCATCCGTTTGTTTCTTACAATAAACAACGGGATCACATGTATTGAGGTTTAGAACAAAACGGCTACCCCTTGAATAAATCGTGTCTGCGTTCTGTGACTGTCATTCCTTCAAAGTGATGTGAAGGAACCGTCCTGGAATCAATGTTTGGAATGGCGATACGAAGTACCCAATTGGTTGCTATCAACCATCGCACAATGAGTAAACGTCATGACCGTTCATTACTTGATAATAATTATGGCACAATTAATTATAATCAAATACTATATCATACAATTTTGTACAAGTTGAACATGACGTTTTGAATCCGTTTGATCTACAATCAACCGTTTAAAACCGGCAATCAGCAATCGTTCACAGTTATCGACGAATTCTACGTTATTTTCTAAAGGTACGTTGCTCTATGACCAAACGATCTCGATACAAATCCATTTTTTTTTACTGTACGAAATAGAAAATGTACAAAGAAAGTCATTGGCATCGATGAATTCGGAAACCTGCCAAAGTAGATCGCACCATATGTGAAATTGCTAGATCCCCAACATTATACGGGTCACAGATTCTGCTGTACTTCGGCAATGTTACATGCTGATTCGGGGGCTAACATCACTAATCTGAAATGTTACGGTGGGTGGGCTTCTGACAGAGTCGCTGAGGGTTATATCGAAGAGTCCATCAACAACGATAAGGAGATTCATGAAAAATAACAGGATCGACAATGTATACAAAACCCAGAGATTATAAAATACCTGCGACTAAACATGCAAAAAAAGTCGATGGGAATGTTTATTCATCAACATCAGAGAAGCCCAGTAGTTTGGTTACAAGGAAAAGGAATCCAAACTCATTTTCAAAGATATTGATTCTGAACAAAAAATTCTCTGTACAACTGAATAATTGTAGCGATATCACTATTCATTACGTTGAAAAGGATCACAAATGAAAATAGGAGATAGAAAAAAAGTAAGAGAGAGTAGAGTAGACTAGAGTTGAAAGTATTTATTAGGTTCCGAAGTAATCTCCTTGAGAACCACAGACAAGATATACAATGCTGACAAAACTAAATACTACAAAGAAAGAAGTAACACAATAATAAAAGCTGAACAAAAATGAATGAAATAAAAATGAAAAAGTAGTTTTTCCTTTTTAAAAAATACAACAAGATAGTCAAATTAATAATCGGGTACGATAGAAAATATTAACAACAGCCAAGCATAAGTACATAAGATTATAAACTAAAGCTTGCGTAAGAAAGCAATTAATGTACTGCGGTGAAAAATATAAAAACAGTTTGATAACTATAACTCACATATCACACAGACAGAGGCCTATCAGGATACGCCTTGCATCCTCTGCAGCTATCAAAAATTGGAAGCAACGCGTACGGAATTACAGAAGGCTAGACGCTATGGTGACCTCAGGTTGCAGTGAGACCCGGAGCTATATGCCAGTTATCAAGACTGGCTTCTGGAAGGAGACAGTGCGGGCAGCAAGAACGAGAAGCGTATCCGTCCAGGAAGGATAACGCTGCGACGCAAGGCTCGCACGGAGCCGTATCTGATCGCCAAATAACCACGGGTCGCCAAGACACAAGGCACCTGATCATGAGCTTACGTCGATTGCACGGGAGCAGCTAACCGCAGGCACGCCTGTGACACGATATACGTCAGCACAGGCGCACAATAGTCAAAAAAGGGCGAACCAAGGCAACGACCTGTTGCTTAATGAATTATCATTCATTCTTGTACGATATAGCGCCGCCGCTACCTTTTTGCTTATTCGCAGAACATGCTGCGACCACGACAGGGTACTGTCAAGGACCACCCCTAAATATTTAAATATTTGCACGAATTCACTGACTGCAGCCCCCATTCTTACAAGCGGATGACCATCGAGATACAGCACATTGATGAAGCGTTCGCCTTAGTTTGTCTCTCATTCAGATGCAGCTTATTAGTTAAAGGCCCCAGCTTAGCACTCTATCAACATCATCGTTAAGGCGAACAATATACTTGGCTACGTCGATCGGGCAACATTAAAGGGGAATATCCAGATCATTAGCATAGAGTAAGTAAAAGCAGTTCCGCAAACATATTGGCAGGTCGTTGATAAATAGCAAAAAAGGTAGGGGACCTAGAACGCTGCCCTCAGGTACTCCGGATCGCGTGTAAAGCCAATCCGACAGCTCGCCACCACCGCCACGAACTGCTTGTACACGGTCGCTCAAGTGAGAATGCGAACACGCAAATACAACAGTGGAAAAGCCTCACCCCTGAAGTTTTTGCAGTAGCAGACAATGATAAACCTTATCGAAGGCTTTCGTAGAGTCAAAGAATATGGCTAAAGTAACTTCGCGATCATCAATTCCATGATGCACGTCATCAATAAACCTCAGGACAGCCATCTGGGTCCCCGACCCTTGACGGAAGCCTATTTGCCACGGATCTAAGAGGTTGTGCGCTTGCAAAACGAAAGAACTTGCTCGAACACCAGACGCTCGAGTACTTTACGTATGGAGCACAGCAGCGAAATAATACGAAACTCGGAGCACAGAGGCGGGCAACGTACCATAGGACGAGGGTCAACAATAGAGAACTTCCAGAGTGACGAGAAGGTATTGTTTTCAAGTGACGAATTAAATAGCCAAGTAATGATTGGCAGTAAAGCTTCACGAAAGACCTTAAAAGTTTGAATCGGTAATCCACCCAAATCCTGCGCTTGCGTCGTCATTCTCGTCATAACTTCATCTACACACCTCTCCTCAACACACGAGAACATTAATTTATCGGTATCATCTTTAACGACTCCAGAGGTAGTATCAACGCAGATGGACAGTTCTGGCTGATGGTCACCTGAAGAAACCGAAGCAAAGTGCTCATTGCGCGATTTTAACGATAGCTCCTCTGGGATTCTGGGGCCCATCGGTGTTGTAAGTCCTATTCCGCGAATAATCTATCACTGTCAACAATAGTCTGCCGGAACAAATTCCAGAAGTAACAAGCACTAACCATTAATGAGTTTTGGGAACAGACAGTACGGCAGTGCGAAATACAAAGCCTATCAGTAGCCCCTATATTGACAGCAATACGTTGTGACCGCATCTCAGCTGGTTGGAACGTATCACCCAGATAAGCTGGCCTACGGGAGCGTGAAATGGTAAAGAGATAACAACCGATCGAGTATAGCCTCCTATTTCGCTAAGTCGGCCAGCCCAACTCAAGTCCGTGTTCTGTAATGTAATCATCCCTTGCTACACCTAAGATAAATTTAACAGAGGCGTTAATAAGTCGCTGGAGATTAATATCAAGTCCACGGGGTGAGTTATTATAGCTTGCTGAACAATAATCGAGGTGTGGAAATATAAGAGCCGTAACTAACCATTTACGAAAAGAACCAGAAAACAGTTCCTTGTTTATCTTCAAATGATATAAAACCCTGTTGACCTTGTTACATACCACATCAACATGTTCATTCCATGCTAGTAAGAGCCATAAAATTAGACCAAGATGACTTTATTATCATACTCGATTTTATGATTTCCAATCTGAGTTAGTGTGAGGTGAGAAGCATCTAGCCTGTCAATTAATTTCGAACTACCGCAAAACTTCCCTTTGGCCTTTCAAAATTGATTTTCAAGCAGTTGTCACCGGTTCAATCACGAATAGCTTGTACATCATGCAATACTTCACTTATGCCGTCGGCAGTATTCGAGTGTAACAATGGAAATTAAATTTGTAGGTCATCAGCACATGAAACATGCTTACAGTAACGTATCGATGGGGGTAAATTGTTAAACAAAATAGAAAAAACTAGCGGACCCGGCATCAAGCCCTACGGGACCCTCGAGTGAATATCAACCCAGGAGGATATAAAAACAGTTTCTGAACATAACTTATAGGATATTGAGGGGAAAAGAAGACAGTCAAAAATAGTGAAACATCACTCCGGAAGTGCTTCGAAAAACAACAGAAGCGTTTCAGCGAAGACTACAACTTTGTGTCGCTGCAAGCCGGAGTACCTTCGAGATGTAGCTAAAGACGCCTCGTATCTCGTGATCGTATAATCTGAGGCCTTTAATGTCTTAGTGTTTTCATACAGAATTGAACGTTCTTTAAGATTATTTAAAAACACGATTCCATTAAAAAAAAACGAGTTGACCTTCGGCCGACCTCGGCCATGCCACTTAGGCCGAAACCGTTTTGACTATCTTCTTTCCCCTCAATATCCTATAAGTTACGTTCAGAGATTGTTTTTGTATCTGTTTTCGTTTCTAGAATATCGACCTGGGGAGATTAAAATGAAAAACCCTGTATAATAACACTTTAAACGACTAATTAAAACACTCGAAGCCGAGCTA
Source organism: Neodiprion lecontei (assembly GCF_021901455.1). NCBI lineage: Eukaryota > Metazoa > Arthropoda > Insecta > Hymenoptera > Diprionidae > Neodiprion > Neodiprion lecontei. The sequence goes on from NC_060266.1 coordinate 8,560,439, forward strand.
GGGGGATAAATTGTGGTCAAAGCTGAAAAAGGTACGCTTGGGGACAATGAATATGAGACTGGTAATTTTTTACACTAGACAGTTATGTTGGCAACACAGAGAAACCTACAGCGCCATAGTCAGCCGACCGCGAAACAAACTCAATCTCACTAAACATAACATAACCCATGACCGTCGAATCTAGTCTTATAATACCGGGGGGATAATGCATAGACTTGTACATAAAATAGACTGAGCACGCCGGCCCTTTCTCCTGTCCCCTGAACGCCAATGCTTGTTGGTGCTGTCTCTTTCTCTCTTATGGGGTTTTCCACCCTATTCCTCTCTCAATAGGGCCCATGGTGAGGGAACCAAGCGCTAGAGAGGAAGAGAAAATCAACTGAGGGAAAGTTGAAGGTTGTGCAATCCTACATATCCCCACGCTGAGATCGTTAGAAAGAAATAACAGTATCAACAGCGGGTGTAAGCCAAGGATAGCACCAAAAACGATGGAATTGAGGTTCAGGGGACACTCGCTCCGACCTAATACCCAGTCTATGTTATATATACGTCTATAGGATAATGACTTGTTGGATTGATACGGTCATGGGTTATGTTATGTTTATTGAGATTGACTTTGTTTCGCGCTCGGCCTACTATAGCGCTGTAGGTTTCTCTGTATTGCCAACATAACTGTCTAGTGTAAAAAATTGGCCGTCTCAGATTCATTGTCCCTAAGTGTACAACGACACTTGCAATTAGTGGATACTACTGTACAAGAAAAAAAACGAACAAATATACGAAAACCTGAGGTGAGCACAACTACTCAAGTCGAAGGAGCTAAAAAAAAGAGTGAGTGAGAGAGAGAAAGAGAGGTGGGGGAGCGAAAGGGAGAGGGAGAGGGAAAGAGAGCATCCGCTCAAACATATAGACAAGCATACCAAGAATATAAAATAACAACGTAAGCAAAGCAGTAACACACATGGTCTCCATATTTTACGATGTACAGGAGTCCCGCAAAACAAAAGAGTCGCACTTTCCTCACCGCAACAACAGAACTTCCAGTATCCGCAGGTAGCTCGAGTTCGTTCCAGCGCGCACTCACAACATGCCATCACACATGACCACGTATAGACTCATCAGCCGGCGCTCCTACTACGATAACAAGGAACATTCGAGAAGTGTCCACCTCTGATTTTGATGAAACTTGGTAGGAATGTTAAGGGCGTTGCCTATGCCTCGAAGAGCGCACGCAAACAGAGACTCACGATTTTCCTTCTCATTTCCTCATTTTTGAAGATAATTAGGTTGTTAGGGGGTCATTTTGAAGGTAAAGGATAGATCTGTGTCGCCTTTTTTGCCGAATTTACGATTTCGCTTTCAGATTTGCGTAAAACGTACTTGAAAGTACGTTATGTTTGAAGTGAAACACAGCGGACAGTGAATTTTTTTTCGCAATTCGGCGAAAAAGGCGACACAGATCTATTCTTTATCTTCAAAATGACTCCCTAAGAACCTAAGTATCTTCAAAAATGAGGAAATGAGAAGGAAAATCACGAAGCATAAAACAGCAAATTTTTCGCGCAAAAGGCGGGCGGCTGCTAGCGCCACGACTGCGTTGGCGGGCGACCATGCGAATTACAGGCGAGGAGAGTAGACTCAACACCCCCCACTACAATTCCCCTCCTTCGAATCCTCGTCGCTCGGCACGTGGATAGTGTTCCGCGCTTTTATTTTTGCTTGTGTTTTTCTACAGTGTTTTTTATTATTTCGAATCAGTATTTATTCCCGCGATGGCTAAGAAGAGAGGGAATGTGTCTTTGAAGAAGAAGAAACGACCCGGCATAATGATTTTGGCTACATTTCAGGAAAAAATGAGGTAAATCGAATTATTTATATGATTGATGGTGCACCCTCTCTGACTTCGAGATTCAATCACTTGAGTACGAACAATCGCAGGGCTTTAATTTAAGAAGGTACTTTCAAGAGCCGATAGTGCTGTTCATAATAGCAGTATACATTCATTCTCTAGTTTTTTTATACATACGAAAATATAAACTAGAATGCATTGTGACGTGTGGTACTAGCCCGGTTTGCATTAGTCGCTAAAATATGTCATCAATTTGTTACGTGTTCAGGTTAAATGATCGAAATCGATATTCGGCAATTAGCATGAGTGTTTACACTTTGTCGATCATAAGGAATATTCTTATCACTTATTGTGACTACCTAAGTATCCAAGGTAAAATTACAATGTACCTGGCAGAATTTTCCATACAAAGTAAATACGGCGCGTACGTATTAGGCCACTAAAATACGCGCGTTTTGTTTTTAGAAATAAACTTGACGTAATTCTGGAGTAATCCTACATGCACACATTACTTACAAATCAGCCACCTACAAAACTGTCATCAAATCAGATACTACTGCCAAGTATAATTTATTTAGAAACTAATGATGATTTTGATATACTATAACTAATGATGACAAAAAAAAAAAAAAATTGAAGTCATTATTGAAATTCTAAAAAAAAAAAACGTAAATTTTGATAAAAAAAAAAAAAACAATTGGAGTACGTGGTCCTGGCGGGCCCATGCTTATATTGCCATTACAACATTGATATAGCTCGACTTGTATTTTCTTGTGCTTGTTTTAAAAAAGCCCGCCTTTACCACTATCTCCAATTTTTTTTTTTCAATATCAATTTTGATTTCAATTTTTTTTTGTCGTTATAGTATATCAAAATCATCATTAGCTTCTAAATAAATTATACTTGGCAGCAGTATCTGATTTGATGACAGTTTTGTAGGTGGCTGTTTTGTGGGTGGCTGTCAAATTAATATACTTGGCGAAAGGTTTTTGCAACAGAGATGCTTTTTGGGGATATCAGTACTTTTTGTGGGATTTCGCTTGAACATTTCAAAATTTTGCTCGCTCGCTGCGCTCCCTCGATAGATTTTTGGGATACAGAATTAATATTTGAGACGAAAATAATCGGTGGAAAAGCCAAGTTGGAGCTTTCTCATAATTACATGTATCAGGTCCAAGGTCTTCTACACATTACGAATAGGAAGTGGTGCTATTTTATAGTTTGGACGTCAAAGGGATTGATTTTTGATAAAATAAAACGTGACGATAAATTCTGGACCGAAAAAATGGAGAATAAATGAGCAGATTTCTTTTACTTTTGTTTGTAACCCGAAATCGTAGATTCTAGACGCGCCCGACAACGCTAAATCCGCGAACCCCCTCAAATCGTCGAAGCCCAGATAAGGCCGCGCGTAAGAAACAGTAAATTCACGACCGACAGACGACAAAACACTGTAATCTAAATATATGTACATATGTACATAAATATAATAGCTTTGTATATAGCTTACGTGCAATATTTCTGTGATTTATGTTTAGTTAGTTATACTCGTATGTATTACTGTGCTAAAAATTTGCTAGTCATATCGTTATAATTATATATCTGATTATTCATTCCAGGAATACTTTCTACTTTCCGTACTACTTTCCATAGTTTGCGCTTTCTATAGAATTTATTTAGCCATATAATGTATACAATGCTCGATGCTTTGTTATATCAATTTTCTTTATCAAGATTACTGTCATGTTTCACTTATACTGTTTCAATTTAATTTCTATGAGATCCTTCTCATACAGATTTCGTGATTATGTTTATTAAGTTTAAACGAGTTCAATTTTACTTTTACCATTTTATATTATTTTTCATCATTTTGTATTTGTTTGGTGCAAACCCGATCATGGTTGGGAGGTAGGGACGGGTTAGGCGGGTCTCTGTTTGATAGCGACCTCCACGTGGTGAGACCTGGGAGATTGATGATATTTTCGTTGCTATATCATGAATTTGCTCACAGCTATTCGTTGCATTTTCAATTTAAAATGACCTGTGACGACGTCTGGCCGGTATTCGTAAATAGTTACGTATTATTTTCGAGACTGTATTAGGAACAGCTCTCAGCCGATCAAGCTATGCTTTGAGCTGCCTCAAGACAGTCCTGCAAATCGAACCTGACTATGAATACCGGCTATTAGACTATTACCAGTCACGTGATCGCATTGCGTAGAAATACGGACGCCGGTGAATATAATTTTCGTTGAAATATGAAGAATGTATATCTATATCAACATACGTATAAGGAATTCTACGTCACGTCAATCAAAAAATGACCTCGTATTTTTTCAATCTATTCATACTTTTTTTCACATGAAATAAAGGTAAAAAGAATCGACACGCATTTTGGTGTTCGTCCGAATTATGTTTGTTTTCGAAAGTTACAAGACAATCATTCAATTTTGATCCAAAAGGAGCTCGGATATATCCGGTTCTATTCGACGTAAGGACATCATTTACAGTGCATTCGGAAGGTGAACGAATAAGCTTTCATAAAAAAAATGCAATGTTGAACATTATTGAAAATCCCAATTTTTATAAACAATTCAAATATTTGACGATTTTTACCTCATTAATGACAAGTTTTCGAATTATAAAAAAAATAGTTTCGGGTTCCTTATTAAATTCTGTATTACTAGTAAATTTTTCAAGTGGAATCTGAAAGGAGTCTACTTTTTTTTTCTATTATTCATCAGGCGCTGCGTCGTGCCGAGCGCGATACACTGGGCTGTTTAAAAGTATTTGAAACCGAATGCCCGTGAGGGGTGGAAGAGGATAGCCGCGTCACCCGCCCCACTCCGGCGACAGCTCGGCTGCTCCGTCTCACTTGTTTCTTTACCCTCTCTCTCGCCACGGTTAACGCGGGAAGCGGAGTAGCCCGCGCTTTCTAGCTAGGCAACGCCCTTAAGTATGTTAAAATCAAAGATACGAATTTTTTTTATATCGGCTGAAATTAATTTTAAGGACGTTGCCTACCGAGCTCGCGTGGGAACTTTGGCTTCTCGCGCGACTCAAGCCAAGCGGCCAAGGGGAAGAGTGGGCGGGACTTAAGTCTATGCCCCTCGCATGCTATGGCCCCCTACTCTGCACTCCGTTGGGACCAGGCCGCTTGCACTTGAGCGTTCTGAAGTTCTGACGTGCGAGGAATATAACTGGAAGCTCGTATGAGTTTCGCGTGGTTGATGAGATTAGGATACGTTTATCCATGGAGAGGTTGGCACGTATACAATATACATATTAGTTCAAATATTTATTGCTTATGCAAATAATAATAAGTTACAGAAATCAATGAATAATCTTCGAGTTTTCAAGAGATCTATTGCATAACTCGTTGCAGTAAAGTGAAAAATATTACAAGAGAAATTACCCGAAACAGCAGTTAGCTAATTCATGACTAAATACTAGGGATGGGCGATGGCATTCTCAAAATCTATTCGAATTGATTTTGGAAAAATCGATTCATCAAAAAAATCGGATACAAAATATTGATCTTCAGAAGATTGATCGTTATTTTTACTTTTTAGTTTAACTGGCAACCGGTAGCTATATTAGAGATTAAAAATCGTGTCACACAAATGTAGTACTTATTCAACAGTTTTAATATTCAACAATAGTTTGCTTTGGGTCATATTTATTTATCACAGTGGTAGTTCTCATTTATATATTACACAAATCCAGCCGACTAGGTGGGAAGCTTTTTTCATTAGTTGTGATATTAGATTTATTCAGCGCTAAAAATTGGTCGATTTTTTGTATTCTCAAACCTATATTATCTATAAAATATAGAACACCAAAATAGACTTTCAAAACTTTTTTTAGTTGAAGATTTAAGAACCTAATCCGATCCTTGCAGACTTGGAATCGATTCTAGAAAAAATCGATTTGTAAAGTATCAATACAAAAGATCTATTTTCTCTACCCAAAAGTTCGATTCTTGAGTGGATCGATCTAGAATCGCGCATAATGACCCAGGTCTCATCACGTGGAGGTCGCTGCCATGAAGAGACCCACCCTATCCCGTCCCAACCTCTCAAACATGCCAGGGAAAATTAAAAGTGTTACATACATCGATAGATATTCAATGGAAAATTAGTAAATCAAAAAAATTAAGTTAGACATGCAAGAGTATATTAGAAATTGATAGATAAGGCGTATTGAAAAATCAGCTAAATCTATGGTACAAAACATAATCAAAAGTAATAGCGCGTCAATAAATAAAACATATACATTCGATCGCGTGGAATACCATACTTTTCGCTTTTCGTTATGGCGTTTCTTTGGTATAACAAGTGATTATTATAGAAATAAAATGAATCTTCAAAATAAACTGTTTCAATGAATATTACGGAATGAAAGATGCAAACATTCAGCGAACGAATATGAAAGGTCATTATTCAGAAATTCATTCATTTCTGAACTTGAAAACATAATGTGAAAACACGTTGTATCCGTGCGAAATTTCGAATGGGCTGTAACTGTAAAATGAAAGTTTAACAAACAGGATATACATGCGAGGGTTGATTTATAATACAAAAAACAAAAAAATGGCCTACACACAAAGAAAACAATCCTTGAATCAGGAATCAAAATATTCTTGAATCAAGTGCTGAGTATTCTTCATTCAAAAATATGTGATATTTTTATTAAAAAAATAGCATACTCTTAATCCGAGAAATAAAATATTCTTGGATCAAGAATAGTTTTCTGTGCGTGACATTATTGTAAAGTAGTTATAAATCAAAGGAAAAATATAAAAATATGTAAAAACGTCTGTATAGTTACTCGTTAGTACTGTCGGTTGTCGTTTTCTTTTTCTTACGGGTGGAAACATCAGTCGTAGAGTGTTTTGATTTGACCGCAGAATTTCTTGCTTCAATTATTTGACGAGGATCGCGAATCGGAAGTTGTCGAACACGTCTGAAGTCTACTATTGCTGGCAAAAGGCAGAACTTTACGCTGCAACAATGTCTTCGAAAGCACGTCAGGTTTTCAATTAATTAGTGTATTGTGCATTGACCTTGGCAAGTAGATATCAAATATCACAATCAAATAGTCAGTTAGGTAGATCAGTGTGCGGTAAAAGTCATCGGTAAGTTTGTGATCGTGAGTGGACGAAAGATGGAAAATGATTTTCCGAAGAATAGGTTGACAAAACACACATTGAGAAGGGGACGGTAAATAATAATTCGAAGAGATTGTTAGGAAAATACGGTGTTCTGAATTAATAAAACATGCATGTTAGTTAGTCGGTCTGAAAATGAAAACAATCAAGTCTATGTAAGCAAACTTGGTGCCATTCTATTTACCTCAACCTCTCCCGCTGATAAGCCGCCAAATTTTTCCAACCTTGGCCCTTTTTCTTACTTTTCCGTAACACTTTTCTTATCTTAGTCATAGCGAATGACTGATGACCACTTATCAAGGAGTTTTAGATACTTTACTAATATTTATTCACAAAGAACAGACTGAATAATACTCACGGCTCGCGGTTTGAATTACGGGTTTGCACGTGTTAAATGCAGACTGCTGCTACGGCCGTTAGTTCGTACGACGGGCGGCCTAAGCCAGAGATGGCACTAGCAAGCAACCGCTTTTTGCGGAGAAAATCCGCTGTTTCATGCTTCAACTCGTGCAAGTTTTCTCGCAACTCCTAAGTTCGATTTTACTTCTCTCGGTCCTAAATTAAAGGTGAAGGATGTATCTGTGTCGTATATTTCGTAGAATTGTGAAAAAAAATTCGTTCTTGTTTTATTACAACGGGAACTTTGCTCACTTTCAGTGCTGTTTTTTACGACTCTGAAGAAAAAATTTGAAATTCGGAAAAATACACGACACAGATTGCTCCTTCGCCTTCAAAATGTTTCTAATAGAAGTTCGATATCTTTATAAATGACGGAGAAAACTTGCATCGCGTGAACGTCTGCAAGCAGCAGTTCCACCGAGAGTAGGCAACGTCCTTAAGGGGGTGAACTACCTCCCTGAAATGCTATTTTTGATAATTCCTAATATATTGCATAATAGAGCCCAATGTACAGATTGTAGGGAAACTTTATTTCTAGGGGCTTCTGATGTTGCTCTTTCCAAATCTGAACTTCCAAATTTGAAAGTTCAAAATGGCGGATCCAATACATTCGACGCCAATAACGAAAAATCTATCGATTTTCACCGAAAGTCGGTGAAAGCTATTTTCGAGGTCACTGATCATGGATCTGACCATGAAAATTTGAAATTCAAAGCGACGAATTCATAACGGCGCGGCGGTAGAAAATCATCACAATACCCGCCATCTCTACAAAAATTGGTATCCATATTTATTTCAATAGAACCTGAATATTACAACGCATATATTTGAAAATTCTTTGAAACAACGAGACAAGAATAAATAATTGATAAAGAGAACAAAATATAACTTTCATTGTATATGTAGGAATTCACTATCGTTGTACCGTTCAAATGAAATTATATACGATTACCATTTGCACAATGTTACAGGTGATACGAATAAAAAAATTCTGAATTATGATACTCCTGCTATCGTTTCATGCCGTCATTGAACTAGAAATGGATGGGTTCTGAAGTACTCTAGAAACAGGTATGGATACCGATTTTCGTAGAGACGGCGGATATTGTGATAATTTTCTACCGCCATTTTGAATTCGTCGCTTTGAATTTCGAATTTTCGTGGTCAGATCCATGATCAGCGACCTCGAAAACAGCTTCCACCGACTTTCGGTGAGAATGTATAGATTTTTTGCTATTGACGTCGGCCATGTTGGATCCGAAATATCGAACTTTCAGATTTGGCCTTCAGATTTGGAACGAGCGACGTCAAAAACTCCTAGAAATCAGTTTCCTTGCAATCTGTACATTAGGCCCTATTATGCAATATATTAGGAATTGTCAAAAATAGCATTTGAGGGGGGTAGTTCACCCCCTTAAAATTAATTCCAACCGATGTAAAAGCATACGTATCTTTTATTTTAGTGTACTTAACATTCCTACCAAGTTTTATCAAAATCGGAGGCGGACACTTCGCGGATGTTCCTTGTAAGTTTCGCGTGCAAAGAAAGTATTTATAAAGCGTAGTTTTCAAACAGTCTTTGAAGTATATCTGTTTTACATTTATTTGTAACAAATCCCAAAACCGCATGATAGCCACAGGGAACGATTTGTTGAACGCTTTTGTGCGGAGGCGTGGTAAGACGAAAATCGAAGAGCTAGCCCTCGTAGAACGACGGATATTCTCACCAGCCAATACAAAAAAAAAAACACACGTAAGTAGGGTGGGAGGCCAGAGGCGAGAGGCGAGAATTTTATGAGTCTGAAGAGCCAGGAAATATTCACGGCACTCATCAAGCGTCAACCATTTCAGTTTAGCGTAATGGGGACCCAGTATAGCATCGCGACGTAGAGAGAAAATAAGGCGGACTGGTACATTGTACAAACATTGTAACTTAATTGCCACGTACGGCGGCGTTGAGTTATGAACCAAGCACGCTAATCAAGATGAAGTACGACAGTTGCATTGACCAGTAGACGCTTCAGTTGACTAGAAAAATTCCAGCCTCTGAACCATAGGCGATATCATATCCCATGAACATTCAAACAGGTGTGTAAAACATGCGTATTCCACGTGAGTTCATCTACATTATTAGACCCAGATTTCTAACGGTATGAATATAAGAGATTACGGTGTCGTCCATTGTAATAGGTCGCCATAAATCCCTATTGATCTGCATTTGATTCTGTACTCAAGCACAGCGCAATGCATAAGTTTTGGACCTATTGATCGATTGGTCATTAGACTTAGTCCACGCTAGAATAGCATCGATATCGATCCGCGCCCTTACGAATATCATTATCGAACTTCAGTAAAGCGGTTTGAGGACTGTGATAAATTATAAACCCTGATTGATACAAAGCCAACAGGGAGTTTTGTTCAAGAAACTTGGTCAGCTGCCGGTTCAGTAGATCATCTAGATCTTTTGCGAAGTGGCAAAGGTTAGCCATCGGATGGGTTTACGAGAGAGATTCCGGCGATGACTTCTTACTCAGCGGCACCAGGAGCGAACTCTTCCAAACCGACGGGCAGAATAGTAAACGGATCGAAAAATCAAACAGCTGTAAAAGGTATGGAGCAATTGATGTAAATGTATCCTTCAAGTAAGATAATAACAGCCCATCGTAACTGTACACCTTAGCCATCTGTAAGCTAAATTTTAATGATGTTAGACCTCGTTAAAAGACGAAATACTGAGATCATTCGGGCGGTTCAGGATGGTTTGTACTTGACCACCCACACATGTCAAGTCGTTCGAAAAATTGAATAATTCAAATTCACATCGAGAAGAAGAAATCAAATGGAATAATTATTTCCCTTAGTTTTTTTTTTTTTTTAGCTGGCTCATTTTGCCCCCTACTCTACAATTGAATTTCGAGTAAGTATTAATTAAGTGCGTAAAATTACCGAAACGTTTAATAAGCCACAAGAAATGTCATATTAGATCGAAAATTTTACATTTTTTTAAAATTCATAGCTCGGAAACCAATTGCAAGCCAAACTTGAAATTTTCAGGGTTGTCTAGGGATACAATGAAGTATAATCCGTCGAAATTTCAAAGGATTTCGAGTTGAAAGAAAAAATGTCTTGCCATTCCAAAACAGCGTTTTTTCAAAAATCGACCCACTTTATGTGCCAACATCTCAGTGAAATGGAACCGATCAAGCAAAAATCGTGCAGATATCATCAGAAAATACCTTAACGAAAAGTATAAGCCGACAACCATCCTTCAATTTCCAAAAATGTAGATTTGAGAGCCTTTTGAAAATAAGGAAGATATTATTAAAATAGCAGTCCAGTTGGGAGCTCCCAGCTCAGCCGGATATGAGTTTGAACTGACTAACTATTTTTTTTTTTGAGAATATAAGGTTGACAGAGAAGGATGCCATTTGGTTGGAATCTTCGAGTCATCTAGAAGTTAATAATTTTTTGGAAGTGACTGAAAAATCGACTTTTTCAAAATTCAAAAAATTCACCAGCGGCCGGATTTGGGCGCATCAAGCTCAAATTTTCAGGATCACCTTTGTCTGACCTAGTTTCGAGAAAAAAAAAAACGGCAGCCAAATCGGTGACCCAACTCCGCAACTTTTCGGCGAAAAGTAATGGATCTGCCCACACACTCACATGCATACATACACATACATATATATATATATATTGTAACGTGGCATTTCGGACAGACATGCCCGTTACAAGATACTCCCTGAACCCTGGGCGGAAGCCAGGAATAAAGGTTTCGGAGATCGAGTCGCGAGATAATAAGAGAGCGCCAGAACTGGAGTCACGCATCCGGGCTTCGACAGGGACGAAATAGCGAATTACGAATAAGATATTGCGGGCTTTTGTTTTTATTTTTTTTTCGAGTACACCGGCCACAAGCCAGCGACCAACTCTGACGCTGAAGATATTTCGAGGCAAGGAGAAACCGCGGAGATCTCGCGGGAAGGATACCGAGGCTGCGGAGGGGGAGACAACGCAGATCCCTGCAGCGCGGGAATCCAGGGCAGACGCGATTCCCGCTGGCAGCCGGCGCGCCGCAGCCTCCCCGCTCACCCCGCTAACACCCAACCGTGGCAACCGCGAGGGACCAGCTAGCGACGAGGGAGCACCACCCCGCCCAGCCCCAGGGCTCCGTAGAGCTGCGCGGAAGACGACATCGCGATCTAGCGTTAAGTTCTGCGCCGCTTTGCGACGACAGGTGGGCGTCAAGTTGCGCAATCTCCGAAATCGATGACAGATCGATTGTTGCGCATTCTTAGGATGATGACGTCACGTAGGATTAGCGTGACGAGATCGGCGTTGCGGCCGATCGGCCATCTGAGATCACTCTAGTTCTGGCGATTGAGCAAGGTGGTTGCATAGTTTCGAGGTCGAGTTGAAAGTTCGGTTTGCGCCTAAGAAGAAAATTGTTTCGTTGCGAGGACGATGAGCGGTAACCGTCACGAGGGGTCGGTGAATTCGTTCACTGGATGTGGAGCGGTAAGCGTTGCTGATATTCTCGCGATCGAATTTCGAGAGCAATTGAACGAGGGCTTGTCCGAGAAAGAATAGCCGTTTGTAATTTGCGTGTCGAAAAATCCTCGAGATTCGTTTGCCGATTATTTCGTTTGGTGACCGTAGCCTGAGTTGCGCGTAATAAAGTAAGGCCAGTTCCGAGTGATCGAGAAGGTCGAGTCGAGCCACGTGTTTGAGCCGAGGCACTATTGTCTCGAATTTAAGTGTAACCAAATTCCGTTACACGGGGTCACATCAAATCAGTACGATAAAGTATCATTTCTCGTGTAGGTCGCGAGCCGTCGAAAGGGGAGCGTTCAAATTCGCGAACCGCGTCCCGACGTCACCGAGGAAGTTGAGCTCGGATGCGTGATAGTAAGATTCCTTTTTTTTTTGTGGAGGACCGTCGCGGGTAACGCGACGAGCCCCTTTTTCGTTTGGACTTTTGTATTATTGGTTAGTAATAAGGTGGCGATTAGCGCCCGTAGGCATAAGCAAATTTTTTTTTTTGATTTATTACCGATCGCGGTCAGTGTGTCGGTCGGGATTTCGGTTCCGGTTTCGTCGAGGAGTTTATTGTTAGGTTAGCGATTAGCGCCATTCCGTAGAGGACGATCGCGGGCAGCGCGTCGGGTCCAATTTTGTTTTTGATTTTTGTAAGTTAGCGTTTATTCTTGAGGTAGCGACTAGCGCACGTAGGCCGTAGAGGTGTTCTAGATCTATTAATTTTTTTTTGTTCTTTCCTTTTTTTTAGTTAAACCTAAGTATTTGTATTTGGAATTGCGAAGAGCGACTTTTGAAGTATCATTTCTTCTGTTTTGTATTATCGCTGGCTGGAAATATATTATTTTAATTCTATTATTGCTTCGTAAAATAACGTGTTGGCGTGGGTGGTGTATATATGAGAGTTCGAAATCAAAGATGGCAACGCCCCCCCCCCCCCCCCCCCCAGCTTCCCCATCGTCCCACGGACCTCTCTCCCTAGCTCCCCCCTGGATCCGCGGCTTTCCCCCCTCGCTCGTCCACCCCTTTGATCGTTTGCGCGGTTTGCCGCAGGATGACTATTTTCACGTTTATTCTCCTCACGCACGCACGCACGTACGCACACACGCACGCACGCACACACGCACGCGCGCACACACACACACACGCACGCGCGCACACACACACACACACACGCACACGCACACAAAAATAATTCCTGTCGAGACTTGTTTTCCGCCGAACGTCGTAAACGTAGCTTTTCGAGGCAAGGGTCTGGGCCCCGATTTTTTATATCTGCACCGCCCACTACCTGCTTTTCGTTGACGGATTTCCATTACATGCTTGGGAAACTATACATTGCTACTTTACTCACAGCATTTGCGCAGATTTTTATACTTAGGTGGGCATCCATCGTAGGTGGCGGTAGGTGCGCGGCGAGGGGGAGGGGGAGAGGATGAAAACCTGTTCCAACACGCTTTTAAGAAAGATGCAGCTGTGGAACCAGGTCACTTCAAACGAGCAATAAACCGCAAAAATTTCGGGATGGTGGATGGGGACTGCGGACCCCGTCGTCTTTGACGTCCTTTTTTTACATGTATTGCATCATCTCTGCAGAGCCGGGAGAGCAATAAAACCCAAAAATTTAGGGATGGCGGGTCGGGTAAAGGGTGGACCCAGTCGTCTCTGGCGTAATTTTTCTCTCCGATATGCACAGAACGCAGTGCGCACCGCATTTCTGACGTCATTTTTCCCTCCGATATGCGCAGAACGCAGTGCGCACCGTCCCCAAATTCTTGCGATCTATCAGCCTATATATAAGCTCAACGCATCAGATGCAGACTCATCACTCTTACACGATACGTGCAAGTGAAAACTTCTGAATATCTTCACCATCCGCGTCAAAGTCATGGTCGTCGAAGCGTATATAGGACTTGCAGAGCAGATGGAGGGGACGTACAATTTGCTGAGAGAGCAACCACCCGGAGAAGAGAATGACGCTGTCATCAATCATTGGACTGATATTGAAATTGCGAATATCCAAGTTCTACGTGATATTTCTATGCAACGAGGAACGACTGTTGGTGCGAAAATACGGATCCAACATACGATTACACTCCTACAATCTTGGGTGACGAAGATCAGGCAGTTGCAGCAGCGCACGGTGGTGACGGGTGGAAATATCGTTACTCCTGCGGGTGTACAGTGGGACGACGTGGATAGTGCTTTTGTGAGCCGAATCCGAACAGGGGTTATTACAAATCTCCGTCATAGTAATTTGGGCGCCTTTCTGAACGATGTGCAGCGCGTCGTCACCGAGAAGTTGGAACTGGTACTGCGCGAGGAGGGAAATGTGAAGGTTAACCTCATATTATCGTGCAAATTCGAAAATGCTAAGCACGAAGAGATCTCCACCAAAGTTAAGAGTTTCAACACCTCCAACGTGGCAATCCTTCTACCATCGAGCGATATAAATGGCTGGTTCACACGTGCACGTGGTGATCTGCTATCAAAGGCGGAAGATTTCGAGCAACGCGATTCCGGCTGGAGCATGATTGAGATCCTCAACATCGCTGTAAACATCAACCGCTATCAACCTCTCGCCGCGGGGGCTTCAACATTCATCGAGCTGCCCTTGGACATTCAACGGAAGAGAGCGGTGGTGAACGTGAGGAACGAGGACGAAAGATGCCTTCTCTGGTCCGTCACAGCAGCCCTCCACCCAGTCAACACCAACACCGATAGGACTCACAACTAACGTCGCTATATTTCCGAGTTGGACTGTACAGGTATCAAATTGCCTGCTACTCTACATGACGTGAAAAAGCTTGAGAGATTGAATAATTTGCGAATCAACGTATATGGGATAGAATCTCAAACTTTTTCGCATCATGCAAAATCAAATCAAAGCGTCATCGTGCCAATTTATTTAAGTAAAAATTTGCATAGCGTAAACATTGACATGCTCCATCTTCTAATGGTTGAGAGTAATCCGGAAGACGATATGACTGGTGAGTTTGCACCGAGATTCCACTTTGCTTGGATTGAAGGAAAAAAAAATTGGAAAATACCAAATCTTCACATTTGGGAAATTCCATGCGTACTTTATTTAGCATAATACAATCTTGTCGATAATTGTCGTAGGCGTGTTTCACGCTAAAGTAGCACAATCATCTGTTACATAAAAACAGTTGATCAATATGATCAGTCAATTGTTTGCTCACCAATCGGGAATAGTACATTACGATACGAGTGCGCAAAGTAGGTCGCTCCCGTACGAGCGAGGCGAGTGCAGGATTACCTACGTGCGCACGAGTATCGTATTCTATTTTTCCTATCATCCTGCGCAAAGTTCGATTTTGCGTATGCATTTGCGTTCGCAAATTACCACTTTTCCACACGTTGACAAGAGCGTGCGGGAATGCAACTGAGCGAACGGGGATGTAGCTGAGCGTGCGGGAATGTGGTGAGCGTGCGGGAATGTATAAGAGTATACGAGCGATTCCAAGGTATATACGTGCGCGCCATCTCTGCGGCACTCTCTTCGCATTAACACGTGCGAGCGATACTTTGACGTTCGTTGTCCGTATTAAGAAAACGGCAGAATACAAAACACAGAATGCACGTTTTGACAGGTACATTCCAGACGAAAAAGATGTAAACAAACCGGTGCGCTGAGCTGAGAGCTGAGCGCCGGTTTGTTTACATCTTTGTCCTCTTGAATGTACCTGTCAAAACGTGCGTTCTGTGTTTTGGATTCTGCCGTTTTCTTAATACGGACAACGAAGGTCAAAGTATAAGTCGCTTCACATCAACTCTTTAGAAAGAACAAGTGTGAGTGAATAACTATGAATAACCTACAAAGTGATACGGATAGCGAGGGTGAGGATATGTCTAATGATGTGCCAGCTGAAATGCTCGCTGCAGCGAAGGAAATAGCATTAAATTCATTGCCGAACATTTCCAAACAAAAGTACACAAAAGTGTACAACGAATTTAAGAAATGGCGCAGCACAAAGAAGACAACGTCATTCGCCGAAACTGTTTTACTTGTGTATTTCAATGAAATGTCTACGCAGTACGCTCCATTGACACTATGGGCTAGATATTCTATGCTAAAACTACTATGAAGGCATATGATAATATCGATATCAGTAGATATACACAATTGCTAGGATTGCTAAAGAAGAACAGCTCGAGGTATAAACCCAAAAAATCCAACGTATTCACCACAGCTGATGTGTCCAAATTTCTTAAAGAAGCACCAGATACAGAGTATCTTGTAATGAAGGTATGTATACATACATGTGTATCAATTTCTGTATAGCGACACTTGTCGTGAATTGAAAAAATCAAGCTCAGAAGTCTAAAAATTCTTCGAAATTGATTGCGTCACACGTAAAATTCGTTTTGTTATTAGAAAACTTAATATAATCTCTTTTATAGGCGTGACTAGTAATGGGAATTTCCGGTGCTTGTCGACGGGAAGAACTGTTTAACTTATGTATGGATGATGTAAAAGATCATGGTACTTTTTTGTTCGTAACGTTGCAAATAACAAAAACTAAAATTGTGCGAAGATTTACGGTAGTAGGTGAATTTTACAAAATAGTGAAAAAGTATATGGAAAAACACCCAAACAATTCCAAAACAAAGATTCTTTTTGACATATAGAGCAGGAAAATGTGTGTTACAGCCTCTTGGCATTAATACGGTTGGAGGCGTACCTCAAAAAATTGCAAAATATCTTCAAATAGAAAATCCTGAACTCTATACGGGTCATACGTTTCGAAGATCGTCTGCTACGATACTAGTTGATGCAGGAGCAGATATAACAGTTTTGAAAAGACACGGCGCGGCGGGTGGAAATCGAACACAGTCGCAGAAGGATATATTGAAGATTCCATGCAGAACAAAAACGCAGTCGGTCATTGTATTAAAAGTGCCATACCGTCCACATCAAAGAATTCGAAGCGCTTGAAACTCAACGAAGATGCGAGTATAGCAGAAAATGAAAAATCACAAATTTTTGATAATACGTTGTATCCAAATCCGTCTAAAAATGCTAATGTATGTACTGATACCCCAAAAGTAACAGTGATTCCTGAAACTCCTGAAGAGTCGTATGAAAATTGTAGAAACAGACTTGATATTGGAAATAATCAAACAAATCAGGCACCAGAAACCATTAAAAATGTATCTATGACCACATCGGAGTCATTGAAGAATAAACCGTTTCATTTTGTAAATTGTAACGTTACGATAAATATTGATAACAATTGAAAATAATAAATAAATCGGATTTTTCTTAATTTAATGAATTTATAACAGTTTTATAATTATTTTTTTTGGGGCGGGGGGGCTTCGCCCCCCCGAACCCCCCCATCGCAGCGCCCCAACGCCACCGTTCTATACGTTTCAATTATTCAAAATAATTGTAGTAGTCGAACTTTGCGCAACTTAATAGAAAAAGATCTTTAATCCAAGCAAAGTGGAATCTCGGTGCAAACTCACCAGTCATATCGTCTTCCGGATTACTCTCAACCATTAGAAGATGGAGCATGTCAATGTTTACGCTATGCAAATTTTTACTTAAATAAATTGGCACGATGACGCTTTGATTTGATTTTGCATGATGCGAAAAAGTTTGAGATTCTATCCCATATACGTTGATTCGCAAATTATTCAATCTCTCAAGCTTTTTCACGTCATGTAGAGTAGCAGGCAATTTGATACCTGTACAGTCCAACTCGGAAATATAGCGACGTTAGTTGTGAGTTCTATCGGTGTTGGTGTTGACTGGGTGGAGGGCTGCTGTGACGGACCAGAGAAGGCATCTTTCGTCCTCGTTCCTCACGTTCACCACCGCTCTCTTCCGTTGAATGTCCAAGGGCAGCTCGATGAATGTTGAAGCCCCCGCGGCGAGAGGTTGATAGCGGTTGATGTTTACAGCGATGTTGAGGATCTCAATCATGCTCCAGCCGGAATCGCGTTGCTCGAAATCTTCCGCCTTTGATAGCAGATCACCACGTGCACGTGTGAACCAGCCATTTATATCGCTCGATGGTAGAAGGATTGCCACGTTGGAGGTGTTGAAACTCTTAACTTTGGTGGAGATCTCTTCGTGCTTAGCATTTTCGAATTTGCACGATAATATGAGGTTAACCTTCACATTTCCCTCCTCGCGCAGTACCAGTTCCAACTTCTCGGTGACGACGCGCTGCACATCGTTCAGAAAGGCGCCCAAATTCCTATGACGGAGATTTGTAATAACCCCTGTTCGGATTCGGCTCACAAAAGCACTATCCACGTCGTCCCACTGTACACCCGCAGGAGTAACGATATTTCCACCCGTCACCACCGTGCGCTGCTGCAACTGCCTGATCTTCGTCACCCAAGATTGTAGGAGTGTAATCGTATGTTGGATCCGTATTTTCGCACCAACAGTCGTTCCTCGTTGCATAGAAATATCACGTAGAACTTGGATATTCGCAATTCCAATATCAGTCCAATGATTGATGACAGCGTCATTCTCTTCTCCGGGTGGTTGCTCTCTCAGCAAATTGTACGTCCCCTCCATCTGCTCTGCAAGTCCCATATACGCTTCGACGACCATGACTTTGACGCGGATGGTGAAGATATTCAGAAGTTTTCACTTGCACGTATCGTGTAAGAGTGATGAGTCTGCATCGGATGCGTTGAGCTTATATATAGGCTGATAGATCGCAAGAATTTGGGGACGGTGCGCACTGCGTTCTGCGCATATCGGAGGGAAAAATGACGTCAGAAATGCGGTGCGCACTACGTTCTGCGCATATCGGAGGGAAAAATGACGTCAGAGATGCGATGCGCACTGCGTTCTGTGCATATCGGAGAGAAAAATTACGCCAGAGACGACTGGGTCCACCCTTTACCCGACCCGCCATCCCTAAATTTTTGGGTTTTATTGCTCTCCCGGCTCTGCAGAGATGATGCAATACATGTAAAAAAATGACGTCAAAGACGACGGGGTCCGCAGTCCCCATCCACCATCCCGAAATTTTTGCGGTTTATTGCTCGTTTGAAGTGACCTGGTTCCACAGCTGCATCTTTCTTAAAAGCGTGTTGGAACAGGTTTTCATCCTCTCCCCCTCCCCCTCGCCGCGCACCTACCGCCACCTACGATGGATGCCCACCTAAGTATAAAAATCTGCGCAAATGCTGTAAGTAAAGTAGCAATGTATAGTTTCCCAAGCATGTAATGGAAATCCGTCAACGAAAAGCAGGTAGTGGGCGGTGCAGATATAAAAAATCGGGGCACAGACCCTTGCCTCGAAAAGCTACGTTTACGACGTTCGGCGGAAAACAAGTCTCGACAGGAATTATTTTTGTGTGCGTGTGCGTGTGTGTGTGTGTGTGTGCGCGCGTGCGTGTGTGTGTGTGCGCGCATGCGTGTGTGCGTGCGTGCGTGTGTGCGTACGTGCGTGAGTGCGTGAGGAGAATAAACGTGAAAATAGTCATCCTGCGGCAAACCGCGCAAACGATCAAAGGGGTGGACGAGCGAGGGGGGAAAGCCGCGGATTCAGGGGGGAGCTAGGGGGGTAGCGCCGCGGGTTTAGGGGGAAGCTAGGGGTAGAGGGCCGGGGGATGATGGGGGAGCTGGGGGGGGGGGGGGGGGAGAGCTAGGGGGGAGCGTCGCCATCTTTGATTTCGAACTCTTATGTATACACTACTGGCGTACGTGTGTCGTATCTCTCTTTACCCAAAAATTACCCCTCCCCTCTCCGCGGTACTGAGCTATCGAGTATATGGTCGCGGTATATCGCATTACCGATTTCGAGGCGTGTCGATCACGCCAGGCGCCCAACAAATTTCGCGATATTCTTTTAGGTTCAGGATACCTCGTAGACGCCGATTTATTGTGCACGCGGTAAGTTCTCGGTCATTTTCTCCGAGTGACCGAGGAGCGGGAAAAATCCACGTCACAATATATATATAGGGTGTCATTTTAGGGCGATATTTTTATTTTTTTTTGTTCATCACCCGAAAAGTCTTTAGTTCGCATTTAAAAACAAATCCGCGCGCAAAGGGAGCGTTGTCAAAAAATATTCAGAGGTAGCTCAACGGCATTGAAGTTTTCGCATTTGATTAAGATGTGAAATTTTTTTTTTCACTATTATTGGTTCTCCCAAGTCTGATTAAATCATACGGTATTTTCCCTGTAGGGTTTTATAGGAAATCGAATTCTCTACAAATAACGGCTTAGGAGTAATTGATGTGCAAACCTAATTTTCTACGAAAATATGTATATTAGAGTTCTTGTCAAATAATGATTTTATAAAAATAACAAATTTTTCGATAACTTTTTATGAAGAAACGTCGATAAGAACAAATGTTGTCGTAGGATTGATGAATAACAAACTTCGGCTGTTAGATTATTATTTATTCGGCGTAACAAAATATGTAAAGTTATTTGCTTTACAAATGAACTTATTTTTTTAAATCTTTTTATGATAATTACGAAAATCCAGTTAAACGTGAACGGATTTTTATGTGACATTTGTCGAGTGATTCTTTTGATGATATTTCACCAGTTGAAACATGAGCGAATCGAAGCTAGCCAAATATAAAATTAGGTTTGCACATCAATTACTCGTAAGCCGTTGATTTTACAGACAAAAGTCAAGAGACGTTTTTTGTAGAGAATTCGATTTCCTACAAAACCCTGTAGGGAAAATACCGTATGATTTAATCAGACTTGGGAGAACCAATAATAGTGAAAAAAAAAATTTCCCATGTCAATCAAATGGGAAAACCTCAATGACATTAAATATTTTCCTCTGAATATATATTTTATCAATTTCTCTAAATATATATTTTTTGACAGCGCTCCCTTTGCGCAAGGATTTGTTTTTAGATGCGAACTAAAGACTTGTCGGGTGATGAGCAAGACAAAATAAAAAAATATCGCCCTAAAATGACATACCCGAATATATATAATATAATGAGTTAAAAAGAAATAAGATAAAGTTTAGAAGTCAGTTTATTGAATATAATATTTAAGTAAGAGAGAATCAGTCATTCTTAGTGAAATGATCTATCTGTGAGCGCCACGCGATACTTCTGATAACATGTAATTACGTAAATTCTAACGGGAGAAGCCTGAATATCCGATGTTCGGTCTGTTTATTAGTATGTGCAAAATAAAATGTATATGCTGCATTCAATGCAATACAAAAGATTAATGGAACGTAAGTCGAATACGGATGAAAGAATATTGATTTGAAACCCTGAGATACAAGAACAAGCGATATGTAACTGAACGTCGGTTCGTATTAGCTTGCTGAAGGCTGATCGACTACCAACCGCGATCCAGAGGAGAGATCCTTTACATACTCGAAAAACAGAAAAGAGAGCGTCCGTTGATAACCATCGATTACAGAATTCATACAGATGCTGAAAACTACAGTGCGCCTTATTATTAGAGGGAAAGAGCGAGACAGAACGGTCTTTATCACTGGAAATAATGTAAAAAATGGAAAACCGAAGTGTGCTGATTGGTATTCGAAAACGAGAAGAAATAAATGTATTTCGCGGTACACAGAAACGTGCCGCCTTTTTAAACATTTTCTCTCAAGTTTTTTGTAGAATATTTCTTACACGGTATATTGAAGCTGCCGCATCCTTGTAAATATATCCCGTAAACCTAGGAAGATGAGATCAAATCGATACGAGGCAATCAGTGTGGTCTGTCTTCATTAGTCAATTCTGCATAGCAACCCTCACGGGTGGCTTCAAATAAGCCACAAGCCACGGGCACACTTACCGCGCGTGATTTCTATCACCGAATCTTATTGTTAGGCCCGAAATTAGAAATCCAATATATAGTTAAACTTGGGACTTTGATTAACTAATACCGTTGGAAATCAATCAATAGAATTAATTATTTATCACATATCAGTATTCGGGTAATATCAAACCTGATTTGATGAAAGCTTTTTGAAGAATGGGATTCAAAGCTGGATCCAAGATTTCTCCAACATTTTGAAGCAGAATTGGGTCCCCAAATTGAATAGCTTGTTCTAGAGTCTTCATAAAGTCAAGCTGGCCGAAGTCGATCACCTTCAAGTCCTAAGAAACAATTTGAAACGAAATTTTTGACAATTCAACCAACCTTAATCAAATATAAAGGACATAATTTACTTGGACCTCAATTTCAGAGACCGTTATTGGAGAAATCCATTAAATTGTTGTATTGTAGCTGTGTTTGTGTAACTACTATGTTTGTGTGATATTACTTTTTATTCACGCATGTCATGGACCACCATCTCTACTTTTTATAACAGATGATTGAAGTGAGCGAGTGGTGCAGTGGGGAGTAGGATAGAGAAAGTGTATGAGTAGAAGAAAGTTAGTTCGCGGGAGACTAGCGTCTGCGCTTCTTCTGGAAATGTGGAATTAGCTGGGTCCTCCGCCCGGGTGCTAGAGGACAGAGATTAAAGGTGTCAGGGGCAGCGGGAAGGCGGGCAGGTACCGGTATGCGGGATGATCGCGGTCCTACCACGTGTCGTGGTGGCCGCCGCGAAAAGTCGATCTAGTGAAAAAATCCCCTCTCAAATATTTGAAGTGACCACACTAATTAATAACTCGGAATATTGTGACAAAAGTTTAATTCCAAGGTTCATTTAGTTGAGCTTAAATCAATTTCTATGGCAAAGTGTTCGTTTCGTCAATTAGTCGAAAACTAATTAATCATTTTCTGTACTCCTGTATTCAATTTGTTTGCTTTGTTTTCTTTATTTTTTATTTACTTCGTTTATGTTCTTTATTTTCTTCATTCTCTGTATTTTCTTTATAAATAGGTCTTGCGCTCTTATTTATTATATCAGAGCTAGTGTCAGTATGTCAGTGCACAATTTCGGACCAAGTCTTTAATTACTTACACACCAAAGATCAGAGCAGACAATTACATGAAATTTCAGGCAGTGTTTTCTGTATTGCAAATTCGGTAATTATTAGGCCATTTATATAGCCTAAGCTGATATCACAAAGATATTCCTCATTTGATATTCATTGCATGATTGACAGATGGTGGAGACTCCTGTGGACAATTGCGTATACTCATCATTTAATCATCCTACAAGATTGTAGATCGTTGTTAAGCGTCAATTATTATTAATACATATACGCATTGGACATCGTAAAACGAAGCCAGAATTCAGTAAAACATTGCGCACGCCTTGCACGGTCGTGCTAATTACGAATATACGGTAGCTAGGCCATGCGCGTCTCGGGATTCCGACGGCCAGCTCATACATATCAGCACGAGGCTACGCGTGGTAATACGGCAGTGCGGACGCGTCACGATTGTCTTCACGTAAACATTACACTCAATCATACGTGATCAGCGTCCGTGAATTTAAAAGCCAGAATATTTATCCTTTTACTTTCGGGTCCAAGACATGAACCAGAGTACGTAGAAAAATAATATGAATTTGTTGCAAATGCTTTACTTCGACCGTTAGAACACACCATATCGTATATTCCAAATAGTAGTACCTACGGTTTGGTGCTGTTGTACAGACTAAATCGTGCAAAGTAATGTGCATCGCTACGCATACGCACTTTGTACGAAGCGTTGTGTATCGCTAAATATGCGCACTCAAAGCATGCCGATTGAGGTTCGGTCTAACACACAGCTGACGCTGTCTTTGATGCAATCATGACAAAAAATGGTGTATGCAACAAGCGACAAAACCAGTTGGTGCCTGGCGCCCAACATTTGTACCCTGTCTGTTGTTCTTGTAATTCTCGCATTTCTCACTTTAACGATTTATTCTACTATTTAAATTTGTTTTATTATTTTGGCGTGTTTGCTAGGGTATCCGTCGATGTTCTGACTGCCAATAAGATGATTGAGTAAAAAATACATCGCAACAAAACTTTGGTTCAAAATAAGGTTCCGAGCTATTTCAAATACCAAAATCGCGTAATCACAATATCCGCCTGCAAAATTGAGGCCTTAGTGAAGTAGAAACCTTAGGAGAATTTTCATGGTCAAAGCTGGTAGATGAATATTCTTAGAGTGACTACCCAATTATCAGTATATTGTCCAGATCATTGAGGTTTTCGAATTGTGAGTGATATGAAACAATCCACGTCAAACCGGATTAAGTGAATCGAAAATTTCACTCGATACCTCCTATTCTCTTCGGATTTCTATAACAGATTATATGCATAAAATAAATGCATCAAAAACTTTTTAAATGAATCAAAAACAACTTTTCTCTATTGGTTCAATTTCCGTCCCTCCACCCGTGCGATTAGAATTGTGATTGGATACTTCCAGTGCTAACAGTCGAACATTAAGATTCCGAATGCACTCTAACATATCATTTATAAGCCCACTGTTTTTCTCGTCGTTCATACACAGCTGATTGATATCATTCGGGGATGTAAAAAAATATGATTGAAAAATTTCCGTAAAATCCTCAACGGTAGTTTGTGAAATACTGTGCAGAACATTCAAGGGAACAGCATCGTTTGCCTGCTACGGATAAACAATGTAACACGATCGTTCACTGTTTATATCATATTGATAGTCTGAAGTGATTTTGAGTCCGATACCTGGGGGTCCGTGCACAAATTTTTATCTCCACTTATAACCTAACGATAAAATCCATATCGTTATTGAACATCAAGCTTGTGTCTACTGCCTAGTAAAAGGTCTCCACACATCCATGTGAAAATTGCGAAATATGATGGTGTGACTGCGGTGGTAGCTAAGAAATTGATCAATTATGTATTGGGATCGGCCGAGGATTATTGTCGAATCATCGTTAATGCTCTACATGAGTTGATTCTCACACGTTCCAACACCGATTTGGATGCTGTGATTTAGACCCCGCCGGTAGAAAATTTTTAAATTACCCTTAACAAAATCGAGTGACTGCTACCCTACATAAAACTTGCCAATAAACCAAAAATTCAGCTGCTCAACTACATCGCCAAGGATCCGGCTATATCCACGAGTGTTCATTCTTCCGAAACGTACGTGTATGCGTCGCTGCTGTCAACGATGCAACATGTGTAGGCAGTCAAGACATTGACACAGCTGAAGAAGTCGAGATACGTCATTCTGTGATTCCGAGTTGCAAGTTAGAACGATCCAAAGAAAAATGCCAACGAATTTGATCATTGCAGAATCAGAGAAGTGAAATTCTTCCTCAAATCACAGTGTTATCCCTACGGAAATTTGAATCTTGATGTTTTCAATAATCAATACGCTATTTTCTACACGCTATTCTACAGTTATTTTAAATTATACGAGTCGGGTCGACTTTTTTTGAAAGGGGGGGTAGTGAAACGAAGTTGTGTTGACACCCCTTATACAGCTTAGCAGTCGTCAAATGCTTAATCTGTCTATTGTACGGTTGCTCGGTCAACCGATATGATTGTAATAACAGTCAGTCTCGAGACTTCAAACGATAACATCTTGCAAATGGGGCATTCCATGCCAAATCACCGAGGTTTCGGCCCGACCCCCTTCGATTTCGCTGAAAATTTTTTATCATTTTCTACCCTACCAAAGACATTTTTCTGAATTTTTTCACATTTTTTTAACCAACCCAAAAAAAATACGAATTTTTGGAAAAAACCGCTCTTTTTTTTAAAATGCTAGAACTTTTTCAAAAATTGACCGTTTGGAACCTTTTTTTTTAAAAAAATTTTGTTTTTAAATGCAGTTTTCAGAAAAAAATACAAAAAATTTTACAGATGTCAGGATCTATGAAATATTTCAATATTTAAAAAAAAAACGTTTTTTTTTCGAAGTCCGAAACCTTTGATTCTCAATTTTTTTGTCTAAAAAAAAACTTCAACTAAGACAGTATTTAACCCCTCTATTTAGATTTTGTGCCGACTTTTCTTTCTATTTTTTTTTTTCGATTGAAATTTTGTAAATTTGCTTTAGTAATTCCTTATGACATGAACTGCATACACGGTCATCAGTTGATAGATGGAAATGAATAGCCAAATACTCAGGCAGACTTCGTAGAGATTTTGTCTTATTATGTTTATCACGATTCATTGGATTACAGCAACGATTAAAAAATTTCGGCATTTTAATTATTGATAATCAAGAAATTAACTTAAAATAATTTTTATTGAATGACAATTAGCTTATTAATACTTCATACACATTAGAGAACGAACTTGTCAACGAGTTGCAAGAAAAACACTGACATCGTTCAGAAAACATAGCCTTAAAATGATTAAGAAAAAATTAGAAGTTACCTTCATTATCGGTGTTGAATTGTTTATTGGCGATATGAGCAGTTGGTAAAAAATTTCTTATTTGAAAATTTGAAATTTTACTCATCATCACGCGGGGAAAACAAAACTGAATAGATAGAGAAAAATTAATAACACTATACGTTAATAAAATATTTTAAGCTGTTAAAAATAATTTAATACTTGCGCAGATACACTTAACGATTGTTTTTGTACTATTTTTTCCAATTTCTAAGATTTTAAAAACAATCCAAAAAAATTTTAACGCAAAGTTATGTAAAATAACCTAATTTTAGAATTTTTTTTTTTTCAATCAAAAAAAAAAAATAGAAAGAAAAGTCGGCACAAAATCTAAATAGAGGGGTTAAATACCGTCTTAGTTGAAGTTTGTTTTGAGACAAAAAAATTGAGAATCAAAGGTTTCGGACTTCGAAAAAAAAACTTTTTTTTTTTAAATATTGAAATATTTCATAGATCCTGACATCTGCAAACTTTTTTATATTTTTTTCTGAAAACTGCATTCAAAAACAAAATTTTTTTAAAAAAAAAGGTCCCAAACGGTCAATTTTTGAAAAAGTTCTAGCATTTAAAAAAAAAAAGAGCGGTTTTTTCCAAACATTCGTGATTTTTTTTGAGTTGGGTAAAAAAATGTGAAAAAATTCAGAAAAATGTCTTTGGTAGGGTAGAAAATGATAAAAAATTTTCAGTGAAATCGAAGGGGGTCGGGCCGAAACCTCGGTGATTTGGCATGGAATGCCCCAAATATATCCTCTTAACGTTTCTTTGCTTTGTGTTTCTTATTTGGCTGAACGTTCCTCATTTCACACAGAGGACCCATTTTTCTCTTAAGCGGCAATTCGTAGTGTTATATATTAGGGTGAGGTGGCATGAAATGAATAACTCGGTGTTTGAAGTAATCATGACTAAGTCATTGACTCTTAAAAAGTGCTAATGCGTACGACTCGACTACCAGTGGGTAACTGAGGCGCACATGCGCTCCGTCTACACTCCCGCTACAGATCGGCGACCCATTGACAAGCTGGGCCTCTATTCGTGAGGTATTGTATCGCATACATCACACGTAGATTGCCCCGTTTTTATAATATGTAAGTCCGGGTTCAAATGGCCTACTGTAACAAAGAAGCCAAACCTTTGCTGTTGCGCGTGAAATCTTAAACTACGCTCCCCTCGTCGTCATCGATTGCTCCAAGTGGGACGAATCATTGAAAACTAGAGCTGTATTTAGTAGACAACGAATGGGTGTAGCGTAATTTTTTCGTTATGCCAATGGATGCTCTGCATCGCGTCGTCAATTACAAATACGTAATGACAGGAAAAATTACTCTCTACTGAATATTCCCCTTTTTCAATTGCTTCTTCACTTTCAAAAAATACGTAGACTGTTGCTTAACAACGAATGCATGCGTGACCAATACTTTCGATTGAATTATGAGTTTATCTGAATACTCTAACACTGGGGTTCGAATCCTTCCCAGGTTTGTGCAACTAACCCATATCCACCGCTTGTATATCACAATATCGATGAATTTTGATTTGAACAACGGTTGCAGTTTGCACATTCTTCTAAATGGTATTTGGTCGTTGAAGGGCTGGTTATTATCCCTGCTAAACAGTCTATAATTAAAAATAGGCTGCATGGCGTCCGCTGTTATATGTGCTATCCTTGCACAGTCTAACATCAATTTCACATTTTCGTGAATTGTACAGACATAAGCTGAGTGGGGTTCACTGGCTCTAAGTAGTACGCAGTATTTTGTTCTGAATTCAAAAAATTTGGAGAAGCCGACCCTCAGATCTAAATAGTTTTCTTGGAACATCCATTATTTTTAGTTAGTTAAAATCGACCATTCTAGTTTTTACACTTTTTCATTGTACTCTTTGACAGAAATATAATTCTTTTTCCCTGCCATCACGTGGCTCATATAATCGGGCGTATAGAAATTGACCACGCAATTGTCGGTAAGTTCGTCTACCTTTTTTCAATCATAAAATTCGGGGTTGATTAAATCCGGAACTTTTCTGCTGTCTTTTTGGCTATTGGTATCATATGGTTAGAAGCACTGAAGTTCTCACGAATTTTTTTGAACGACTATGAGTAAACATGGTCAAGATTCGAATTATCTTGCTTCGGTCATCAGTAAAACGAAAAGCTATTTTTATTGTCTTTATTACGTATTATTTTTTTTTACTTTATTACTTTATAAACTTCCTTTGATTCATCCTCCGATTAAATTTCACCTTTGATATGAAATATTTTCGAGGCCAGTGTTTCCTGTAACTTCAGGAATTTTTGCCAGGGAGAGTTTTTGTTACACAATTTTCTTTTACAGATAGGT
The DNA here is from genome assembly GCF_021901455.1 of Neodiprion lecontei. Lineage (NCBI taxonomy): Eukaryota > Metazoa > Arthropoda > Insecta > Hymenoptera > Diprionidae > Neodiprion > Neodiprion lecontei. Next base: position 8,589,000 of record NC_060266.1, read on the forward strand.
GATGCACCAAATCCAAGCAGACTAATATTCAATTCTGCATCATCGACAGTTCTCTTACTTGGCGTTGAATCCTCTTTACACTCCGTCGAACATACTTCTGCATTTGAACCAGCTTACGGATTGTCAGTATTTGTTAACCTGTCAATAGTTTTACTCATGATTTCAGGTATTTTCAAAACTCTTAACCCGCAGTAGCCGCACAATTTTTTGTCTGCAGATAAAGTCATGTCTTCCGTCTTCAATTTACGTAACATGCTATGCAGTACAGGTTTCAAGTTTTTTGAAAACTTCTTGCTATGCTTTTCTAATTGAAACGGGTTAAATTCGTAATCATAGTTATTATATTCCCGTGGCATATGAATTGCGACATACTTGAGAAATTATGGATCCAGAACTTTCAAATCATTAAGCAAGTGTTACTCAAACGATGTTTGAAGATTCTGAAGGAATGGGCTGAGAGGGGTAAGAAAATTTCTGTATGGACGGCGGAAGGCTCTTTGTTTAAAAATGTAACTGGGGATTATGGCGAAGAGGCATTGAAAGATGGCTCAGTTATATAACTACGTAGAAAAACGGTGGGAATAACAGATAGCCGGTTTCACAGAACACTCATACAGCAAAATCTATGCAATTCAAAATCTATTACAAGTTTTAGACTGATCAATGGCTACACAAGAACTCTCTACCTGGGTTCATTATGATGAAAATATGTGAAACCTCAATCTGAGAATACTGGGTATTTCGAAAAAAATTCGAAAATGTTTGATAACCTGTTACCTGAAGTCACTTCCTCGTGAGAGACGACTAACCGCGTTGCGCGGTCATGGCGAGAGCTGTATTTTTCTTGATCAGTCACTGTTTGAAAATGCTTTTTATTCGAGTTTCATCTTAAAACTCACATCTGTCTTAGGAAATTTAACTAGAAATATGCTTATATTTTATCAAAATTTTAAAAATGTGTTTTCTCCTTGAAAATTGAATTTGAAAGATATAATTGTACATAACAAATGGCCATTGTAGTTATAGCAAAATTGCAAAAATCACATATGAAATATGTTTCATGACCTTCAGAACGAGCATAAGACCAAGTATGTAGGATGGATAAAACCAAAGATGTGACCGTTTGAATGTCCGCGTGTTTCCGTTTTTTACTCATTTTTCACAAAATTCTACCCTTTCCAACTTTAAAACTATTGAAGATAAAAAAATTCAAATAATAGTCAGATACATTCAGATCACGGTTATAAGCTGTCTAAAAAATTGTGTCGAATTTGAAGAACATAGTGTGCGGAAAGTGTTCGGTTTGGCGTGAACTGACTCATATACACAGAGAAGGCTACGAAATGCCCCCGGTTGCTTTCTTTGACATTTATGGTACTGACAAGTCTCCATTCGGACTTAAACTAGACGAAGCAGTAATAACCAATAACCATTTGTTTTGGAAAATAATAAATTCAAGACATTGGCATGCGTATCTTGAACGTTAGTTGAACGAAAATTGCATATCAACAAGTAGCGGCGTGAAATAGGGCGTAAAAGCTCGATCTTATGTACGCGGAAACATCGATTCAAGTCTCGCTGTGCACGTCCGTTTTTCTTCCATTGCATTTGTTAATTTTATTCGACCCCACTTTATTTATGTTATAGTAAATGTGTCAGAATTATACGATTAAAACAGTATTAGAGTCGTTTTGTTTATGAAGAGCACGGGTTTTTTTTTTTGATTATTTGTATGAAAAAAAATTACTTGTAGCTGAATTATTATTTATTTTATTTTTGTTAAATGCTCATGGCTCGAAACACACGTATAAAGTAGCGATAGGCGAAAAAGCAATACCGAACTTGCTCTCATCTTGGTCTTGCCTCGATTTTTAATTTGCTCTCAAGATTTTGTTTGGGTTTTCAACACGAGAGCACGACAAGAACGCGGTGTATAAATTCGAGTCTACACCAATATTACCATTAAGTTGCAACAAGAGTCTCGCCAACATTAGTTAGATTCAAAGGAAAACTGTTATGAATAAAATACAATTAATTCTTTCAAAATCTCATGAATTCTTCGAGGTTACAATGACGTATGCATACCAACATGTGTGTATTGTACTTTTTGCGGATTTATACGTTATCGGGAGTGATATTTGTCCTGAAATACGTTAAATAGTAGAAAATATAAAGGAAATTTTGTTCTTACGTAAGAAATGGTCGGGTTAGACAATCGAAAGCACTTCAATTAGCCAGCTGAAGCCTTTCGCAGACTCGGGCAAGGTTCACTTGCCAGAGCTGAAATTTTTTCAGGCTTGGGTAGTAAAATTACCAAAGCTGTGATTTCGCAGACTCGGACGATAAAAGTCGCCAAAGCCGCACCTTATCGCTAAACACGTACTTGGGCAGCAAACTATGAGAGCCACTTCCCTCCTCAGAAATGGGAATCCGGATTCTGAATCCGATGTGCCTAAACTATTTTATTAATCGCGAATTTTCTGAGCTACAGACCAGGGTGATAACCGAGACTGTTCACCAGACTTGGGATCTCCAAACAAGGTTCTCGGCCACGGGCTAATGTCAGTGTCGCAGGAAGTTGTGTGCTCAACCGAAGCTGTGATTTTCCTAGTCTGATCTTTTCTGATTAGCTTGAATAACTCAATAAGCCTTAAAAGAAAAAACAAATCTTGTTTTACAAAATTAAATTAAGAAAAATAGCAATCAAATACATAAAAAAAAAATTATGTCAGATATCTGGTATTTTGGCCTCCCAAATAACAATTCAAAATCATACAAACCAAATAAAAAGTGTATAAAATGATGCAAAAAGAAACTTTAATTTGAAATGACATTCACTTTTCATCCCAAGTGTTTGTTGTGTTAAGGCTGAGTGATTGCAACTAAGTGAAATTTTTAACATTGACCGCATAGATTGGTTTAATTCACTTTAATTACTTAGAATTTTTTTGAAAAGTATTTGAATGACTCAACATGAAATTTCGGAGTCCGAAATTATTAATTTCTCTGTTTCGATCAATTTATACGGACTACTTCTAGATGATAGATGAACACAGTTGACAAGGACAGGTCCCGCGATCCCCCCCCCGACTCTGATTTCATTCATTTTGGGATATGTTACCTATTCTTCATCGAAATCTAAGCGACACGTATTTTTTTTTTATCGGCAGAGAAACAGTTGAAAGTGCTAAAATCAACACCCAAAATTGAGCATCGCAGTGCTAGTTTTGCAGTGTCGCTACTTCCAGTTGAGATATTTCAATGAAACTAATCGGTCGATAATTCTCATAGTTAATAATGAAAAATGAATTCTGTCCAATTACAACGTGGATAAATGGTGAAAGATTACGGAGGCTGCAAGTTACAAATTATTTGTAACTAAAATATTGTTGCTTGTATTTGAATGAAATTGATTGCATTTGAAAGATCAGAAAAAAGTAAGGGATACGTGGTTTTGCGTTTTTTAAAAATAATATCACATAGGGCGTGAACTACCCCTATACACACGCAACCAAGTTCACATTAAATTAGTAGTACTTTGCTTTCGCTCGTCTTATTTAATATTTCAAAGCTCTTTATTTTAAAATTGAGGGGTTTCTTATTTTAGATAATATTCGGTTGCATTAACGACAATAACCACCCGCACAAAGGCTTCTTGCTCCTAAATTAATTCGCACAAGAGGTCTTTTAGTAATTGATACCCATAATTCTTTTTTTTTTTTTATAAGGATCCGTCAATTGAGTCTTAAGATGAAAAATAGAATGCATAAACTGTAATTTTTTAGCCCCCAGAACCAAGTTGAGACGCGATACCGAGTTTTTCCGAGACCAAGACTAAAAATAATTAAGACACAACTTAACAGACCAAGGACAGGATGTGAAAATTAAGATTTTATCAAGACCGAGTCGAGACTGCCAATTCTCGACTGGTCTCGTCGTATGTTCAGCTCTACAACAAAGTATTAAAAACTTAATAACAGCACATGTCCCTCAAATGATATTCAATCAACACAAATAAAAAAAAATCATAATTCTAATCAAAGCAATTTTTTTAAAACGATCTATTGAAAAAATCAAGCTCGCACGCGGTTTCTGTGGACATTATTCCTTGAACACTCTTTCTCGTCGTATTTTTTTCACACATTAATTATAATTCGAATAATGAAGGATTAATAAAACTAAATAGACGCACAGCGGGACTTGATTCGATGTTCTCGCCCCCACTGAAATGGGCCATTACCTGCAGCGCCATGCCACTGCTTGTTAACGTGTGAATATTTGTGATCTATAAACGTATGCCAATATTTGAAAATTGATTTCTTCAACTCTGTGTGCAAAATTCGATTTTTGATACCTGTCGACGATGTGTGAAATGCTCGATTCACACATTTTGATGCGCAGTGTGCGCAGTAATTACAACGCCCACTAAACGTAGAAGATGATTTACTTTGCAAACTGAATTTCGCACACTGAGTTGAGAAAACAGTATACAATACGCGTGCGGATACATCACCCTCGCGCTTCACGCACTTGTATCGTCATTTACTATTCTTGGTTGCGCATGGCTATGGCGTATAACTGTTTGACTAGTTAAAGCCTTAGTCAAGATGTAATAATACCATGAGTTGGAAAGAAATTGACTAGAGGCACTATGTAGTGCTCCTTTGATAGTTATAGCGATGTGCAAAACCATACATTTCTTGATTCCATATTCTTAATCCATTTGACTGCTTGACTTTGTGGGTCAATGACAAGAGGCCAACGTCCACCTTTCGTAATTATAATCCCGTTTTCAGTACTGAAGTCGTCAGACGGCAGTCCTTGAATATTCCATTCTCGGATCGTTGTGGGATCAGTAAGAAAATCTTTCACATCTAACGTGGAAGAATGGGGAATTTCCATCTCTATGACCTATGAAATAACACATAGTGAATCAGATGCAGTGCAATAGTTGTGACGTAATAATGCAATTTGGTATTTGGTGGAAATTTCAAGAATATTGTAGATTTGTTTGTACTTATTTGTAGTTCTATCTAATTCTACAAAGAATGAATTTAAAACATTCCTTGGGCAAATTTTTGTATCCTAAAAGGCTGATATCTTTTTATAACGTACTACTAACAATCATGGATGATAGAGGGTATTTTGCGTTAAAAACTTTTTTTTATATGAAAGAAAAGACAGGAAATTGATTGACAATTTCACTGGAGTTTCCATTCTCATTCAAATAACTCCACTGTCTTCATTTTACGTGTAGATTTTATGCACCGCCAATGATATCATTGAGTTGAGTTCAACCTGAAGTTTGCACGCTTACGTTAGATTTCATAAAGGCGAGCCTTTGCATTTGGACTTTTGAATTGCCGTATATCTACTCATGGTGTAAGTATATAAGATGTGGTCTAAATGGAGATGCGCAGTAGCAAACTCACGAGATGAGCCCCTACGTGATGTCACGATGATTGAGGTTGAATGTAAATGACGTCATATGGGCGCACATTCTTTGTGGCCGAAGCGGCAGGGAACGCGCAAAAACTCACCTTATACAGGGTGGGGCATTTAAAATGTCACAGAGCAATAGTACTCAAACTATTGATGATACTCAAAAAAGTTTCGGATGAAAGTTACATTGTTCGAGAGGCCGTCATACTGGACCATCTTATTTCTTTTTCGGCGGAGGCGCTGAAGCTACGTCAAGCTCACCGCCGCTTTTTTAAATGGGAAAATTTGTCAGATATCAGTAGATATGCAAGGCCGGTTCTGGATAGAAACACCTTCTTTACCGACCAAGCCGACCAGTCCGCCTATATAGCCAATAGTTTGCCCCAGGCGAAAAATAATATTTTCCACGTACTTCGAATACATAACCAGGTGACGTAACCATGTGACGTTACCGGCTGATGTGCCCACGGCGGCCATTTTGAAAATAGCGGTCATTTCGACGTCGGCCATTTTGGTGGCAGCCATTTTGATTTTTTTGATGGCGGCCATTTTGATTTTTTCGATGGCGGCAATTTTGATTTTTTGATGGCGACCATTTCGACGGCGGCCATTTTTGATGGCGGAAATTTTGATTTTGTGATGGCGGCAATTTTGATTTTTTGATGGCGGCCATTTTGACGGCGGCCATGATTTTTTTGATATATAGCCAACAGTTTGCCCCAGGCGAAAAATAATATTTTCCACGTACTTCGAATACATTCTTTTACGTTAATCGACCGGATGGTGACATCGCAATTAGATAGACAGGGAATGCCGATGACGATCCGTAAACTTTCACGCTAATAGTTTACCCCCAGAGCGAAAATTTCACATTCGAAAAAAATATTAATAGAATTTATTGTATCGGAATCGTCCGACGGTGAGCGGCATGCGGTCAAAGGATTTCGGTGCGACGTTGAATTTGAGACAAACAATTCTCGGAATCGTCCGACGAAAACAATACTCGGAATCGTTCGACGAGTTTCGACTTGACGGCGAGCGGCCTGCGGACAACGGATTGCGGTGCGACGTTGAATTCTGGAAGGTTCTGAAATAAATTCTTAACTAGCGGGACAGAGGTTCTGAATAAACGGTTGTTATTGACGATGCAAAATATTTTATTGAAAAAAACAACTCAAGATTACAGTTTTACATGAAATTCGTAATGCTAATGTATGAGTGTTCTTACTCAACGGTATCGCACCCATGTTTTAGACAATGAGAATGTATAACTGTTCGAGGAGATACCGATTGTCTTTTGTGTTTGAGTAAAAAATTTCGCAGTAACAACACGTTTTGGGCTGCACAGTTTGGACGTAATATAGCGTGATGCGTACAGTTTGAATTCGTGTCCGACATTTTATTCAACTTCTGCAACGACGGACAACTCAAATCCATCATTTCAACGACTTCAACTTTTTCACCCAGAAGTTTCTGCAGCCAACTTTTCTTCTCCAAACCTTTTACGTAAACTGTTGAAGCCTCACGCAGCGGCATACATTCGATGGTGAAGTCGAGCTTCTCGAAAGGTAAATCACCACCTTCCCAGGATAGTCCATGATAATTCCGTGACAGCCATTGTCACTTTTGAACGGAGCGAGTAAACAATTCCAATCGTACGGAGGTTCGAAGAGAAAAATTGACGGGTTGGCCTCTTCGTCGAGTGACACAACTGCCAACTCTTTTGGTCTTCTGAATCCTTGTACGTCGAGTATGAACTCCTTCGTGAAAAAAATACTGAATCGATTGTCACAACGTTCAAGGTTTTTATACCAATTTTCTCACCCCGCCACTCAGCGGATTATATTCAATCATACGATCATGTAAAATCAAGCAGTAGGCAGATGTACCGGTAGGAAAGTTATTCTTCGCCTCAAATTCGATACGAATATCTACCGGTCCAGATTTCAGAGCCTCGTTTTGTTTCGAACAGTCGATGAAAATCAAAGATTCGTACTGTAGAAATTCGCTCTTCGTCAACAGAGGCTCGGGTTCTTTGCCGTAATAGGTGGCTTGAAAGTTTGCGTACATCTCGTACAGTAATGCAAAGCGATTGTGACTCATGTCCAAGTTCAGGTTACCGTACGGATAATACTCGGAATTCAAGAAGAGCTAGACGTCAGCAATATTATAGTGATCAAGATGACTGGCATTTTTGCCGGCTTTGTTTTTTCGATTCGTTTGAAAACCGAGCATGACAAATCGCGGTTTTTCCAAATGGGTGGACGTTTTTACAGTCCAAACGTGTTTCGTGGTTGCCGATAGCAAAGGATATTCATACAACTCCCAACTGCGAAAGCTCATGGAGACAGGTGTATCTTTCTCAATGAAATTCAACAGTGTGATTTTTTGTTGATCCGAGAGCTTCACATACGGTACTAACCATTCCACCTGATCAATCACTATTCTAAGGTCTTCGTCCTCTTGATTTTGAACGATGGTATTTAAATCACTTTTTGATCTTGGAAGAATCAGCTCGTGTTTCGCGTTAACGATGATCTTGCGATAGTCTTCAGCGAGGGCCAATATCATGCTCAAGGGAATAACTGAATCAAAGTTGCCATCAACATCAGTTAATTTTTTCGTTTCCTGAACATCGAGCCATCCAACATTTTCCATAAGCCAACTTTGACCAGGGTTGAGCGAAGCGAAACGTTTCAGCAGGTTGGTCAGACCAACGTTTTTACATTTATCAATCTCTACAGCGTTTAGTTCGTTCGGTACATCTTCGAACAAATGGCAGATGGCGTTATTGACTGAAGTTGTGATCGCCGCTGCAGTGCCGTCCGATTTGAGCAATTTTCCAGAAATATGCAGCGAACTCTTGCTCGGTGATAAGCATGAATCCTAATTCTGAACGGTGATTCGAATCTCATCGGTGTTGTTGAAAATTGACGATGCGTACGGTTTGTGTGCGTGTATTTCTTGGTGGGCGATTGATTCGTCGAAAACTACAGGTGTTTGAATGCTCAAGATTTCCTCCTCCATGGTATTTAGCAGGCAACGAAACAGCAGAATTACAGTTTTATTTGTCGGAAATTCGTTTTCCAAAAGGTGTCAGCTTTAGACCCAAAGCTATCAGAAACTCCACGTGTCGACGTGTTAGCGGTTCGGGAATCGATCGATGACTGACTTGATCGGGACATGCTGACTAACTAATATAACTGTTTTTGGACAATCTGTTACATACAATACCCATCCTTTATTGCGATTTGATGTGCAGTCTCACAGTTAAAACTTCTCCGCGAAAATTAACGAGGTCTCCGTCTTGATCGACTAACCGAAGCTGTATGTGATCAATGGTCTTGACGGTGATCGGATGGTAAATGATGTGTGACGGTACTTCCACGATCTTATATCCTGGCGGAACGATAGGGAAAAATTCGTGAAAAGTATGCACTTTATGTCCATTGACGTAGGCGCCCGTTGTGATGCTACACTCGACTCGCAACGCGTTGACCTTGAGAATAGTAACAGGCATATTCGAATGGTGAGTTTGGTTAGCTGCCAATACGCGCGGTGTAAATCCGAGAAGCTGACCAATAGAATCCTCAGGTTCCAAATTTACGATATGGTTACATTTGATTTCGCTGCGTAACGTATTATTGTTAGGCTTTATGCTGATTTCAATGTCGGTATTTTTAACGCGTCTTGAACATACTTTTCAATATCCTCAATTTCGTAGCTGCCAGTGGATATAGTGACCACCTTGTCAGCTACGTAAATTTTATTGCGACCGACATCGACGTTGGGAATGAAATTGAAGGTTAACAGTTCAACGAGACCGAGAACATCATTTTTGTTCAGAGCAAGTTCGATCGGAGGAAAATATTGCGCTTCGAGAATCGACGACGTTCCCGATATCGTTAATGTAAACGAATCATCGATGACTGCGAGTGCTCGACTGACGTTATTAAATTACGTGTCATGTTTATATAGATTATCGCTTAGAAATTTCAGACACAAGTGTCCGCAATCGAATGTACCGTAATCTTGATACCTTTCGTCGTTGTACTTAACGTTACATACACCGAGATATTTCACGAGGTCTAACGGCGGTTGAAGATGACCGAAACTGTCGAAGTAAACTACATCGCTGCCGCGTTTCTTATACGTAACCCAGTGTGTCCCAGGACCATCTTTACTGTCGAGATTGACTACAGCTGTTTCGTTTTTACGCGGCCCGGTTTTGGGCATTTCGTTGCGCATAAAGACACCTCGGAAGTATGGAATTTTCATGATTTTTGCATACTTCAGCAAATCCCAGTTGGTCAACGCTCGGCGTGGTAGCTTGACATTTAGTTCTTTGAAAGATGAAGACTGAAACCCTTTTTGCAAGGTTTGAGATGGAGACCTTTACCTAAGGCGATCGCTTCCATCGTTTTGATATGCCGTTTGCTTTCCTCCAATTCTCGTTTAGCCGCGCTCGTATCGTTTACAGCCTTTGCTATACCCGCAGCACCTCCCGCTAACGCACCCGTAGCGCTGAGACTGGCAAAAATAGGTATGAGAAAAGGTAGAAATCCGCCAACTTTTGAGGGTACCGGTAGAACGCGCGGTGATCGAACTTTATGTTTACCACCTTCTTTTTTCACAGCTTCTCGAGCACCTTTGAGTACAGACTTGATGCTCGTTTTCGCGTCATAGCTTGGAATCATAGACTGTTTTGCCGCTCGTATGATTTTGTTCAAGGAAACGTTCTTAGATTTTCGACACCCCATGCCTAACTTTGTTTTCACCTTCATCGTGTTAACTACAGCCCAAGCGGCTGCCTTCTCACCCAAATTTGCGTCCTTTGCGAGAACCCGTTTCCAGGCTTTTTCGGCTAATATTTTATCCGCAACGCTTCTAGCTTCAAGGTCCTCACGATTTTTCGAATACGCTATATCGTGTTCCTTACACGCTGCATCGAGAGGATTGATACCGGAATCGCCTCTTGCGAGTCTTTTCGACAACTTGGTGCCAGGACCGCAGTACTGGTAACCGGGATCATGCAACTCGATCGGAAGTTTGTTGATAATGCTATTTACCAAACCTTTCCCACTTGATCGCTTTTTTGACGATCGCTTACGATTACGTGTGTGCACAATCATGTCCGCTCCGCGACTGAGAAAAAGTTGTTATAAACGATGCATTTATGGAAAAATCCAGCCAGTCACGTTTGAGATGAGGTTCGAGACACAATCGGCCAAGCTGCCCGTGATGAATTTTGACAAATTTACGCAGCAGAGTACAAAACGGAAAAAACGTCATGGCGAATTGTTGCCGAGTAGTGTACGTGCAGTATTCTGCGGACTATCCAACTGTGGTAAAACCAACGCATTATTTGCGCTTATAACGCATCCGAACGCTTTGAGGTTCGAAAACCTGTACGTTTACTCAAAATCTCTCAATCAGCCGAAATACAAGTTTCTGAGTCAAGTGCTCGAAAATGTCGACGGTGTTGAGTATTACCCCTTTAACGAGCATGAGCACGTCATTGCACAGAACAAGACGCAACCTAACTCGATCATGATATTCCATGACGTAGCGTGCGAGAAGCAGGATAGCATACACGCGTACTTTTGTATGGGTAGACATCACAACGTAGACTGTTTCTATCTTTGTCAGACGTACGCTCGAATCCCTAAGCATCTCGTGCGCGACAACACCAACTTGCTGGTCTTATTCAAACAAGACGAGATGAATCTGAGATATGTGTACAACGATCAAGTAAACACCGATATGTCGTACGTGGAGTTTAAAGACTTGTGTGCGGCGTGCTGGAACGGTGAAAAATATGGCTTCGTAGTGATCGACAAGGATAGAGAGCTCGGTAATGGTCGGTATAGGAGAGGTTTTGACAATTTCATAAACATGACAAAAGAATAAAATACACGATCTTCGAAGACGACGGAACAGTAGCTTTCCAGAACTAGTTGTGTCAACATGCAGGAAATTCGTAAGGAAAAAGAAGTCTTGCATCGTATCGCTGGAGCGAGTAATGCGATTCGTCGTAAGCACAGAATCCTCAAGACGGGAAAAGAGTCGCTGCAGGAAACAATGAAGGATGTCTTCAAACCTGTGGTAACCCCGCTACAGGAATTAGTCAATGTTTCTCGAGGCACGAAACTTGTCAAGGAAGAGGTAAAGGAAGAATTCAAAACTGAAACGATGGATGAGCCGAAGAACGAAATGGAAGATTCTTTTGCAACTGCAGAGGAAGAGGATCAAACCGTCACGGAATCGTCGGTGAGATCAGAGGATGGATATCTTGAGATGCTCAACGATAAACAAAGATAGCACGAGTTGGATACCGTGTACGGGGTACGGAGTCTTTCTACTGCCGGGCTGATGGTTGGTGACTCACCGATAAGCTTCGAGTGCGATTCCGTTCGCATAGGCGGCACGCTCTATCCGAAAACTCAAGGACTGCTGGAGCTGCTGTTTAAAAAGATGCCCAACAGCGCTCACGTTACCCGCAACGACAGGGAGAATTACAGAAATATCCTTCTCGCAACAAATGCTCACAGAAAGTACTATAGCGCCACCGAGCCTATCCGAAACGCTCAGAGCGCCAAATTCAAACATTTAATTGCTGAGCTGCTGAATATTTCTACGTCAGGCAAAGACGTATCACCGTTGTCACAGATGTCGAAGCGTACGGGCAAAGGTGTTCTGCTACCTCAGGCTTGGGTTACTCGACAAGGTGTTAAAACAGATTATATTTTCTGGGACGACGCTAACGAGCTGGTGGAACGTCTTCGTTTACTCCTGGCATCTCAAGCAGCTGGGAATACAAGTCACAACAATGAAATTATGTCGATTCTGGAAGAATTGCGGGAAGCCGGGATCATTTATTAGCCAATTCTCGTCGACTCTGCAATCATTTACGAGATGAGCGTCGACGTGTTTGGACGTCAGCTGAATGAAAACACAGCTGCGAGCACTCGCGGTCCTCCGGGTGTCGGGTATCAAATAACAGCGGATGGGCATTACGATATACGGAACAAGAGACTAAGCAACGTCGCAGAACCCACAGCACCGAACAATGCTGTAACTTTAAAAATCTTGAGACGAAAATTCAGCGTGCTGCAAAAACAAATCGACAACCTCGATCAAATGATCAAAGCTTTGGAGATCACCACGGAGAAAGCCTTGGATACCTTCTACACAGACTTCAAAACAGGCAGAGACTTGTCGACTCGAAACGCGGAAATCATTCCCAAATTGGACACCAGACTAATAGCGTTGCAATATGAACGAGAAAAAGCAAGCACTGGTGACAGAACTGCATAAACCTGCACGCCGGAATTACCCACGTCGACGTGTAGACGTGCGCGGCATCGACGAGACCTGGTAGGCGGATCTTGTTGATATGACGTCGTACGCTGGACAAAACAAAGGTTACAAGTACATGCTCACAGTCATTGATATCTTTTCAAAGTATGCGTGGACTATACCGATAAAGAGCAAGTCTGGAGATGATGTTACGAAGGCAATGGAATCTGTGCTTGTCGAAGGACGGGTGCCGAAAAATTTACACGTGGACAGAGGAACGGAATTTTACAACTCGAAATTCGAATCGCTTATGACACGCTACGGAATCAAACTTTACTCCACGTACAGTAATTTGAAGGCTTCGATCTGTGAACGTTTCAATCGCACGCTGAAAGGTAAAATGTGGACACGGTTCAGCATGCAAGGAAGCTTCAAGTGGCTCGATATCTTATCTGATTTGGTTTCGGCTTACAACAACACCAAACACCGAACCATAAGAATGAAACCGTCCGATGTCACCGTTGCAAACGAGAGGCTGTTTTTACGTCAGGCGTACGGAGGGCTTCGAGCGATACCTACCATGTCGGTAAAATTCAAATCTGGCGACAAAGTTCGAATCAGCAAATTCAAAAATGTCTTCGAGAAAGGTTACACTCCCAATTGGACGACTGAAATATTCACGATAAGTCGAGTGGAAAATACTCATCCTGTGACGTACAAGCTCAAAGACTACCGAGATCAACCCATTGCTGGTGGTTTCTACGAACAAGAGCTCCTCAAGGTTAAGCATCCGGATATCTATCTGGTGGAGAAGGTGCTCAAGAAGCGTGGAAGAAAAATATACGTTAAACGGTTAGGTTTTGACAATACACACAACAGTTGGATAAACGAATCGGACATGTAACTTTTGAATAAATGAATTTTTTTGTGAAAACGTGTGTCTCTTTATTTTATACCCGATACATGACAAGTATGCATCTTTGTTTTTTAGACAATCAACAGACATATGCACCGTTGTACAAATTTTTTTTACACTTCGGAGCGTTCTTATTAACCATCCTACATAATAATATTTTATACATCATGGTACAGTTGTAAAAATTAAGCTCTACATAATAATACATGATGGTACATTTATAAATTAAGTCCTACACAGATTACGGTAATTTATAAAGCCACGGTGCAGGCTTGTAACCCCACGGAAGCGTATCGGTCGTGTTTTGAAACACGATCCGCTTGTCGTCATTCTAGCTCAGTGCTACTTTCTGCTGTTCTACGGTATATACCTGGTGCTTTCGACTCATGATCAAATGCTGATTTGAGGATAGATTTTCACGTTTCAACGCACAGTCCAAATAATCGTTGAAGGTTATTTTTCTTAACGCTGATCCTCTAACACCTTTGGCACGTTTGTTGTCTTTTTCATCTCCCAAGACTCGGAATGCGTACAATTTAGCTCGTAACCCTACAAATTCCGACATGATTTTCCCGTTATTCTCGTCTTTCATCAAGCCGAGAACTTTTTTGTTTGCTCGAGGTATTCCGTAAACGTTGTCAAGAGGATAATCCGACGTGTCGAATTTGTGCAAGTCCTCCTTCATGTGTTCGTATATCGGTTGCCAAATTTCTGCTTAATGTAATTGTAATGAAAATCATAGATGTATGTTTTAGATAGATCCAGGATGGAGAAACCTGCATACAATGGTTTATTCAATTTGACTTTCGTCTTATTCATTTCGACGATAACCATCTCTTTGTCGAAAACGGTGCAGCTGTGAAAATTAGGCTTGGCTATGGTAGCTCTCGCACCGTACCGTCTATCCCATTCGGTGATCAATCGAACATCTCTGTACTTTCGCACGTTTTCCATAGTTTTGCCAAAAACTGCGTTGTTCATTAGCTTGTAAAAATTTTTCTCAAATTCGTTGTCAGATTTTTTTCGCAAATCGGTATTCAAATCTATATATTTTTTGAGCCACGGGGTTTGCCTGAATTTGAGAACTCTGTGAATTTGAAGTAATTTTAAGTCTAATTGTAAGCATTGTTTCAAAACGCTGTAGTGAACAACGTAGTTTTTCTTGGAAAATAGCGTGGGCGTCAATTTTGGCTGTTTATTGGTCGAAATCGGAGGTACATAGTGCTCCGGACACAATGGTAAATCCTTATGAGTTTCATGCAGTTCCGCAGGATATTCCAAATCTACCTCCAGCACGTAACCAAACTCCGCATCGTCCGAGATGGTACGAACGTCGCATTGTCTGAAGCCTGATACCCATACCAAGGAACTGTATGGCAGAGCAAAGCTCATAGCTGCACCGTACAAATTATTAACGTCAAAGTACATGAGATAAGATTCTTCGATCTCAGGATCGAATTCCTCTCCCATGTACCTGTTGTTGGCCTTTGCATATCTGTTCGAACACTGTGATACACCACCACGAATACCTTTTTCGATAAACATAACCATGTCTATGTCGGTGAGAAGCTCGAGTTCGATGCCTGTACATTTTAACATTGCATCAAACGACAGACCGGGCGCTGTGTAGTAATGTAACGGGTCCAGTTTGTACGTCGTCCAACAATTCTGTCGAAAATTTTGAAAAACGTCAGCCAGTAAAAACACGTCCGTCTGTAAATACAAGTCCGAATGCTCTCCCAAAGTTTGGACGTTAAAAGTTTGCCATACGTCGCACGCGTGTGTGTAATCGTCGTCTGATATATTCCGGTCGTTCAATTTTGAATAAAACTGTTCTTTGGCTGGTAAATGTTTCTCCTCGAGCTTCTCCCAACTGTCTATGTATTCGTACGAGAAGACACCTTTCCTAGTCAATAACCGAAATTTGTTCAAGCTACTGCAGAATTTACGTGTTATTGTTTTTTGACAATCGTCCAGATACGATGATAATTTATCGAGGCTGCTAGGCATGAAACGGTACGAATCTATGAAACGGAACGTTACATCCGTTCCCGTAACGAATTTAGCAAAGGAAATGTTTTTTTCTTTATTAACAGGTATTAGTTCAACAGTACCTTCGAATGACGTTGCCAGGGCTTTGATCAGAAAATGCGAATCGTTACCCGACAGATTGTGGAATATCACTGGGTTAGTGTGTGAATTTTGGTAATTTAGATTACAGCTGCGGTGAGCAGCACCACGGTACTTTCCCGTGAAATGACAGTGATCCCGATGTTTCACGTCTGTGGGTGTGAACGGTTTTTCACAAACATGACAGACCGCCGATAGATCAAATTCGTTGATCTGATTGAAATTTAGTGGTTCCATCGGTACAACAGTCTTCTAGTATCCCTCTAACGAATGTGCCAATTCCTTTAACTTGTTCACAAACCATTGGATGCAAGTTTCTCCGCGATTAATTTTGAATTTTGAAAGCGAATCGTCAAACGCACAATGCAGATAGTAAGCTATACTATACGGAAGATGCTTCTGATAAATTGTTCTATTTTCCCCAAAACTTTCATGTGTGGGCTGCAGTAAACATTCTAGATCTGCGTAAACGCAGAACGGAACGGTTTCTTTGTGCTTGTAATTTTTAAATTTGAGAATCTTGTCCTCTTCTGTTGGTAAGATAACTTTGGTTTTATTCAAATTCATGCAATCAACTCGGTGCTTGATCAAACATCTTTCGAAATTAAAATGAGACAGACACCTATCGCACAACCACGTCTGATGCGAGCGTTTGGAAATTTGGGAACTTGTCAACCGCGATAAATTCCGAATCCATGCAAAATGATGTGTTACATTCTTTTCAATATTTTCCATACTATCATCGTCATCGTCGTCGTTTTCAGACTCTATTACTAAAAGATGGATTGTAGGCTTATCAGACTTGTTTCGACTCAAATAAATGGGTACAATTTCACTACGCTTTTGTTTTTCCGCACCATCTATACCGTAAACGTTAATTGAGAGTTTGTTAAGTTTCTCAAATTTTGGAATCTGGTCTAAAGACATTGGAAAATGCAAACCTCCGTATTGTAGCACTGAGCTGAAATGTGGATACGAAGTGATTTCGCTGGGATTGTTGTTGGCTGGAAAGAGGGCTGCGGTGACCGACCAGAGAAAGCAATACGCGTCTCCATTGCGGATGTTGACGACAGCCTTCTTATCTTGAATATCTTTGGGTAGTGGTGTGTATGTGAACACACCGCCTCGCAGTGGCACGTACTTGTTGATATTTACAATCAAATTGATTATTTCGGTCAGCGACCAACCAGAGTCTCTCTCTTGAAAATCTTCCACCTTGGCCAACACTTTTTGCTTTACGTTCTCTTCGAACCACCCGTGTATGTCAGCTGGCTGGAGGATGATTTGGTTTCTGGTGTTAAAATATTTCATTTCCTCAACATGTTCAGCGTTTTTCGTTGTATTGAATTTACAACACAAGACACAGTTTGCTTTTAAACTTCCCACTTTTCGTAATATTTTCTTCAGTCTTGCAACGACGAGGTGTTTCGCATCTTCCAAAAACCTGTTCAAATCTTTATGCCGCAGATTGATAATGGCTCCCGTTCGAATTCGACTCTCGAAAGCTGTCTCCAAATCTTCCCACCGTACTCGATCGCTTCTTCGTCGGCTTCGTAATCCGTCACCCACTTTTTGAAATTGTTGAAATTTGACTGTCAACGATTTCAGAATTCCAATTGTAGTCAAAATTCTTGTCTTTACCCCGATCGTTGAGGCGTTGTTGCGTAAGATTTTATTCAAAAGCCTGGTATTTTGGGTTCCGAATCGAATCCATTTTGCAATTTCTGCCGGTGAGGATTTTTCAGATAAAATCTTGAACGCCGTTTCCATAATTTGTATTAATTTCAAACACTTTTCGGAATCCATGTTTCTTCTTCTTTCGATCACACACACTTGACAAAGATAGAGTTGCGAAGCTTCCTCTAGAATGATCGCTCTACGCTGACCCGGTCTCTTTTATGGGTACTAATTTTAAGTAAAGCTGGGGATGTTGATGGCGATTCGTAAAACTTTCACGCTAATAGTTTGCTCTAGGCGAAAAATAATATTTTCCACGTACTTCGAATACACTCTTTTGTGTTAATTGATCGGATGGCGATGTCGCAATTAGATAGATCGGGGAATGTTGATGACAATCCGTAAACTTTCACGCCAATAGTTTGCTTTCACTATCACTCTCCCAAATTCTTGTGCGTGGAAAATATTATTTTTCGCCTGGGGCAAACTATTGGCTATATATCAAAAAAATCATGGCCGCCGTCAAAATGGCCGCCATCACAAAATCAAAATTGCCGCCATCAAAAAAATCATGGCCGCCGTCAAAATGGCCGCCATCACAAAATCAAAATTGCCGCCATCAAAAAAAATCATGGCCGCCGTCAAAATGGCCGCCATCACAAAATCAAAATTGCCGCCATCAAAAAAATCATGGCCGCCATCACAAAATCAAAATTGCCGCCATCAAAAAAAAATCATGGCCGCCATCAAAAAATCAAAATTGCCGCCATCAAAAAAAATCAAAATGGTCGCCATCAAACTTCCAGAATTCAACGTCGCACCGAAATCCTTTGACCGCATGCCGCTCACCGTCGGACGATTCCGATACAATAAATTCTATTAATATTTTTTTCGAATGTGAAATTTTCTCTCTGGGGGTAAACTATTAGCGCGAAAGTTTACGGGTCGTCATCGGCATTCCCTGTCTATCTAATTGCGATGTCACCATCCGGTCGATTAACGTAAAAGAATGTATTCGAAGTACGTGGAAAATATTATTTTTCGCCTAGGGCAAACTATTGGCTATATATCAAAAAAATCATGGCCGCCGTCAAAATGGCCGCCATCACAAAATCAAAATTGCCGCCATCAAAAAAAAATCATGGCCACCGTCAAAATGGCCGCCATCAAAAAATCAAAATTGCCGCCATCACAAAATCAAAATTTCCGCCATCAAAAATGGCCGCCGTCGAAATGGTCGCCATCAAAAAATCAAAATTGCCGCCATCGAAAAAATCAAAATGGCCGCCATCAAAAAAATCAAAATGGCTGCCACCAAAATGGCCGACGTCGAAATGACCGCTATTTTCAAAATGGCCGCCGTGGGCACATCAGCCGGTAACGTCACATGGTTACGTCACCTGGTTATGTATTCGAAGTACGTGGAAAATATTATTTTTGCCTGGGGCAAACTATTGGCTATATAGGCGGACTGGTCGGCTTGGTCGGTAAAGAAGGTGTTTCTATCCAGAACCGGCCTTGCATATCCACTGATATCGCTCACTTTCGGCATTTATCACACAATATACCATTCTTGCTTTGGAACCCTGATACCCTATTCATTCCTCGGCTAGCTTCTATTACTACAAGCTCTGGCTGCTTGCTTCATTCTCATAGTGATCCGTACGCTCAACAGTAGCATTAGATTGTTCTTTAGAATGCTGTTTGAAAATTTGTGGCGATAGTGTATCATGCAAGCGCCAAGAGATAGCATCAAAATGCCACTTTACGAAAAGTACGGTAATTTTGCTACTGAAAATGAGTTTCATAACCCGCGCGTAATAACTAACACTACAGGCTTTCATGTACTTCTTTCAACAGCTCGTAACTCGTGATTAGAGCTGCACATTTTTTGAATGCGCTAATTGTTTTTGGTCAAAATGATCAATATATTAACTCTGTAAAACTTTAATGTCATAACTTAGGAAACAGTATTCCAAAACTTACCTCTTTCATCCAGATGTTAACCAGATCTTCCCGATAATTAGAAACAAATGGCCCTAAGTATGATATGAACGCCGTTGATATGAGGCAATCGCCAGGAAGCCGGTCAAATAATTTTTCCAGAATGAGTACTGTTTCCTGCCATCGAACACGTTCTCCAGAAAGACCATCCACCAGCATAGCAGCCCGTTCCAGTTTCAGTTTCAGCAGCTCAGCCTATAAATTACAAGTTGGTATTCGCAAAATATGGTGTTGCAACTTATATTTCTATAAAGAATGTCAAAACTACTAATCAATTATTTCCAAAGACAATCCTTGTCCTGGCGAAATAGTGTAAAAAGCAGTACCTGAGTGATTAGATCTTCTTTCTCCTGCATTTTTTGATCATAAGTTTGTTGTAATATGTCCAATTCTTCACGTAATTTTTGCAACTGAGTCTTTGCCTCAGCTAACGCTGATTCCTTCTGTCGCAAAGACTCTAACGCAGATTCCAGTTTATCTCTTTTAGGCGCTACAATTCTGTTAAGTAGTTCGATGTTAATACAAAGTCGATGAGCGCAGAAATCGAAATGGCCACGTAAGATAAGTGTATATTGAATACTTATTCCCTTAAATTTTTGGTTGATATATGCATACCTAATATGAAATACAAGTAATACACGAGGGTGACTTCGCCGATTTTCAAACAAACTTGTACATGGGGATCAGCTATCAAAATCGCCGTTTGATCAGCTAATAGTACAAGATCAAATGGACCACTCGAATCAGCGGGTTGACACGAACTACCCCTTTCACATTCTTATTCGAATACCCGAATCATGATCATACTATAACAGCATAAATAAATTTTATTACATAATAAATGAAATTGAGTCGTAAGAATGGTAGCACAGAGCATAATAATTACAAACGAAAATACTGGTGAATTTTAGTTAACCTCAAAAATCGTTTCAATTTCTCATGCTAGCGAATGCTGTCGGACATTGTGCAGATTAAAATATCTATCAAAAAGAATTGTGAAACGTGATTATAATACGTGAAAATAAAAAAATAAAAATCATCTACCATTAGATGCTGGGTGCATAATTGCGACCATAAGAAAACAACCCGTGGTTATGATTTTTTCAGTATTTCCAACCACTCCTCAAAGCTTTGTATTGCATTCGTAAATTAAGATAAAAATTTTGTAAAATAACGTAAATTTTATGGTATAAATAACAGAGGTCTGAGGATACTTTTTTATTTTTATTAAATGACGAATCATTTTAAGAAATTTTAAAATATCATAAGAATTATTTTTAAATGATTTTTGAAAAGTTTCAATTGCTTTATATTAATACTGAATGGATTTATTGAAAAATTTTCTTATTTGTCAGAGATCTGCTACTTTCAATTTCACAGAAATCAATTATTACGATTCTGACAATTGATTTAATTTTAGGTGTAAGGAGTAGCTAAGAGTTGTAAGTGTTTTTGTTCCTGGATCTATCAATAAGTCAACTTGCAGCTGTGCGATTTATTTCTGGTTGTCGCTATAATAAAGTAATTTTGAATTACCAAAATCAGGAAGAAAATTATGTAAAAATGTCATTTCCTCGATTTTCAGTGAATATACAGTACCTTTGTCTGAATCGAAAGTGAAGGAATTTTCAGCGAGTGCACCATTCCAACAAGAAGCAATGAAATTGAAGTCATATAATTCTAATTCTGAACGATACTGAGAACAATAACCATTGAACTAATAGCTCATTTTTATAGATGAAAAACATAACACTAAGTAAATTTTTTGAAGCTTTTAATCTGTAAATATCATGTACTCCGGCGTATTTTTAGTGACTTCAGTATTGGTTTTTTTTTTTTTTTTTCTATAATGAAATTAATACACGATATTCATTTTTATTTTCCCTAGAAGTGCGACTACCTATAAAAGATATTGATGAGGCAGCTCGACATTCATTCCATAATATGTTTATTCAACTTGAAAATAAACAATCAATTAAAGAACCAAACTCACGGTCTGACAAAGTAAAGAAAACGAATACGTGGTGATGTTACTTATATGTATATAGAATCACCGATTGCCTCAAAAGAAATAGCAACTCTAGTAGTATGGATATGAGAGTTCTATCTCGAAGATGGCTGGTCTCCCCTCTTGCTTCCCCCTGAATCCGCGGCGCTGACCCATTGACCCCCTCGGCCCGCGGCGCACCCCCCTCGCTAGCCCTCCCCCTTTGATCATTTTCGAGGTTTGCCGCAAGATGCCTATTTTCATGGGATTTGACACACACACACACAAAATAATTCCTGTCGAGACTTGATCGAAACAAACCTCGAAAATGATCAAAGGGGCGTGGGAGCGAGGGGGGTGCGCCGCGGGCCGAGGGGGTCAATGGGGCAGCGCTGCGGGCCGCGGGGGAGTGAGAGGGGAGCTAGCGAGAGCTAGGGGCCAGCTAGGAGGGAGCGCCGCTATCTTTGAGTTTGAACTCTCGTATCTATACTATCAACTCTGTCACCTTACAGTAGCGGGATTCCGTCATTCTGTAGCGACGATTATCGCTATCGTTAACGCCTCCTATTGACAATTGTCGCTAATGGTGATTCTGTAAGACGCAGTTAACGATATTTGTCGCTAGTTCGAATCGTTAGGTTACGATAATTATCGGTCAGCTAGCGATGGATATGGAAGTCTCGCTAAGGCGTAACGATAATCAGTGAAACAGTGGACGATAGTATTGGTGCAACAACGTGTCAATGTGTTGCGCGTGAATTTTTCTTTAGCCTTCAAAATAGTATTCAGATTTAAAAAGGATTGAAAATTTTATCATGCAAGTGAATATGAAGATCCACTTTAACAAGCAATTATTTTTTTCAGCACAATAATATAGTCGTTTTAACGTTCTCCATGAAACGGTGTTCATTATCCAAGTAATTATATAACATTCACAAACATACTTTTAAGGTTACGTTGACTCAATTCTTAACATCTTCTCAAATATACAAGTTCATTTATGAGATATCGTAAGGGTTGATTTAATAATAGTATTCAATCAAATCTCTCGGTAGCTTTTTAATATAAAAAGTAACAAGTTTATTTTTTATTCGCCGTAGAATAGATTAAATAATAATATGTAATCAACTCTTTCGATGCTGAGAAATAGACTTATGAAGAGGGCTCAGTCAAAGTAACCTAAAAAAATATTTCTGAATCTTATACAATCACTTGGATAGAGTGATTCTAGTCATTAAAGATGACAA
The DNA here is from genome assembly GCF_021901455.1 of Neodiprion lecontei. Classification (NCBI taxonomy): domain Eukaryota; kingdom Metazoa; phylum Arthropoda; class Insecta; order Hymenoptera; family Diprionidae; genus Neodiprion; species Neodiprion lecontei. The sequence goes on from NC_060266.1 coordinate 8,611,702, forward strand.
AAAAAGGACATAAGGCCTTTTCTTTAAATTAGTTTAGTTGATTATAACATTTATATAGTTATATAGTACTCAAAGTAGCTAAAACCATTGGAACAGTTTGGGCTCAGTATACTTGCACTGTTCCATTTTTTTCCATTTTTGATTAATCGGAGAAAAGTTTTTTTATACAACGCGAGGAAAGATCACGGCAAAGATGTAGATTTTGTTTGCGTTCACAAATAATCTATCCGAAGTTACTAGATTTTTTGTGATAATATCTGCGACGTTGTCAAATTTGCTGAAAGTCTATCGACATTCATCGATACGCCTGTGACTGGTTTTGCATCGATGAATATCGTTACGTCTAAGTTACGGAATCACCTTACGTCGCTAGCATCGTCGATGCAAGCGACAACTGTCGCTAGCTAGCGACAGCGATAATTGTCGGTAGAGAGTTACAGAATCCCGCTACAGGCCGACGCTACTTGTGGTGAGTAATTGTGGTGAGTAACAGCTATATATTGTTATTCAATTTTTAAATATTATTGTAACATTATTTATTATATAAATGGAATTATGAATATTAATTATAGTTTGATATTTTTCGATGCATAGGAGGAGGACGATATATTCCCTTCAGAGTTATCATCGCTAAATAAAACGGACCGTATTAATGAATCTACATCATAGCCAATGCCCTACAATGCGAAATCTGTTAAGCTAAAAACTAGTGAACAATCCATTCTATCACTCAAGGCATCTTACTTGTCAATGGTTTCGAAACAGAGAATCGAAGCTGGAAACAATTCATTGATTACGATACTGACAACGGCAAAAAAATTATTCAAGTTCGACTTTTAGGTGAAGCTTTTTTTTTTATTTTCTATATTTATTTTGATTCCACTGAAATATTCTTCTTTAAATAATTAAAAAGCATCGTTGAATGATTTTTTTTTTTCATGCTTACTACATCAAATTTTCGGAAATACATTATTCAACGTTTACACCTTCTTAGAATTGATCAAAACTCACGGTGGTAAACCATTACGATTTGAAGGCAAAAGTGATTCTTTCTTCGAATCAGCTGACGAAAAAGGGATCCTGGTAAGAAAAAATCCAATGCTAAAATGTTCCAAAAAGAAATGATGACAGTATGCAGCTAAATAGAAGGTGTAATTCATTTATTGAGATGCTGCTAAACTGAATTTACAAGCTGCACTGGCCTGCGGCAAAGAAATATTTTTGCAACTCGAGAAAACTTTGGATTTATATCATTCAAAAATCAAAAGCTAGTTATTAGCGCAAGAATTGCAAAATTTAAATAAGCTTTGTAATACCAAAGTGAAAAGAAATACAAAAATAAAGTCTCATAAGTCTATGAGATTTTATAAATGTACTTGTCGATTTCAATTTTTCTTTTTTTGTAAATAGTTTAAATATAAAGATTTTGCATTTTTGATCTCAAATTTGCTTATACTTATTTGAATAGAATACATAATAATTAAGAACATTTTTCTGACGACGTAATTTCTGATTTCATAACAGCAGAAACAAAAGGCTTCTATCCAAGTAATGTAAAAAAGTGTTTTCTAAAAAAATTGCTCACGAAGTAACTCTGTAGCAGCTGCGTAGTATTTTTATTTGAAAGAAATATGGACTGATGTATTCACAAAAGTGGGTTTTCGAATCAAATTCTAGAATTTATAAGTCATTCGATTAATGTTTTTAATTTCCAGATAAGCGCGAAATTATACAAGCTTGATATCGTTGAAAAAAGCATATCAGTAATTGAAATATTCTTCGATGTCAAATGGATTATATGCAAGAGAATTGATCATGCTGAAAATCTACGATACTACGTGGTAAATAATTTAGTAAGTTTCCTTTTTTATATAGGTAAAATGTCGGCAGAGGAATGACGGGTTAAAACAAGTAGAATTCCGGTCCGCAAGTGTATCAAAAATTACTCAACCAAAAGAGGTAGCTAAACGAGTCAAAACAATTTGACACTCTTCTATATTAATCACATAACATATTATTATTTACCTTGGTGACAATATTCTTGATAATCATCCTTTTGTTTTCATATCCAAAAAAAAAAACACATCTGGGAACGTTGGTTGCATTTTTTCAAGTATATAAGTAGTGTATATATGACAGTTGTGGACCACCCCCCCCTCCCCCCTCCCCCTTCGCTCCCCCCTCTACCCCCCCTCGCTCGCTCCTCGCTCCACCCCCCGAATCGGCGGCGCTACCCCCCCCCCGCGCTGATCATTTTCGCGGCCGCAAGATGGCTATTCTCAAGGGATTTGACACACACACACACACACACACACATCCACACACACACACACTAAATAATTCCTGTCGAGACTTGTTTTCCGCCGAACGTCATAAACGTAGGTATTCGGGGCCCCGATTTTTTATACCTGCACCGCCTGCTTTTTGTTGACCGATTTCCATTACATGCTTGGGAAACTATACATTGCTACTTTACTCGCGGCATTTGCGTGGATTTTTATACTTAGGTGGGCATCCATCGTAGGCGGAGGTGGGTTCGTGGAGAGGGGGAGAGGGTGAAAACCTGTTCCAACACGCTTTTAGACAAGATGCAGCTGCGGAAGCGGGTCACTTCAAACGAGCAATAAAACCCAAAAATTTGGGGATGGGGGGATGGGTAAAGGCTGGGCCCAGTCGTCTCTGACGCTATTTTTCTTTCCGAGATGCGCAGAACGCAGTGCGAATTCCTGTCGAGACTTGTCCACTGAAAAATTGTAGTGGGGGGTGCAATGGAAAAAATTGTAGTGGGGGGTGGGTGGTATATAAAGCGTCCGTCTACCGTGATCGTCACTCTGTTCTCATCGTATTCTCATTGTGAACTGTTCTCGCTTGTGAAATAACCTCGAAACGCGATGGATCTAGCAAAAGTTAACCACATCAGCCGCCTGGAGAATCTGCCAACCAAGAAGATGTCGGAACTCGAAATTGGGGGGGTGTATGACGTCATCGGGTTACGACTGGTCAAAACAAAATTCGGGGTACGTGTTCTGGCGACGATCAATGGAGAATACAACGTCTTCTTACCACCGAGAATCGCAAGAGTTCTACAAGAAGATTCCAGTCAGCTGACTGAAATGTGTAGCATGGCGGGGGAAAATCGTCGGCAAATGAAATACCTTGGTGGAGAATTCAACAAGTTTGAATTTTCATGCAGTTATGCGCCTTAAATGAACTATGCGACCCCCCTCTACTTCCACAAAATTCATCCACGAGGGGATAAAAGCGGGTGTGCTGGAGATGGAATAGTCAGTCTTCCACACACCATCCGTCAGTACATAATCGAGCGCAACATTCTCACTCCTCAACATGGCGATGATCCTAGACGTGCAATGTTTTATAGGTCATAACATGAAGTTTGTACCCAAGGAAGTCGCAGTCATGAATGTAAACGGGTCGGGTCTGGATTACATCATTTTCAAGCCGCCCTATGATTTGGCAAGCTTACCACTTGAATTTAGAGCTATCAATGTATGGTTGACACGCAATCACCACGGAATATCATGGAATGCGGGCAACAAATCTCACGAGGATGTGACAAAGATTGTGAGAAAAATGGTTGGAAATGCGTGTTACGTATACGTCAAAGGGGCGGAGAAGAAAGCATGGCTGACGGAGATTGCCGATGGTACAACGAGGATTATTAATATGGAAGATTTGCATATCATACCCCCCTCAATGGAAAAATTGAGGTATATGGAAGCGGCACCGTGGCATGACGCGAACCATGGATACTCTCCAGCGAATAACCTCCAGCAAGCAACAGCGCTAGGCTCAATTTGGTATGATGACAACTCTGAATACATCCCGGCATACAATTGCGCCTTTGAAAATGTGCAGCGACTAAGGAGTTGGTATTCGAAGGAGTGTACCAGCTCCCTCGAGAAATCCTTCTGTCTGTACACAGAACTGGGTGGTTTAAGTGCAATGATGTCCGAGGATATAGCTTTTTTACCAAAAGAATTCATTCGCACGTTCGCATCAAACTCCATCAATGATGCGTGGGATAAACTACCAGAGAATATGAAAATGGACTACGTCATCGCAAGTTTCCGCAGATGTAGCGTACATTACACACCAGGACCCGATGGCAATATCGTGGATGGACCGAATCCTCTAATTAAAGACTGTCTAGGTTGCAATCGTGTGTATAGATAATATGGACAATATTTACCAAAATAACATATATATTACAGTATATACAATTATATTCGTGTTTATATGTAGAATATACATAGAATTAAAAAAATTTACTATTCGATAAAATTATAATCTAGAAATAGGATACATTACAAATATATATCATTATAACTTTCACCCATTCTCGTTACACAAAATGTTAATGTTATAAATTTTTACATGTGAAAAATATGTGATCAATAATTATGAATTTAGCGTGGTTTATTCCCCTCATCCGTATCCTCATCGTCATCATCATCGCTATTTTCGACATGTATAATTATTACGATAGTTTCATTCACCCGTTTTTTTCTACAATTATTGTATCGTATACTACCAGCTTTTCGTTTGCCGATATTTCTCTCGTTGCATACCCGACGCTAATATGGTTGGGGATGTGCAGGCTCGGACTTGTTCGCTATAAAGAGTCGTAAAACCCAAAACTGTGTGTACACATACCATCCGGTGAAGGGTCGGCAAGACAAGATTTTTCTCACGCCAAACACTGTTCGCTACCCGCTTTTCGTTTGCAGATTTTTTTCTCGTTGCATACCCCACGCTAATATGGTTGGGGATGTGCAGGCTCGAACTTGTTCGCTATAAAGAGTCGTAAAACCCAAAACTGTGTGTACACATACCATCCGGTGAAGGGTCGGCAAGACAAGATTTTTCTCACGCCAAACACTGTTCGCTACCTGCTTTTCGTTTGCAGATTTTTTTCTCGTTGCATACCCTCCGCTAATATGGTTGGTGATGTGCAGGCTCGGACTTGCTCGCTATAAAGAGTCGTAAAACCCAAAATTGTGTGTACACATACCATCCGGTGAAGGGTCGGCAAGACAAGATTTTTCTCACGCCAAACACTGCGTACTACCGGCTTTTCGTTTGCCGATTTTTTTCTCGTTGCATACCCTACGCTGATATGGTTGGGGATGTGCAGGCCCGGACTTATTCGCTATAAAGAGTCGTAAAACCCAAAACTGTGTGTACACATACCAGCCGGTCAAGCCGAGATGTGCAGAACGCAGTGCGCATCGCATCTCTGACGTCATTTTTCCCCTCCGACAGCGCAGAACGCAGTGCGCATCGCATCTCTGACGTCATTTTTCCCCTCCGACAGCGCAGAACGCAGTGCGCATCGCATCTCTGACGTCATTTTTCCCTCCGATATGCGCAGAACGCAGTGCGCATCGCATCTCTGACGCCATTTTTTCCTCCGATATGCACAGAACGCAGTGCACACCGCATCTCTGACGCCATTTTTCCCTCCGATATGCACAGAACGCAGTGTGCACCGCATCTCTGACGTCATTTCTCCCTCCGATATGCGCAGAACGCAGTGCGCACCGTCCCCAAATTCTTGCGATCCATCGGCCTATATATAAGCTCAACGCATCCGATGCAGACTCATCAGTCTTACACAATACGTGCAAGTCAAAAGCCTATAATTTTCATTTCTCTTGCATACAATTGTTGCCTATAACCGTCAAAGTCATGGCAGTCGAAGCGTATATGGGACTTGCAGAGCAGATGGAGGGGACTTACAACTTGCTAAGAGAGCAACCACCCGGAGAAGAGAATGACGCCGTAATCAATCATTGGGTTGATATTGGAATTGCGAATATCCAAGTTCTGCGCGATATTTCCATGCAACGAGGAACAACCGTTGGTGCGAAAATACGGATTCAACATACGATCGCACTCCTGCAATCTTGGGTGACGAAGATCAAGCAGTTACAGCAGCGCACAGTGGTGACGAGTGGAAATATCGGTACTCCTGCGGGTGTACAATGGGACGACGTGGATAGCGCTTTTGCCAGCCGAATCAGAACAGGGGTTGTCACGAATCTCCATCATAAAAATTTGGACGCCTTCCTGGACGATGTGCAGCGCGTCGTCACCAAAAAGTTGGAGCTGATACTGCGCGAGGAGGGAAATGTGAAGGTTAACATCATATTATCATGCAAATTCGAAAATGCCAAGCATGAAGAGATATCCACCGAAGTCAAGAGTTTCAACACCTCCAACGTAGCGATTCTCCTCCCATCAAGCGATATAAATGGTTGCTTCATACGTGCACGGGGTGATCTGCAGTCAAAGGTGGAAGATTTCGAGCAACGCGATTCCGGCTGGAGTATGATTGAGATCCTTAACCTCGCCGTGAATATCAATCGCTACCAGCCTCTCGCCGCGGGGGCTTCAACATTCGTCGAGCTGTTCCAAGACATTCGACATAAAAAGGCTGTGATCAACGTGAGGAACGAGGACGGAAGATGCTTTCTCTGGTCCGTCATAGCAGCTCTCCACCCGGTCAACACCCACACCGATAAGGCTAGCCGTTATCATCGATATATTTCCGAGTTGGACTGTACAGGTATCAAATTCCCTGCTACTCTACATGATGTGAAAAAGCTTGAGAGATTGAATAATTTGCGCATCAATGTATACGGTATAGAATCTCAAACTTTTTCGCATCATGCAAAATGAAATAATAGCGTCATCGTGCCAATTTATTTGAGTCAAAATTTGCATAGCGTAAACATTGACACGATCCATCTTCTAATGGTTGAGAGTAATCCGGAAGACGATATGACTGGTGAGTTTGCACCGAGATTCCACTTTGCTTGGATTAAAGATCTTTCCCGATTGGTGAGCAAACAATTGTCTGATCATGATGGTCGACTGTTTTTATGTGACAGATGTTTGCGCCACTTCAGCGTGAAACATGCCTACGACAATCACCGACAAGATTGTATTACGCTAAATAAAGTACGCATGGAGTTTCCCAAGTGTAAAGATTTGGTATTTCCCAATTTTCGAAACAAGGGCACCGTTCCATTTGTCGTATACGCCGTTCTCGAATGTATATTAATCCCTGAACCTGTAGATGAATTTGAAACTCGCAAGACTTGTGAAATTCAAAAGCATATCCCGCACAGTGTAGCGTACTATGTACATTGCGCGTACGATGAGACTTTATCGGGGTTCCACGGTAAACGCGGTGTCGATTGCATAGATTGGTTTATGCAACAGCTTAAAGATTTATTAATTCAAGTAGAGTCACGCATCAGAAACATCATTCCGATGAAGTCTCTTACCCAAGTGCAACGCGATCGTCACATGCGCGCAAAGAATTGTTATATTTGTGAAAAACCGTTTACGCCTGAGGAGAAAAAGTGTTACGATCACTGTCACTTCACGGGTAAATATCGTGGTCCTGCTCATAATCGGTGTAATTTGAATTTCAGAGAGTCGCACACAATTCCAATAGTTTTCCACAATTTGTCCGGTTACGATTCTCACTTTTTAATAAAATCCCTCACGTCAACTTTTCCCGGAGAAATTACACTGCTACCCATAAATAAGGAAAAATATCTATCCTTCACGAAACGCGTCGATGGAACAATGATGCACTTGAGATTCATCGATTCGTTCCGATTTATGGCTAGCAGCATCGATAAACTTTCCACATATTTGACCGATACCGATAAACGCATAACACGCAAATTTTATAATAACCCGACTCAGTTCAGTTTGATGACCCGCGAAGGTGTTTTTCCCTATGAATACGTCGATTGTTGGGGGAAACTCGATGAACCGCGATTACCTGCAAAGAAGCATTTCTACTCGCACCTCTGCGATGCAAATATTTCAGACACCGATTACGAGCACGCGAAAACTGTTTGGAGGGAATTCCATTTAGAGTCATTGGGAGGCTATTCAGATTTATATTTAAAGACCGATGTTCTTTTGCTTGCCGATATTTTCGAAAATTTCCGCGCTAGCTGCTTCAAAACATACGATTTAGATCCGTTGCACATCTACACAGCATCGGGACTTGCTTTCGACGCTACACTCAAATACACGGGGGTAAATTTACAACTTTTAGACAATCCTGAAATGGTGTTACTCATTGAAAGGAGCATTAAAGGCGGCGTAGCGCAGTTCTCTAATCGACACGCTCGGGCCAATAACAGGTTTATGGGTGAAGATTTTGATCCAAACAAAGCGGAGTCATACCTCACGTATTTTGACGTGAATAATCTGTACGGTGTAGCTATGAGCGTGCATTTACCAGTCGGCTCGTTCAAGTGGGAGTATGAGCATGTTGATATAACAAACCACCCGATCGATTCACCGATCGGTTACTTTCTGGAGGTAGATTTGGACTATCCTGCAGAACTCCACGAGGATCACAAAGACTTGCCTCTTTGTCCCGAGCAGTTTACTCCTCCAGGTGGTAAAAACGCCAAACTCGCGACTACCCTCTACCCCAAAACAAAGTATATATTAAACTATAGAAATTTGAAGCAGTGTTTGAGTTTAAGATTAAAAGTAACGAAAGTGCACAGAGTTTTAAAGTTTGCACAATCTCGATGGCGCGAACCTTACGTCACGCTCAATACGGACATGCGCAAGCGGTCTAGGAATGAATTTGAGAAAAACTTTTACAAACTCATAAATAACGCGTTGTTCGGCAAGACTATGGAGAACGTGCGAAATCATAAAGATGTAAAATTGGTCACAAAATGGGAGGGACGCGGTGGTGCGAGAGCGCTTATTGCCAGGGCAAACTTTCACAGCTGCACCGTATTTGGCGCTGATATGGTCATCATTGAAATGAATCGCGTCAAAGTTCGCTTCGCTTAACCTATTTACGTCGGTGCATAGATTCTAGATCTGTCAAAAATCATTCTTTACGATTTTCACTATAATTTTGTGAAATCCAACTTTTCGAACAGCGAGGTCAAATTGTTGTATACCGACACAGACAGCCCTATTTATCAATTTAACGTATCGAACATCTACGATATCATCAAACGTGATGTGGATACAATGTTTGATACCTCTGACTATCCGCCCGACAATGTGTATGGCATCCCGCTTAAAAACAAGAAACGACTAGGGCTGATAAAGGATGAAAATAATGGTAAAATTATGACAGAGTTTGTGGGACTGCGAGCAAAGCTGTACACATTTACTACGATGGGTGAGGATGGGGAAAAATATGACGGTGGCGTAAAAGTGAGTAAGCGCGCCAAGGGTGTAAGAAATTCATCGATAAATAGCATCACGTTTGATGATTATAAGCGCTGTCTGATGGCTTACCGAGAGTTGACTCTTCCACAGTATTCAATACGCAGAAAAAAACATAAAGTAAGCACGATCGTACAAAAAAAATTGGCTCTGAGTTGGCAGGATGACAAGCGGCAATTGATACCTGGACAGACCGACACCGTACCTTGGGGGTTTGTCCCAGCCCCCCAATAGCTATGGGATAAATTGTAGACGTAGAATTGATGTAAATATTTGATGTTTGACGCCTCGAACGATCCACCATCGAGCGGAAAACGTTTCACGATCAACACGATATTTAATGGATGTCAAAATGCGAATTCATATGCTCAACAATTATTTATTTATTTATTATTAATATATCATGCAATTATTTATATTTATTCGTTTACCACGAGAAAAGTTTTCAGAAAACGAAAAAAAGTTTTCAGAAAATGAAAAAAAGTTTTCAGAAAACGAAAAAAAGGTTTTCCAAAAAATGAAATGTGTAATAATCGTATGGAAAATCGTATGGAAATCGTCGTCGTCGTCGTCGTCGTCGTCGTCGTCGTCGTTATTTTCATAGTACAGAGTATGGTACATGTGCGTACAAAGGAGATAAAATGTGGAAATATTTGTATATTCAAAATCTTTTATTGTAATTCGGAAAATACATACAAATTATGTTTCATGTCTGTTCTATTCATCCAACTATTGTGCGAACTATCAAAACCCAACCACTTCACATTGAACAGATTTCCCCGTTTGCGTAATACTTTCTCCACAAGGTAGCCGTCGGGATATTTCACTTTGGCGAGCTCTTCCTCGTAGAAGCCCCCCTCGATGGGATGATCTTGATAATCGGTAAGTTTGTAGGTGGGTGGATTAGTATTTTTCACCTCACTCACGGTGAATATTTCTGTCGTCCAATTGGGTGTATAGCCTTTTTCGAATACATTCTTGTACTTGCTGATTCGAACTCGATCGCCTACACTGAATTTCCGCGCTCGATCACTTCGTTTGATTTGCCGAGGCTTGTACACGCTACGATACAGCTGTTTTTCATTCTCCGTGCTAACATCCACCGGTTTCATCCGAATCGTGCGATGTTTGGTGTTGTTGTAGGACTTCATCAAATCATCCAAAATATTAATCCACTCGTACGATCCTTGGAGAGTAAACCGCTTCCACATTTTATTCTTCAATGTTCGATTGAAACGTTCGCATATCGACGCCTTTAAGTTGCTAAATGTCGAATACATGTTGATATTGTGATGCTTCACGAGGGCTTTGAATTCGCTGTTGTAAAATTCTTTGCCTCGATCAACGTGTAGATGTGTAGGTATACGGCTCTGGGTCAGTACTGATTTCATGGCAGCACTAACATCTTTCCCACTCTTGGACTTTATCGGCACAGCCCACGCGTACTTGGAAAATATATCGATGATTGTTAGTAGATATTTGTATCCCTTGTTGCACGAGCTGTATGCGGTCATATCGACGAGATCAGCTTGCCAGGTCTCATCCAGTCCGCGTACATCTACGAATCGGCACGGATAGTTGCGTCGAGCCTGTCTGTGAAGTTCGGCGGCTATTACAGTCTTCATTGTTCCCAACTCTTCACCCATCAATTTTTCGAATTGCTGTCCAACCACTCTGGTTCCTCAATCGATACTAATTCCCTGCTGGTCTGTCCCAACGTTGGTGTTGCCTGCTCCCCAATATGTTTGATGCGACTCAACGTATTTTCAATGATTTTGTTATTTATGCGTAGCTGTTCCAACTCCTCGTTGTGATTATGCGCGAAACTCTCAAAATTTGATTGAAAAGTATCCACAATATCCGCAGCCATAGACTGTAAAGCAGTATTGAGAACTTTTAGGGAAACGGCATCGGTGGAGTGCTGCGGATCAGCTATGTTACACAATCGTTTACCGTCCAAATCATACTGATTGTCGTTGGTGGTTTTGAATCCAACACCCGGAGGCCCTCGAATAAATTTTTTACCCCCGCCACGCTCCGAGTGTCGCCCAAATATGTCTATGCTCATCACTGGACGGTCACTGAACAAATGATGATTTTATGTTTACACGCCGCTAATAAACGATTCCAGCCTCGCGCAGCTCCTCAATAATGGAGATTATTTCGTTGGAATGGCTGGTATTGCCTGCAGCCTGTGACGCCATGAGCAGCCGGAGACGATCTACAATTTCATTTGGATCATCCCAGTAGACGTAATCGACATCTTGCTTCTCCTTTCGCGCAATCTTATAGTTGGTTAAGCCTTTACCTGATTTTTTCGGCGAGCCAACGTGTTGTGCAATGAAATTTCTATACTTTGCGCTTTTTAAATCATCTCGAAGGCTTCCATCGGCTTGGTAACGTTTCCGATGCGCATTTGTCGTCGTTACAATTTTTATATAATTATTCTTGTCCGCGTCATTTACAACCGATGCATCGGGTGATTTTTGAAACAGTAATTCGAGTAATCCAGGTGTTCTCTCATAACTTTCATTCCCCACATTGACCAGATTATCAGTGAAATTGATCGGTGTATCGCCAATCATCATACCGCTTGTCAACTTTCGAACACCGTATGTGGTATCCAAATCCCTCTTTTTACTTGAGCTGAACATTTTCAAATATTGTGCTGTGGAATCCGTTGTGTTTTTCACAGATGTACTTGTAGTAGAAATTTCACCAAACTTCAGTGTTTTATCATTTACATCCATGAAATTCCCCTCATCCATATCCTCATCCTCATCATCATCCCCGATACTCTCTTCATCTTTTTCTTCTTCTTTTTTTATTGTCACATCCGGTAGTTCCGTTTTAGTTTCACGTTTAATATGCTGCTGTCTTGAGGTATCAACCAATTTTTGCAGCGGTGTTACTAAAGGCTTGAATACCTCTCCCACAACCTGTTCGGTCGTGTCCTTGTCCAACTTGAGCATCTCATGCTTCAGCCGTATGACATCGGATGCTTTTGATATCTCACTCAATGAATCGCTACGCTTACGAATCTTGGCACTCTCCATGTTGCAGGCTCGAATGTTGCAACGAAACTGTGCGAGTTTATGTTAGTTTATGCTTATAAAGCAGTCAAACCCCTTCCTATATCGCCCCCCATTGATTTCGCTATTCTTGTCAATTACGGTAAAACTGTAATTGTCATCATTCCAGCATGCCGAGCACAAGTCTTTAAATTGCTGATACGTCATGTCCGTGTTCACATGATCGTTGTAGATATGTTTCAGATTCATATCATCCTGCCGAAATAGCACCAATAAGTTTGCATTGTCACGCACTAGGTGTTTTGGAATGCGCGCGTACGTTTGACTTAGATAAAAGCTATCGATATCGCAATGCCTGCCCATGCTGAAGTATGCTCTGACATTATCCTGCTGTTCACAAGCCACATCGTCGAAAATCATAACAGAGTTGGGGCGAGCATCTTCCGGTTTTACAACCTCATCGTTCTCGCGAAACGGGAAATAACCCACTCCCTGCACGGGTTCTAGTAACTTTCGCAAAAATTGATACTTTGGTTGGATGGAAGATTTCGAATAGACGTAGACATTTTCGAATCGCAATCCATTGCCGTGGGTGATGAGTGCGAGAAGAGCGTTAGTTTTACCGCAATTGGATGGCCCGCAAAAAATTGCTCTCACGGTATTTGGCAGCAATTTTCCATGTCGTTTTCCTATCTTCCTCTTACTACGTCGAACCATTTTATCGAAATTTGCGATAGGTAGTTTATCGGGCTGATCTTGAAATCTCATGATGCTTCGTTAGCATGACAATGAAAACTGAGATGACGGTATATAAATTCCGCCTTTTATAGAAGTCGCGTTAGTTGTTGCCCGACTATGAGGATGTGCACACGGAAGAAACGCGGTGGTGGTTTGTTAAATAAAATCATCAATCATCTCCCAGTTGAATTGCATGTGTCAGGGTATCAGTACTGCGGACCTGGAACGAAATCGGCCAAGAGGTTGGCTCGTGGAGATTTGGGGATCAATCCGCTGGATGCCGCGTGTAAAGACCACGACATTGCATACGCAAAGAATCGCGACACCGCAGCGAGAAATCTTGCCGACAACGCGCTCGCTGAGAAGGCGTGGAATCGCGTCTTGGCCAAGGACGCTAGTGTGGGTGAAAAGGCTGTAGCCTGGGGAGTCACCTACACCATGAAAGCTAAATCTAAACTCGGAATGGGCTTAGCTGCAAAGCGGTCGAAACTTGGAGCGGCTGCGAAGAAGAAATCTGGAACTGACGGGAAGAGTAAACAGCAGAAGAGAACTGTGAATCTTAAATCCATCATCACAGCAGCAAAGGTCGCCATGCGACCGAGTTATAAAGCTGTCGAGTCGGCGTTGGCGGGTGCTCGTGCGGCTGCGCGTGGGACTGGGAAAAATATTCGTATACCTCGCGTTATACCTGTGCCTGATAAAATTGGCGGCATCCTACCGTTTCTCATTCCAATTCTGGGCGGTCTAAGCGCTACTGGGGCTCTTGCGGGTGGTGCTGCGGGTATAGCTAAAGCTGTCAACGAAGCTAGTGTCAACAAACATCAGTTGAACAAGGCCAAACGGCACAATGCAACAATGGAGGCGATTGCTTTGGGCAAGGGATTATACCTGCGACCCTACCGCAGCGGAATGGGCCTGTACTTACATCTGACAAAAAACTAGTAAAGCTACCACACCGAGCTCTCACCAACATCGATTTACGCAACTATGCTAAAAATATGAAAATTTCGCATTTTCGTGGTGTTTCCATGCGGAATGATCTGCCAAAATCAGGACTAAAAATGCGAGAATCCGCAATTATCAATCTTGACGATAAAAACGGTCCAGGGACACATTGGGTTGCGTACAAGAAAAATCGTGACCAGGTTGTGTATTTCGATAGTTTCGGTGATTTGAAACCGCCTAAGGACTTGATGAGGTATCTCGGTGTTGGCAGCGTTGAGTACAATCATAAAAGGTATCAAGAATATGATACTGTGATTTGCGGCCACTTGTGTCTCAAATTTCTCAGCGAACAACTATAAAAAGACAGGTGTTACATGAGCAAGCATTAGTCATGCCGGAATCGTTGACGTTAACACTGTCAGGCACATCCTCCGTGCTGGAGGCTCAATATTTCCTCCCAATCGAGTTATCACCAGAGAAGAACTATGTTCTCGGACTCGTCGATTTCCTGACATTCAATTCAATACCCAATATTCATGAGAGGTGTAATAAATTTTACCTGAAACGAGCGGACAACAGCAGAGAGAGCATCGCGATACCCACGGGATGCTATGAAATTGAGGATATTGAAAATTTTCTACATAAGGAGCTACCCTCCGACATCACCCTCAGTCTGACAGCTAACAACAACGAGCTGAACAGTAAAGTTACATGCAATCATGTGGTAGACTTTAAGCCCAAAGATTTGATCGGCCGATCATTGGGATTTAAGGCGGTAGAGCTATCGCGAAACGTTACTCATAAATCTGAATTACCCGTAGCCATACTGAAGGTTAATACTTTACGCGTTGAGTGTAGCATAACCACAGGGGCGTACATAAACGGGCGTCAAGCTCACACGATTCACGAATTTTTCCCAACCGTTATATCCGGATATAAGATTGTCGAAGTGCCTACCAACGTCATTTGCCTGCCAATCTCCGTACAGTCGATACATCATTTACAGCTGAGAATAGTCGATCAAGACGACGAGCTCATTAATTTTCGCGGCGAAACGATTACTGTACGTTTACGCGTGAAATCACTCAAATAATGGGAATCGTGTTTGAGACGAGAAAGTCGGGCAAAAGTTATAAAACTCAAACGTCATGGCCAAAAATCGCCAGTCGCCCGACACCTCTGACAACGTTCACACCGCCTACGAGACTGACACCTCTGAACGTTCGGTTTCTCCAGAGCCTAGGTCTTCGATTACGTGGAAATTTTGGAAAATAAAAATTCGTGTTCGCTGCATCCTGTGTGTGTTACCATGGAAGAAATAATAAGAATACAGAAACCTGTGGTATTCGACGAATCGATCGCGCACTCTGAGATTTATGCTCATCAACCGTTTGCATCATCCACCTTCCAGTACAACGATGAAATCCATATTGTTGTTCAACATCAAGACTTGTGTCTACTGCCCAGTAAAAGCTCTCTACACATTCACGGAAAAATCACAAAGGATGATGGTGTGGCTGCTGTGACGGTTACGAAATTGATCAATATGGCCGTTTGTCATTTGTTTGAGGAAGTTCGCTACGAGTTGAACGGTGTAGAGATTGATCGGAATAAAAATGTTGGCATCACCAGCACTATGAAGGGTTACGTATCCTTGACTCCAGGCCAGCAATATAGTCTGGAGAATACCGGGTGGTTGAGTGGGGATAAGGAACTAACCGATGCCGCTGGAAATTTCGATGTTGTCTTGCCGTTAAATTATGTGCTAGGCTTCGCCGAAGATTATCGTCGAGTCATCGTCAACGCTAAACACGAGTTAATTCTCACGCGTTCCAACACTGATTTGAATGCCGTGATTCAGAGCTCGGCGACGGAAAACTTTAAAATCACCCTGAATAAAATCGAGTGGTTGTTGCCCTACATCAAACTGGCAGATAAACCGAAAATCCAGCTACTCAACTACATCGCCAAGGATCCGGCCATATCCATGAGTTTTCGTTCTTGGGAAACGTACGTGTATCCGATGCTTCCATCAACAACGCGGCATATATGGTCAGTCAAGACATCGACGCAGCTTGAGAAGCCGAGATATGTCGTTCTAGGATTTCAAACTGCAAGGAGAAACGAGCCGCTGAAAAATGCTGGCGTATTTGATCATTGTCGGATCAGAGATGTAAAACTCTTCCCCAACTTACAGTGCTATCCCTACGGAAATATGAATCTTGATATATACAATAATCAATACGCCATTCTCTATGATATGTATGTTCGGTTTCAAATGAGCTACTATAACAAAGAAGCTGAGCCTTTGCTTTCGAGGCGTGAATTTATAAACCAAGCTCCCCTTATCGTCATCGATTGCTCCAAGTAGAACGAAACATTGAAAACTGGACCTGTGGACATTCGATTGGAATCTGACTGTAGCATTACGTTCCCGCCACACACTTCTGCCTACTGCATGATCTTGCATGATCGCATTGTTGAATATAATCCGATCAGTGGTACTTTTCAAAAATTGGTATAAATCAATTTTGGAATAATGATATGTTTAATTAATATGGATATTGAAAATAATATGTATAATTTTAATCGTTAAAATTTAGAATAAGATAATTTAGAATAGAATAAGAAGACTAAATGTAATTGATGTTAAATGAAAAAATTGTTAAAAGCATTCAAAACGCTGTTTTAAACCTTCCTTCAGGGGTCATTTCCTGGAATTTTTACAATAGATCTAGCGGGTTTTTACCCTACCCGATTTATGTGCGGCTTTCCTGCGCCAAACAAGTCTCGACAGGAATTATTTAGTGTGTGTGTGTGTGTGTGTGTGTGTGTGTGTCAAATCCCGGATTCGCGGGGGGGGGTAGCGCCGCAGATTCAGGGGGGAGGGGGGGAGGGCCGCGGATTCGGGTGGGGCGGGGGGAGCGAGGGGGAAAGGGGGTGTGAGGGGGGAAGGAGGGCGTGAGGGGGGAAGTGGGGGGCGGGGGAGGGGGAGGGGGGCGGGGAGGGGGGAGGGGGCGGGGGAGGGCGGTGGTCCAGAACTGTCATATATACACTACTTATATAGAGCGCTTCAAAAATATTCTGTTACCATCAACCGTAGTGAAAAACTTACAAGTTCCATTAGCATTTGGAAACGTTGTCATTCAACCCAACTCAGTCGGGAATGATTTGATTCTGGATAGTCGTATACGGCTTTTATCTTAAAGCATTAAGTGCCAACCCGCTGACTCGGATCATATAAAAATTTGTATAAATTCTATTTTGTCATAATAAATGCATGTCGGACACCGAGACGAAAAAATCGATATCCGAACAGAAACAGGTGCAGCGTCCCTCGGTGAAATTATCAAGCAGCAGTAACACTGTGCCTCAAAAAAAACTCGTGAATAACATCTGTAATCGACGATCAGTCTGAGGAAGGAGTTGGTTCATGGAAGTTATCGGATAGCTCAATATAGCAGAAAAACAAAAAGTTACCGACGCCGTTGGTAACTCAGAAGTAGTTAATTTTCTGAATATGATGTTGGGCTTGCTGAAAACTATCGCAAGATCATCGCTAACACGAAGTATGAGCTGATTCCGATAAGATCGCAAGTGATTCCAATGTAATTTTTTTAATCAGAGAAGTAGATTCTATAATTCTATGCTGTCAAATGACTCCATCGAGGAATATCACCCGTTTCCACAAGTTGCTGCAGCTGGGATTTGTAAGAGTATCGTTTGCTACCAATAACCAGGAAACACGTGTGGACTATGAAACCGTCCACCCATTTGAAGAAACCACGATTAGTTCCACTGTAACATCACTGATGCGAATCACTCTTCTCGAATTCCCAAAATTATCCGGACAACAATCTGAACTTGGAATATGAGTTACAATCATTAGGCGTTGTTGTACGTGATGTTCACAAACTTCAAAGTTTCGTATCATGACTAGAAATCCGAGGTTTCATTGACGAAGAGTGAACTTCTGTAGCACGCACTTTTATTCGTCGACGGTTCGAAACAAAAAGAGATACGCAAATCTTCACTGGTTGATATTTGTATCGAATTAGAGGCTTAAAATAACTTTATTTTCGACTCAACCACAATGTTAACGTTATTTACTTGAAAAGCGCGACGAAAGTAGTATATTATTCCCTTTTAATGCATTTAACGATTAATCAAATCCAAATTAGCGAGTGGTCAGTGTATCTCCGGGCTTACGGACAACCCTGCCGGAAGTACGAAAATTAGATTTTCACTTATAACCATTATCTCGTAACTGTCGGACTTGAAACGGTGAGAAAATCAAATTTAAATCTTTTTACCACTTATCTACACAAATATTCTACTGTCTCAATTTTAATCTAAAACTGGATGAATTTGTTTACCTTTTTGATTTTCCATTCAAAATTATTTACCGCTTATCCACGTCAATTCTTTCCATCTCACGAGGGGAACCCACCAACGTCCCCCCATCGATTCAATTCAAATTTGTCACACGTGTAGGCCATGACTAGCAGTCTAACTGGTGCAAGTAGTAAGACGCGCCTCTCAAAATTAACCAATTTCGAAAAATCCGATATCGAAATATCCTTGATATACTGCCTACGTTAAGAAACTTTTGAAGAGCACTTGGCGCAGCGTTTAAGCGCTTTGTATAATAAACGCAAGGTCGCTGGATCGAATCTCGATGTTCGCAATTTAGAAAAATTTTTTTTCATCCTTCACGTTATTCTTAAAACAGATATATTACGATTGTGCCAATTATTAATTTTTATTAATCAATTGTTATCGAAAAAAAATTAGTATTTTTATCACGTCTCCTGTGAAAAATCAAACTTCCCACACAAATATACAATACTTTATTCTTGTACAATGTCAATAATTTTCAATATTTTATTCACAGTTGATTATCATTATTTTACATATAAAAGAGAATAACGCGGAATTGGGAATATTATTATTATTTTTTTTTAGGAGATTGGAAATGAAGAAAGTATACACGAAAACTTGTGCAAAATCAATATTTTTATTTGTTTGATATTATTATATTTATAGAACACTGCACGAAGCAGGGTGGTAGTAGAAGCTACTTGTCGTAGAAGCATTGGAAACAACAATAAAATATTAAAAATTATTGCCATTGTGCAAGAATAAAGATTGTATATTTTCGTGGTAAGTTCGATTTTTCACAGGAGACGTGATAAAAATACTAATTTTTTTCGATAATAATTGATTAATAAAAATAAACAATTGGCGCAATCGTGATACATCTGTTTTTAGAATAACGTGAATGATGAAAAAAAAAATGAAAAGAAAAAAATTGCGAGCGCCGAGATTCGATTCAGCGACCTTGCGGCTATGAAACAAAGCGCTTTAACACTGCGCCACGCATTCTTTGAAAACTCCCCAACGTAGAAAGTATATTAAGGATATTTCGATACCGGATTTTTCGAAATTGGTTAATTTTGAGAGGCGCGTCTGACTACTTGCACCAGTTAGACTGCTAGTCATGGCCTACACGTGTGACAAATTTGAATTGAATTGGTGGGGGGACGTTGGTGGGTTCCCCTCGTCAGTTTTATTCCAAAATTGGAGCCATTCTTACCTCTCCTCGATTTTCTTATATAAGGTCAATCTTTCTACGTTGATGTCAAACCAGAATCACAATACTTGAATTGTTATCCAAATCTATTCACAACTCATCGACGTGAATCTTCTTCTTTCTCGACTTATATTCAAAAACAGATCTATTGTTTACTAAGTTTCATTTCATTTAATTTCATATTCATCTTATCGCGTCTGAAATTTGAAGTTGCATCAACTTTTTGTGTATCCTTAATTCTCTTCATTTAACTGACGAATCTAGGACACTGAATTTTTCAAATCTGATATAAGTTTCATAGTAAGCAACTTGGCTCGAAGGAGAGTTTGCCGTTTTTCCGAAACAAAAGAGAACACTTTCATAACCCCAACTTGCGGCTATTTGATTTTGTGAAATTACATACGTAATGTTGAGTCCTTACACGTTCATAGTTACTCATAAGATATTTTTCACACTTCTACCCAGGAGCAATGTTATATTCAACGTGAAAATTTCTATGTGAGTGATCGTTTGGTAGAATAATCACAACTTGTAAACGTTGGATCAAAGAGTTGCTATTCTTCACACTAATGAGTATGGGTAAATTATTTCGTTTTCCATTTCCTCACTTTCGGCAGAGCAATTAATAAGTCTCTACAATACATGTCAATATTTTCATTCGACAATACCTAGCAAATCCAAATCCTCATACTTTCTTACCGTTATAGCTTAGAGGTGATAATTGTTACTAGAATTGAAAGAAGGAAAAAACATTGCGAACACTCACGGTCATTTCTCGGAAATTGTAGTACCACAGAGTTACATGATGATGTTCAATGCTTAGGTACAAGTTTGTTAAGAAATCAGTGAATGATCATTGTATATTACCCGTTTTATAACCCCTGTGTTATCCAAGTGATACATTTGATTTTAACTTAGTAAAATAGTCTTGACTTTAATACTAACCTTGTCATCAAGGATTGTGATCACTTAAATGGCATAGTGTCACATACCATAAACAGGAAGCGGTCAAGTGCGCATGCGTCGACATATGTATAGAATTTACACGAGTAAATGCCACTCGGTGCGCGCTACAAACTTCTATCAACTTAATAGACGAAATAGTTTCCAATTTCTTGCATATCACTCGTCGGCGAGCTATAGGCATCTCGATCGATCTTAGTGAACTTTAGGTTTGCTGCAGTTCGTGGTGCACGCTGAGCTGTTTCAAGTCGTATAAAATCGATTCATGTGTGACGCATGTGTACTCCACTTTCCGGTATTTGAGGTATGCGGAATCCGTACCTGTAAAGTTTTCCATATTTTTCCATAGCTATGACCCACATACACAAGGACTTGGCAGCAACAGATACGATTCCCACTTTTATGGGGTCGAAATCTGGATTAGCTGTGTATCGACCTATCGTTTTCAACGTCTTGTCTGATATGTGGTCTTTATCAAAATCTCGTAACTAGAACAAAGGAGACATTTAATATGGAAATGTAGCTTCTCACTGATATACGAGATAAATTTAATCGTCACGCACTCTGAACCCACTTTCTACACGTATACATGTGATACTCTTACTCACCGTGTTCAAGAAATTCACGTCTCCAAGTTGCCTTTTAGATTCAGCCCACGATGGTTCGGAAGATTTCAGTAACATAACAGCTTCCATCACCATTTCTACTTTTGCAGGTGGCCGAGTGAATGATTTTATTTCCGATAAGTCCTTCTTGTTCAAGGCATCAAGTGCCTGAAATCAACCATTGAGAATATTGTTTGAATTATGAACTAGCAATGTAATAGGAATTGATAAAATATGAAAGTTCTGAATCACAATGGTGGCGTACTGACCGGGTCAACCCTGAACCCTACCTTACCAACAGTCAGTAAGCACAGGGTAAGCCTTGCCAGCGGAGGTGTTACCAACAAAAGCACCATCATAGATAGCGTCACATACATTACCGATCGGTCTGACCGACATAGATTGCGATAATGCGATTCTGTGCTGTTTGATGGGTGACCATTTTGAATTGTTACCATTAGACGGGCGAGCAATGAAGTTTTGGATTCGGATGAGCGGATTTTCATAATTTTTGTCGCCAGGTTGCAGACATTTTAGCGACTGAAGTGTTGACGCAGGTGGTAGATACACCCTTTATTTGATTAGTCACGATTTTTTAGTCAGCTTTGTTTCGAATGTCCACCGCAAGACGATGCTTCAGCCTTACCAACAGTTGTAGTTACCGACAAGATGCCAGAAAAGTAAATTCGAACATATTTTTGGTGATTTGAACAGCCTTCACTTCTCTAGCATTTTTTCTCGTTAACCCTTTCGGACCGATCGGTGACTGCAGTCACCCCACGCCCGACCCTCGCTCTGTCCGAGCGGTGACTATAGTCACCCAACGCCCGACGCTCGCTCTGTACGAGCGGTGACTATAGTCACCCAACACCTGACGCTCGTTATGTACGAACGGTGACCATGGTAACCCAACATTATGTTATAATTTTTTAAGCATTTTTTTACAAGCGACTGCACTCGCTCTGCGTAAGATAGCAGGGTATTGTGCGTCTGACTGGCGCTTGCAGTTGTTCCGCAAGTACGGACGCCTGCCGCGACTGCTCGGTCAGCGGGGACGGCGCGATGTAGAATGCGTCTGTACCGAAAGGGTTAATAACACAGCTCTACAAAATAAATACTTTTTTTTGTTGCTCTGATTTTTTCTGTGTATCCTGGTGTTTGAGAACGTAAGACTTACGAATATAATTATGATTATATTAGATTGGCTCTGGTTTTTATGTTATTGTAGTATTGTATTCTAATTTCTCTTGAACGGTTAAAGTTCTATATCAGTAGTTTTTTATAGAGCGTGAAATTTCCTATAAGAATCTGTTAATACAGATAGTTTATTAGATGTACGTTTAGATGGTTTATATGTCAGACGTTTATGAGATATATTTTTTCCTAAATTTTTTTATCTGTTATTTAAATGGAAAATGGAAAAAAATCAATATTAAAAGTTCGTATTTGGCTGAGATATTCTATATAAGATGCTCTACCGAAAGTTTGATGCGTGTTTGAGAGAAATTTTTTAATTATTTTTTTTTCGGAACACCCCAATACCCTCCCTTTCGAAGAAACTGGTTGTGCCCTCTTTTTCATGGCGAGAACAACAAAGTATTATATTTCTTATATTTTTTATACTTCTGCCCGAATAAAGTTAGCATAACTAAGGTTATTGATAGTATTTTTTTGATAAACTTTAGATGTTAAAAAAAAGAAATCGAATTTTTCACCTAAACATCGCTTTTTTGAGTCATATATGAAAATGTCGATAAAATGAATAACTAGAGCCA
The DNA here is from genome assembly GCF_021901455.1 of Neodiprion lecontei. NCBI lineage: Eukaryota > Metazoa > Arthropoda > Insecta > Hymenoptera > Diprionidae > Neodiprion > Neodiprion lecontei. The sequence goes on from NC_060266.1 coordinate 8,634,605, forward strand.
ATTTCGAAAAACTACGCTTACTCCTAAGGTCGTTGACATCGAATCTTTCTAAGACGACTCAAATATCAAGAGCAACAAAACCACTGTTGACCAGTGTAATCAATATTACTTTTTCATATAGTATTAAGAACGGCCGGGTCCGCTCTAATAAGGCGAAACAAGTTGTGTATTATACACGCCTTAACATGCCATATATATCGAAATATAGTATCCAATGTCTCTCAGCGACGAATTCTATTACGTATACAAATACACGGTGCACGAAAACAAAACGAATTCGAATATGGCGTTGAAAGAAATTAAAGACAGTGTAGTCAGGACGGTTAGAAAGTCTGGTGGAGTAAGTTTCCGGCAAAGCATCTCTAGATACCAGGTTCGATTCCTGACTCCGTCGTTAATTTTGCAATTTACTAAAAACATGTTTGAATTCACTTCTCTGGTCACTATAATCTCATCGTCTTCACTCGTCGTGTTCATATTTATATAAAACGAAGCTCTTATCGAAAACGCGATGGATCTGATGAAAATAAACCACGTCAGCCGTCTGGAGAATCAGCCAACTAAGAAGATCTCGTAACTCGAAATTGATGAGGTGTGTGACGTCACCAGGCTACGACTAGTCGAAAAAAAATTCGGGGTACGTGTCTTGGCTACGATTGTAGGGGAATACAACGTCTTCTTACCACCGAGAATCGCGAGGGCTCTACAAAAAGATTCGATAATGAGTTGAAATAGTACGGCGGTGAATTCAACAAGTATGAATTTTCATACAGTAGTGTACCATAAATAATCGATGATATCCCCTCTACTTCTACGAAATTCATCGGCGAGGGCATAAAAGCATGTGTGTAGAAGGCTAAATAGTTAGACTTCTACCTGTATTTGAAAAAAAATCGAGCGCAACATTCCTTTGCGACATGGCAATTATCGTAGACGTGCAATGTTTCATCGGTGATGGCAAGAAGCTTGTGCCCAAGGAAGTTCAGTCATCGATATAAACAGATTGGGTTTCGAGCACATCATCATAAAGCCATCTTGTGACTTGACTAGTTGACTAATTGATTGCAGAGCTACTAGCGCATGATTAACACACAATCATCATGGACCACCATGAAATGCCGACAACAAATCTGACGAGGATATACCGAAGATTGTAAGAAAAATGCGGAAAAATGCATGTTACATATACGTCCATGGCGAGGGGAAGAAAGCATTGCTGGCAGGGATCCTTGATAATACAACGCTGGTTAATAATATGGAAGATTTGCAAACTGCGCCCCCTGTGCTGGAAAAATTGAGATATATGGGAGTGGCACCCCGGCACGACTTAAACCACAGAGACGTCCTGTCAAGAAAGAAAAAAAATGCGAGAGGAGTAATTTGGTATGATGGTGGCCCTGAATATATCCTGACATACTACGCCTTGAAAAACGTCCAGCATCTGGAGAAATAGTATTTGGGGGAGTGCACCGGTTTTCTCGAGAAATCATTCCGCCTGTACAAAGAATTGGGCAGCTTGAAGGAGATGAGGTCAGAGGATATCGCTTTTTACCGAAAGAATTCATCTACACGTTTGCATCAAACCCCGTCAATGATGTGTGGGATAAACTGCCTGAGAATATGAAAATGGACCACAACATTGCCAGATACCGCAAATGCACTCTGCATTATACATCAGGACCCGACGGTGATATAGTGGATGGTCCAAATTCTCTAATTAAAGACTTCCAGGAGTGCAAACATCTATAGAAAAAATACAGACAATATGAAGAAAATACTAATAGAATCCATTACAATATACAATTACATCCTAGTTTATACATAGGATATTCAATAAAAATTATTCGTTTTTCCTGGAAGTAGAAATTATTAAAATTATATGCGATGATATCCTAGCTTATACACAGAATTAAGGAATAATGTATTAAATAGAATTATTTACGTATCTAGAAGAAACAGAATTTATTACAATTATAAATATTTCTTGAAAATTTTCATCCGTTTTTGTAATATAAATGTGAAAACTATAAAATTCATTTGTGGAGAAATATATGATAAATAATTGTGAATTTGATACAATTTACAATTTTTATTTTCCATAGTGTTCCACAAAACCCACATTATCCCGATCGCTGTCATCGTTATCAGAGCATAACGCTATGCCGAGTCGTATGTGAAATGGCTAACCGCTGATAGAGTACCGCACTATGTGGTGTATGATAAAAAAATGTAGCCTCTGAAAAACATATAGATGAAATTTTCTTGAGAAACCTTTTTGCTAAGCGTTATAAGCACGGATAATTAGGCTAACAATCGAGTTTTCAATGCATTTTTATTGTGTATTTGGGAAAGAGCATCACAGGCGGTAGGTCAGGCAGGTGCTAAGAAGCTTTCCGACAGGGTTGCATCGTTTCCGTGGCAGCGAACAGATTCAAATTAGCAACTGTGGCAATACACACCCGAGAAATTCATGAAGGGAGGGGGTGTGCAGGGTCAGACAAGTTTGGAGACACAGATCACCTTACTAGCGATAGCTAAGAACGTTCCAACATGGAAGGCTTCCGTGACTTTCTTTTTGAGAGAGAATGAGGATTGAATGACGAAGTATGAGTCCAAATAAATTAATCTAAACACTCAATTGAGCCAAAAAAATGAATGAAATTTATTTGCTCGTAGTTGAAAAGCCACTAAGGCATAACAACTCCTTGAAATTACAGAAATAGAGTAGTGTCAAGTGAGTGCACGATTAATAGGTTTCCGGAGATTGGTTGAGATCCAGAAGCCCGAAAGCGTAAAACTATGAAGGTTCGATCGGCTGTTGAGAACCTACTGCGCGATAGAGGGGCGTAGAGACTCAAAAGTTCAAGTACGAGAGAAAGAAAATGCTATATTATCTGAGAAAAAACGTGTGGCATAGCTAATGGTGTCGAAGACTCGATCAGACTGACTATGCGTGCATGAATTCCCGGTTTCTGCGCGCTATTCCTTCAACGGTCAGTGCCTTCTTTCACGATTAACGACGACTCACCCAATTATGTACCTCCGCGAGCGTGCCAAACTTGGTATATGGTATAGAAAATGGTACAGACCGCGAAATTGTAGACGGGATAGAAAGCGCGCGCAGATATGAAAGAAGAAAAGGGCTCGCGTCAGTGTGAATACCGGTAACCTGATAAATACAATTACAAATAAAAGACTTATCTAAGAACGAAGGAAAATGGTATGACGACATAAAAGAAAAATTACTACAGAGTGCCGGAAGCAGATATTAAGAAACAATACACTGAGTTCTTCACGTGTCACGAGCGCCGCATATTTACCCAAAACTATAATATATTACCGATCATATCAATCATTATTTTATATATTATTATTATCTCTAGAAACAAGGAAGCATAGTTTTAGTTAGTCTATACAAAATATTTTATTATAACCAGTTCGTGGAGTAGCCAAGCGCAACGGCGTAGTTGGACAGCCAGCAACGTCAGCGTCTTCGCGCCCGCCGGATCCCGGGTGTAATCAACACCGGGATGAGGCAAGCGCGAAACCACGCGCTTCGAGGATGACTGTCGCGAGGCGAGCCTTTGTCTGGAACTGTGTATTTAGCGAAAACATCGAATTGTAAATTCAGCGGAAACTCGCTCGCCGCCCGACGTTCCAAGGGGTGTCGGACGAGCGAGCGAAGGCAGTCCCGTTAGAGACAGGATCAAACCAACGTCAACGGAAACAGGCTCCTTCAAAGCTGTCGAGTATAGAGTTATAAGTCTTGGGTCTCCGACGATTAGAGAGAGCATTCCTTTAAATCTACACGCGGTGATCCAAGCGTCTCGTGTCGCGACGTTAGCCTTCGAAGTTAGACTTTAAGTGTAGGAAGCTGTGCCACGAACTTAATCAAGTTGTGTAGTCTTAATTGAATGTGAGTGTGAAAGCGTGAGCCGTTCTGCGAATTCGGAGCTGAACCACCGAAGAGTAAGTGCGAGAGAGAGAGAACGTGAGTAGTATAAGAAATAGTGTAAGCTTCCTTGTTTAGAACCTTTTCTGCTTGTAGTTTTTGATTCATTAAACATTTTTACTTTGCTTCCTTCAAAATATTGGTGCAATACAATTGAAATCCTCCAAACCATTTCCCAGGGAACGCCCTGTAGAGGACGTTCACCTACCAACCCACCTAAAAATTAAATATAAACCTCTGTGAGATCTAGAGGGTTGAAGCCGTCGCGTGCGAGACCGCTCCGCACGTGACACACGTATCACATCGAATTCAGTACACACGATCCTCCAATTTCATTCTAGCATTCTTACAATAATCTTTATCCTGACGGAAGAATCCCAGCTAGAACTAACGTGGAACAGACGCTAAAAAAAGGAAACGTCATGAAAGACGTTGTAAAATACATCAGATGATTCTTCATGTCAAGCGTAGGAAATTACGCATCCAGATCAGAAAGCGGGATGGCATGACTGAGTCATTATGTCATCGCCTAGTGTGTTTTACAAAGTGTTTTGTAATGGGATTTCTATAGTTACGAAATCGATCATTTGAGAAATTTCATTCGCGTATCATGCTTGCATGGAAAAATTGGAATTTAAATAATAGTACCCGATACTATATTTGGGGAAGATCTCTAATCATGATCATACCCAAAGATTCTCTTGGAAAGACGTGCTCAACAATTGCAGCTCGTCTAGTTTACATGCGTAACCAGAACTCGTGATTGGTTTTCACTCTCAATCGGTAGTTTCTAGGGAATTTGTTCTGGCCGACAAAGGCTTGCTTCAAACTACGAAAACGAATGTCAGTCAATTAAAGTTGAGCAAGTTGAATCGCACGTTACGAGCAGGTCTTGTCAAGAAAACCTCACGGTATATTCATCATAGCGTGATAATATAATTTATATATTATCATTTTCTACATCATTATAGTATATTTTTATCTAGGATCATAAGATTTAATGTCATATTTGTGATCCGAAATTCGATTTTCAAATGACGAGAGGAGTGTTCGAAATTGAATTTTGTGCGATTATTACAATTTATTCTATAGATCGTGTTTAGTTTTTCTACAGTAGGCATTTTAGATGTCAGAGAAAAAACCTACAGTGCTGGAAATTCAGTGTTCGAATTCCAGTGTTTCAAATTTTGTAGGTTACTTGTATTTTTTTTTTTTTTCTTCAAAATATGTTTTGTTTGTTGTGAAATACCATTTACGAAAGGAAGAAATTAACGAAATTGATGTTATTGTTGGAATACATGTGGTTTGGATCTTTTGATTTTGTACAGTTCTAGAATTTTTCCACTCTGTGCGTTTAAATTTTTGTGGACAATCATTGTTCTTAGTGTATTTTTCGTAAACTTTTAATTTTTCTTTCCGAATCTAGAATGAGCTGAACCTATATTTTTTCACACTTTGTTTAAACTGAAGAGGGTGATGTCAGTTAAAATTTATACATCTACCTGACTAAGTTATTTTTCTATGCCAGTCTGTTCTTACTGTCGTTTTATCATTGATAATCAAACCGTCTAGAAAACTGGTTTTCTTGTTGCTTTCCAATTTAAAATTTAAACGTGGATGAAAAGTGTTGAAGGGATGAAGTAAGACTTGTATTTTGTCATTATTGGCACATGTGATATCATACACATATCGCTTGTAAAAAGGTAACTTGAACTGAAAATTGTTAACAACGGACTTCTCTAGTTTTTCCATGACTAGATCAGATATTACAGGACTTACCGGAGAACCCAATACTACACTAAAAATTTTCTAGTGAAAACAATTATTGTGAATAAAGTAAGTTGAATTGAGGCAAATTTCTGCCGCTTTCAAAAATTCAATCTTGAGAAAAGCCGTGTGTTGTTTTGTGTCTGTCTAGTTATTCTTAACAATAGCTATAGCCAAATTGATCGAAATATTAGTGAGAAGGGGAGGGATCTAGGAATAACAATATATGACTGTCAGGAATTTCCATGCCATTAATTTGTTTTACAAACGATTAAGAATCAGTATCATCATATCTTGTTTTGGCGACTATGTTCGAAAGAATACCTGCACAATATTCCGAAAGTTTTTATGCTGGGGTATTTAAAATTGAAACAATAGGTCGAAGTGGTACGTTAGGTTTATGAATTTTTAGTTCAATATGTATTTTAGGTAGAAGTTAGTTGTGTGATTTCAATGAAATTGCTGTTTGCCTAGAGAGGAATCCCTTCTTTTTAATAATATTAACCAGATCATTAACCTGCATTTCTATCTTATCAATTAGATCATTACATTTTTTCATAAGCTTGCAAATTGTTGAGAATCTCAGTGGATTTCTGATTGCGTTTCTCTTTATCAATAATAACCGTCACTTTGTTAATTAAGTTCACAGTAGCGGTTGCGCACTGTTTGGTAGAGTTGAGGGGAAACGATTTATTGTGTGTTTACGGTTTCGGTTACGCAGTATTCAAGATGATTTACGATAATGATAAGGATTTAAATTATAGAATTGATTGCGATTGCGGTTGGCCTTGTCTTTGTTACGATTGGCTCTTCGTTTTGTGATCAAATGTGCAACAATTTAGTTTAGGCCTAAGATTATAGTCAAGTCAAAGTGTAAATGTAACGTAATCAGTGTGAAAATTGATTCTGTAACTATGTTGACAAGTGCGTAGACTAGTGAAGCGTTATTGAAACATTAAAATTACGATTACGCTATGTGTAATGATTTGTGAGTAGTTCGTAAGTTCGTAAATTGTAAAGGATTTGATTGATAGTGCGGCTACTGCGAAAGTTAATTAGGTTACTGAGTGTATAGCAATTAACGGCTTCGATTAATTACGATAAATTAGAATCAGATTACAATTCGGGATTTTGTTACGAGCTATAGAGCTCGGTAATGTTAGTGCTACGATGATTACGCTATAGTTGGTTCAATGACCGCATTCGATTTTATGATTCGTGAAGAGCGAAATTATTTTGTTCCAATTTCAGTTAGATTGCCGTAGCATTCTGGAATCTTGTTAATTTATTATTTTTCTTTTTGCATAGCTGAAATTGTTACAATATACTATTTTTGTTTTATATTATTGGAATAAGTATGTCGTTGCCGAGTGTCTTTCTCTCTTTGCCCAAATTACCATTACCTTTCCACAATACTAAGCTAGTCGAGATGTTATAAATAGACACAGCATCTATAGCATTCGATAAAAATCGGTATAGCAATACACCTGGCAGAGAACTATACATATTAGTTCTAATTAGAATGCTGTCGAATGGAAAATGAAATTAACTGAGTTAAGGCGATAACGAGTGGCGTGAAGCCGGATAGAGATAGGGGCAGACTATAACGTGACTGTAAGAAATTTAGAAGAGAAAGAAAGTAGGGGTATACCCAGTATTGAGGTTCAGTTGAGAACACATTTTCATGTTTTAGGGAAAGCTTTACAAGACGTTGTACACTTGATAAAACTAAAGGGGCTCTGTATTGAGTATTTTCCGCGGTATCTACTAAATAGTCAGGTCATCATCGTAACAATATCTTGTTATATGATGTTAACTGAAATTGCTAATACAATACTTAGATTGTCTGAAGAAGTGCCACGTTTCTCATGATAAATAGAATCTCAAATGAGAAGAGAAATGAATGGAATATCTACTAAGAGTCTGACCTTCATTGCTTCAGCCAAGGCTGGTTCCACTGTAGCAAGATCGGCCCGAGCAATTGCTTCAAGTTTCTTACATTCTTCCGACTCCTCTGTTATCCGAATGGATTTCACCGTGACAGCTTTTTGAGTCTCATCAGCATCCCGCCGTTGATTCACTATTGCCACTAAGAACTCCTCGCACTCCTTTGTAGAGGTGAGAACCTGCTCCTGAGTTATTTCAAGTGCCGCTGCCATTTCAGTCACTTTTGTACGGGTATCATCAATTTTGAACAGGCCATTTCGAAGTTTATTAGACTGTTCGGCAAGCTCTCCCTGCTTTTCCACCAACATTCTGCAGATAAATGTGTCAGTATATTCTTTTGCTATGACGTTAAATGCAAAAAAACGTGAAAAATTTGTCACACTCATCCTACCCTAGTTGACATTGAGTAAAAAAAGTAATTCAACCAAATACACATCCTGGGATAAAAACTGCGTATCAGTAGCTGTAAATGAAAATTGATACAGTTCTGTGTAGTGCAAGTACAATAATATGCTAATCCAAAAAGCATTTTAAACAAGAATCATGGTATTCATGAAAGATGTGAACTTTGTGCTGAAGACATATCGAGTAGTCAAAACTTGAGTTGCTTGAATTGAAACCCTGCATGTTTTTAAACAAAAATGACAACAAAAACTGATAGAAAACGAAATTTCCTCGTGCTTCGAGTATTTTCACCGGAAATGCTGTAGAAGTGGCTAAGACTAGAGTAAAGATGCATAAAACTAGAACTGTGGAGTGAAAACTTTCTCACATATTATATGTAAGTTAGTGACGGCATCTGTTTGTCTTGGATAGCATGACCGTATGAGCTCAGGTGCTAGCACTCGTAACTGCGGAGCGGGAGGACTCGCGTTCAAATCCCTTGGTTGTCAATTAGGTCCAGAACGGCAATTTGCAAGCATGTAAGACAGGTCACGTCGCGGCGTCGTTCAGACGCCTCGTTGCAGGTCAGTGCTTTGAACTCGAGTCCGGCTACACCTGGACAAGGTTTTCGGCAGTTTCCCTTGCCCCTCGCACAAATGCGGGTGTTTCTATCTATTACTCCCAACCCCCTACTCTTCTCTACTCTAATAAATACATGTATTGCAAAACATAATTGTGACGAATAAATATATATTATCATTATTATCATTATGAGCGGCGAGAAAAACTACGTCGAAATCACTCGATATGCATGAAAACCTTTGAAAGTCCGTTTCAATGGTTAAATATATTTGATACGTTACTGTTGGTGTAAAAAATACCAGAATTTGCTGATATAATGGAACATGAGAGTGGGTGCAGCAGAATTCTATGATTCCTAACCCTTGTTTGATACACCGGGGTACAAACGACCCCACATCTCTTCTTCGTTAATTTGAAGTACCTGAATCTAAAAAAATCCCGTCTGTGGCACCATATGGCATTAGTTCGAACATACCACTATGCCTCCAAACCAGTTGCGTCTTTCTTGGACCGTTAATATGTGCGATAGGTGTCTAAAGTTGAGTAATCTCACCTGTACCCAAGTGTATCAAGAACTTTCGAGTGCTTAGAAGAGAAATCAGGTATAGAATCGCAGGCATTTTAAAATTAAATGTCCGATTATCACATCCTCATCAAAGAATTGAACTGCCGCATGCCCAGTGATATACAAATTGTACCAGCAAAGAAGACAAAGAGAGCAAGAAAGTTTATACATCTTGTCAATACCCTATCTGCAAAGAACACAGCTTTACGATTTGCGACCATTGTTCAGGCGCGTAATTTGATAATATACTTTTCCACTTTTTTTTTAATAAGTAATCATATTTTACCAGTCTTTGTGAATGTAAAATTCAGGGATATTCTGTTTCAACAATAAAAATACGTCATATTTTTAGTATAAAACGAAGATCGCTTTATTCATGAGATTTCTTCCTTCATAACAAAAAGTTACTATTCTACCTTTTTTTCTTAAATTAATATATCTCAAGGAAACTCTCCTACATTTTTGGTTATTTTTATTGAAAAATAACAAAGTTATGATTGTTTTAGTAAGATGCGTCATTTTGTTCATTAATTTGGATATTTTAATTTCTTTGGAATAGTTATTTCTGATATTTTGCCATACAACCTATATCGTTTCGAAAATAAATCATGTTTTGACGATGTGCGAACAATATGAAAAGTTTCATTTGAATTCCTTGGTATTTGAACTGTCGCATAGGGTATCGCTCAGCTGTAGTGCGCAAGCAAATACCTTCACATCACGCCTTGTAACACGTCCCGTGTACCTACCCCAATCAGCCCCCCTTCCCCCTGCATGCAAACGTGGGGATGTATGCGGAGGTATAGAAAAAATGATAAAAGACAAAGGGGTTCAGCGACGTTTTTTTTTAGAGTCCTTCCTCAGCGAAATGCACTTGTCAAATTTGAGCATGATTGATGCATCAAATTCAAAACAGAGGTATCATGGTGTGTAAAATCCTTGAATAGACTTGACCTTGAATTAGAAAATAAATTTAAACCCCCCACCTCCTTTTTTTGTTCTATTTCGTGGATCCACTGCAATATGGATAAACTACTCACATTATCGTTAGCAGTGTGACGAAGTTTTTGGTACTATAGACCCAGCACAGTAGTATAACAAGGCCGGTTCTGGATAGAAACACCTTCTTTACCGACCAAGCCCACCAATCCGCCTATACATGCATCCCAGACGTAAGCCCTTGAAGGTTACCCGCACTCTCGTAAGATAAAATGTGCTCTGCCAACCGCTTGTCGGTAAGAAAATCTCCCAAATGACCATGATCGTCTGTAAGAAATCCCCCAAATGACCATGATTGTTGGTAAAAAATCCTCCAAATGACCATGATCGTCGGTAAAAAATGCCTAAAATTGCCGTGGTGTTACCCCTTGTGGGATAAATTGTGCTCTTTGTCGGTAAAGAAAATCATGCTCATCGAGCGGGATCGATAACTGCATTACCGAGCGCGGTCCGTGAATCGTCAGGCGTTCGAGCGGACCCCGTGGATCCTCAAACGTTCGACCGAGAATCCTGGCATGTGTCAGGTTTTGAGAGCTTCCAGAAGGGTCGAGAAGATTCTCACGGCCTTGAACGAATCTAGACTGACAAACAATTCGTCTCACGTGTTTCGACTCGACGGTGAGCGGCATGCGGTCAAAGGATTTCGGTGCGACGTTGAATTCTGAAAGACCCGCTTTGGCCTTGAACGAATTTTAGACAAAATAATTCTCGGAATCGTCCGACGAAAACAATACTCGGAATCGTCCGACGAGTTCCGACTCGACGGCAAACGGCCTGCCGACAATGAATTGCGGTACGACGTCGAATTCTGGAAGGTTCTGAAATTTGTATGCGGCTGCTTCTACCCTGAACGAATGTAGGCTGACAAGCAATGCGTTCGACAAGTTTCGACTTGACGGCGAGCGGTCCGGGAACCTGAGAAAGAGCTTCTTTGACCCTGAAAGATTCTCGGAATCCTCCGACGAAAAACAATACTCGGAATCGTCCGACGAGATTCGACTTGACGGCGAGCGGCCTGCGGACAACGGATTACGGTGCGACGTTGAATTCTGAAAGGTTCTAACGTACAATCGAAGACACATCATTTCGGTAGCTTCTAGAAGTTTTTCAAGGATTCTGTGTGCCTGGTGGGAGGAATACAGCTATAAAAGACTGAATTTAAGGTCAGAAAGACAGTCTTGCATCTTCAGCTCTCATGAGGAGAACTCCAAATAAAGCAGAACTAAAACAGCGAATCGATCTGTTCTTGAAAAATACTCATGACTTGAAAACCTTTAATAAACAGAAGTCAGAACTCAACAAAGTGACAAAAAAGTTAGCAAATCTAAATTTATCAAGAAACACGTAACTGCTAAACATTTAAACAATGGATTTCACAAAACTGAACAAAGTTGCAAGCATGAACGGATTCCTACCGACGAAGAAATTGACGGGGCTGGAAATTTTCGAAATCTACAAAGTCACCAACATTCGACGAGTCCAAACGAGGTTTGGACAGCGTATCGTCACAGATCTGAAAGACGAATTCAGCGTATTCTTACCGGCACGGATTGTGCGACTGCTGAACAAGGACGAGACCCAATACCAGAAATTGGTGCAGACGATGGAGGAGGAGCGGTTGCTCTTGCAGTATCTGGGCGGCCAGTACGGTCAAATTGAATTCAAAGATGCGTCGACTCTCGCCTAATTTGTACACGGTACCTGGACAACGTGTGCAGCGTCTCCGACTCTCGAATAAGTTTCATCAAATAAAACCGAATCGTTATCTCCATTCCAATTGTATGTATATGTGTAGAAGAATCAATCATGATAATGAATAACATTTAAGAAAATTATGTGAACGATGATGATATAAATTTCTATCAGAAAACAAAAGTTTTTATTTAATAAAAAAACGTATACACATTTTTTTTGTTCTCCATAATAACAACGTTTTTAGTCCAATAATAATCTGAAACAGAGAAAAAACAAACAGTGTAATTTGAGAAAATTGAAGAAACCTAGAACCATGTAAGTTTTATAATTGTTATGATAAAAAAATAAAGAAAGCAAATAAATTTTGTCAACGTCATGAAACTATTGTATCACCCGATACTTTGAAAACTAAAGAATAAATTAACCAACAAATGAATATTTCTTTCCTACAGCAAAAAAAATTATTAAAATGAAAAAAAAAGAAAAATAGTTGTTGTTTTGTGAAGATGTGATATCAGCTTACACTTTTCGAAACCACCAAGTGCCATCAGATTCACGCTCTAAAAACGTCAACACTCCTGCTTGATGCAGGCAAATGTCACTCTCATTGCTTTCGAATGCACTGATTGCCATTTCAATCCCGTTCATTAATAGGTTTGTTGGTAATAGATATGCCCATTCTTGTGGTACTTTTATTGTAGCCGTCATCTGAACGTATTCCATGTCTGAGGAGACAAAAAAAGTAAACGCACATCTGAAATCTTGTTTGCCGATAGCAAAACGATAAAAAAAATTGTGATATTCTGATACAACTCACCGGTTTAGATGGTGATGAAATTTCTGAAAAACGAAGCGCACGTGCAAGGGGTGTCACTGTTGAAACTTCTGAAAACAAAGCGCAAACGCATTAAATTATTTCTATTCACTCAAGTAAAATCGAAAATTGTTGTACACTCAAAGTAAAAAACTGTATAAGTGCACTGATTTCATTCACCCACCTTCACAGTTTGCAAGCTCAACTGTTGATGAATTCATCAGACGGACGGAGCACTCCACTCTTCGTACAGCTTCTTCATATGTTTTAGGTTCACGATTAAACTAATACCAAATCATAAAGTGGTTGACACTTGACGGTTACGTTTGCAGGATATATCTTTCTCACTCTATCCTACTGCACTAGTGCGTAGACCTCGAAATCGTGAAACTGACACCGTGGGGCAGAGTAAAACATCCCCGTAACGCTCCTGGAGAACGATAGCTACTAAGCCTATCACAGTTCCATGTATAACTCTAGCGATTAGTTCACTCTCACAGCTCTCTCTCGTACATGAGGCCTGCGAAACTTCTTCGCCAAGTTCCAAGAACTGCCTTACTATCCTTCACGCGCTGCAGGTTCGTTCGAGTAATATCTTGTAATTTTTTTCGCTGAAGAATATTGCGTACGTTCGTTCCCGAATTTTCGGCAATGTGTGAGTCACGTCGGTGTTTACCCATAAAAGGGACCGTGTCAGCGTAGAGCGGTCATTCTAGAGCAAGCTTCGCAACTCTATCTTTGCCAAGTGCGTGATCGAAAGAAGAAGAAACATGGATTCCGAAGAGTGTTTGAAATTAATACAAATCATGGAAACGGCGTTCAAGATTTTATCTGAAAAATCGTCACCGGCAGAGATTGCAAAATGGATTCGATTCGGAACCCCAAATACCAGGCTTTTGAATAAAATATCACGCAACAACGCCTCAACGATCGGGGAGAAGACAAGAATTTTGACTACAATTGGAATTATGAAATCGTTGAAAGTCAAATTTCAACAATTTCAAAAAGTGGGTGACGGATTACGAAGCCGACGAAGAAGCGATCGAGTACGGTGGGAAGATTTGGAGACAGCTTGCGAGAGCCGAATTCGAACGGGAGTCATTATCAATCTGCGGCATAAAGATTTGAACAGGTTTTTGGAAGATGCGAAACACCTCGTCGTTGCAAGATTCAAGAAAATGCTACGAAAAGTGGGAAGTTTAAAAGCAAACTGTGTCTTGTGTTGTAAATTCAATATAACGGAAAACGCCGAAGTTGTTAAGGAAATGAAATATTCTAACACCAGAAACCAGATCATCCTCCAGTCAGCTGACATACACGGGTGGTTCGAAGAGAACGTAAAGCAAAAAGTGTTGACCAAGGTGGAAGATTTTCAAGAGAGAGACTCTGGTTGGTCGCTGACTGAAATAATCAATTTGACTGTGAATATCAACAAGTACGTGCCACTACGAGGCGGTGTGTTCACATACACACCACTACCAAAGGATGTTCAAGACAAGAAGGCTGTCGTCAACATCCGCAACAGCGACTGATATTGCTTTCTATGGTCGGTCACCGCAGCCCTCTTTCTAACCAATAACAATCCTAGCGAAATCACTTCACATCCACATTTCAGCTCAGTGCTACAATACGACAGTTTGCATTTTCCTATGTCTTTAGACCAGATTCCAAAATTTGAGAAACTTAACAAACTCTCGATTAACGTTTATGGTATAAACAGTACGGAAAAACAAAAACGCAGTGAAATCGTAACCATTTATCTAAGCCGAAACAAGTCTGATAAACCTACAATCCATCTTTTAGTAATAGAGTCTGAAAACGACGATGACAATGATGGTATGGAAAATATTGAAAAGAATGTAACACATCATTTTGTATGGATTCGAAATTTGTCGAGATTGACAAGTTCCCAAATTTCCAGACGCTCACATCAGACGTGGTTGTGCGATAGGTGTCTGTCTCATTTTGATTTCGAAAGATGTTTGTTGAAGCACCGAGTGGATTGCATGAATTCGAACGAAACCAAAGTTATTTTACCAGCAGAAGAGGACAAGATTCTCAAATTTTGAAATTTTAAACACAAAGGAACCGTTCCGTTCTGCGTTTACGCAAGGCTAGAATGTTAGCTGCAGCCCACACATGAAAGTTTTGGGAAAAATAGAACAATTTATCAGAAGCATCTTCCGTATAGTATAGCTTACTATCTGCATTGAGCGTTTGACGATTAGCTTTCAAAATTCAAAATTAATCGCGGAGAAACTTGCATCCAATGGTTTGTGAACAAGTTAAAGGAATTGGCACATTCGTTAGAGGGATACTAGAAGACTGTTGTACCGATGGAACCACTAAATTTCAATCAGATCAACGAATTTGATCTATCGGCGGTCTGTCATGTTTGTGAAAAACCGTTCACACCCACAGACGTGAAACATCGGGATCACTGTCATTTCACGGGAAAGTACCGTGGTGCTGCTCACCGCAGCTGTAATCTAAATTACCAAAATTCACACACTAACCCAGTGATATTCCACAATCTGTCGGGTAACGATTCGCATTTTCTGATCAAAGCCCTGGCAACGTCATTCGAAGGTACTGTTGAACTAATACCTGTTAATAAAGAAAAAAACATTTCCTTTGCTAAATTCGTTACGGGAACGGATGTAACGTTCCGTTTCATAGATTCGTACCGTTTCATGCCTAGCAGCCTCGATAAATTATCATCGTATCTGAACGATTGTCAAAAAACAATAACACGTAAATTCTGCAGTAGCTTGAACAAATTTCGGTTATTGACTAGGAAAGGTGTCTTCTCGTACGAATACATAGACAGTTGGGAGAAGCTCGAGGAGAAACATTTACCAGCCAAAGAACAGTTTTATTCAATATTGAACGACCGGAATATATCAGACGACGATTACACACACGCGTGCGACGTATGGCAAACTTTTAACGTCCAAACTTTGGGAGAGCATTCGGACTTGTATTTACAGACGGACGTGTTTTTACTGGCTGACGTTTTTCAAAATTTTCGACAGAATTGTTGGACGACGTACAAACTGGACCCGTTACATTACTACACAGCGCCCGGTCTGTCGTTTGATGCAATGTTAAAATGTACAGGCATCGAACTCGAGCTTCTCACCGACATAGACATGGTTATGTTTATCGAAAAAGGTATTCGTGGTGGTGTATCACAGTGTTCGAACAGATATGCAAAGGCCAACAACAGGTACATGGGAGAGGAATTCGATCCTGAGATCGAAGAATCTTATCTCATGTACTTTGACGTTAATAATTTGTACGGTGCAGCTATGAGCTTTGCTCTGCCATACAGTTCCTTGGTATGGGTATCAGGCTTCAGACAATGCGACGTTCGTACCATCTCGGACGATGCGGAGTTTGGTTACGTGCTGGAGGTAGATTTGGAATATCCTGCGGAACTGCATGAAACTCATAAGGATTTACCATTGTGTCCGGAGCACTATGTACCTCCGATTTCGACCAATAAACAGCCAAAATTGACGCCCACGCTATTTTCCAAGAAAAACTACGTTGTTCACTACAGCGTTTTGAAACAATGCTTACAATTAGACTTAAAATTACTTCAAATTCACAGAGTTCTCAAATTCAGGCAAACCCCGTGGCTCAAAAAATATATAGATTTGAATACCGATTTGCGAAAAAAATCTGACAACGAATTTGAGAAAAATTTTTACAAGCTAATGAACAACGCAGTTTTTGGCAAAACTATGGAAAACGTGCGAAAGTACAGAGATGTTCGATTGATCACCGAATGGGATAGACGGTACGGTGCGAGAGCTACCATAGCCAAGCCTAATTTTCACAGCTGCACCGTTTTCGACAAAGAGATGGTTATCGTCGAAATGAATAAGACGAAAGTCAAATTGAATAAACCATTGTATGCAGGTTTCTCCATCCTGGATCTATCTAAAACATACATTTATGATTTTCATTACAATTACATTAAGCAGAAATTTGGCAACCGATATACGAACACATGAAGGAGGACTTGCACAAATTCGACACGTCGGATTATCCTCTTGACAACGTTTACGGAATACCTCGAGCAAACAAAAAAGTTCTCGGCTTGATGAAAGACGAGAATAACGGGAAAATCATGTCGGAATTTGTAGGGTTACGAGCTAAATTGTACGCATTCCGAGTCTTGGGAGATGAGAAAGACAATAAACGTGCCAAAGGTGTCAAAGGATCAGCGTTAAGAAAAATAACCTTCAACGATTATTTGGACTGTGCGTTGAAACGTGAAAATCCATCCTCAAATCAGCATTTGATATTAAGTCGAAAGCACGAGGTATACACTGTAGAACTGCAGAAAGTGGCACTGAGCTGGAATGACGACAAGCGGATCGTGTTTCAAAACGCAACCGACACGCTTCCGTGGGGTTGCAAGCCTGCACCTTAGCTTTGTAATTACCGTATCGTCATCTATGTAGGACCTACTTTATAACTGTAACATGATGTACGAAATGTTATTATGTAGGATGGTGAATAACAACGCTCCGAAATATGGAAAATTGTACAACGATTCATATGTCTGTCGATTGTCTAAAAAATAAAGATGCATACTTGTTATTTGTCGGGTATAAAATAAAGAGACACGTACGTTTTTTACAAAAAAATTCATTTATTCAAATGTTACATGTCCGATTCGTTTATCCAACTGTTGTGTGTATTGTCAAAACCTAACTATTTAACATATATTTTTCTCCCACGCTTCTTGAGCATCTTCACCACCAGATAGATATCCGGATGTTTAACCTTGAGGAGCTCTTGTTCGTAGAAACCACCAGCGATGGGTTAATCTCGGTAGTCTTTGAGCTTGTACGTCACAGGATGAGTATTTTCCACTCGACTTATCGTGAATATTTCAGTCGTCCAATTGGAAATGTAACCTTTCTCGAAGACATTTTTGAATTTGCTGATTCGAATTTTGTCGCCGGATTTTAATTTTGCCGATATGGTAGGTATCGCTCGAAGCCCTCCGTACGCCTGACGTAATAACAGCCTTTCGTTTGAAACGGTGATATCCGACGGTTTCATTCTTACGGTTGGGTGTTTGGTGTTGTTGTGAGCCGAAACAAAATCAGATAAGATATCGAGCCACTTGTAGCTTCCTTGCATGCTGAACCGTGTCCACATTTTACCTTTCAGCGTCCGATTGAGACCTTCACAGATCGAAGCCTTCGAATTACTGTACGTGGAGTAAAGTTTGATTCCGTAACGTGTCATAAGCGATTCAAATTTCGAGTTGTAAAATTCCGTTCCTCTGACGACGTGTAAATTTGTCGGTACACGTCCTTGGACAAGCACAGATTCCATTGCCTTCGTAACATCATCTCTAGACTTGCTCTTTATCGGTATAGCCCACTCATACTGTGAAAAATTATCAATGACGGTGAGCATGTACGTGTAGCCTTTGTTTTGTCCAGCGTATGACGCCATATGAACAAGATCCGCCTGCCAGGTCTCGTCGATGCCGCGCACGTCTAGACGTCGACGCGGGTAATTCCGGCGTGCAGGCTTATGGAGTTCCGTCGCCAGTGCTTGCTTTTCCTCGTTCATCTTCC
The DNA here is from genome assembly GCF_021901455.1 of Neodiprion lecontei. Lineage (NCBI taxonomy): Eukaryota > Metazoa > Arthropoda > Insecta > Hymenoptera > Diprionidae > Neodiprion > Neodiprion lecontei. Next base: position 8,652,919 of record NC_060266.1, read on the forward strand.
AATGCTCTTAGTCTGGTGTCCAATTTGATAATGATTTCTGCGTTTCGAATCGGCAAGTCTCTGCCTGTTTTGAAGTCTGTGTAGAAGGTATCCAAGGCTTTCTCCGTGGTAAGCTCCAAAGATTTAATCATTTGATCAAGGTTGTCGATTTGTTTTTGCAGCAGAATGAATTTCCGTCTCAAGGTTTTCAAAGTTACAGCATTGTTCGGCTCTGCGGGATCTGTGACATTGCACAGTCTCTTGTTCCGTATATCGTAATGCCCGTCGGCTGTTATTTGAAACCCGACACCCGGAGGACCGCGAGTGCTCGCAGCTATGTTTTTATTCAGCTGACGTCCAAACACGTCGACGCTCATCTCGTAAATGATTGCAGATTCGACGAGAATTGGCTAATAAATGATTCCGGCTTCCCGTGATTCTTCCAAAATCAACATGATTTCATTGTTGTGACTTGTATTCCCGGCCGCCTGAGATGCCATAAGCAAACGAAGACGTTTCACCAGCTCGTTAGCGTCGTCCCAGAAAATATAATCTGTTTTAACACCTTGTCGAGTGACCCAAGCCTGAGGTAGCAGAACACCTTTGCACGTACGCTTCGACATCTGTGACGATGGTGATAGGCCTTTGCCTGACGTAGAAATATTGAGCAACTCAGCAATTGAATGCTTGAATTTGACGCTCTGAGCGTTTCGGATAGGCTCGGTGGCGCTATAGTACTTTCTGTGAGCATTTGTTGCGAGAAGGATATTTCTGTAATTCTCCTTGTCGTTGCGGGTATCGTGAGCGCTGTTGGGCATTTTTTTTAACAGCAGCTCCAGCAGTCCCTGAGTTTTCGGATAGAGCGTGCCGCCTATTCGAACGTTATCGGGCTCGAAGCTTAACGGTGAGTCACCAACCATCAGCCCGGCAGTAGGAAGACTCCGTACCCCGTACACGGTATCCAACTCATGCTGTCTTTGTTTATCATTGAGCATCCCAAGATATTCATTTTCTTATCTCACCAACAATTCCGTAACAGTTTGATCCTCTTCCTCTGCAGTTGCAAAAGAATCTTCTGCTTCCATTTCGTTCTTCGGTTCATCCTTCGTTTCAGTTTTGAGTTCTTCCTTCACCTCTTCCTTGAAAAGTTTCGTGCTTCGAGAAACATTGACTAATTCCTGCAGCGGGGTAACCACAGATTTGAAAACATCCTTCATTGTTTCCTGCAGCGACTCTTCTTCCATCTCGAGGATTATGTGCTTACGACGAATCGCATTACTCGCTTGAGCGATACGATGCAAGAGTTCTTTTTCCTCACGAATTTCCTGTATGTTGACACAACTAGTTCTGGAAAGCTACTGTTTTGTCGTCTTCGAAGATCGTGTACTTTATTCTTTTGTCATGTTTATAAAATAGTCAAATCCCCTCCCGTACCGACCATTACCGAGCTCTCTTTCCTTGTCGATCACTACGAACCAATATTTGTCACCGTTCCAGCATGCCGCACACAAGTATTCAAACTCTACGTACGACATATCGGTGTTTATATGATCGTTGTACACATTTCTCAGATTCATCTTGTCTTGTTTGAATAAGACCAGCAAGTTGGTGTTATCACGCACGAGATGCTTAGGGATTCGAGCGTACGTCTGACAAAGATAGAAACAGTCTACATCGTGATGTCTACCCATACAAAAGTACGCGCGGATTTTATCTTGCTTCTCGCACGCTACGTCATCGAATATGATGATCGGGTTAGGTTGCGTCCCGTTCGGTGTAATGACGTGCTCATGCTCGTCAAAGGGGTAATACTCAACACCGTCGACATTTTCAAGCACTTGACTCAGAAACTTGTATTTCGGTCGATTGAGAGATTTTGAGTAAGCGTACAGGTTTTCAAACCTCAAACCGTTCGGATGCGTTATAAGCGCAAAGAATGCGTTGGTTTTACCACAGTTAGATGGTCCGCAGAATACCGCACGTACACTACTCGGCAACAATTCGCCATGACGTTTTTTCCGTTTGATACTCTGCTGCGTAAATTTGTCAAAATTCATCACGGGCAGCTTGGTCGATTGTGTCTCGAACCTCATCTGGAACGTGACTGGCTGGATTTTCTATGAATGCATCGTTTATAACAACTTTCTCCCAGTCGCAGAGCGGACGTGATTGTGCACACACGTGATCGTAAGCGATCGTCAAAACAGTGATCAAGTGGGAAAGGTTTGGTAAATAGCATTATCAACAAACTTCCGATCGAGTTGCATGTTCACGGTTACCAATAGTGCGGTCCTGGTACGAAGTTGACGAAAAGACTCGCGAGAGGCGATCCCGGTATCGATCCTCTCAATGCAGCGTGTAAGGAACACGATATAGCGTATTCGAAAAATCGTGAGAACCTTGAAGCTAGAAGCGTTGCAGATAAAATATTCGCCGAAAAAGCCTGGAAACGGGTTCTCGCACAGGATGCAAATTTGGGTAAGAAGGCAGCCGCTTGGGCTGTAGCTAACACGATGAAGGTGAAAACAAAGTTAGGCATGGGACGTCGAAAACCAAAGAACGTCTCCTTGAACAAAATCATACGAGCGGCAAAACAGTCTATTATTCGGAGCTACGACGCGAAAACGAGCATCAAGTCTGCACTCAAAGGTGCTCGAGAAGCTGTGAAAAAAGAAGGTGGTAGACATAATGTGCCATCACCGCGCGTTCTACCGGTACCCTTAAAAGTTGGCGGATCTGTACCTTTTCTCATACCTATTTTTGCCGGTCTCAGCGCTACGGGTGCGTTAGCGGGAGGTGCTGCGGGTACAGCAAAGGCTGTAAACGATGGAAGCGCAGCTAAACGAGAATTGGAGGAGAGAAAACGGCATAACAAAACGATGGAAGCTATCGCCTTAGGTAAAGGTCTCCATCTCAAACCTTATAAAATGGGTTTCGGTCTTCATCTTTCAAAAAACTAAATGTCAAGATACCACGCCAAGCGTCGACCATCTGGGATGAAGTATGCAAAAATCATGAAAATTCCATACTTCCGAGGTGTCGTTATGCGCAACAAAATGCCCAAAACCTGACTGCGTAAAAAAGAGACAGCTGTAGTCAATCTCGACGATAAAGATGGTCCTGGGACACACTGGGTTGCATATAAGAAACGCGGCAGCGATGTAGTTTACTTCGACAGTTTCGGTCATCCTCAACCTCCGTTAGACCTCGTGGAATATCTCGGTGTTGGTAGCGTTAAGTACAACGACGACAGATATCAGGATTACGGTACATTCGATTACGGATACTTGTGTCTGAAATTTCTCAGCGATGAGCTATATAAACATGACACGTAATTTAATAACGTCAGTCGAGCACTTGCAGTCATGGATGATTCGTTTACATTAACGATATCGGGAACGTCTTCGATTCTCGAAGCGCAATATTTTCCTCTGATCGAACTTGCTCTGAAGAAAAAAATTATGTTTTCGGTTTCGTTGAACTGTTAACCTTCAATTCCATTCCCAACGTTGATGTCGGTCATAATAAAATATACGTAGCCGATAAGGTAGTCACTATATCCACTGGCAGCTACAAGATTGAGGATATTCAAAAGTATGTTCAAGACGCGTTAAAAAATACCAACATTGAAATTAGCATAAAGCCTAACAATAATACGTTATGCAGCGAAATCAAATGGTAACCATATCGTCAATTTGGAACCTGACGATTCTATTGGTCAGCTTCTCGGACTTACACGGCGCGTATTGGCAGCTAACCAAACTTATCATTCGGATATGCCTGTAACTATTCTCAAGGTCAACCCGTTGCGAGTCAAATGCAGCATTACAACGGGCGCCTACGTCAATGGACATAAAGTGCATACCATTCACGAATTTTTCCCTATCGTTCCACCGGGATATAAGATCGTGGAAGTGCCATCGCACGTCATTTACCTTCCGATCACCGTCAAGACCATAGATCACGTACAGCTTCGGTTAGTCGATCAAGACGGAGATCTGGTTAATTTTCGCGGAGAAGTTATAACTGTGAGACTGCACATCAAATCGCAATAGAAGATGGGTATTGTATAGAACAGATTGTCCAGAAAGAGTTATATTAATAATCAATCAGCATGTTCCGATCAAGTCAGTCATCGATCGATTTCCGAACCGCTAACACGTCGAAACGTGGAGTTCCTGATAGCTCTAGGTCTAAGGCTGACACTTTTTGGAAAAGGAATTTCCGACGAATAAAACTGCGATTCTGCTGTTTCGTTGTATGCTACGTACCATGGAGGAGGAAATCTTGAGCATTCAAACACCTGTCATCTTTGACGAATCAATCGCCCACCAAGAAATAAACGCACACAAACTGTACGCATCGTCAACTTTCAACAACAGCAATGAGATTCGAATCACCGTTCAGCATCAGGATTTATGCATATTACCGAGCAAGAGTTCGCTGCATATCTCTGAAAAATTTCTCAAATCGAACGGCACTGCAGCAGCGATCACAACTTTAGTCAATAACGCCATCTGCCATTTGTTCGAAAATGTACGGTACGAACTTGACGCCGTAGAGATTGATAAATGTAAAAACTGTGGTCTGACCAGCCTGCTGAAAGGTTTCGCCTCGCTCAACCCTGGTCAAAGTTGGCTTATGGAAAATGCTGGATGGCTCAACGTTCAGGAAACGAAAAAATTAACCGATGCCGATGGCAACTTTGACGTAGTTATTCCCTTGAGCATGATATTGGGCTTCGCTGAAGACCATCGCAAGATCGTCGTTAACGCGAAACACGAGCTGATTCTTACAAGATCAAAAAGTGATATCAATGCCATCGTTCAAAATCAAGACGAAGACTTTGGAATCGTGATCGATCACGTGGAATGGTTAGTACCCTATGTGAAGCTCTCGGATCAACGAAAAATCGCACTGTTGAATTTCATTGAGAAAGATACACCAGTCTCCATAAGCTTACGCAGTTTGGAGTTGTACGAATATCCTTTGCCACCGGCAACCACAAAACACGTTTGGACTGTGAAAACGTCCACCCATTTGGAAAAACCGTGATTTGTCATGCTCGGTTTTCAAACGAATCGAAAAAGCAAAGCCGGCAAAAATGCCAGTCATCTTGATCACTGTAACATTACTGACGTCAAGCTCTTCTTGAATTCCGAGTATTATCCGTACGGTAACCTGAACTTGGACATGAGTCACAATCGCTTTGCATTACTATACGCGATATACGCAAACTTTCAAGCCACCTGTTATGGCATAGAACCCGAGCCTCCGTTGACGACGAGCGAATTTCTACAGTACAAACCTTTGATTTTTATCAACTGTTCGAAACAAAACGAGGCTCTGAAATCTGGACCGGTAGATATCCTCATCGAATTCGAGGCTAAAAATAACATTTCCGTTGGTACATCTGCCTACTGCTTGATTTTACATGATCGTATAATTGAATATAACCCGCTGAGTGGTGGGGTGAGGAAATTGGTATAAAAACCTTGAACATTGTGACAATCGATTCAGTATTTTTCACAGTGGGGTTCATAGTCGACGTACAAGGATTTAGAAGACCGGGTCCCTGTTTTACACCAAAAGAGTTGGCAGTTGTGTCACTCGACGAACATACCAACCCGTCAATTTTTCTCTTCGAACCTCCGTACGATTGGAATTATTTACTTGTTCCATTCAGAAGCGAAAATTTATGGCTGTCAGGAAATTATAATGGACTATCCTGGGAAGGTGGTGATTTACCTTTTGAGAAGCTTGACTTTACCATCGAATGTATGTCGCTGCGTAATGCTCCAACAGTTTACGTAAAAGGTTTGGAGAAGAAAAGTTGGTTGCAGAAAATTGTGGGTGAAAAAGTTGAAGTCGTTGATGTGATGGATTTGGGTTCGCCGTCGTTGGAGAAATTGAATAAAATGTATACGAATTCAAATTGTACGCATCACGCTATATTACGTCCAAACTGTGCAGCTCAAAACGTATTGTTACTGCGAAATTTTTTACTCAAACACAAAAGACAATCGGTATCTACTCGAACAGTTATTAATTCTCATTGCGTAAAGCATGGGTACGATACCGTTAAGTAAGAAACATGTAATTACACTCATATATCAGCATTATGAATTTCATGTAAAACTGTAATGTTAAGTTGTTTTCTTCAATAAAATATTTTGCATCGTCAATATCAACCGTTAATTCAGAACCTCTGTCCTGCTAGTTGAGAGTTTATTTCAGAACCTTCTAGAATTTAACGTCGCACTGCAAACCGTTGTCCGTAGGCCACTCACCGTTAAGTCGAAACTCTTCGGACGATTCCGAGTATTGTTTTCGTCGGACGATTCCGAGAATTGTTTGTCTCAAATTCGTTCAAGGCCAGAGTGGGTCTTTCAGAATCTAACGTCGCACCGAAATCCTTTGACCGCATGCCGCTCACCGTCGAGTCGAAACACGTCGGACTAATTGTTTGTCAGTCTAGATTCGTTCAAGGCCGTGAGAATCTTCTCGAACCTTCTGGAAACTCTCAAAACCTGACACATGCCAGGATTCTCGGTCGAGCGTTCGAGGATCCACGGGGTCCGCTCGAACGCCTGAGGATTCACGGACCGCGCTCGGTAATGCGGTTATCGATCCCGCTCGATGAGCATGATTTTCTTCACCGACAAAGAGCACAATTTATCCCACAAGGGGTAACACCACGGCAATTTCAGGCATTTTTTACCGATGATCATGGTCATTTGGAGGATTTTTTACCGACAATCATGGTCATTTGGAGGATTTTTTACTGATGATCATAGTCATTTGGGAGATTTTCTTACCGACAAGCGGTCAGCAGAGCACATTTTATCAAACGAGAGTGCGGGTAACCTTCAAGGGTTTGCGTCTGGGATGCACGTATAGGCGGATTGGTCGGCTTGGTCGGTAAAGAAGGTGTTTCTATCCAGAACTGGTCTTGTTATACTACCCAGCACATTTCTCGTTATCGAAGATAAGTCTTGATCTCAATATTACTTTCGAGCATAGATATCGATCGTCTCTTCAGATTTGTCAACTTGTCAGCATCTTGAAATTTACAGTGATTTCACTCCCTATTGCATATAGTAAAATGATAAAATGATGATTCATTTGTTAATCTATCATAACAAATCGGCGAAGAGAACTTAATTCATCATCATGATGATGCAAAAAAAAGTTTTTACCTGCGAACAGGATTTTGAAGAAATTGCCACCCTCATCTGAAAAAATGTTATGTTCACTTGATTTACAGAAATTCGCTTACGGGCGCCCTCTCTCGATAGTTCGACTGCTGCAATTTAACACTTTTGAACCTGTTTCAGGGGGTAATTAAATGAAAATTCAATTCAATTCCTAGTAAGGGCCAGTGTAGTGTGCATGTATCTGCTTATTCAGTTGAAAGTGTAAATTTAAAGTATCTTGATACAGATGCGAGATATTGGACACTTTTGACTTAAGCCAAGAGGAACCTCCCGTAAAAATTGAATTTCTAACAATTAAAATAAATCAGAATAAGAAATGCTATCCGTCGAGGCGTGACCAATCACCACGGGGAAATCCTACTTTTGTCTTCTAGATTTTAGCCCTTTTCTTCATCAGAATACACTCATCAAGTTTTGCGTGCCAAAACTAGCGCTTCTCTTTTGAACCCCATCTTTCATCCGCTGTTTATTATTCTACATTTTGGACTGGCTCAAAACCCGTTACAATCATTTGCGCAAGAGTATATAATTGGGTGAAGAAAAATAAACTGCTTTCGGTGTGGCAGGCTGGCTTCAAAGAAGACCGGAGCACATGTGATAATACCTTTACTCTATACGTATTAATATGGAATCAATTAAAAAATATGGCCGCTAAATTATATGTGCTCTTTGTTGATCTGAGGCGGGCCTTCTATTCCGTATCACATGACAAACTTTGGTCAAAATTACAGAGATTTGGTTTCTCTTTCAAAATTATGAATATTTCAATAGAACTATACAAAAAGGCCAAAATTCTCGTGAAGAGTAGCCGGTGTATCTTTAAACCATGCAAAAACGCGCAAAATGTATTGCAGGGTGATACTTTAAGCCTGTTATTCCTTGCCCTTTTTTGCGACATAACAAAATTTATTACGCTAAGGGATATTAGAGGAGTCTTCTTGAACCGCGTAAGAGAAATCATGCTCTGAGCATTTGCTGATGATATGGAATTTATTTCCCAAACGACAATAAATATTGGAAAAATCCTAGGCCTGGAAGAATATTTCAAAATCAATAATTTGTAAACAAATTTTCGCAAAACAGAAATATTATGGTGCCGTCTTATTTAACAAAAAAAAAAAAAAAAATAGCCATCACTTTCAACTGTACCTATTAATGCGTAAAATTTACACAGTCGAGAATTTTTGAAAAAGCCGGATAAGAGTTTAAGACCGACGGGAAAAGAGCTATAATTTCTACAATAAACAGAATAGATACAGTTAAATGGGAAGTATGTGTAAAATTATTTGGCTCACTAGTTTCCTCCGTAGCGTTGTACGTAGCTCCTATGTGGAATATAAGATACCTGGAGAAACTCGAATCAATTCAGACTGCTTATCACGAAAGCCTACTCCGCTTACCGAATAATTCTCCAGGCCATGCTGTTCGTATTAAAATACGAATACTAAATATAAAATCTGAAGTATTCAGCTAAACTTTGAATTTTAACAAGCGGATGCCCGACTCATCAACAGACATTAAAAAATGAGTTTCCCCCGAAAAAATTACTAGCTAAAAACAATTGCTGTGATGCTAAGAATAACTGAGCAAAGCAGGTGAGAGGCACATTCTTTGCACATATCGGAACTCAAGAAATATGGGATAATTTAGATTTGATTAAACTTACGATAAAAAGGGGAAACAGACCTACGAAAGTACAGCGAACTTGCAGAAAGACCTGCTCAGGCCGCCAGTGAACAGTCTTCCTCCCTAGCATTATATACATATATACTGTTGAACGATACTAATTTGTCGGCATACTTAATCTTACGATTCCCGTATGATATAAAAGGATAATAGCCTAAGTACGGCTTCTTGACATTTACGCCATCCACGTAATAGGAAAGAATGAACAGCGTATTTTTACCGGTGATGTTTTCTGCTATTAGCGTACTGAGCCTGACGACATCCTGCATAAATTAACACATTGCGTAGAATACAATGAGCTAAGAAAAAAATTAGATATACTAAATGAGTTCAAAAAAGACAACTATTCCATTGAGGCGTTAAATAGTTCAAATCCGAAGACATTAAGAAATTAGCTTTATACATGTATGCTATATTACTTGAAACTTACAAGGAATGAAACTGAATTATGAATTTTAGCAGACGAAATACATGGCGTATTCCACATCAAATCGAACAGTCTATTTCCCTGACCCATTTTAATCTGATTGCCCTTTTACACAGTCAAAGTGCATATTGAAAGAATAAAATTTAATTTTTTCCAGATTTATTTGCCACATGATTTCTTCACAACACGTCATCCAATAAATTAATTTCGACAATGTTTTAATTTGTCGCGCCTCCGTAGCTTGAAATCTGGACGATATATGAAAAAAGTTGCTTCACAAAAATTTTGGCTTTTTTTGTAAACTTCTTGAGAGTATTCTTTTTGGATTTACCATATCCCATTTCAATGTAGTTTCAATACAAAATGAACGCAAATTATTCGTAACTGAAAAGTGCCTTAATAGAGTGGGCTACCATTTATACATACATATACAGCGTGCCTTCATCAATGCGAATGGTTGTGTAAAAATTTCATAGTGAGCAGTGGCAGTGGTTCAGAAAATATATTAACAAATATTCACACAGTGGCGAAAATTCGGTTCAAAATTCGCGGTGCATCAAACTATTTGCTTACCCTACGCATGGCACTACTGCCCACTCGAGCGCCATCTTTCATCAATTGTTTCACGTGCTATTTACAACCTCAGTTGATGTTTTCAGTACGATCCAGTCTTTAATCAGAAAATACATCATATTTCACGTGTTATTTCGTGATCAGGTGGAATTCCTCTAGTCATCAGACTGAGCGGATTGGGTTGGTTTTGTTAATTTCTACGAATTTATAGTCTGTGCAGACAGATCTCATGACATGATGATGATGGTGATGATGATGATGGGTATGAATGATATCTACAGGCAAACGTAACAATTCTCTGATCCTCACTATTCCGAATTGCATTCTTAGGTGACGAAAATGGTACCTCCAGGCACGAAGCACTTCGATCGGTGCTGCAATCCTTTCGGAAAGAAAGGTCATAAAATCACGTGAGGCTTACGACATCCCTTGGATCACATTCTGGCGAAAATCTCGTTGCTCAGTTGTAGCGAGTACTTGTGCAACAGTTACAGACAACAGTGTTTGACGTACAAACCAATCGAAGGCAAATGCGAAAATAATGATGAAGGTACACATTTGAAATTGAAATAATTCATTCATTCGAGTTCGAAATTTCATAACATCGGGGTTTTGATATTCGAATACTGTCAGAAACTATCTTTTAGAATATGATACTTTGGCCACTCCGCAATTATCTGAATTATCTGCAATAACTAAACTGCCCCTGATCTTGATAATGAGCTTCTAACGATGAATCAAGCATTTCGTTGTCTGCAGCAATCACCAATTCCAAAAAAAAAGTTAAATTGACTAAATGGACAAAAAATCAGGTCGATACGGTGTCTGCCAGTATGAAAAGAGTCTTAGAAGTGGGTGAGAATTCTCTTGCAGATCCATAAGTTACCGAATACGCTACCAGCTTCCGGAAGATGATTTCTGCGATGAAAATAAAATTGAACGATCCAACACTGTCACGAAATAAAAAAAAAAAATAGAAATTCTGACACTGCTGCATCCAGTTAGTTAGGCCAATGTGACAATTTCCCGCAAACTCAGAACCTCCCTATGGTCCGAATTGCGAGGAAGCTTGTAAAAGAACAACACATCATGTCTTCATTGAATGCAAAGCTTAGTAAGATCTTTGATAAGCCCTTATTGTCAAATTTTGACAATGTGCATGGTGACTTCTAATTCACTGTTAACATTATTTCAGGAAAAAGGCTGCATCCTGCAACAGCAGATGCTGTGAAGGTCTTTTACGAATCTGACGAAGTCAATGTAAATATGCCGGGCATGAAAGACTGTTTCCATGCGAGACAATCAAGGAGAAAGATACCAAAAAGACTTATTATATGCAATCTAAAGGAATTGTATCAACTTCATTGAACAGAATCCACAGCTGGGAGTGGAATTTTCCATATTTGCGTCCTTCTGTCATCTATTAGCCCATTACGAGGATTGTTTGGCAACTTTGATATGTCCGGAACCTGACTCAGACTTTTACTGTGAAGAATGTAATACGTGCTCAGGATCTCAGCGCTTGAACGGTATTCTGCTCAACTCACTGGACAAACGTGACATGAAAACCATTTTATACAAGCAATGGGTAGTAAAGCCTAGAACAATGCTTGAAACGGAAATCAAGAATCCCATCGAATTTGCTGACGAATTTTGTCTTCAGACAACATCCTTACTATCACATTCTTTTGTAGCAAAGCGTCAGTCAAAACATTTAAGGGGGGATTTACTTTTTTTCGCAAAATTTACTGCTTTTTTCGAATTTTCTAGTGAAGAAACTATGCAATGAATCAATTTAAAATTTGACATGTAGTTTTATTGTTATTTCATGTATGCACTGTAACACTAAATTCTGTTACCCTCGGATGAGGACTTACCGTTGATACTTTGGTGCGATTCTACACTTATTCAGAATATTAAACTATAACAAGATCAATTATGTTGGGCGCCAGATGCGTTAGCGTCGATTTTCAAACAACAATACGAATCAATAAAAATAACACGAAACCGTATGAAAAATAAATAGAGAACCCGTTGTATGGCTGGCTAGGCTCAGGTACTCACACGAACTGGTAGAGTGGTGGTATTCGAGGCAGCTAACAATAATTACAGAATTAAAGAAAATAATGAAATAAAGAATAAACTCAAGTGAGGAAAAATGAATAGGTCAATCGATCATATATTGTCGGCAAGGTTACATGGTTGAGAAAGGCAAATGAAATGGTATCGACAGCGGTAGTTAATAAAATGAGCAATCGTTGTTCACAAAGATCTCGGTAAAATAGAATTAAACGGTAGCTTTGAAACGAGAGACGGTAGTTAATAGAGAAAAATGAACGTAGGTCGAGAGAAGCGATATAATGCAAGAATTTACTTAAACTACACGTCACTGGGCGACGGAATCTTACCCAAGTTGCAAATGACGCTACGAAAATTATTATTCTGTCAATTAGAAACGAGAGAACTCTACTGCAATCGGTAGAAAACAAGGTAACGATAGCTCGGTAGATAATACGACGAATTTACCATAGATTATAACCAGTACGAGAGATTGACATTCATTAACAATTTACAAAATCGGTAGCGTAAACGATCGACTAGATAACTTTCGGTAAAATTATTCATAAACGATAGAATCAATAATTTATAATGATTACGGATCTGAGGAATTAAACAATGAATTCCTAAACATAACTTTTGAGAGATTACGAAATACAAAATTATGAGAGAGTGAGAAAGTCGGAGACTTCACAAAATAAAGAAATACACTAAATACACCGCAGTGCAAAAGAATCAAGAATAATACGCAGAACTCAACTTAACAAGATACAGAGAAAAGAATAACAGGCATAAATAATATAAAATTGCCAATAGCAATAGGAAAAAGGTGCGGTAATATTTAGACGCTGATTCTACGCTCGGTTATACTCCAAGGAACTCGATATACGATACAATTGGCACAAAAATAAATAAAATTATAATAAGCAATAACAGAAATAAAATATAAGGCACACTACTATTACAAATAATCATGAAATGAAACGTAAAGCCAATAGGGCTCAAAATACGATAGAAAATACAGAAGCAGACTGATATAAATTCACAAATAATCAGGAAAAGTTATAAATACAAAAGAAATAATTATTCGGCAGTTACGAGGTCGCTCGGACACGAAAATAATTAATTACTGAAATCATGCAGTCAGACGGCGGCTTACTACAACTCGAATCCGTGGACCATGGTTTACACGAAGTCGATAAGTACCATAAGAAAGAATAGAAATTATGAGCAACTTCGTAACGATACAATACTGAGGCAGAAGCCTTACCTTACTAGATGGTCTCAGGCACACAACACTGAGTTTAATTTAAATAAAACTTATTATATTAAACAACGGAAAACAGGAAGGATGGAAAGGACTTGAATTTATAGGAAGAATCTAACGGTAGAGCAAAACGATAGTAAGATAGAAACGGTAGCGGTAGAGGAAGAAGGATCGAGAGCTTATACCGGAAGGATTCAGAAATTCGTAGCTGTCACTCAGCAGGTCAAGCGTAGAATAGAAGGAGGTCGGAGTTCGGCTCGCCGATCTCGCAGTTGTCGTGAGGTGATTCTTCTTTCCTTTGATTGGTTGGGTGACCCCCACCGCAAATAGGCCATCCCCCTGTGGCGAATATTGGTTACGGCGTGGTCATGCGTTTTCGAAGATTACCGCTAGATGTGGCGTAATGTGCTGCTCGTGATTTCATCATTGACACCAACTCGTACGATTTAATAGCTGTCTCAACTTACTGTCCAGGTTGGCTATCATCGGGGACTTCTTTGACAGAGGCATACACAGGGTGCCTCTCGGTCAGAATTACCGAGTGGAGAGTGACGCCTCACTGTTCACTTCCACCGGCTTTTGTACAGGCAGTAGCTGGCTGCCTATACTTAAGGTCGTGCAGTCAGACGGTTGGCTAAGCCGTGGACCACGACCCACACAATTAGTCCTTGCCGACAGGAAGGCTGCGTCGATCCTCGGAACGATGGCTTTATCAATCTGGACGTAGTGGTTTGGGGTCGGTCCGGCACCAGGCCGGTAAGTCAGAAGATGGCAACCTACGGTCTGCCCTTCACGCCATCCTTACGGCATCCGATAGAGCGGGCGGCTGGTTTCTCCTTGAGGGGCAGTGCCCTCGGCCGTCGGGAGGATTTTTATCCCCCTGTTCACCGGCAGTCGAGGCGATACGGAAGGTTCGGGTGGATGCTACCCCAGTAGCAAGAAAAGTGCACCAAGGTAGCCAGTATAGTCTGATTAGACCGTCGGTAGGCGGAGTCGTCGAGAGCTGGAAACGGTAGATATCGGTCCCTCGGTGGTCGGGATCGTTGTCGTCCAAGTACTTTATTAGCGTGCGCCGAAGCGCGAAATACAGAATTTACAAAGAAAGAATTAGTTAAAAGTAGTCATTGCCTATTTTGTATCGAGTTCGGTTGGAGTACCCTGCTGAGGACGCGTAAACTAGAAATAATAACGGTTGTGTGCTCTTGTGACGAGCGACTCTGAAACGCCACGTTACAGCACAAAGAAATGTTCAATTGTATCCTCTCGAGAATGCATCTCGTACCCCCTCCTCGTTCACGACGCCGCGCGAAACGCTGCAGTCAATGGTGTGCATGATTACTTTCTTCTCAATGATCTGAAACAAAAACATCAAATACCATTTTACTCTATACACATGTAGCTATCATTTGATGAATTGGAAAAGCAATAGGTTAAAAAGTTTTTTTTTATTACAAAAAATCGGTCATTTTTTTAGCAAAATCGATATTTTGAGTTCAAAAGATCGCCGTATCCTTAATTTTTTTTTTCTATTTATCAAACGATAGCTACATGTGTATGGTGTTAAATGGTATTTGATTTTTTTGTTTCAGATCATTCAGATGAGAGTAATCATGCACACCAGTGACTGCGGCGTTTCGTGCGGCGTCGTGAACGAGGAGGGGGCAGGAGGCGCATTCTCAAGAGGATACAATTGAACATTTTTTTGTGCATACATGAAGTAACACTAAAACTACATGTCAAATTTTAAATTGATTCATTGCATAGTTTCTTTACTAGAAAATTCGAAAAAAGCGGTAAATATTGCGAAAAAAAGCATATCTCCCCTCAAGATTTTGCAACGAAAACCTATAAGAGGGTGAGATTCTTGTCCTACGCGACTTTGCAGAACATTATTTTTTTGTTGTTCAAAATGCAACATCCGGGTTTCACTGGAACAAGGACCAGGCTGCCACCTATCCAGTGGTAATTCACTACAAAGAAGGAAACAAAATTCGCCATCCATACCTAGCTATAATTTTGAACTGTCTCCATCATGATAGCATTGCCGTTCACGTTTTCACACGAATATCATTGATTTCGCTAAATCCGAAATATTTACACCCACGCGCGTAATATACCGACGGAGCTCCTTAGCAGTTCAAGAATTACAATAATTTTATCAATTTGTACTATCTAGTATAGTCTTTACTGGGTTATATGGCAATTCCGGTGTGTACCTGTTCGTCATTCCATTGGCATAATAATATTCGACTCTGCACTACCTGGGTATAAGCTGTGAGCAATAGTAATATCAGTTCTTGTCGCCTCTATGTACCGACTGCTTGCTGACTTGAGTTGCGCGTGCTGGGAACCGCGCAGAGAGCGCCACTTAACGATGAATTTATCGCGCCCAGTGTCGATCACGGAAAGCCCCATAAGGCTAGCAAGCTTTATGTATGTTCAGTAAACGTATGCGGTAAGGTTAGAACAGAATTTTTTAAGCATGCACTAACTGGCCTATCAATGTGCTAGAAATGCCAAAAAATAGATATGCCCGAATCGGTCTAGGAGAGCAAATTTCCTTAATCCTTTATGATACTGTAGAAGTCCGGATAAGGATAGATCGCTATTGAGATAAGATTGTAGAGACAGAGGTCGCCACGCTTATTATTGTATGTGTATGTGTAGCCCACGAGGCGTCGGTCTATGGTACGAGTTGACATTGAAATAAAGATACGAAAGCTATCACATCGTGTGTCTATTTATTCCACTCCCTTTCTTTTCCTAAACCTAAATATACACATATAAAGATACTACAGATACTAACCCTGTTCAGTACAACTGGGTATTACAGATGAAAGAAACATTTCTCAAGCTTATAGACGAAACGAAAGTGTGAAAAAGAATCAACCTTGCTATACTCCTAGAACAAAACAAGCACCTCCTAAATTCATACTCGAATCATTTACACAGGCTACATCTGGAATGACTCAGAAACTTCTTGTCTTTACTTATATACACTGATGTAAGACTGGACAAGTCTAGAAAGCAGAATCGGAATATCAAACTTCCACTCAAAAGGTGCCAACTAAACGCGAAAATCAGGCTTTTGAAATCGCACAGCACCAGAATAATCTCCGATTCACACATCTATCGATTCACAGAAGACCTATATTGCGAATGTTGTAGCATTCTTTTGCATAGTTTAATCGACTATGAACATTCTAAAAGAAAAACAGAACAATTCAAACTGCCTCTTCTCAGCAAAACATGTATCATATGTACGATACACGTTTAAATATTGGAATCATTTTGAATCTGTATTGTGCCGTAATTCCATTGTATTTATAAATTGTACCATTTTCCTAAATGAAACAATGTAGATTATTATAACCACCAGTACTTTTACAATATCTAAGTGATATAAACCATTACTCACCTGCCAGCTGTCATTTCGTGTGTTTTGGCTGCGGCAGAATTTTCATTTTTACTGATAAAACTTTTCCATCATAACCACATCAACTATTAGCATATAGTTTGAAGTTACTCTTTGTAAACCAATGTCGTTCATAATTTCGCAGAGGCATTACTTATACGAGGAAAAATTAGACAAACATTTTGATTTCGTGTAAGCAGTATGGGCAGTATACCACCAACGTGTCTCTGTGATGAGCTGACGAGCCATGGGGGGAAATTCTGATTTACGAGAAAATTCGGAATGCGGCCAATCAGCTTCGAATTCTATCTTCAACAGTACTGTTCAGTCAGCAACAGTACTGTGGCCCAAATATAAGTATGAATTCCTTCCGTAAATTGGTAACGTCTTCAGCTATTATTTCTTTGTAACCATTCAATTCACTATAAAGGTAGAACGATTTATCGAAAGATCCAATTGTACTCCTTTCTATACCACTTTTTCAGCCGCTGGCAATTTCAAAAAGCACAGTTACATTTTGTTGGAATGTATCCGTGACAATCATCGCGCCAACTCGCCACTTGCATGTATTTCAGTTTTTCCGATGGTGGGGGAAGGATGTGCAAATCTTTCACGTTCATCACTTGTCTTACGCCGTCGAAGATTTTTTCTTTTGATGTATATATAAGATGCATATTTAAAAATCTGTTGCACAATATTCTGCACCTCACTGTGAGGTTTCATTTCAAAATTTCACGGTATTTCATGGCAATTGCGTGTTAGCCAAGCATTGGTAGTTTCGAACGGTAGGTCTATACAAACGTAGAGTGGTTAGAAGTGGATACGTGTCTGACCCGATGTGTTTATGTTGATAGCTCCAAGTTCCTGGGGTATAAGTTTGTTGTCACGGCCGATGAAACTTTAATCATCCATGATTATTTCCATATTGCATGGCTGAAATAATGTTTATTATTCCTGTGTGGATATTGACGAAAGCTTGACTATATGGCTTCCTATATGCCCACTTTCATTTCATTAGTGAGAAATATTCATCAAAAAGTGGATTGTAATAAATTTCTAACCCATCAGCGACACTGACTCATAGCTAAAATTTTCCAAGAAAAACATGTAATTCTGGGGTTAATTTTATGCCTTTGACAACTTGGCAGATCTGTTGCACGAAAATTCAAATTTATTAATTTCGCCTTTAGAATATTTCAAGCACAGATTATTCTGAAGTATCGTTTTACGTATTTCTATGAATTGATCCATGTCGTGTTTTAGAAAGCTTATGATTCTTTGTGGTAGTACGATTTCAAATTGTTGAAATCCCATTGAGCGCGAGCAGAATACATGAACAATATTTAGTAAGATGAAAATAGTCGAAAATTCCGGTCAGGAAAAGAAGTTTAATGATTTGGAAAACGTAAACATAATAATCGTTTCCGACGTTTCGGCCGACGGAGTAGCGAATTTAGTACTTGAACATTTTGAACAAAAAATTATTTCACATCTTCCTTTCAGTCTCCCCTTTTACTACCGTTACGTAAACGACATTATAACTTGTGTAAAAAACGAAAACCTACAATTCCTTCTGAATAAATTTAACAATTTTCACCCACGTATACAGTTTACAATTCAGTTGGAAAAAGATGGTAAAATCAGTTTTCTTGACACTATGGTGATGAATCATAATGATACTATAATCTTAGATTGGCATCACAAACCAACTTGGTCTGGGAGATATATTCATTTTAATTCTAATCATCCTATAAAACATAAAAAATCTGTCGCCATAGCCTTATTCGATCGCTGCCTTAAAATTTCAAACCCTCAATTTCTCAAAAAAAATCTAAAACTTGTCGAAACAACTCTCATTTCTAATGGCTACCCTTTAAAATTCATTAATGATATCAAAAAATATAGAGTGGATAAAATGTACAACTCGATTGATTGGAATTTAGACTCCAACAATCAAACTAATGTTAAGGACAAATTTAAAAACTCCATCTCTATACCCTACATTAAAAATCTGTCTAGCCAAATCAAAAAAATTTTGAATAACGAGGGCATTGAAATTACTTTTAGAATCTCAAACACTACCAAAATTCCTCTTTTTTCTCATCTTAAATCTGTAACTCCTAATTTAGATAAAATTAACTGTGTGTACAAAATACCATGTTTAGACTGTAGTAAGAGTTATATTGGACAAACGTCACAACATCTAAAAAATAGAATTTCTGACCATCGCTCTAATATTAAATGCCATGATACTGATAGATGCGCTTTAGCAGAACACTCCTTAAGTCTTGGACATAATTTTGACTTCAACAACTCTATAACCCTAACTACAGAACCGAACTGGTATAAACGTATTATTAAGGAAATGATCCATATCTTTAAGAACAAAAGTAACTCTGTCAACAAACGTACTGATATCCAACATCTCAGCCATCTATACTCAAACATTCTCTAGTGTTCAAATTTTGGCGCCTTTGCTTTGATTGGTCATCTGTTTTGAAATCTAGGATATTCGAACATAGATCAATATCACACTTCATTACCATAGATTTACGGACCGATTTCCGCTAATCTTCACTTCCGTCCAAAATGCTGAACTAGCAACACCTAAGCATGAACTGGTCGTCAAATTTTGTGAGTAATCTGTCCAAATTTAGTTGATCTCTTTTTCATTTCAATTCCCACACACTTATTAATTACTCTAGTCGCTTAAATCTCACTTTTGTAAACGTATTTTATTCCTCTCTTTCGCCACCTACAATTCTTTACACTTTACCTCAAATTGTCACTCAAATATGTGTTCAATTGTTTAATTTATCACTTAGTTTTTTACAAAAACAACTTTTCTTATGAACGTACCTTGCTGCTTTCAATGCAGAATTGTTTTTTGAAACATTCTTTTTTGTTAATTATTATAGAAATATTCCTGAAGATGGTCGGCAGGGCCCGGCCGAAACGTCGGAAACGATTATTATGTTTACGTTTTCCAAATCATTAAACTTCTTTTCCTGACCGGAATTTTCGACTATTTTCATCTTCAATCAACCTCCTGGTCACGAACTTCTTGAAAAATATTTAGTAATGACGAGTCTTATCCCTGACATGTTATACGCCTCCCTAACTTTCAGGTCCGCTGTTGGTCAATAGAGTTTGCCGGCGGCTAACAAGGTTTATTTTGTTGGTTGTGAGATCCGTCGCATTCGATGAAAGTGTCACAAATTTCAACGGTGAGGGGTACAGGAGTTTGCGGCAAGAAAACAAACAGAACTAGACGATTTGTAGAAAAAGCTCGCGAATTATATATCAATCACACCGTCCACCACAATAAATTCTTACTGTTGCATACTTGTATTCAATCATGACTGATAGTACTACGTAAAAATTTCGGTAGATCATCTTCGTTCCTTATCTACTCAAGTGTAACACTTCGTCAAGATGAAAATATGCTTGAGATGAAGTAATTTCAAGGAAAATTTATGGATAATATTCCGAGCCTCCTTCATTGCAATGGCGCTATCATATCCATTAGCAGTCTCCAGCTGATATTTTACTTGATTAAATTGCGACTGCATGCAAAAGAATGTATGCCAAGTATCGTACTATCATTTCAAAACGGTGTCTTCCCCAGGCAATCACTGTCCTGCATTTGCCATCTTGTCCTTCATTTTGCTCTGCCATTCTGTGGCGGACACATTGATCTCCCTATCGATAACCGGTGTAGCTGCTGAAGTCAAAGAATGATTTACCGTAGGAGATCCATGGTAACATTCACCGTCGGTAAAAAGCCGCCCCCTTCTCGCCCTTCATCCAATAGCGAATATCTGATTATCAGATGCCTCTATATTATATATACCGCTGTTCATGAGCAAAATTTTACTTCTCTATCAGTAATACAGAGACAGCATGTGCGACACGCCCAGATTTTGACTCCTCTGTCGGTAACACACTAGCTGCACGTGGAACACGACCAAAGCCTGCTCGCGTGGTAAGGTAGATTGACTTAGACCTGCCCGTATATACCTATTACAACCAAGATTTCAAAATTTCTAGGTTCTAAAAATCATGCCATAACTATATAGACAACTTTTTCATGTCTTGAAAGAGACGCATGTCAGAAAAGGAGATCATGATGTTGAAGTCAAATCATCAGAGCTCAGAGTTTTATGAAATATCATTGCCTGCGCTCACGCATGATCTTACATGGTATTCAATGACTCCTGGGCCATTTAAGTCAAATGAATGAGTTGATTATTTGAAAATGACCACTTTTTCTCTTTTTGATTAAGTATTAATTGAACGGAGTCGACGTCAACCCGGAAGCCCATCGCTGTTTTGTAAAAGGCATGCCTGCACGATATTGGTTCATCTTGTATTCACAAAAACTATAAAAAATGTTACTGAATGATCTTTTATTATTGATGTACTATAATTTTTTAAATAATTCGCAGTATTTCAAATATTGGCACATTTTTCAAATGATTTCAACTTTGCATTAATGGTATTAAGAGAGAAGAACAGAGCAGAAGATAAGAAAATACTGGCCGGGTGAGATACACCGTTAAATTGTATCGCAATGACCGTTAATGACAGAATCCTAAGACAAAAGTGATTAAGTTATAGCGATTGCTGTTTCAAAAATGCGAAAGTTCTTGTCTTTTCAATCTAGGTGCAACTTTTTTCGTGAACGGGATTCGAGTTTGTCTCCTGAATTAATTTAAACGGAATTCACACGAGATAGCACAATCCTTAGTGTTGCGAAGATGCCCTAATATGATTCAGAGCCTAATTGTACCTTCGGTTTTGAATTGGCAGTCTCTATCACTTTGTTATTTCTATTCCAAAATTATGCAAGCGCTCTTGCAGTACAATTCAACGATAGTTTCACCTTCCATTTTCTTAAATTATTTTTTCTATTTTACACTCATCACCAATTATACAAAATTATAATCACTCGAAAAAAATTATACAAGTTTTCATCATCGGTGACTGATATTTAAAAGATCTCTAGATCCACAATTAATAAACATTTGTATCGAGCCCAGTGCTCGATTAATCATATACTCGTTATTTGCATAATAGGGCTATACAGAATTGCAAATAAGCACAGAGATTTTCAAGTCGCAGCGTCTTCACGTATTCATCAGATCACAAAATATTTAATATGTCCATTTGTGTGGCACAGACGAACTAGAATGTACTATACCGCTATAATACGCAATTTTTAACAGGATCATGTGTTCCATAATTCGTTGCATAAATACTACTCTAGAAATTAGAAAAGTACTTAATAGAATCAAATTACTCTTTGTATCCTGCTACTAGCTCCAGAAAATTTGTAGAAGTCACGTAGTTATAGCGTTTCATTTCAAGTGACATTCGTTTGGAAAATTGAGATACTGAATCGTGGATCAAGGAGAAGGCTGATGCGATCCCGTCTCGTAATCTCTCTTGCAGAGGGGGTCTTGGTATAGCTGTTGATGACCTTCTAGGTTCCTAGAAATATGCATAAAACGTAGATTTTAAGAATTCAGCTATTTTGTGGCAATCAAAATAATGCTAAATTCCACACGCACGCATAAAACCAAAAAAAAATTAATATCCAAGGCGAACTAAATTCTAATCGTAAATGGGGACAAATTTAATTGAATACAAGCTCTGTGAAGTTCTATTTGCCAGTACTCGAATACCTTAGTTCAAATTTTCTTCTCGTGTTAAAAGAAATTTCACTCGTGGTAACCAAAATTACATACCTTGAATTGAATATACAGTTGAACCCAATTGAGGTGTTCAACTAGCTTAAAGGGGCACATCTACCTAGCGCGATGGCCGCACGAAAAAAGAGTCGAACTTTGGATGTTTTTCTTCTTATAACGCATAAGAGAAAATGAATTGATTTTTTTCTATGCTTATAAGTACACACATTTCGAGCGTGTAAAAAAAGTGGGGAGGGTAGAGGTCATCCAGAAGTTGAATTTTGTAATTAGCTAGCCGAAATTCAAATTGCCGTATGACACTCATTTTAGATTAGCTTTATTACTCAAGCTGAAATTCCGTTGAAATGTGTTTTGTTCAAAAACAACATTTTAAAGCGTTGCTAGTCAATCTTTCCTGTGATGTCAGATTTTTACCATGCCCCCCACATTCGTGCTCTTGTAATCTATAGCAACTTTTAGTTACGCTGGCGAAGTCAGTATGTATATGAATTAATTATGCTGTTTATGGAAGCAAAATCCATTGGAAAATTATTTAAAGATCAAACCTGCTCAAGAATTTCAACGTTTCATCGTGTAAGAAATTATGAGCAGCCTAGATCAAACTTCAACAGATGAGAATGTGGCTGCCGAACACAAAAAGAACTTTGAGGATACGATTCAAAAATTCGATCACGAGAAGTTATAATTTTTTGTTGGTAGTGGTGAATTTTTCATTGATTCGACTCAATCGAAACATTCTACGACTAAAATCAAATCATTGTCCAAGAAATTGGATATTTTTTGCACTCCGTCAAATGTATAAATACTTACTTTATCTAATTAAAATTTCATTTAATTCAACTCTACGACTGTGAACTGGATGGACTTTTATAAAAATAATGGAGCATTTTTTTGGGTGTTAAATTGAGGTGATATGTAAACCAGATTTGAATACTCTGACGTATATGGTCTCGTCCATCTAACTCACCCTCAAACCTCATAAACTTTGATTTTATTATCTTTGGATATATTGTTGTATTGGGTCGGAAAAATGATTGCATTCTTTCGGACACGAAATGCACTACGGAGGAAATTGATGTCATTGTGTCTTTTTTGTCATTAATCGCTAATCATCAAATGTCGAAAGCTGCTCGTTAAGCGAAAAAAAAAGAAAATTTTCGAGATTTAAACAATTGATTGAAATAAACAAGGTGAAGGATATTGTTGTATTTAAAATCAAATAATCTTTGTTTCAGATTCAATACATGGCGTATTTCATTTCTGGTGAACCACTTTCACACCCGTAGTCACGGAATTTAACGCTCATCCAAGAATAGGTTCCCAGTCATTATTGACGAAATAAACCCCTGTTGATAATGCATTTATTATATCTATTTATTGTGGTGTTTTATTCTTCTGGCTGACAGGCCAAGAGACCTCGTCGCCGCCTCCTTCTCATTGTTTGGTAAAATCCTCGAGATTCAGCGTGTTTGCTCGGTGAAAGTCCGCCGAGTATTAATGATTCTCAGACTGATGGTGATACTCGGGCGCTCTATTTTATGCCCGGTTGTGATAAGTCGAACTTGTGATTGGTCGAACTACCATGCAATTATTATCGAAGCGATTTATCGGGTTCACGTCGACAAAAGAGTCTATTGTTATCATACCTCGAATTCAAATCTGCCGCTGTAAGCTGCTTGGAAACGGTATCGACAAGGAGTCAGTGACGAATTCGAAAGAATTACGGAGTAGTGGAGTGTCGCCAATTTCAAACGAAGGATATCTCGGCTGCAGATGGGGAGCCAACGTAGATCGCTGCCGTGATGTAGTCCAAGGTGGAAGGAAATCGCGCTAGAGGCCGGTGAGGCATAGCCTTTGTCCGCTTCTTCCTCATACGCTACTTGTTATGAAAATCAGCGCTTCAATTAGTGACCAGGAATGACCTCACCCTGATTAGCACCGGAACACCGAAGATTTCCGTAAGCAACGAAACTACGATGTATCGATGAACTCTGCATTGAAATGTTCCATCAGGTGCCGGTCAGACAGCACCGGAGGCAAAATTGATTTAGAATCGATTGTTATCAATTCTTGTAACGCATAACGTCCCGTAAGAGGTGGCGCAAAAAGATCCGTGTTGAGGTAGGTCAATAGATTTTGAATGACTATCATTTTGGCGTTTCGTGGAGCTTGATCATACTGCCAGTTGCAAGCTTCCTGAATCGTCCTCACGACGATTTCGGATATCAATTAAAATAAATGAAATATGAAAATTAAATATTCCGAACCCGCAATTGAACCGTTGAATTTCACCTGAACGTGAAATATGCTTCAGGTTTGTACCGGTCATTAGGAGTCTAAGACTCTAAGCCTGCTAGCATACAAAAAGATTCACTGGTTTTTGGCTTTATGCATGAAAGACCAACATGGAATCAAGCATGTGAGGTAGAATATATACATATTATTAACTTTACGAATCAACGGGATATCCGTAATAATAACACCATTGTTTTTTTCAGCAGCCAGAGACATATTAGACTTTCATCGTTTAAAACAATCATAGAAAGTCTTTATGATGTATATCAATATACTAAAATGAAACGAAATCTAAGATCGTGAGGTTTGAAGGTGGACCGGCTAGACGACGATAGACCTGAATACAGGGTGTCACCTCATGTTTTGAGAATGGAAAGAGCTTTGTCGTCGAGAAGTTACGCATAAAATTCATAGAACTGTATACATCTCAACAAACTTGATCATATTAGAATGCTACTGATTTTGAGAAATTCTGTAGCCTCTCTACTTGTTTAAAGGAGTAAGCCTCGAGTCAAGCCCCACCCATTCTCGACACATTAAAGGACTCGCTCTTTGAAGGTATAACAACATATGTTACTTCAGCTAATTGTCAGATATGCTTAAAAAATTGATAAAATATTTCTTATTACCACTCTGTCCTCGCCAGTGATGGTACGGATGAGGTTGAAGTTTTTTAGAAATTTGTTGGCAACTTCAAGTAATGCATCTCTGGGCCATTCAAGGAACCAATCGATAGTAGTACAATTGATCAGAGATGGGTATTGCCGTAATCTATTTCTGAATGCACTGCCAATTGGGCTCATACATAAGATAATATGCATATTGGCTCGTACTCTCTCAATCAGATACAAATATACAGCTTCAGTCGTTGGCAGGTAACCAGCTTTTATCGCCTCCTTTGAAAGTCTGCTCTTAATCTGAAATTATAGGGGATATACTGAATTATTAACTTGCAAAAATTGCAGGCAAATCGTGACAGAATTTGAGTTTCTTAAATGATGGATATGCTTAAAACGTGAATTAAATTATTGCTGCTTAACCTTTGTGCATAATGAAGAATTAGAATTTTCGACCTCGTTAATGATGAAGTGGTAAATATTGGTGAACGGTCAGTAAGTGCGTTACATAAAATTTCGTTAACGTTTCGGCCCGAGTAAGGGCCCTCCTCAGAACAAATCAATTATTTATTTAACTGCCAAGAACATAGAATTCAATAGTTCGGAAGGTTAGATCAATGGATATCACAATATTAAGAATTATTATCCATTGCACATTGGAAAGTAACATTCCAAATATCTATTCTAATTAAAAAATGTATGTAAAAAATTAAGGGAAAGTTTACCTTGTATAAAAAGATCAGCGATTGAAAACATTAGTCAGGAATCATAAAATTTAAAAAGGAGAGAAATGGTTCTTCGGATTAGGTGATCAAAGACCATTGACAGCTGCTCCAATCGATAAACAATGTAGATTATATAAATTATTCACACTTATGAAATAAATTAGCGGTGAGATATTTCGGAAAGTAAAAGGTCATAAAGTTAAAAAAAATAGATGTCGACAACCATTGTAAATTGGTATCCTCATCTCCCAGTTCTCCATATCAAAAATAACTGAGTGAACTGTTGAACGTAGATAGAAACAATACTTGGGCGAATTACCGGTAACCCTGAGAGAAGAGAAACTGGGATAGCATGAAATAGGAAACAATAGCAGAGTGGGAAACTCAAAGGATGTACAACTTAGAGCTAGACATTGTGTGATATGTGGTCAGTAATAAGGGATTTGTAGACATAACTCAGATGTTCGACATCTTGTCTAAGGTTGACAGAATTTGAATGTCCTACAATGTTGCATATCTCTAGTAATAGGCGTTTAGAGTGGAACCGTATATGAAGAACATAACTACTACAAACGCCTATTACTACAGATGTGCAACATTGTAGGACATTCAAATTCTGTCAACCTTAGACGAGATGTCGAATACCTGAGTAATGTCTACAAATCCCTTATTACTGACCACATATCACACAATATCCAGCTCTAATTTGTACATCCATTGAGTTTCCCACTCTGCTATTACTTCCTATTTCATGCTATCCCAGTTTCCCTTCTTTCAGGGCTACCGGTAATTTGCCCAAGTGTTGTTTTTATTTATGTTCAACAGTTAACTCAATTATTTTTGATATAGAGAACTGGGAGATGAGGATATCAATTTAACATGGTTGTCGGCATCTTTTTTTTCAACTTTGAGACCTTTTGCTTTCCGGAATATCTCACCGCTAATTCATTTAATAAGTGTAAATAATTCATATAACCTACATTGTTTATCGATTGGAGCAGCTGTCAATGGTCTTCGATCACCTAATCCGAAGAACCATCTCTCTCTTTTTTGAATTTTATGAATCCTGATTAGTGTTTTTAATCTCTGATCTTCTTATACAAGGTAAACTTTCCATTAATTGTTTATAAACTGTAACGTGGCATTTCTTTTATGCATGCATGCTACAAGGTGCTCCCTGAACCTTGGGCGGAACCCAGAGATAAGGGCTTCAGGGATCGGGTGCGAAGTAATTGTAGAGGGGCGCCGGAACTGGAATCACGCATCCGAGCTTCGACAGGACCGTAATGGCGAATCGTGATCGAGATATTGCAGGTCCTTTTTTTCATTTTTTTTTTTTTGGTGAGAATATCAGCCACAGGCTAGCGGCCAGCTCCGTCACTGAGGATATTTCGGCGAGGTCAAACAGCGACGATCTTGCGGGAAAGACGCCGAGGCTGCGGAGGGGGAGCCAACGCAGGCAGAACCCTGCAGCGCGGGAACCCAAGGTGGACGCGATTTCCGCTGGCGGCCGGCGCGCCGCAGCTTCCCCCGGTCACCCTGCCTACATCGGATACAGGCAGCCGCGAGAGACCGTCCAGCGACGAGGGAGCACCACCCCGGCCAACTCAGGGACACCATAAAGCTGCACGGACGACGACATCGCGATCTAGCCTTAAATTCTGCGCCGCGAAGCGACGACAGGTGCGCGCCAAGTCGCGCAATCTCCGAAATCGAAATCAAACGGATCGATTGTTGCGCATTCTTAGGGTTATGACTTAACGAAGGGAATAGCCTGACGAGATCGGCGTTACGACCGATCGGCCATTGAGGACTCACTCTAGTTCTAGCGATTGACCAAGGCGGTGTCACCTTTTAAGATTTGAGTTGACTTTGAATTTCGTTTTCTTTTTTTTTTTGTTTGGATAAATTTTGGGTGTTGTTGCGAAGGACGACGGCCGTCACCAGTCACGAGGGGGTTGGAAAGCTTGTGAGCTGGATGTGGAGCGGTACGCGCTGTTAATATTCTCGCGAAAGAATATCGAGAGTCACTAAATAACGGCTTGCCGAGGAACGGATAGCCATCGAGGATTGACTTTATCGAAAGTACTCGAAATTCTTTGGCCGATACCTTTGCTTGGTGACCGTAGCCTGAGTTGCGCGTAATAAAATAGAGCCAATTTTGAGTGACCGAGAAGGTCGAGTAGAGTCACGGGTTTGAGTCGAGGCACTATTGTTTCAAGTTGAGTGTAACCAAATTCCGTTGCACGGGGTTGCGTCGAATCACTTAAGATAGAGTGTCACTTCTCGTGTAGGTCGCGAACTGTTAAAGGGGGAGCGTTCGAACTCGCAAACCGCGTTACGACGTCGCGCAGAAAGTTGAACTCGGATGCGTGGTAATGAGTTGTCCCAAAGTAGGAACAAGAAAATAGTGATTAAGGTAATAATTAAGATTGCGACCCACGCGGCCCGTGCGACCAAATATAGTTTGTTTCTTCTCCCTCGAGCATAGTAGTCAAGGTGGCGATAAGCGTACTCCCTGAGAGGACGATCGCGGTCCGCGCGTCGGGTCAAATTCTGTTTTGGTTTTTGGGGTTATTGTTATTATTAAGGCAGCGACTAGCGCACGTAGGCTTAGAGACCCTCTAGAATTATTAAACTTTTTTTTGGTTGTTTGGTTCTTTTTTTTGGATTTGTTAGACCTAAGTATTTGGCAGTTTGAATCGCGAAGAGCGACTCTGAATTATTCTTTATCTTGTTTTGCATTTGGAATCACGAAGAGCGACGTTTGGATTATTATTTCTCTTATTTTGTGCTTAAAATTGCGAAGAGCGACTTTTGGATTATTATTTCCCTGGCTTTGTATTTTGCATCGCGAAGAGCGACATTTGGATTATTATTTCTCTTGTTCTGTAGGTTGAATTGCGAAGAGCGACTTTTGAATTATTATTTCTTTTGTTTTGTATTACCGCTAGCTGGAAATATATTATTTTAATTTTGTATTAACTTGATGAAATAACGTGTTGGTGTTGAGTATCTCGCGCTCTCTCTCTATCCAAAAATTACCCCGTCCCTCTCCGCGGTACTGAGCTACCGAGCCTATTCCCACAGTATAGCGCATTAACGATTTCGAGGCGTGTTGATTAGGCCAGGCGCCCAACAAAATTTCGCGATATTGTTTTTAGATACAGGGTACATCGTGGACGCCAAATTATTGTGCGCGCGGTAAGTTCTCGGTCATCTTCTCCGAGTGGCCAAGGTGCGGGAAAAATCCACGTCACAATACATTTGTTAGTTAGAATAGATATTTGGAATGTTACTTTCCAATGTGAAATGGATAATAATTCTTGATATTGTGGTATCCATTGATCTCACCTTCCTAACTGTTGAATTCTATGTTCTTGGCAGTTAAATAAATAATTGATTCGTTCTGAGGAGGACCCCTACTCGGATCGAAATGTTGATGAAATTTTATGTAACGCACTCACTGACCGTTCACCAACATTCACCACTTTTTTATGTATGATGTATACTGAAATTTCGTAGTCCAGGGCTCTTAAGTGAATGACGCATTGCCGGCAGATAGCAACCAAAATTATATGATGGATTCATTGCCTATAGGATAGTAACCATGGGACTATGCGTTTGTTATCACTACCCCGTTTGAATAATCACCGAAGGTGTTTCAAGTGTGGTGTCATGTGAAAAATGAAACGAACTTACCAAAATCCGTCTTATCGCTTTGCGAGGCGTCAATTTAATTCAAAAAATTTTGTAACGTGATCGTTTCGACCACGAAACAAACGGATTTCTAATCTGTATGATGTTCATTCAGCCTAGCTGACCAGAGCGCACCTCTCAACAGAAGTCCGACCATTTCATGAGATATTTCAAATCGATTCAAAGTTTTACGAAAAAATGATACGGTTTCTCGAGAAGACTCTGAAATTCTCACGTGATACAACACCCACAATACTTTCAGTGGCCCTGTGGACTCCGCACATGAAGATTAGCACACACTGTTGTCAGAAATTAATTTTTATGAAATGTTCTCAAGAATTACATCATGTCCAAAAAATAATCCGAATCGTAACAGTCATTCAAGTTAGGGTCTGGTTGCTTTCAAGATGATAGATTTACGCTAAGTGAACCGCAACCAGCTTCATTAAAACGATGAAATAGTCGAAGGTCTCAATTATTTTAGGATTCGTAATTATTCTTGCAGGTCAAGAGCGTCACTGACCTAAAACTGACCGTAAATTGACCCAACTGACTTACAAGTGGCGTTCGGAAGGCTATGGCCACGTACCTTACCCCTGGCTTGTATCAGAATTTAAAGCGCTTAATCCAAATCCAGTAATATTTGACATTTACCCAATTATTCTCAAGTGGATTAAAATTCTCTTATAATAAAGGTATTTGTTTAATATAGTCAGAACGTTTCGGTAACCGCGGAACACGTTTACGTCGTCTTATTTTCCAGTGGCCATTAGCATTCTTCAGTTATCAAGTTCCTAGAATATTCTCTGTTTTACTGACGCCCTACTCATTTCGTCCTTCTACGCCACGTTATAGTCCTCCGCATCCGCATAAATTGTGTTATCGATCGTTATGAGCGGTCGCTCTCGCTCTCATAATTCGAAAATATAAGTGAGCTCTCTTCTGGAATCGTCAGTTGCCGATCAGCTTTCAGAAAGATACTGCGGACCGACGTTCATCTGTACATTGCTTTTTATCTCGTAACATCTCGGGATTTTGAATTAGCAATCTCTTATCGACTTACTACCTTCGTTCAATTAAATCAATGTGTTATATTGAGTACAATACATCAGGCTTCACTTTGCATTCATATTCTAGTCATCTTAGTCAAAATAAGGTGAGAATCACGGAATTCCAAGCTACCCAGCTGTATACTTGTATAAACTTTTATTTCGACATCCTAAAACTTGTCTCAAAACCTACATATTGTAAGGTGTCCGCGTCTGTCAAAAATTAAGGTCCAAGGTCACAAAAATCGATTTGTTGGACATTTTTTGCAAATATCTCGTTTCCTTTGGCGTTTACGCTATTTGTATTTTTCATCAATATTATAGAAGATAAAATTCTCTTCAACTTTTGTCTCAAAAGTTTTTTATACGTTGAATCGTTTTTGAGATAGAGGGCAGTGAGCGCGCAGTGTTTAACTATGTAGCGTATCATTTAAGGTCAACCGGTAGTCCCGATCAAAAACACGCCTCATAAAGTTTATAAATTATTGAGAAATATATAATTATTAATAATTTTGATTTTTTTTAAATATTACATTATAATTAATAACTTTTTTCATTAATTAATAAACTATCTGTTCTGTTGATATATGCAAAGATCATGAGAAATATACAAATGTACAATGCGTGTGAAAGTATAGATGTCACTTATACATAGGTAATAAACGACTGTAAGCGAACGATTGAAGTAGTCTGTCGAGTGAGTCAGAACTGACCGGGTTGTCTTGGATTAGACGGGACTCAGTAACTGAGTGTATTGTATTGAGCACGTGTATATTTATTCAACGCACCTATTGTATTACAACGTTTTATTTTGTACCTTTATCTTTACTTGATTACTCTGTAATAAACGTTAATTGTAACAATGAACAGTTTATCCATTCCTACTCTCACCAAACACCAGTATTAAATATCAGGTTATGGGCCCAGGTGACGCGTCTAGAACATTCTGGTGTGCTCTTTCGCTGTTTGGGAGTGTAGTGTAAAAGTTTACTCGAGTAAGAGAGTGCGGAAAAGTAAAGTTGAAAGTTTTTTTTTTTGTGTTTTTCGAAAGAGAACAGTACCAGAGGGTAGATCGTCGATTGTCACTGGATTGTGGAAGAAGCACGATGATAAATATGGCGTCAACGTTTCATATTGAGACCCTAGTTGGTGAGAATTATAACACGTGGAAGGTTCAGATGAGGTCGGTGCTTAAAGAAGCAGACCTCTGGGATCACATAGAAGATCCGAATACAGTGAGACCCACAGTAACGGCAGAAAATTATAATAAGTGGGTAAAAGCTGATTCAAAAGCAGAGGCTAAAATTACGTTGTCGATTTGCAAGAGTAATTACGCAGCGGTGGATGGCCTGGGATCAGCACGTGAACTTTGGGAAAAACTGCAGAATCTACATCAGCTGAAAGGCCCAGCAAGGAAAGCATCCCTATTGAAAAGGATCATCCTAACTAAATTGCCTGAGGGTGGGGATCTTCGAAAACATGTAACAGACTTCAGTGATGCAGTGAAGGAACTTTCAGAGATTGGTCTAAAAATAAATGACGAGATATTAGCAAGTGTGTTAATGTATAGTCTGCCAGCGTCATTTTCCATGTTTAGAACTGCGATAGAGTCCAGAGATGAGCTGCCGATGACGGAGACACTAAAGGTGAAAATACTCGAGGAGACGAGAAACTGAACCAACAAGCCACGGTGCCATGTACACAAAATGGCGGAACCAGTATGAACGGCGCACGCAGCCCAAAAGGGAAAATCATGTGGATAAGCATCAAGAGAAAGGTAACAAACCTCCGTGGAAGGGACCAGAGTGCTATTGTTGTCATAAACATGGGCATATAGCCAGAAACTGTCCGGAGAAAAATAAGAGGCGACGCCAGTGGGCGAAGCAAGCCCAAGACTGCGATGAAGAGACAAAAGAAACTTTTATGCTGAGCACGAGTGAAGAGACAAACTATAGTCAAAGTGTAAGTGACTCGTGGTGCATAGACAGTGGTTGTACGAGTCATATGTGCAAGGAAATACAGATGTTTCAAGAATACTCAAGTATGGACAGTGAAGTGAGATTGGCGAACAACAACAGTACGAGAATCATTGGTGTGGGTAAGGTGAGTTTACCAGTGGACACAGGACACGACAAACGGGAGATAGATATTACTCGTGTAATGTACGTACCGGATTTACGCACGAACTTATTGTCAGTGTCGGCGATAACGGATCGCGGCTATAAAGTGATTTTTCGTGAAAAAGACGCAATCGTTGTTAATAAAGAAAACAAAGTGTGTACGCGAGCTGATCGCATTGGAAACTTATACTATGTTAGACAATCTCGGGACGCGATAAATAATGTTGAAGTGAATAGTGCGTCAAAGAAAGCAATTGACATTTGGCACGAAAAACTCGGGCATCTAAATGAACACGATCTGAAATTAATGTCAAAAAATAGACTAGTGGAAGGTCTGAAAATTAATGATAGTGAAAAGTTATCTGAATGTGAAGTATGTGCCCGTGAAAAACTTACATGTAAGCCTTTCCCTTTAGGCGACAAAGACCGCACGCACCAGCTATTAGAGATAGTACATACGGATGTATGTGGGCCTATGCGACACGTATCCATGGGTGGTAAAAAATATTTCGTAACTTTTATTGACGATAAATCGCGGTGGTGTGAAGTTTATTTTATTAAGAATAAAAGTGAAGTGCTAGAAGTCTTTAAAAAGTATAAGGCAGAAGCAGAAACATTTACCGGGTATAAAGTGAAGTTTCTTCAGTCAGATAACAGCCTAGAATATGTGAATCAAGATTTTGATCGGTTTTTAAGGTCAAATGGTATTAAAAGACGGCTCACGGTTCCTTACACTCCACAGCAGAATGGAATCGCCGAGCGAAAAAATAGGATTTTGGTGGAAATGGCGCGGTGCATGATGCGCTACGCAGGTAGTTCTCCAGCTTTTTGGGCAGAAGCCATAATCACGGCTTGTTACGTACGAAACCGGTGCCCAACCTCAGCGCTAAATGGTGGAGTATCTTTCACCGAGTGGACGGGAAAAACTCCGACAGTAAGCTCCATGCAAGTTTTTGGCGCGAAAGTCTTCATCAAGAATAAAAGCCCAAATCTAGGCAAGTTTGAATCTCGAGCAATAGAAGGCATGTTTACTGGATACGATACCGAATCAAAAGCCTACAGAATCTTCAATAAAGCCACGAAGAAAATAATAGTAAGTCGTGATGTAAAATTCATGACAGAGTCAGGTGCGGGACATCAGTATCAAGAAATTTTTGAAGAGGATGACGGAGACGACATTACAGTGGATATTAGTAGTCCGAGTAATAATGAAGAGACTCGAGGTGATAGCGGAGAAAATCGTGAAGAAGTAGAAGAAGAACGAAGCGACACCGAAGAAAGCCGAGAAGAACCGACAGTAGAGTTGAGAAGGACCCTAAGAGCAGTAAGAGGGGCGGCGCGAAAGGTACGCGCAGAAGACCAAGAGTCCGATACAATACAAAAGAAAAAGATACCAAAGAAAAGGGCGGCAACACTCTCATGGGACAGACTGGTAGGTCCGTCGAAGAGAGGACGAGGACGTCCGAGGATCATGCGTACAGGTAAAGCCGGTAGACCTCGAAAGGGGTACTCAAGTCAACCAGATCCAGAGGGGGACGCTCATGAAAGCTTCGAGGAGGACAGCGAAGAAAAAAATACAGATTCAGAATCACATGAGAGTGATAACGTGTTCGTCAACATGACGACGAACGCACCTTATAGTTGGAAAGAAGCTGAGCAAGGTCCAGAAGCTGAAGAATGGAGAAAAGCCATCGAGAAAGAGATGGTGGCACAAATTAAAAATCGTACTTGGAGAATGGCATCTCGACCCATAAATAGAAAGGTCATAGGTAACAGATTTGTATTATGCATTAAAGATACGACTCAAGGAGAGATCAAGAAGGCTAGACTGGTAGCAAAAGGTTGCTCTCAACGGCCAGGGGAAGACTTTTATGAAACATTCTCCCCAGTAGTGAGAACAACGTCGATTAGAATATTGGCGGCACTTGCAGCAGACTTAGGTCTTGACATTCACCAGATGGATGTCGTCACTGCTTACCTCAACGGCGAACTCGAAGGTGACGTCTACATGGAAGTTCCTGAAGTGCTATGTGAGGTGATCGATAGAATAATTGAAAATAGTAGTGAGTATACGAGTTCGGTAGTTGCAATCGCCAAAGAGTGGAAAAAGGGTTTAAGTGAAATCAAAGATTGTGTATGTTTATTAGAAAAGTCTTTGTATGGTCTAAAACAGTCAGGTTTACGGTGGTATGTAAAGCTAGTAAATAAATTAAAGTCTTTGGGTTTTAAATCGATGATACAAGACCAATGCTTGTTTATAGCACGTAGAAATGGGAAAATTATGTTAATAACAGTGTACGTCGATGATTTACTGTTTGCGACGGACGACAATGACTGGTTACTAGAAATTAAAGAACAATTATCTAAAGAGTTCGAGATGAAAGACCTAGGTAAAGCGAAACAATGTTTGGGAATTGAGTTTATACGTGATGAAAATCATGGTGTGTTTTTAAATCAGAAAATGTATGCTGAGAGAGTGCTAGAGCGTTTTGGTTTAAGTCTATGTAACCCAGCAACTACGCCGATCGAAGTAGGTTGTAAGTTGGTAAAAAATAAGAAGCCAAATACTAAAGTTATGTCTAAATATCCGTACCAAAGGGCAATTGGAGCATTGATGTTTTTAGCGGTTACTACTAGACCAGATTTATCATACGCGGTTAACTATTTAAGTCAGTACAATAACAATTATGATGAAACACATTGGAAAGCGGTAAAGCGCGTAATGAGATATCTAAAAGGAACGCTTGACTGTGGTTTAGCTTATAAGCGAACTGGACTTGAATTATTCGGGTTAGTTGATGCTAGCTGGGGATCATTCCTTGATGGTCGTAGATCATACTCTGGCTACGCATTGGTTTTAGCTGGCTCACCGATAAGCTGGGAGGCGCGTAAACAAAGAACCTCGGCACAATCGAGTACAGAGGCGGAGTACATAGCTATCTCAGAAGCAACAAAAGAGGCGATGTACTTGCGCGGTTTATTTGAAAGTCTTGATTTTCCATGTGAATGTATTACTATGTTTAACGATAATTTAAGTGCAATAAGACTTACTGAGAGCGAGGCGTTTCACGCGAGAACAAAGCATATTGATGTTAGGCATCACTTCATTAGAGATGCACGTAGAGACGGCATTATATGTATTAAACATTTAAGAACTGAAAAAATGCCCGCTGACATGCTAACAAAGGGCCCAGGAAAAATTAAACATTATGAGTGTATGAGTAATTTAGGTATGTCAGGGTCAAATGATGAAAACATGTAATCTCATGACTTTGAGAGGAGGTGTTGATATATGCAAAGATCATGAGAAATATACAAATGTACAATGCGTGTGAAAGTACAGATGTCACTTATACATAGGTAATAAACGACTGTAAGCGAACGGTAGAAGTAGTCTGTCGAGTGAGTCAGAACTGACCGGGTTGTCTTGGATTAGATGGGACTCAGTAACTGAGTGTATTGTATTGAGCACGTGTATATTTATTCAACGCACCTATTGTATTACAACGTTTTATTTTGTACCTTTATCTTTACTTGATTACTCTGTAATAAACGTTAATTGTAACAACGAACAGTTTATCCATTCCTAATCTCACCAAACACCAGTATTAAATATCATGCTCAATGACATTTATAACTTATAACCTATTCATGTTATTAAAAAATTATTAAGGGAAATACTTTAATTACATTTTAATTATATTCTCATTTGCACTAATTAGATTTTAAGCAGAAAATAATTTAGTACATCTTCTTTAAAACCGTAAACTTTTGAATTCTTTCATAACGTTAAAAATTGTACCTGGGAATTATACGGACCCCTATTATATAGTACAAACCTTTCTATTTATAGCCAGTAGGGACAGATGTTCAGACTGTATTGTATAGTTACGACCGTCTTTTTTTTCAAGGAACCACTTTCTACTAACCTCGGTTATTCGTTAGTTTAGAATCGTATCTTGGTAACTACGGACGTCCTATTTAAAGAATTATGGCTGATTTGTGTTTTATTTGTAATAACTCAAATTCGGAAGGTCAATCATTAGTTGAAGTAGTGCGCGGTTTAAAGACTTTGAGAAATGCAAGTATCGAAAGAAACGACGGTCTCAGTGATCATTTAAAATCCGTAACCTCTGTAAAAGTGCATGAAAAATGTCGAAGTGTTTACATTAGTAAAAACTGTATTCAAGCAGCAAAACGGCGACTAGAAGAAGGAAAAACCATTGCTTCTCCATTTGTACCACGTAAAAGACGAAGTGAAGCGTTTAATTTCAAGAATCTGTGTTTATTTTGTGGTGAAACAGCTGATGAGGCTGCAGAGATAAAGAAAAAAGAAAATTACAAACGTAAAATAAAAAAAGTGAGCACTCTTGACTTTAAAGATTCTATTATCAAAAAAGCAGAAGAAGGCAGTGATGATTTCGGAGAAATAGTAAAAAGTCGTGTACTTTTTCAGTTCACTCCTTCAGATGACCGTTAGCAGGCGGTTTTGATTGTACCGGCCAGCTGACCGTAACAATATTATGTATATGAAATAGCTCAGGCATCTCATGTAATATCTTTTCTTGTGCGATAAGCAATTGTACACGACAAAATCTCCAGAGTATGCATAACTCATTTATGCGTTATACTTGATACCATTGTGAGTTCACTGTATCGTCTGATGTGTTTAGCTTACAACAATTTTGTTACCATAATCCGTACAACTCTAGATTTTAGGATTATTTTGATACCAAAAAAAGCAAAAAATAATATTTCATCTTGTTATTACCCATTCATGGCTGATGCATAATTAATTTTAATCATTTCTAAAAGTAATATGAATTGAATAGGGGATTTGTGATCAAAAAAAATTTTAAGCACATATGAATTTTAAATTTATATTTAGCACCAAAATCTTATTGAAGAATAAAAACCGCTAGTTACCAACTACATTATTCAATTTCCTCGAACAATGCCATTGGTTGTAAAAAATTATTTGTAGTTCCTACACTGCAATATTCGGGCGGAACGATGGCTATTCAATCCTTTGAGAGGCACATTTAAAAAAAACCCAATCATCAAAGTCAAAGTGGTCTTAGGGGTTTTTGGGGCCGCTGATAACGAATCTAAGGTTATATTTGCGAAGTTCGAGATAACAGATCTAAGATGGCGTACAATATTCAAAAAAATCAACCGACTTATGCCAGATTTGATATGCGGGGGTTTTAAGAGTCGCTGATTACAAATCTGATATCAGATTAGCAAAATTCAAGATGGTGGATCCTAGATAGCATCTATTATCTTCAACGTCTTAAATGAAAAATGAAATATGGCGCTTATTCTCCATCTCAGCGCGACCCAGAACTAACGACGTGAACGTGGGAAGAAACTGGTTGCTTTTTTGTTTTTTATTGTTTTTTATTCTTCTTCTATTGTATTTTTTTGTTTTTTTATGATTTCTCATTTTACACTCAAATGGAAAAAACCCAAAGAAAAGAAAAAGTTCTGTACGAGAATACCTCTAATTAAAAGTAGTCCAGAGTTAATTTTTGATTGTGGGTTTGTACTTGCCACCTAGTGGTGGAATATGGAATCATTCAGACATTTGCCTCGTGTAAGATTATATTATTCACGTACTCAGCGCACCATAAAACATGGTTACGTCAAATTTGATCATAACATTATTGGGATTTGGGGTTATTCAAAATTAAAAATTTTTTTTTGAAAAAACTGGCGTATCTAACAATTTTTAAAAAAAATATATAACAGTACTAAGCATAGTAACGATTCATGAAATTTTTATAGCTCTAGCTCCATCCGTCTACCAATAGCCTACTTTTTCCAAAGGAAATTAATTTTTTTTTTATAATTGACTGTTTATAAGAATCAAATAAAATAAGTCAGTTGGCCTAATTTTTCATAATGATTACATTATTTCACAACCTAAAAGTTCAAAAAATGCCTTAGTACAGGTTAAAGCCACTAAACATCGAAGAAATAGAAAAAAAAAACGAAAATAAAATAGGTGGAAAGTATACTTCCCATTGCGCCTCAAGGGGTTAAATCGAGGAATGTTAAATATCTTCACTTCCAGAAGATCATGTCATAGGAAAATTATGAGAATGAAGGGTACACTCTTCTGGTAGTAAGATGAAAGCTGGATTCTAATTAGAATGAAACTCCTTAAACAAATGGACCGATGGAGGATACACCCTCTTGTCTGGAGACTCCTCTACTCAATGTTTACTTATTCGGTAGTTGCGTGATAAAATTTGAGACACTCCTTTACGGCAGCACTACCTTTTTTATAAGTTACACCATTTCACGCTCAACACCTTGCTGTATTTGATTACACAACTGAACCCTGAACTTCTCTTGTACACCGGTACCGAACAAACTCTTATGAGATATCACAATCCATCGAATTACGAAATTCAAAAAAATTCACAATGTATAGTAGGTTGAAAAACTCACATTTTCCATTTCATCCGATTTATATAAATTTGCTACCTCTCCCGTACTCAACATGTTGTTAATGATGTCGAGAAATTGTTCTTCGGACACCTGGGTATCATTGAAAAGAAAGCTGGTGGATTTATTCTCAACGCCCACTAGAGCGTACAAGGTCTTCAAATCTTCTCGAAACTCTCCAACTCTATAATTTTTTGTAATTTCCACTTGAAAAGTGGTCAGTTCACTCATATATGCCGCAACACGAGCCAAAGATTGTCTTCCACTTCCACCAATACCAACAAGAAGCATATTTCCACGAGGCTGTTGAACAACGATGTTGAAATATGTAATTTGATAAATAGGGATCATTTACATGTTACATGTATGATCTATCCGTAAGCTTGAATTGGGTGTGAAGAAAAATTTAATTATTCTAACACTAACCTGAGATATTACACGAACGATCCGACAAATGTGCTCTATGGCGTCACGAAATAATACCAAATCCAGACGAACTATTCCAGGTGAAGCATTATATTCGTCCATTTGGTTCTCTATATGAGTTCGCACGGCGCCCAAATCTGACAAGTCTTCATAGATATCCCACGCATTCATAAATCCTCCTGTATTGTAAATGCATATTTAGTAGGAGCAATTGAATAAATGGATATTTTCAAGCGCATTGGACTTGAATGGAGCAGAAATTGAGCAAGAATACCGGAAAATTAATGGTTCTAAATATTTAAACATACATCCTGTTCGTTCTCTTTAAAAACCGTGACATGTGGAAAGAAATCACATGACACGAGAAAAAATAGCAGAGCTGATAACATTCGTTATGAAAACGATAGCCCACCAACAGAGGTGAGGTGGCACATCTCTTAAGTTGATGATATTCAAAATAAAAGTTACCCGTAATTCATTTTATTCGAAGTTGACATAAAAGATGGCGTTTCGATTTTTGCTGTATCCGAATATGAACACCATTTCTGTTTTTGTTTGCATGGCAGAGACTAGCTTAGAAGTAAGGTAGCTTGAAAACTTGTACAGACGGGTTATAGTTCTTCGCATAGGGACCTTCCGGATTATCATTGAAAACTTAATAACAGATATATACCGCATCTTTTAGTATATGCGCACCCCAAGGATGCCAAATTAAAGGCAATTCAGGGTAAAAGCCCTTTCTGAGTAGCTCCGAGTTGCGCTGGGGCGACATCAATTGCACGTTAACAGAAAACCAGCGAAGTTGCTCAAAGTGCAGTTGTACTCTGAATTGACCATAATTCGGGGTCCTTGGAGTGCGCCTCTTTCAAAAGAACCAGTATGTAACATTAGTATGATTTATGCGTCTTGTTTGGTCTGCATTTCTTACGCAAGGCAATCATTCTTCTGACGATACGAGAAAAAGAGCATTAGAGTACGTAAAAGTTTATTTTTACGTCCTCGTACCTGAGAGTGCGCATTTCATACTCCACTACAAAAAAAAAACCTTGTGAATCATACTGTTGTTACATGAAGTATCTTACGCTCTATGTCGGCAAAGTCTTTATTGCCACACGTATTTGCAATATAAGTCTTGGGCGAGTGCAAACTTACGCGCGACGTGAGAAGACCTATTTTGGCTCCTTGATGCACAATCTACCATTTTCAGTGGATGAACAGATACATAGAACTCCACAGAGTATGCTGCGATTCTTGTTGAATTTACTATAGCCTTAAAATCTTTATGTAATGCGAGTATTGTTTACACCGTGTTATTTGCATGCATTCCGTACTAGAAGTGATAATGTCAGCGACAGTAAAAAAAAGAACAGTTCGAACTTCTAGTTCTAAGAAGTACATTTTTTCCATTTTAATATGGTGTTCGGTTGTAGCAGTGCGAAAAGAATTAGTTGGAGGAAGAGTTAGAATGAATCGTCTGAAAATCGAAGATCAGGATTTATTTATCATTGAGGAGAAGAGCTTTAGTATAGAATAAGATGCTTTATGGCCAAAACTTTTCAAAAGTTCGACGGGTTTTTTCAACCATAAAAGAACTGGCATGCAAATACGAGTACTCGCGTCGTAGCTTACCTGGTCACTGTATCGTGATAGAAAAAAATTGTGAAACATATTGTTGTTACACAAATTATTGTATGCAATATGAAATTAAAGTCTTTTCACCTCGCGTATTTGACATTGCCCTCCTTGGCACACACACGCCCTTGCCTACAACTTGTATTACAAACTTACGCCAGGCTTGGAAAGACCCACTTTGCCCCCTCGATGCACAATTCACTATCATTTCAATCGTTAGGAAGATCTTTTAACTTGTAATCGTCTTTCGTCTTTGACTGTTCGTGTTTAATCTCGTCTTTTGTCTTAGCGTTCCCGTCTTCAACTAACAGCCTTTGCTAAAGCGATGAACATTTTTACGCATCCCACGATTTTTTTTATTTCATCGTTAAAAGCAACATTACAAGTTACCTAACGCTCGAAGATTCAAAACGCACTTGACCATTCTCAGAC
This sequence comes from Neodiprion lecontei, assembly GCF_021901455.1. Taxonomy (NCBI): domain Eukaryota; kingdom Metazoa; phylum Arthropoda; class Insecta; order Hymenoptera; family Diprionidae; genus Neodiprion; species Neodiprion lecontei. The sequence goes on from NC_060266.1 coordinate 8,694,703, forward strand.
ATGCGCAGTTCTCGCATAACCGCAGCGCGCAACAATGTATTTTTTGAACCAAAGTTCTGATAATTGACAGTTGGGATCATGCAGGTTCTACTGTATGAAAATGATAAAATATTCCTCGTATCAGTTCTTTCAGATATCTGATTTTTCAGGCGAAAACTAGAGCATACGATAGATCGTATAGGTGAAATAAGTATATGAAATGCATTTCAGAAGCCTTAGGTCATTTTTCGCAACTCTATGAGGTTGCATATCTATTCTATACCACCCTCACTCCCTCCGCTTCCCCTTTCACCAAAAAACCTGTTGTTGTTCCGAATCACTCATTTTCAAGAAATTCATATATGAATGTGTATTCTTATATACAGCTATATTTCGTACTTGTATAGGTCCACCGCACGCGTTAAGTATCATGTATACAAAACGTCATTTTCATTCTCTGCTGTTTCCCGTAAATGTTAAAGATATATGTATGGGATAGTCCATACCATTTCAACCTGGGTCTCGTGACCTCTCGGATTGGGTCTGAGATTTTTATATAATTGTTCTCACTTTGAAAGGCACTCGATTTTCATTTTACAGTTTTTTCACGCGATTTCAATTTTCTACAATTTTTTTAAACGATTTTATTCATCAACACAATTTAAAAATCTGAAAAAATTCTGAAAAATCAACTGGCAGAAATAAAATTTTTAAGCTCCGAGCCGGAATGAGAAGATTTTTCATTCTTACTAAGTTTTTCCCGAAAAAAAGACATTGAAAAAATCAGAAGCAGGATTCTTTTCGCTGTGTGTGGTTGCTGAAACATTTTCATGTCAAACCAGATTTTTGAAAAAAATTTCAGATCTCTCGAAAGCATTTTATTATTTGCAATTTTTAATACAAGCAAACTAAAAAGAAAAAATCTTTTGCAAAAAATCTGAATAAATTTTCAAAAAACCGGAATGACGTATGAAAATGTTTCAGCAACCATGCATAATAAAATGACGCCCGCTTCTGATTCTTTTCAAGTTTTCTTACGGAAAAAGTTTGAGAACAGTAAAAAGGAAAAATTTTCCCACTCCGGTGTTACGTTTTGCGGGAAACGTTGCGAGAAATCTTTTATTTACTGATTTTCGACATTAGCTTGATTCACAAGCCTTGTGGCGTTTCAGTTGACGAACTTTGATGATCTGTTCGTATTGATTTCTCGTTCAGCCTGCCTTGATCTGGAATTATGCTGTGGGTCGTGCCAACTATCACTATGCGTGAGCCGTTTTATAATTTAGAATGATCTGAACTGTCCTTGATCTTGTAGTGGTCTTAATAGTTCAAAGTCTGATCTAGTTCTGTATTGCCTGAAGTCTAATTTGTTTTGCGTTTAATTTAGTTCTGTTCTTTCTGACGTCCAAGGTGATTCTCTATTGTATTAGTCTGGTTCGAAAAGGATGTTCAATAGTGGGAGTTTTGGAAAAAAAAGTCTCCGGATTGGTCTTTAGCTACGTCAGTGCGTTCAGTTAGTGAGGTTTGCGAACCTGACTTCTGTAAATTTTGATTGTAGACCATATAGTCTGTGAAGATATCAAGCTAAGAAATGAAAATTATGTACTTACTGCATATCTTTACACGAATGTAAGCTTGTTGCGACATAACGGATGGTATGCTGTATGCAGTGTAACGTGGCATTTCGGTTATGCATGCCCGTTATAAGGTGCTCCCTGAACCTTGGGCGGAACCCAGAGATAAAAGCTTCAGGGATCGGGTCGCGAAATAATAATAGAAGAGCACCAGAACTAGAGTCACGCATCCGAGCTTCGACAGGGACGCAATAGCGAATCACGATTAAGATATTGCAGAATTTTTTTTTTTTGAGTACACCGGCCCCTGGTTAGCGACCAACTCCGGCACCGAGGATATTTCGAGGCGAGGCGAAACAGCGACGATCTTGCAGGAAAGATGCCGAGGCTGCGGAGGGGGAGCCAACGCAGATCCCTGCAGCGCGGGAATCCAAGGCGGACGCGATTCCCGCTGGTGGCCAGCGCGCCGCAGCTTCCCCGCTCACCCTTCCTACACCTGACCAAGGCAACCCCGAGAGACCGGCTAGCGACGAAGGAGCACCACCCCGCTCAGCTCAGGGACACCATAAAGCTGCGCGGACGACGACATCGCGATCTAGCCCTAAGTTCTGCGCCGCGAAGCGACGACAGGTGCGCGCCAAGTTGCGCAATCTCCGAAATCGAAATCGAACGGATCGGTTGTTGCGCATTCTTAGGGTTATGACGTAACGAAGGGAATAGCGTGACGAGATCGGCGTCACGGCCGATCGGCCATCCGAAAGACACTCTAGTTCTGGCGACTAACGGAAGCAGTTGTACTCTTTGTCGAGTCGAATTGAGTTTCGTTCAGTGTCGTTTCTAAACTTTGTGGTTGCGAAAAATAATGGCTGTCCACCGTCACGAGGGAGTAGGCGATTTCATGAGGTTGATGTGGAGCGGTAAGCGCTGTTAATATTCTCGCGAAAGAATTTCGAGAGTCATTAAATAACGACTTTCCGAGGAACGGATAGCCATCAAGAACTAACGTTACCGAAAGTACTCGAAATTCTTCAGCCGGTACCTCTGCTTGGTAACCGTAGCCTGAGTTGCGCATAATAGCGTAAAGCCAATTTTGAGCGACCGAGAAGGTCGAATAGAGTCACGGATTGAGTCGAGACACTCTCGTTGCAAATTGTGTGTAACCAAATTCCGTTAACAGGGTCAGGTCGAGTCAGTTAACCTCAAGTGTCACCTCTCGAGTAGGTCGCGGACCGTCAAAGGGGGAGTGTTCAAACTCGCGAACCGCATACAGACCTCACGGAGTAGGTTGAGCTCGGATGCGCGATAATAAGTCTTAGATAAGCCCGAGGAAGAACACATTAGTTAAAATAATAATTAGGATTGTAAATAACGTGGCCCGCGCGACCAGAGCGAGTTTCCTTTTGTTTCTTGCCCTTGAGGCTAATATTCACGGTGAGGATTAGCGCGATACCGTAGAGGACGATCGCGGTCGGCGCGGCGGGTAAAATTTTGTTTTCGAATTTTAAGTTATTGTTTATTGTTAAGGCAGCGACTAGCACACGTAGGCATTACAAGTCGTCTGGACTTAGTCATTTTTTTTTTCTTTTCTGTTATATTATTTTTCTTGTTAAATCTAAGTATTTGAGTATGTTTCGTGGGGTGCGTCCTCTTTAACAAAAAAGAGGCCGCGTATTTTTTTAATTTGGTCACGATTTCCAACTCTAGAAATCAAGGATCTAGGGGATAGGAATAAAAGAAATAAACACGTATTTTGAGCCATCAGTTCTATGTTTTATTATGGCTCAGAGAGAAAAATCTTTGAGGTATGAACCTCAAAGAAAAAACCCCTCGCAAATGTTAAATTTACAATGTGTATAGGATATTTATCATGTCAAATATATTTCGCACAATGAATTATTTCAGAGGTGAAATCTACGATTAGGAGACATTATATGTATATATATATATAGTGACGGGACGCCTCGTCGGCGTACCGGCACCTGACGGTCAACCCGAGCTCCCAGTATTATGCTTACCGGTGACAAGCCCAAAACTTGCGACACGCTCGGTAACCCCACCACGTACCAATAAACCAACCAAATCACGCGATTTACCGTGCTCCCTCTTCAAGGGGCACGGCCAATCACTATTCCCAAAATCCACGAAACTGGACGACTAGCAGGTATAAAGAGTCGAGCACAAACGTGGCTCGACATCTATTCATCATCTATCGTATAACATACGCAGAGTAGACCAGTTATTCGTCCGACTCAGGACTCATCCGCACATTTGCTCGGCGGAGCACGACACCTCAACGAGGAACCAGCAGTTGACTCAACTCACGATCACGAGACGTGGACTCGTCACTGCAAGAATCTTCGAACACCACTCTCAATCGAAGGAGGGTATTCAACGTATTTAACGAATTTCGTCTCTTTTCAATAAAAGTCCTCAGGTATTAGGGAGCCGTATCTGAACTAAGCTCAGCATTGCGACTGACGTCAAAACTCAGATACGGTGAGCGTCGTAGAATCCTCTGACCCATACGTAGGGCCCCTGAACCTATAAAGAGCCTCCTGCATTGCGACAGGATGTCTTGATATGGGCGACGGTATATTTGCGTAGAATTCCCGTCCTTCTGACAACCGCGCTATCACATAAACAATATTCTGTCTTGCCATCTGCAAAACAAATCATTGTCAATACCGAGTAATAACTCAACAATGACGATTTTCTGTTGTCAAACACCGTCCTTCTGACCAACACGCTATTACATAAACAATATTCTATCTTGCCCTCTGCAAAACAAATCATTGTCAATACCGAATAATAACTCAACAATAACGATTTTCTATCGTCAAACACCGTCCTTCTGACCAACACGCTATCAAATAAATAATATTCTGTCTTGCCATACGCAGAACACATCATTATCAATACCAAATAATAAATCGTCAACGATGATTTTCTATCGTCAAACACCGTCCTTCTGACCACCATGCTATCACGTCAATAATATTCTGTCTTGCCGTTTGCGAAACGAATCATTATCAAACCAAATAAGAGAAACCAATTCCTTCTTACCTTTCAACAATATTTCTTAACATTATAAGAAAAGTAAATTCACGACATTCTTTCCTGTCATAAATCCCACTTCTTGGGGACATAACATAATCATTAGTCAAAGATTTCCTCTTGAAAAACAAATTTCTCGCCTCACGAGTAAATCGCTCATTGCGATTATTCCGTGTCTTGCTTCACAAGCACAGAACAAGTTTGACCCTCAACTGCTCACACGGCCTGTGATGATGGGTTTATTCCACTCGTGCCATTGCACATGAGAGTGATGAAACAACTTCTGAGGCTATCTCGAAAATCAATTTAAAACAGTCAAACTCTAGTAACCTCTTCCAGGAGCTCATCAAAGAATTAACAAATAACTACTTTCCACCTTCCTTCCGAGTCCAGAGATCGAATCCTGCCGTTTCACTTACGAGACAGGAAATTCTTAAAACTAATACGATATTCGAGTGTGTGCGAAACCACCGCGTTACTTTTCATATTACGTATGAAACTCTCGCGATATTCGGCGGATAAATAGACTCGAATCGTTTCAATATATATGTGGTTGTATTGGTTGCTGGTTTCGTTTGAAACATCTGATTTGAATCTCTATATTTATATATAGTTGCGCTGGGTGTCTTGACTGTTTCGTGCAGTATAATCGTGGTAAATGAAGTCGCTGGCGACTCCGTATAAGCATTGCGCTTGTGCTCAGGTATCACCGCTTAATTCGATGTACCGGAAAGATTACCTTGTGTGAATCCAAGTATGTACAAGCAATCCGTAAATTCCTTGCGTCAAGCATTGCGCTTGCTCATTGGTGCAACCGGGCTGCGCCGGTGTGCCTGGCGGGACGTACCGCGCTTGTTGTTAGTGTACTTACGAGGTTATTCCGGCTCCCCAGCATGCAACAATCAGGAAGAATTTGAAGATACAAGATATCACAAGATCCGAGTACCGATCGAATTGCAGTGAGACCCCTTAGATTTATCCATCTCTCCGGAAACGCACAGAGAAAAGAAATCCAAAAAGAATGAACGACTGACGCCGAGTCACCCGACTACCTGACTGACGCGGCCTGGCCGGCGCTATTCCCGCCTTCTTCATGCTCGTCTAAACACATGCAAAGACAAAATAGAGATAATCGGCCGCACGACGCATGTGTTCGTATACACGCGCGAGCGACCGTTCGCGCCTGGGCACCTCTGACTATTCGTTCGACCAAACAGAGTATGAATCGCGAATAGCGAATTATGAATTATTATTTCTATTGTTTTGCGTTTTAAGTCACAAAGAGCGACGATTGAATTATTGTTTTTTCTTTTCTTTTGTAATATCGTTGGCTGAAAATATATTCTTTGGATTCTATAATGGCTCGGTGAAATAGCGTGTTGGTGTTGCGTATCTCGTGCTTTCTCTCTCTATCCAAAAATTACCCCTCCCCTTTCCGCGGTACTGAGCTACCGAGCATATTGTCGCGGCATAGCGCATCAACGATTTCGAGGCGTGTTAATGACGCCAGGCGCCCAACAAAAATTCGCGATATTGTTTTTAGATCCAGGGGACATCGTGGACGCCAACTGATTGTGCACGTGGTAAGTCCACGTCATAGCAGATAGTCGGTGCAAGACCACTGCGGTACTAACTGAATCTTGATCTACATGGATCTTAAATCTATGGTATAAGCATGTTAAGCTCTCCTATAATAATTGTACGTCGGTAAGTTATCGTGCAGAAAGGGTATCACCATAATTGTCAGCTAGGACGTAAAAACGGCTATAAGCTGAAAAATTTTGATACCTGACACACGATTCTTCGGATTTTTTTCAGATTTCGAAATTGCGTCAATCAGTCGAGTTGTTTTGAAAAATTTTTTAGAATTGCAATCGTGTTCCCAGAAATTTGAACAAACCCGAGGACCCTTCAAAGTGAAAACAATCATATAAAAATCGTGGGCCCAATCCAAGAGATCAAGGGTAAACCCAGATTGAAATGGTATGGGCTGCCCCAAATACACTACGGTTCATGATTGCAATATAAGTTTCAGGAGACATAACTCTATGAAACAAAAATTTTCGTTAATGTGTTCATTTTTCCACTCACCGAATACGGGGCTTCGTTTATCGTTGCACAAATTACCAAATGTCATCTCGAAACGTTTTCCCAGCTGCTCATTAAGTTCATTTATGAACCACTCTCCGTCTCTGAAATTCATTGATTATGCAAATAATATTGTTCTCACACTTACTTTTCAAAAAACCTGAAGTATAGCAGAATCTAACCTTTCATCAATCAGTCGATCGTGAAATACTCTGAATGCCTCATGAATCCACAGTCGTAAGAATGTTTGCTTTGAATACTGGTAATCTTTGTGACTGCGCAGCAAGCCTTGGAAAATCTAATAACAAAGATACGGGGGACAATGTAAATTTTATTTATCAAAGGCAATCGTTGAAACTTTAAGCACATGTCATACGTTAAAATAAAGTACTGAGAGAAAGAAATTGTTAGATTTGTGATCATTTCCTTACTTCGTAAGCCTATGGCAAGGGTTCTAGGGGTACAAAAATTTGAAAACAATTCGGAATCTAGATTTTGAAAAGGTACATGATTCTAACAATCTTATTACCGGAAGCCTTCTTTGAAAAAACAACAGAATTAAAAAACTGTGATTCTTTCAATTTTAATTAAATCTATTCATTAAAAACTTCTATAATTTTTTTTTTTTTTCAATACTAATATTGCATTATTTGAGTTCTTATATGAAAGTGGTTATTCCACATTCTGAAATGTCCAACGTACTATTTATCATTTTTTGGTCATAATAGGACGGTTTAACATCGAAAAATTGCTGCCTTTCATGCGTGCATAAAGTAATGAATAGAAATGTAATCATGTATTATTTTTCTTTCTTTTCGTTACAGCCGATAATTCCACAAGTGACACGTAATTCGATTCAACTCTTTTAATGCCTAAATTGTTATGTAGTGATCGAATCTAGACTAGCACTAACCTCTTGTTGCGCCGAGTTCACAACAACAAAAAAAGCACCCCCAGAGTGCAAAACCTGCTAGTTATCTCGATAATCATTTTGCATGTAAGATAAAAATATTTAGGTGAGCACTCCATGTATGATTGCTCTCACTTGATAAGTAGACGTCATACTATCAATTAAATAAATGTATAGAAAAATCAATAGAAAAGTAGCAGAATCACTAAATTACTGGGGTATGTATGAATAGGCCACTAAGTGGATGCTGACTCACTAGAGAATGGACACGTATTCAAAAAACACATTAAGGGATACACGTTGCATGAATCATTGAAAGAATATAATGTGTTTACAATCAGAGCTTACATCATCGGCGAGAAGAAAAAGGTGTTGCGTCGGTTTCAACGTGAAAAAAGTGTTGCTTCGGTTTCGATTTGTAAAAGTTGATATTTCACGAGCAATTTCTTTTTTTAATCATTTTAAGTTTGCATTATACACAGCAAATGTGAATTATTAATTTAATTATGTTACGGGGTGGATCATGTAGACTTCGATGAGCTGCTACAGGAACCGACTCTACGCCCAGCCAAGGTGTTATTTGACTACTTTAGAATTCATTTACGTCGATTATGGACTTACGGGCTACTACTTTCGAATACAGGAAATGACAGAGGAAGGAGGGAATCAGTTTTAAGGGAGATGGACGATTTAAGTGGTAAAGGTGGTTTATTATTAATGTTCAAGTGATTGAATAATGACTATCATCAATGTAATGGAATCGGCTCGAGCAAAGAGCTTGGATTGACATGGAGAAATATAATTAGAAGTGACGCAGGCGAAAGTTCGGATGAAAGCATTTAGTCGAGAGAATGTAAAGACTAGCTACTTGCAGTTTAGAGACCAACCTGCTGACTAGGTGCGAGAACCAAGGTAGCTGGGTGAAGATAAGGGGAGAATGCAGAGTGTAAAATGACTGTAAGACAGCGGAAAAGGAATTTAAGGTGTGGAGGACGTAACAATTACATCAAAAAATTACTGTTAAAAAACTATACATTTTTAATTTATGTATTTATTTAATTGTTCTTCTTTGACTAATTTATATGGCAAAACCAACGAAATGTTCGTATATCACATACGATTTAGGATGTTGTGTCATGTGCGGAGTGGTCTCGCACGCGACTAACTTAACCCTCTACAATAACCGTAGAGGTTTGTATTTATTTTTACGTGGATAAGTGGTGATCTTCCTCTACAGAGCGATCCTGAGGAATAGGGTTGGAGGATTTAATATTTATGTTATTAGAAATGTTTATGATGGAACTAAATTTTAATGGAATTAAAATGAAGGAAAAGCAAGAGAAAATTCAAGACGAGGAAGCTTACAAAATGTTCTTAATCTAATTATTCTCACTCATTCAACTACTCACTTTTCGGTGGTTACAATCCGAATGGCTCACACTCTCACACGATACACTCAATAGCAACACTCACATACGCTTATCACTGCACGTCTCTAAAGGACTTCTTGGCTCGAGGTTCAAACTTTTAATCTAACTTCAAAAGACTCAGATCGCGACGCGAGAAGCCTTCCCAACCGCGTATAGAATTAGAGTATTACATTCTAATCGTCGGTGACGGAAAAAGGACTTATAAACTCTACACACGGTAGCTTTGAAGGAGCCGAGTTCTGTAGATGTGGTATTTAAGCTATCTCTAACGGGACTAACCTCGCTCGCTCGTAAGACACCGCTTAGAGCGTCGGACAACGAGCAAGGTTTTTGTTGATTTTGCAATTTAAGACTGAGGCTCGCCTCGCGATGCTCATCCCTCGAAGCGCGTGATCTCGCGCTAGCCTCATCCCGGTGTTGATTACACCCGGGATCCGGCGGGCGCGGGAACGGGACGTTGCAGCGGTCAACTGTGCCGCTGGGCTTTGGTCGTGCCTCGAACAGAATTATATTATGATTTTAATAGTGAAATTAAGATTATGCTTCCTCGTCTACTTTATATTATTTTAAGAGTAATGATATGAATGCATAATGATGTAATTATATACGTGTATATGCGGCGTTCGTGACAGTTGTAGCAAATTAGTCAACTTCATTTGTTATTATTATTATTTATATCGTTAGTTATCGTGACGCTTGATTTTCACTTCCCCTCGATCACTCGGAGTAGTGACCAGGAACTTACAGCGCGCACAATAATTTGGCGGCCCGCGGTGTAAGCTGGACAAAATTTTACCTTACAAAAGATATCGCGAGATTCTGTTAGGTGCCTGCCGTGGTCGGTAATATGCTCGGTAGCTCAATACCACGGAGAGGGGAGGGGTAATTTTGGAGAGAGAGAGAGAGAGATACTCGACAACAGCACGCTGTGTAACAAAAATAAAATAATATCAGTAAAAATTTCTGCTCTGCATGCACGATGTAAGGAGACTGTAGTGTGTAGATGTTATGTTTACCCTTTTCGAATACTTTGCTTCCGATGAGAAGCCCGTAAGATGGCAATACCGTCTAATAAGTGAGATGCGGGTGTGCAAATCATTAATCTACGAGAGAATTTTTGTTGAAAGATGTAATTTTGAAAAACTGGTGAATTTCAAAAATTAACGACGGAGCCGTGTTTGCAAACCCGCATCTCATTTATTAGACGGCATTGCCGTCTTACTGGCTTCTCATCGGAAGTAAAGGATTCAAAAAGGGTAAACATAACATCTACACACTACAGTCTCCTTACATCGTGCATGCAGAGAAGAAATTCTTACTCATATATAAATCGGGCACAGGAAAACAAATTTGAACTCACTGGTGATGAGAGAAATTAACGACAACAGAGTCAGGGCGGCTAGGTGGTCTAGTGGAGTAAGTCTCCGGTAAAGCATCTCTAGATACCAGGTTCGATTCCTGGCTCCGTCGTTAATTTTTCAAATTCACCAGTTTTTCAAATTTATATCTCCAACGATGAATTTTCTCGTAACTAATGATACTGCACATCCGCCTATCATTTATTAGACGGCTTTGACCGTCTTGCGTGCTTCCCATCAGAAGCGTAAGATTCCAACATGTAAACATTCATCTACATACATTCTTACATCAGGTGCTCCAGAGACGAAAACTTTCTATTCGTACTGCATTGTCTTGGGACCCGAATGAAACTTTGCATGCTTCCGACCTTTGATGACAACACAAATGAGAACAATCCAATATCTTCAGTTAAATGAATGATAACTTGATATAACATCAATTTTTGAGATTTCGTATGATGATTCTACAATACGGGTTCTCGTTTCCTGAATTTCAAGGGCTTCCGAATCAACTCAGAAGAAGAGTATTCAACCTTTGGATCAAGGGCTTTGCAGAAACTCCTTGGTATATTCTTTGGGCCAAATATAAGAATTAGAATGTGCAGTTCATCTGACCTCCCGTCGTCTATCAACTTAAATTCGAAGATTCGCGTAACAGAGCTCGCATAATATTGGCCATCTAAATAGCTCGTCCAAGCCCGGTGATTCGATCTTGAAACATTTTTGAGCAAGAAATTGATAACAGACACGTGGGGAAGAATTTTTCAAGTGCACCAGCCCCAAAAAACAAATCTATCTGATCGGGTTGAAAGGTGGGCCGATTGGTGTCATACTAATGGTAGTTCCTACACCGAAAATTGATTCGTTTTAACAAATATTGGCTGAGGTGAAGGGAGTACAAGTTTTGGATTTTGCAGCCAAGCCTTATTCTCAGACGCTTGTAACTTTTTTCCGGATACAAAAAATAAATTTCTGCTAAAATGTTTTCGATAGGTTTTTTTTCCAATTTTCAGTAAATCATAATTGTTTGGAAAGAAAAAGTTTTTTTGCCGTCCATTTTTCAAAATCAAAAGTTGATTTTATTTTTTTTTCAAAGTGGTATAATTTTTTTTTGTTCAAAATTTTGAGAGTAAGGTGAGCCCTTTCCTAAAGGCTCACCAATTTTCAGAGTGTCAAATTAAATGGAGCTCGAATAATTGACCAACCAGTAACCAAATGCTTCAACGCAGTAGAAGTAGAAGTAGAAGTCGCGAGGCCCTCCATCAGTGTGCTCAAACAGGCAAACTTCCTGAAACGTCCTTACGATGATTTCTCATCTCAAATAATATTATATGCTGTAATAGAAATTGTCACATGTTATATTTAGAGTGAAGTATAATTTCACTATGCATTTGTTATACAAAATGCAAAGGATAGTATTCATAATATTCAAATAGTATAAGTCAGCATATAATTTTATCGAAACTGTAACAATACTGTCTCAACACGCAAAAAAATAAGTAGTATGGCAATGGGGGTTCTACTTACAGATTCCTGTTACTGACACTTACGGACATTCTCCCCAGACTCAAATCCTTTACCGCGATGACGTCACAGTCTGCCGTACCGACTTAAGGTCAAAACCATGCAACCTTACCGACAGTTGTATCGGTCGACGGTAAGAATCGGCCTGCTTTACCAACAATTCTTATCGGTCAAAGGTCAAAATCGTGCTGTTTTACCGACAATCTGACCGACCGAAGGTCAAAGTCTTTATGTAGTGCTCGTCTGCCAACGGTAAAGGGTGCAGCGGGGGCGAGAACTTTTTCACAGTCCCGCATTCTCTTCTCACGATAGGACTGCTGATGTGTAACATTAACCACTCTAAATTCCTTTCCCACGGTAGGACTGCTGATGTGTAACATCGACCACCCCCACATTCTTTTCCCACGTGATCAACCACGCTACATTCCAAAATTAATGGTTCTGAAAATTGTTTTTCACTTACTCGGATGTCGGTTTGATATCAACCACGTGACATTTTTTTGGCTTGTGACTGTCGTGTGAACTCAACGATGAATTTTGAACGGGTTCAGTCAAGACCAAAGTGCAAGGTCGACCGATAGCCGCGGTACATTCAGAGCCAAGGATCTGCGGTGTTGGGTTACTATCGCACTGGGAATGCAGAATATAACTCGGTTTGAGTACAGCTCGGTCAAGGATGGAGAGCAAGGTTGAATCCTACATAAGCTTCGTATTGGAAAAAATTCTCTCTTAAGAGCTAAGGTAACGGTAAAGGTGTAAAATTATTTCATGAAAATTCTTTGAAAAACAGTTTTATTGAGTATAAGTTTCAGGGTACAGGTGACAATTACTTGACAACGATAGTACAATAATTCTATTTAACAGTATCATAAACAGGATGACATATTTGCCAGAAATGCGGGACCGTTCTTGTAGACGCTTCTGCGCAGTAACACAAATCGTACACCCTCGCCATCCGAACAGTATGATGATTTTGTAGCCAATTTTGAAGTATCAAAACGTTTTGTGCTGCACATATTACGTTAGGTATTGTATGCACGTCGCATCTTAGAGACACAGCTGAAGTTTTTTGTAAGGTTTGAGGCGACGGATAGTCAAAGTCCAGCATATCGATGATTTGAACTTTCGGGACAATTTCAAGCAACCAATCTCGTTTTTCTTCTCCTTTTACGTACACGGTTTCAGCTTTGCACAGCCTGTCTTCGATGGTCCACACAACTTCTTCAAACGGTATGGTTCCACAGCTCCAAGGTGATCTGTGAAAATCGCGTTCTAACCATGAATTTTGGCTTTTTTATTTGACGTCCAGTAAATCCCATTCGTGAGATGGCTTGAAGAGAAACATTGATGGAGATGCTTCCGAGTAGATTAAAATTATAGCCAATTCTTTTAATGCGAAGGTATTGTTGAAAGGTCTACGAAAGCCGTGTATGTCAACGATAAGCTCCATCTTTGAACTGTGCGAGATGGTGGAAATGGGTCAGCTTTCGTACCAACTTTTTCACCCCACCACTGAGCGGGTTGTATTCGACAATACGATCGCGAACAATCAAGCAGTACGCCGATGTTTCAGCGGGAAAGTTGGCTTTAGCTTCAAATTCAAGACGGATGTCGACAGGTCCGTACTTCAAAGATTCGTTTTGTTTCGAACAGTCGATAACGAATAAGGGGACGTCTCGAAGGAATTCACTCTTTGTCAGCAACGGCTCGGGGTTCTTGTCGTAGTAGGTAGCTTGGAAGTTTGCGTACATCTCGTACAGGAGCGCGTACAGATTACGACTCATGTTGAGGTTCAGGTTACCGTACGGATAGGATTAAGAGTTTAAAAATAGCTCGACGTCCGCGATATTGCAATGATCGAAATGACTTGCGTTCTTGCCGGTCTTGTTCTCTCGACTTGTTTGGAAACCCAAAATGACGTAACGAGGTTTTTCAAGCTAAGTGGAAGTTTTCACAGTCCAAACGTGTTTCGATGTTGTGGGAAGTAAGGGATATTCGTACAATTCCCAACTGCGGAAGCTCATCGAAATAGGCGGATCTTTCTGAATGAAATTCAGTAGGTCAACTTTTTTCTGATCCGCGAGTTTCAAATACGGTATTAGCCATTCCACTGCATTGATCGTGATTTTGAATTCCTCCTCTTGAGTCTGCACGATAGCGTTGACGTCAGTTTTTGATCTCGTCAAAATTAACTCATGTTCAGCGTTGACAACGATCTTGCGGTAGTCCTCAGCGAAACCCAATATCATTCTGAGCGGTATCAGTACGTCAAAATTACCCTCGGCATCGGTGAATTTTTTCTACTCTTCTACATCAAGCCATCCAGCATTCTCCATTAGTCAAGTCTGACCAGGGTGCAGGGAAGCGTAACCCTTCATGAGACTTGTCAAGTCAACGTTCTTGCTTCTATCAACCTCAACTGCGTTAATTTCGTAGCGAATTTCTTCAAACAGATGACAGATCGCGTTGTTTACGAGCTGTGTGTTCACAGTAGCTGTACCATCAAGTTTAAGGAGTCGTCCATGGATATGTACCGAACTTTTTCGGGTAATATGCATAAATCCTGATGCTGAACGGTGATTCGAATTTCATCGCTGTTGTCTGTTGTTGAAAGTTAACGAGGCGTAAGGTTTGTGAGCGTGAATCTTGTAATGCGCAACGGATTCGTCAAAGACGACTGGTGTTTGAATGTTTAAGATTTTTTCCCCCACGGTACGTAGCAGATGATAAAACAGCAAAATCGGATTTTTAGTTGTCGGAAATTCCTTTTCCAAAAGGCGACAGTTTTAGACCAAGAGCTATCAGGAACTCCACGTTGCGAGGTGTTTACGGTTCGAGAATCGATCGATGACTGACTTGATGGGGGCATGCCGACTTACTGATATACCTACTCTTTGACGGTACTTTCACGATCTTATATCCTGGTGGGACAGTCGGGAAAAACTCGTAAATTGTGTGTACTCTGTGTCCATTGACGTAGGCGCCCGTTGTAATGCTACTCTTGACTCGAAACGCGTTGACCTTGAGTAAAGTTACAGGCACGTCTGATTCGTGAGTTTCATCAACCTCCAATACACGTAGCGTGAATCCCAAAAGTTGAGCAATGGAATCATTCGGCTCAAAGTTAATCGTGTGGTTGCATGTGATTTCGCTGCGTGATGTGTTATTGTTGGGTTTGATGGCGAGCCTGATACCTGTATTTCTTAACACGTTTCGAAGATACTTCTCTATGTCCTCGATCTCGTAGCTGCCGGTAGGTATGGTGATCACTTTATCAGCTACGTAAATTTTATTGTGACCAACATCAACGTTGGGAATCAAAATAGAGGTTAACAATTCTACCAAGCCAAGAGCATAACTTCTATCACGAGTGAGTTCGATCGGTGGGAAATATTGTGCCTCGAGAATCGAAGAGGTTCCCGAAATAGTTGACGTTGACGAATCATCCATGACTCCGAGTGGTAGACTGACTTTAATGAATCACGTACCCTGTTTACATAGCTCACCACTTAGAAATTTCAGACACAAGTGTCCGCATTCAAATGTATTATAATCCTGGTGCCTTTCATGATTGTATTCAACACTACCAACGCTGAGGTATTTCATAAGGTCTGAGGGTTGTTGAAGGTTGCCGAAACTGTCAAAAAAATCGATATTATTGTCGCGTTTCTTGTATGCAACCCAGTGTGTTCCTGGACCGTCTTTGTCGTCAAGGTTAATTATAGCTGACTCGTTTTTTCGTGGACCATTTTCGGGCATTCCGTTTCGCATGAAAACACCGCGGAAATGCGGAATCTTGAAGATTTTTGCATATTTCAACAAGTCCCAATCAGTCAACGCTCGACGTGGTAGCATCGCATCTAGTTCTTTGAAAGATAGAGACCAAAACCAGTTTTGTACGGTTTCATATGAAGCCCTTCGCCCAACGCGATAGCTTTCATAGTTTTGTTGTGTCGTTTGCTCTCTCCCAGTTCTCGTCTAGCAGCACTTGCATCGTTTACAGCCTTTACCATACCTGCCGCACTACCGGCTAACGTACCTGTAGCATCAAGTCCAGCGAAAATAGGAATCAGAAACGGTAGAAAACCACCAACTTTTGAAGATACCGGTAGGACGCGAGGTGTTCGCACTTCACATTCACGACCCGCTTTCTTAACGGAGTTCTCAGCTCCCCTCAGCGCAGATTCGATAGCTACTTTTGCATCGTTGCTTGGAACCATAGAACATTTTGCAGCATTTATAATTTTTCTCAAGGTCACATTTTTTGATTTTCGAATTCCCATTCCGAGTTTCAATGTTACTTCCATTGTATTAGCTTTTGCCCAAGCGGCTGCCTTTTTACCCAAATTTGCGTCCTTTGCGAGAACCCGTTTCCGAACTTTCTCAGCCAACACCCTATCAGCCTTGTTTCTAACTTCAAGATTTTCACGATTCTGCGAGTAAGCAATGTCGTGGTCCTTGCAAGCTGCGTCGAGAAGATTGATTCCCGGATCACCCCGCACGAGTCGCTTTGTTAATTTTGTACTAGGCCCACAGTACTGATAACCAGATACATGCAATTCGACTGGAAGGCTGTTGATGATTTTATTCACCAGACCCTTGCCACGATGTCGCCGCCTGCTGCTTCGTTCACCTCTGTACGTGATCATGTTCGTATGTTGACTGAAGAAAAGTGCTTCAAAACGGGGTATTCATAGCAAATCCGATCAGTCATGTCCGAGATGCGGTTCGAGAAACAACCTACTGAGCTTTCCGTGATAAATTTTGACAGAATTTCGAAGCAAAATGTCAAAAGGCACAAACGGCACGGTGAATTACTCCCGAATAATGTACGAGCAATATTCTGTGGACCGTCGAATTGTGGTAAAACTAATGCGTTGCTCACACTCATAACCGATCCCAACGGACTCAGATTTGAAAACGTCTACATCTACTCGAAATCTCTCAACCAACCTAAATACCAATTGTTGAAGCAATTGTTCGACCATGTTGAGAATACGGAGTGTTTTGCGTTTAACGAGCGTGAGCAAGTGATTACACCGGGAGAAGCACGGCCAAACTCAATAATCATATTTGACGATGTAGCATGCGAGAAGCAGGACAATATTAGAGCCTACTTTCGCATGGGTAGACATCCCGACGTTGCTGCGATCCGTCGAAAACACAGATTGCCCAAGTCGGGCAAGGAATCTACGACTCAGAAATTGAGTGACGTCTTCGAACCAGTAGTGACTTCGTTGCAAGAACTGGTGAATGTCACAAAAGATACTAAACCAGTAAAACAAGAGGTGACAGAAATTAAAGAAGAAATGAAGCAGATGAAAAATGAAACGAAGAATGAAACTGTCTTGGAAATGGACAATTCCTTTGCTTCGGCAGGAGATGAAACAATCGTAGAAACACCGGTCGAGAAAATCGAGGATGAGTATTTTGCACTGATGAGAGATGCGAAGACAAACGGTTAATTGGACAACGCGTACGGTGTACGCAACATCTCAAACGGACTAATGATTGGTGATTCGTTGATGTCTTTTGAGAGTGACTACATTCGTATTGGCGATACGCTTTACCCGAAAACGGAGGGTTAGCTGGAACTTTTGTTTAAAAAGAAACCTGACGGTTCTACTGTGAGCGCCGGAGATCGGGAAAATTATAAAAACCTCATCCCCGCAACGGACGCGCATAAAAAGTATTACTCATCCAATGGGGCTGTTCGAAACGATAACAGTTACAAGTTCGAAAATGTCATTGCCGAATTGATGGATTATTCCCTATCACCTCGCCGAAAGGGTTAAGGTCTACTACCGCAAGCTATGATCACTCGACAAGGTGTTGAAACGGAATACGTTTTCTGGGATGATCCAAACGAGTTAGTGGAGCGTCTTCGTTTACTCCTGGCATCTCAGGCAGCGGGAAATCCGAGTCACAATAACAAAATGATCCCCATTATGGAAGAGCTACGCGAAGCAGGAATCATTTATTAAGCAGTTCCCATCGTTTTTGCATTCATTACCGAGATGAGCGTCGACGTGTTTGGACGGCATCTGGATAAAAACACGGCCGCGAGCACTTGCGGTCCTCCGGGTGTCGGATTTCAAATAACAGCGGACGGGCATCACGATATCCGGAACAAGAGACTGTGCAATGTCGCAGATTTCACAGAGCCGAACAATGCTGTAACTTTGAAAATCTTGAGTCAAAAATTCAACGTGCTGCAAAAACAAATCGACAACCTCGATCAAATGATCAAAGCTTTGGAGCTCATCACGGAGAAAGCCTTGGATACCTTTTACACAGACTTTAAAACAGACAGAGACCTGTAGATTCGAAACGCTGATAACATTTTCAATTGGATACCCGACAAAAAGCGTTGGAATATGAACGAGGGAAAGCAAGCACTGGTGACGGAACTGCATAAGCCTGCACGCCGGAATTACCCGCGTCGACGTCTAGACGTGCGCGGCATCGACGGGACCTGGCAGGCGGATCCTGTTGATATGACGTCATACGCTGGACAAAACAAAGGCTACAAGCACATGTTGACAGTCATTGATATTTTTTCAAAGCATGCGTGGGCTGTACTGATAAAGAGCAAGTCTGGAGATGATGTTGCAAAGGCAATGGAATCTGTGCTTGTTCAAAGACGGGTGCCAAAAATTTACACGTCGACAGAGGAACGGAATTTTACAACTCGGAATTTGAATCGCTTATGACACGTTACGGAATCAAACTTTACTCCACGTACAGTAATTCGAAGGCTTCGATCTGTGAAGGTCTCAATCGGACGCTGAAAGGTAAAATGTGGACACGGTTCAGCATGCAAGGAAGCTACAAGTGGCTCGATATCTTATCTGATTTTGTTTCGGCTCACAACAACACCAAACACCCAACCGTAAGAATGAAACCGTCGGATATCACCGTTTCAAACGAAAGGCTGTTATTACGTCAGGCGTACGGAGGACTTCGAGCAATACCAACCATATCGACAAAATTCAAATCTGGCGCAAAGTTCGCATCAGCAAATTCAGAAATGTCTTCGAGGAAGGTTACACTTCCAATTGGACGACTGAAATATTCACGATAAGTCGAGTGTAAAATACTCATCCTGTGACGTACAAGCTCAAAGACTACCGCGATCAACCTATCGCTGGTTTTTTCTACAAACAAGAGCTCCTCAAGTTTGCACATCCGGATATCTATCTGGTGGAGAAGGTGCTCAAGAAGCGTGGAAGAAAAATATATGTTAAATGGTTAGGTTTTGACAATACACACAACAGTTGGATAAGCGAATCGAACATGTAACATTAAATAAATGAATTTTTTGTAAAAACGTATGTGCCTCTTTATTTTATATCCGACACATCACAAGTATGCATCTTCATTTCTTATACAATCGACAGACATATGCATCGGTGTACAATTCTTCATATTTCGAAGCGTTCTCATTCACTATTTCACATAATAATATTTTGTACATCATGGTACAGTTATAAATTACAAACCTAAGGTGCAGGCTTGTAGCTCCACGGAAGCGTGTTGGTTGTGTTTTGGAACACGATCCGCTTATCGTCATTCCAGCTCAGTGCCACCTTCTGCTGTTCTACGGTGTATACTTCGTTCTTTCGACTTAATATCAAATGCTGATTTGTTGACAAATTTTCACGGATCAAAACACATTCCAAATAATCGTTGAAAGTTATTCGTCTCAACGCTGATCCTTTGACACCTTTGGCACGTTTATTGTCTTTCTTATCCCCCAAGACTCGGAATGCGTACAATTTAGCTCTTAATCCTACAAATTCCAGCATTATTTTTCCGTTATTCTAATCTTTCATCAAGCCGAGAACTTTTGTGTTCGGTAGAGGCATTTCATGAACGTTGTCAAGCGGATAATCACACGTATCGAATTTGTGCAAGTCCTCCTTCATATGTTTGTATATGTCGGGGACGGTAAAATTGTAAATCAAACTGTCGGTAGCCGTATACATTAATTTTGCTCGGTTGCCGAATTTTGAATCAATATAATCATAATGAAAATCATAGATACATGTTATAGCCAGATCCATGATGAAAAAACCTGCATACAATGGTTTATTCAACTTGACTTTGGTCTTACTCATTTAGACGATAATTATATCATTGTCGAAAACGGTGCAGCTGTGAAAATTGGGTTTGGCTATAGTAGCTCTAGCACCGTATCTTCCATCACATTTCGTGATCAGCCTGACATCTCTATACTTCCTAACATTTTCCATTGTTTTGCCAAAAACTGCGTTGTTCATCAGTTTGTGAAAATTTTTCTCAAATTCGTCGTGAGATTTTTTGCGCAAATCGGTATTCAAATCTATGTATTTTTTGAGCCACGGGGTTTGTCTGAATTTGAGAACTCTGTGAATTTTGAGTAATTTTAAGCCTAATTGTAAGCATTGTTTCAAAACACTATAGTGAACAACGTAGTTTTTCTTGGAAAGTAGCGTGGGCGTCAATTTCGGATGCTCACTATTCGAGATCGGAGGTATATAGTGCTCCGGACACAGTGGTAAATCTTTATGAATTTCATGCAGTTCCTCAGGATATTCCAAATCCACCTCCAGTATGTAACCAAACTCCGCATCGTCGGAGATGGGCAGAACCTCGCATTGTCCGAAGTCTGATAAACATTCGAAAGAACTGTGTGGCAGAGCAAAGCTTATAGCAGCACCGTACAAATTATTAACGTCAAAGTACATGAGATAAGGTTCTTCGACCTCAGGATCGAATGCCTTCCCCATGTACCTGTTGTTAGCCTTTGCGTATCTGTTCGAGCACTGTGACACACCACCACGAATGCCTTTTTCGATAAACATAACCATATCTATGTGGGTGAGAAGCTCGAGCTTCATGTCGGTACACTTAAACATCGCATCAAACGACAGACCGGTCGCGGTGTAATAATGTAACGGGTCCAGGTTGTACGTTATCCAACAGCTCTGTCGAAAGTTTTGAAAAACGTCGGCAAGTAAAAACACGTCCGTCTGTAAATACAAGTCCGAATACTCTTCCAAAGTTTGAACGTTGAAAGTTTGCCAAACTTTACATGCATGTGCATAGTCGTCGTCTGATATATCCCGATCATTTAATTTTGAGTAAAATTGTTGTTTGGATGGTAACCGTCTGTCCTCGAGCTTCTCCCAACTGTCTATGTATTCGTACGGAAACACTCCTTTTCTGATCAATAACCGAAATTCATCTGCGCTACGATAAAATTTTCGTGTGATTGATTTCTGATAATCACCGAGATACGTTGCTAATTTCTCAAGACTACTGGGCATGAAACGGTACGAATCTACGAATCCAAACTTCACATCTGTCCTATTGACACATTTCGTGAAAGAAATGTACTTTCCTTAGTTTACGGGTAGAAGCTCAATTGTGCCCTCGAACGATGTAGCCAGTGCTTTGATCAGAAAATGTGAATAGTAACCCGACAGATTGTGGAATATCACTGAGATAGTGTGCGAATTTTGGTAATTTAGATTGCAACCTCGATGAGCAGCACCACGGTACTTTCCTGTGAAATAGCAGTGGTCACGCTGTTTCACGTCTGTGAGTGTAAACGGTTTTTCACAAATGTGACACACTGTTGTTGAATGAAATTCGTTGATTTTGTTGAAATTGAGCGGTTTCATTGGTACAACAGTTTCGAAACAAATTTCTAGCGAATGTGCCAATTTCGCCAACTCATTCACAAACCATTCAATGCAAGTCTCTCCACGATTAATTTTGAATTTTGAAAGCGAATCGTCAAACGCGCAATGTAGATAGTAAGCTATACTGTACGGAAGATGCTTCTGATAAATTGTCCTTGTACCCATCTTTTTGAGAGTAGGTTACAGTAAAAATTCGAGATCCGCGTAGATGCAGAATGGAACGGTTTCTTTGTGCTTGAAATTTTTAAATTTCAGTATTTTTTCCTCATCTGTAGGTAAAATAACTTTGGTTTTGTTTAAATTCATGCAATCTATATTGTGCTTTGTCAAACACTTTTCAGAATGAAAGTGAGTCAAACATCTTTCACACAACCAAGTACGACATTTATGCTCAGAAATTTGAGATGTTGTTAATCGAGACAGATTTCGAACACCAGTAAAATGAAAGATTCTATTTTTTTTATAATTTTCCATATCAACATCATCATCGTCATCGTCAGTGATTTCAGTTTCTATCGCCAAAAGATGAATCTAGGTTTATCAGACTCATTCTGACTCAGGTGAATCGGTACTATTTCATTTTTTCTCCGATCACCTTGGTCTATACCATAAACGTTAATTGAAAGGCTGTTAAGCTTCTCAAATTTTGAAATAGTGTTTTTGTCGAGAGACATAGGAAACTTCATACCATTATACCGTAGCACTGAGCTGAAATGCCGATACGAGCTGGTCGCGTTGGGATTGTTGTTGTCGGCTGGGAACAGAGCTGCGGTGACCGATCAAACAAAGCAGTAAGAGTCGTTGTTTCTGATGTTTAACACAGCCTTCTTATCACTGATATGCGTAGGTAACGGGGTGTATGTGAACACACCGCCTCGTAGGGGCACGCACTTGTTGATATTTACAGTCAAATTGATTATCTCAGTCAGTGACCAGCCTGAATCCTTTTCCTGCAAATGTTCCACCTTTTTCAACAAACGCTCCGTCGCTTTGAGATGAACCATTCTTTGATATCTGCTGTCTGGAGGATGATTTCGTTTCTCGTATTAAAAAATTTGATCTCTCCCACCGTGTGATCATCTTTTTTAACTTCAAATTTACAAGCCAGGATAACGTTGGCTTCCAAGCTCCTGTCTTTCTTCAAAGCGTTTTCTAGTCCCGTCACAGCTAGTACCTTTGCGTCTTCTAGAAATCTCTTTACATCTTTATGCTTGAAATTGACGACAGATCCAGTTCGAATTCTCCCCTCGAAAGCTGATTCCAAATCTTCCCAGTGAACTCGATCGCCTCTTCTTACTTTCCGCGTACCTCCACCCGTTTTCTAGAGACGTTTAAATTTTTCCGCGAGCGCTTTCAAGAGTCCGATCGTTGTGATAATTCTCATCTTTTCTCCAATCGATGAAGCCTTTCGCAAAATTTTGTTCAGAAGACGAATATTCTGATTTCCAAATTTCATTCATTTCTGAACCTCCGCTGTTGATGATGTTTTGTCAAAGATTTTGTACACCGATTCCATAATATCGATCAATCTCAAATACTTCGCGGATTCCATCTTGAGCTTTTTCCTCATATATACTTGACAAGTTGTGACTTAATGATCGTTTGCAGTGATGAGCGTCTTTTTTATAGGGCAGCTGTACGTATGTTTGTGTATGCGCGCGCACCTCTTAGCATTCCTAGTGCGATTGTAACCCGACACCGCAGATCCATGGCTCTGAATGTACCACGGCTATCGGTCGACCTTGCACTCTGGTCTTGACTGAACCCGTTCAAAATTCATCGTTGAGTTCACACGACAGTTACAAGCCAAAAAAATGTCACGTGGTTGATGTCAAACCGACATCCAAGTAAGTGAAAAACAATTTTCAGAACCATTAATTTTGGAATGTCACGTGGTTGATAACGCGGGAAAGGAATGTGAGGTGGTTGATGTGACACATCAGCAGTCCTACGGTGGGAAAGGAATTCGGAGTGGTTAATGTTATACATCAGCAGTCCTATCGTTGGAAAAGAATGCGGGACTGTAAAAAAGTTCCCGCCCCCGCTCCACCCTCTACTGTTGGCAGACGTGCACTACATAAAGACTTTGATCTTCGTTCGGTAAGATTGTCGGTAAAACAGCACGATTTTGACCTTTGACCGCTAAGAATTGTTGGTAAAGCAGTGCGATTTTTACCGTCGACCGATACAACCGTCGATAAGGTTGCATGGTTTCGACCTTAAGTCGGTACGGCAGACTGTGACGTCATCGCGGAAAAGGGTTTGAGTCTGGGAAGAATGTCGGTAAGTGTTGGTAACAGGAATCTGTAAGTAGAACCCACATTGCTGTACTACTTCGATAGGTATAAATTCGATAGATCAACTTTTCAGAGCATACTCTAATCCAATTTCACACTTATTATAGTGCAGGCATCGTCGCTTGACAATGACAGTCTCAACTCTGTGAATGCAGAGAGCAACGTGTAATATTATTTGAGATGAGAATTTCGCACGAGGACGTTTGTTCACAACAACCTTGTGAAGTCAACTAGTAGGTCGCGCGCCTTACAACTCACGCACCGCAACAAGCGTTTCACGCCTTCTAGTCGCGCGCCACAGAATTAAGTGTTACGTCACACGCACCGCTCACGCCACCCACGCAGCCGAGTGCGTCGCGCAATCAGCCAACGTGAGTTCCCGCTGCTGAAGACCAACCGAGGCTCCGATAAGAGACCACCGATCTCACCGATCGGCAGGACACTTCGGTCTCGCCGAAACTGATCAGACGAACCAACTGCACTGCTACGCTACGCCACGCAACACTACGCTAGGCTACGATTCCAGACCAGCACGCAGACTTTGACAACTGCATGACGGACTCTGTTCAACTGGCAACAGCCAGCCCAACCCAAAAAACAAGTTCACACAACCCACCAGCTCCGTGGGTGCTTCACCATTTGGACCTCCCATCAAGGCCTCTGACTAGGCCACCAGCGATCCTGCTATCGCTGTGGGACGTAAGAAGAGCGAGAGTAACGTCACCAAGTTACTACCGCAGCATTCCGGCAGCGGTCTCTCCGTTTCCAGAGCCTCAATCCACCTACGTGTCAACGGCCACCCAGACGACACCGTCTGACAGCGAGTCGGAGTCTCCACAACGAGCAACCGAACCGGAGAATCGCTGCCCTCCAACACCGCCTAGCTCTTCGGAAAGCCGATATACGCCGCCACCAAAGACCGCACCAATTCATCGCTGCACTTCATCGCTGCAGCCTCCACCGCGGTGCAACAGGACTACGATCACCCCTTCTCTCGCGTGGCAACCATTGAAATAACTACCTTGTATATATAAAAACTGTAAATAAATAAGATGTATATACAACAATAAATCAAATCACTCATCTTTGAAACTACAGCAATCTACTCCTTCCACGCGGCTCGGTCGAATAGCTATCAGGAAGCTTGCCAGTGTAAGCACACTGATGAAGGGTTGCGTGGCTTCCACTTCGTCGGCGCATTTGGTTACTGATCGATAAATTGTTCTAGCTCTAATGAATGTGCTGCTCTGAAAATTGGTGACTCCTTAAGAAAAAAGATCACCTATAAAATATATATATATATTAGACTGGGCCAAAAAAATTGACTATTTTTTTTTTTTTGACAAATATATTGAGAATATCATTCAGTGTGGCAAAAAAAAAATTTCATGAAATTTTAAGCCCTTAATATTAACTTTAAGAGGTCTATCATCGCTGTTTTTGATTTTTAGTAATAATTTGATGTTTTACGTCAGAACTGTCGAAATATTGAAGTGAAAAAATTTATGTTCACTTATCCCTTCATAAAATTAAATTCCCTACAAAAAAGGTCTGATTATAGATTTTTGTCAAACAAGCCGTTTCCGTGTAATTGAGCTTAATAAATTGATATAAAATTTCTCGATTTGACTTTTTTAATTTGGAATTTCGTGACTAACGAATCAATGAATGTATAAAAAAGATCGTGACAGATTCTTAAAGGAAATTTAATGTTCTACAAAAAAGATCTCTTAATATTTTTGCCTCAATTTAATTTTTCAAAAGTTATTCTCAATTGAAATTTCAAGTTTTTCTTCAATTTTAATTGAGAATAACTTTTGAAAAATCAAATGAAGGCAAAAATATTAAGAGATCTTTTTTGTAGAACATTAAATTTCTTTTAAGAATCTGTCATGATCTTTTTTATACATTCATTGATTCGTTAGTCACGAAATTCCAAATTAAAAAAGTCAAATCGAGAAATTATATCAATTTATCAAGCTTAATTACTCGGAAACGGCTTGTCTGACAAAAATCTATAATCAGACTTTTTTTGTAGGGAATTTAATTTTATAAAGGGATAAGTGAACATGAATTTTTTCACTTCAATATTTCGACAGTTCTGACGTAAAACATTAAATTATTACTAAAAATCAAAAATAGCGATGATAGACCTCTTAAAGTTAATATTAAGGGCTTAAAATTTCATGAAATTGTTTTTTTGCCATACTGCATGATATTCTCAATATATTTTTCAAAAAAAAAAAATGGTCAATTTTTTTGGCCCAGTCTAATATATATATATATAATATATGCATTTACCCGGACAATCTCTTGAAACTATACATAAAATGCGCATGCGCGAGTTTCATCGGCTGCTCGGGCAGGCTGGCCACTCCGAGTTTCAGCTGTCAAACTCTGTTTCTGGCGGCGATGTAGTTCATACGAATTTTGAAGGTTAGAATTTCGAACAGTCGAGGTAGTGACTCGGAAAGTGGATGCTAATGCTCTTTGAAAATTGGCTTTATTCGACCGAAATGAGAAATCTGTTTGAATGTTGGGTGCTTGGAAGAAACGCAGCAGGTAGGTGGAAACACTTTATTTGATCACTTTCATTATTTCGTACATTAGAAATAAGAATGAAATTTTTTTCTGTCAACAGGTGATACGGCCAGAATTCATCTCCAATATTGATTGTTATCTGCCTATTCAATTTATCACACGTACAAAGATCATCGCCACTTTCAAGCAACTAAGCAACTTTTTCACTCTTGTGATTTCAGGCGGTAATATTGAATTTTATCACTTTTGAAAATGGGACATTCAACCGAGCGTTCAAGAAATTTAAACATCTTACTATCTGTAACAGAATTGTGAATCTTTTATTTCTCGAAAATAGTTCAGCAAAATTTACAAATAGTCGATAGTCAATGTATTTTTTCCGATCAATAAATTATTGCTACTACTATTAAAAATTTTCTAATAATTATCAGAGTTCATTTCGCAAATTTTCAGTGATGTTCGAATAAATAAATAAAGGGAACCTAATACTTAAATTGAAAATTCAATTTATATCAGATTTATTGAAATGATTTCTGTATTTCATGTTAGTGTGGTTCAAAACGAAGAAAATCCAATTGGAAGCGTAGAACTCAGGAACGTAGATCACATCCTATGACACAAGTTGAAAATCAACTCTCTCAAAATGCGCCTTAACGTCACAATTAGCTTCAAGGACAATCATGTTTTAGAGTAATGTCAGGACATTATTACGAGGATATTGATTTATTGGATTCAAGATTGTGTCCCTTATTTCATCAAAATGAATGAATATCTAATTTTTAACGAAGTTCATGAAGATTTTTTTCCAGATAATGTAATCCGATACAATATCTTGTTCACAGTCCTCCGAACATCACCTTGTAACAAGGATATTTGGAAAGAGTCCCTTTGTTGCAGGAACCATTATAAAATTCTTGGTTTTCAATTCGTGCTACTGAATAACTCTCTGTTTCAGGTTCCATTTTCAATCTCAAAATGAGATTTTTTTTGCTCCAGACAATGCTAACATGAAATGCAGAAATAATCGCGGTAAATGGAGATTCACAAGCTTTCACTCTTAGCGTAGGATCCTATAAAGATTGTAAAATTGAATTTGGTTTTCAAGTTATCGTGGCTCTAGCTAGCCAGGTGACACCGTCAACTGAAATTATATTTATAGACATTTTTTACTGAAGTTATTTAACAATTCTAGATTAAGATTGATTCAGTCTGCCTGACAAAATTCAACACCACAATCTAATTGAGGACTTGAAAAATTATTTATCTGAATTTAATGCCAAAGAGAGTAAAAGTAAGCTTCAAAATAAGATACCAAATTAAATGGTATAAAGTTCGAAAAACAATGCGGGTCACTAATAATGCTTGAATTACAATGGTGCACAGAATGATTCCTCCGTAAAATGAATTGGCAGTAACGGTTCAGTAACAAACTTATCGCTATCGGCTCGATAAAAGTAAAATGATGGGATATTCAGCCATTATGATCTGTAGTATATCCCGCTCTTCAATTTTGCCTCAACTGATGTTGAGAAGGTGGCGATGGCCTCATGAAATTCACTCTGGCACCTGTTGTCTGACGGAAGAACCAGGTTCGATGGTTATATTGATTGCACCGCTCGAGAAGCCAGGATCCTTGTCACCTAAACGTTTTGACCATCAGGTAAGGCATAATTTTCCTCGTGTTAATCAAAGTTCAAACTTCGAGCCTGCTGAAAACAAAAACCAATCTTATCATTGAATCCATGTTAAAATATTGTAATTGCCAAAGATCACGTAATTAGAAATTTACCTATATGCTTACATGCCTGACAAATTTACTCCCGCTTTGACAATGAATTATTTCGTACCTTAAAATATTAGAAGCTATTATTATCAGACAGGATCTCTTGGTATTTTTGGATACAACGAATTTCCAATAAAATGCACAAAACATAAATCGTTATTGAGACGCATTGCCATCAGACATCAGCTGGCTCAATATTCGAAAATTTCCATCACAAATAACTAATCGTTAGATATCGTTTGACGTATCGCTTTTGTGAATACCATTTGTTGAATTTGTATTGTGGAGTTTTTTTATAGTCTATGTTTTCCCAAAATCAACAAAATTCTTCGAATAGCAAATTCACAATATGATCGCGAATGTCACGGTATGATCGCGAGGTTACTGAAATTCGTTCACTTGAACCGCTGAATACGAGGTAAATAAACATCGCCGATCACATCGCTAAACTATTTTCTTGTTTTCCCACGTAATGATGAAGAGGGACTTCGATTTCTAGAATTGAAACTCAGAGACAGATCACCACGTGGTATTTAACCAGATAATACGTATCCTAATTCTGTGCATACCGGCGACACTGCGAGGGCGCGAAAACCACGATTCTGGTGATACCAGAATTTGATTGGATGACGGCAACGATCGCAACCGGTATCAGCCAATGCAATTATCTTTCTCTAGAGTTTCACAACTTTCCCACCCGCGAATATAAACAACCCTGCCTGCGTAGATTGACCACTTTGCAAAAAGATCGCGCTTCTTCAACCACATATCTGGCAATTACCTCGATTTTTTTGTGAATTTTTTTATCGTGTTAATTAGATCAAAAATGCCTAATTACAAGTTTTCTGTGCAGGAAAAAGTAGAGTTAGTGAAACATCATTACCAGGGCCTGTCTTACCGGGATAATCAGGACCATCTCGCCGTCACACACCCGGATCGGCCGACACCCTTGTTAGCGACCATCAGAAATTTGTTCCTAAAATTTGAAAAATCGGGTAGTGTCGACGAGAGAGGACCAGGAAAATCTCTCAGCCAAACTGTCAGCTAAGCTGGGATACCAAGCTGGACATCTGCTTGACTGTTGAAGAGGATCCATTCAAGCCGATCAGACGCATCGCCCAGGATTTAGAAATATCCAACGTGTCGGTCAGAAGAGTATTGCGTGAAGCTCAGTACAGATCGTTCAAGTTTCTAGTCCATCAAGAACTCTTGGCTGGTGATAACGATGGTCGTCTTCGCTTCAGCCAAGAGAAGATGGAACATCTGAACGCAGTCGAGGGCTTGTTGAGTCGCATTTGTTTCTCCGATGAAAGTACGGTGATACTTGTCGGGAAACCGAACAGGGAGAATACCAGAGCGTAGTGTCTAAACAACCCTCGTCTGTTCATTCAGGCGGGCACGCAGTACCCGTTGAAGCTCATTTTTTATTGATGGAAACCTCAACGGTGAGAAGTACCTCTGGTTGCTGAGAGAGAGGATCGTACCGGCTCCTAGGCTGATTGAAGAAGAAATCGTGAGTGTATTTTATCATGTAGAGCTGGCGTTATTATTAGCAGAGTGCGTATGATTTTAAAATGAATAATTTTATGCTTACTACAAGCAACGTTTCATTTTCTGTGTTTAGGGCGAACCTGTTTTGTTTCAACAAGATGGAGCCCCACCGCACTTCACACGTGCGGTGCGTGATTATCTCGACCAACAGTTGCCTGGACGCTGGATTGGTAGGGCAAGCCCGGAGGTCGAGTGGCCAGCCCGTTCACATGATCTCGCTTCCTTGGACTACGGCTTGCGGAGCCATTTGAAAAATGTTCTGTATGCCCAAAGTAGGACTGAAGACCTTGCCGCACTGCAAGCTAGGATCTTGGACATCCTGCAGAACCTGTCTCCGGATATCATATCCAACACGACAAATGCCTTCTACGACCGGCTCGGTTACTGCGCTGCAGCTGCTGGAGGGCATTTTGAGCACTCTTTTAAAGGCAACCAGTGGCCAGACGAGGGGTGATCGGAAGAGTTGAGATTGGTCCCCCAGTGTAATCAGACGATTGTCTTGTAAGTTATTGTTTTGTTTCCCGATTTTTCTTTAATAGCATGAGTTACACTGTAATATTAACTGTTGTTCTTTTTCTTGGATTTTTTTTGTTTTCTTTCTATTCTTGGATATCTAGTGAACCCTCTTTGTTAACGGAACATTGATTGTTGTACAATGGAGCTGTGGAAACTTTGTCAACTAATCAATGATGTCGGCGAGGGTTTTTGTGAGTATTGCGTCGGGTACGTTTGCTGTTAATTGCTACTCTTTGTCCTTCTAAGCTTCGTGTTTGAGATGAATAATTACTTCATTCCTTGTTACTCATTTCTTTTATTTATTTCATCTTCATCGGCACTAGTTACTGACTTTTGGAGCACTGCACCGTAACGAATCTACTCTGGAAATACTTTCTACTGGGTCTCAACCATTCATTTATTTTTAATTTTATGTAAATAAAGAATCTGTTTCCAATAAATATTGTTTTTACTTACCTACCTCTGTTTGTCCATACTCCCACTTGTTAATAACATTTCACATTGAATTTCAGATTTCTTCTTTCAATAAGTAACACCCAATTTCTCTATCATTTGATATTTGCCTCAAACCTCAAATCACGGCTTTATGCGCGAGAGATTCACAGCTTTTGTTTCATTATGTGTACGTTGGCGCCTTGATCAGCAGACGAAAACATCACCGCGGGGCGATTTCACCGACCGATGAGATTAAATTATTTGGCGCATGCGCATTGTATGCATAGTTTCAAGAGATTGTCCCGGTATATATTGTAACACACGGAATTTCCTTAGGTACGATTTTGAAAGATAGTTCAAGGGAAAAAATTCCGGTTCTCTGCGGCACAGATACTAATCTGGTTAAAAGATATATATATGTATATCTTTACATAAATATTTGTAAATTAAAATATATATTGTGACGTGGACTTTTCCCGCTCCTCGGTCACTCGGAGAAAATGACCGAGAACTTACCGCGTGCACAATAATTTGGCGTCCACGATGTCCCCTGAACCTGCAATAATACCGCGAAATTTGTTGGGCGCCTGGCGTGGTCAACACGCCTCGAAATCGGTAATACGATATACCGCGACCATATGCTTGGTAGCTCAGTACCGCGGAGAAGGGAGGGGTAATTTTTGGGTAGAGAGAGATACGCCACACGTACGCCGACAAGTTATTTCACAAAGCAGCAAGAAAATTAAACAATATATTTCAAAATAGCAATAATACAAAAAAAAATAAAAATAATAACAATACTGCGGAAGCTTGTCCTCGCGATCCCAAACGCAAACGCTTAACTTACAAAAAAAAGAACGAGCAAACAAAATAATCAATCAAAAAAAAAGAAAAAAATATGAAGGGATCCCGAAGACCTCTACGGCCTATGTGCGCTAGTCACTATACTACTCATGACCGCTAATTTACACACAAAAAGAAACCAAAAGCAAAATCGGACGCGACGCGCTGCTCGCGATCGTCCTCTACAGAACGGCGCTAATCGCCAACTTAATACTAACGAATTATGCAAATAAAGAAAAAAACTAAACTGAAACGAGGCTCGTCGCGGCACCCGCGACCCTCTTCTAGGAACGAATATTTTTATTAGCGCGCCCCCGAGCTCCACTTTCTCTGCGACGGCGGGACGCGGTCGCGAATTCGAATGCTCCCCGTGAGACTGCTCGCGACCTACACGAGAACGGAGGCTGTATCGGATGAAGTAAAATGACCCCGTGTAACGGATTTCAGTTACGCTCAAACTCGTGGCAATAATTTCTCGGCTCAACCCGTGACTCGACTCGATTTCCTGGATTCCCCGAAATTAACGCTACTTCCTTACGCACAACTCAGGCTACGGTCACCAAGCAAATGTATCGGCTAAAGAATCTCGAGTACAGTCGCTAACGCCAATCCTCACTGGCTATCCGTCCTCGGCAAGCCTTTACTAATGATCTCTCTAGATTCTCTCGCAAGAAGGTTAACAGCGCTTACCGCTCCACATCCACGCGACAAAAGGGCTAAATCCCTCGTGGTCCCTTGCTGCCATTTTCCTCGCGATCACTCTGTTTCCTCGAAACTCTCAAAACCAAAAAAAAAACGCACGATCGCTGTGTTCGATAGTCCTCGTTAACCGCCAGAACTAGAGTGATCTCGGATGGTCGCAACGCCGATCTCGTCACGCTAATCCTTCGTGACGTCATCACCCTAAGAATGCGCAACAATCGATCGGTCATCGATTTTGGGGATTGCGCAACTTGCCGCGCACCTGTCGTCGCTACGCGGCGCAGAACTTAAGGCTAGATCGCGATGTCGTCTCCCGCGCAGCTCTACGGAGTCCTGGGGTTGGGCGGGTTGGTGCTCCCTCGTCGCTAGCTGGTCTCTCGCGGTTGCCTTGGTTGGGCGTAGGCGGAGCGAGCAGGGAGGCTGCGGCGCGCCGGCCACCAGCGGGAATCGCGTCCGCCTTGGATTCCCGCGCTGCAGGGATCTGCGTTGCCTCCCCCTCCGCAGCCTCGGTGTCCTTCCCGCGAGATCTCCGCGGTTTTGCGTTGCCTCGAAAGATGTTCGGCGTCGGAGTTGGTCGCTGGAGGGTAGCCGGTGCACTCAAAAAAAAAATAAAAAAAAAACAAAAGCCTGTAATATCTTGGTCGCAATGCGCTATTTCGTCCCTGTCGAAGCCCGGGTGCGTGACTCCAGTTCTGGCGCTCTCTAAGATTATTTCGCGACTCGATTTTCTAAGCCCTGATTCCGGGATCTCGCCCAGGGTTCAGGGAGTCTCTTGTAACGGGCAGGCCTAACCGAACTGCCACGTTACAATATATATAAATATATTATATATATATTGTAACGGACAGCTGTTCAAAATCGCATCAATACAAACGGTGCCCGTGACATACGCAAAACATATCAACAACTGACACAGACAGCTGATCAAGACGACCATCGATAGCGACCGTAACCTGCTAGCATCCAAAATAATAAACAAAGACGACGGACGCTGACCAGCGCATACCAGGACGACGACCCACAATGGGACACACAAATAGGGAAATGACGTCGACAGAATCATCCAACAACAGCTCCGTGAGAGTATAAAACTGGGGCACCCCGAAGAGCGGTTACCAGTTGTCCGGCACAGCGCCGAGCTGCGTCACTTTGTAACGAGGCGTTTCTCATCTAGAGAGCGTTATCAAATTTAGCTTTACAAGTTTTAGAGAGGAAATTCAAGCATAGAGCTTATTCCGAATTATAGCAAAGAGTATCACAATTAGAGTCCACGATAGCCCGGGACCTCTAGAGAAAATATTGGGTAGAGCCGCGTATTTAACGTTTAAACTGTAGGGAGATTTAGAAGCAGAACCGACGAATTCTGTTAGATTTATTATTTCTTTAATTTTATTTTTTTTATTTTAGTTCTCTACAGTTACATTTTGTGAAACCTTATTTTTGTCTTCAGACAAAGACCATTGTACTTGGATTAATCGCTATTAAACTTATGTTATAGTTAAACATGCACTCGTCTGTCTCGCTGTCAACACATTACTCGAACATATAACTTTACCTGAAAAAGGGGAGGGAAATAAAACCAACAGCGAGCCAAGAAATTCCCTGGTCTGAAAGGTTGGCGGTGTTTTGGGTCAATAACCCATGACAAAGTATAGGCAGGCGACTCTGTTTACTCCGAGTTCGCGATTAGAAGGGAGTACTGGGAAACCAGTATCTCTGACTAGGTGACATACGCTTCTTTCACTTGTCTCCAGTTGAAGCAACGGCCTACAAGCCCTTGTCCTACTGAAGGGAGCAACGGGCGGAGGTGCTTGTTCACATTCCTAGGCGGCTTTGGTGATACCTAAGTCCGTATAGTTTGACTATCAAGAGTTTTTGGGTCTGATAAGCTGATCCAGCTTTTACCCATCGGAGACGGTTCCTTATAAATCTATTAAATTTGACAAAGAACATACTAATAACGGATTTATCACATAGGCTGTGGCCCGAGATAAACCGCACCCGTTACAATATACATATATTAGGGTGATTCAGAAAAAAAAATTTTTTTTTTCGTCCGAACAGGTTCAAAAGTTTCATTTAGGTATACAAAGATACCAGTTAAGATTTAAGATTTTAATATTATTATTAAGGGGTGGCTCATCGCACTTTTCGATTTTCTATAAGGATAACATAGAAAAAATGTTGTTTGCCTCTTCTAGTTTTTATAACTAGCTAACGAAGCGTCGTACAAAAACGCTGAAGACATAGTTTTGTAGGAAATTGAATGCTCTACAAAAAAGGTCTCTTGTCAAAATTTCGTAAAACTAACTGTGTCAAAGTTCCAGCCTGTCAAGAGTTGAGTTACTTATAATTTGACCTTTTTTGAATATTATAGCGTAACTACCGGTCTTATAAAAAAGTGTACATGAGTTTTTTTTGTAAAGCATACACTTGACTTGAAATAGATAATAACTGATAATTCATTTTTGCAACATTCCAGTCAGAACTGGAAACTTTAGCTTCCATATATGATACATGGATGCCGTTCTTCTTTCAGACTAACGCTGAAAATTCCAGTTCTGAGGTTGATACATCCTCACCACGTGCATTCGAAACTTGGTGGAGGGGAAGAATATCAAGTGGTTGATATCACATCGGAACTTGGACCCACAAACAGTTCTTGGAATTATAAACCACGGTAGGAATGTCACGTGGTTGATATCGTGGTGAAGGAATGTGGGGTGGTTGATATCACACAGGTATGCGGGTGAACAAAAACAAAAATTGTTGCTAAGGCAGCATGATTTTGATCTTCGGGTCGGTACCATAGGTGTCGATCGCTGTGACGCCACGCGGAAGAGGGGTCAAGCCTGGGAAAGATGTCAGTAAGTATCGGTAGTATGAATCTGTATACAGAACCAGTGTTGCGTTCCTAATCGTAACAATCGGATACAGTTTGCTATTTGTTGTTAGCTATTCGACCGAGCCGCGTGGAAGGAGTAGATCGCTGTGGTTTCAGAGATGAGTTATTTGTTTATGTTGTATGTACACTTTATTTATTTATAGCTTTATTTACATATATACAAAGAAGTTAGTATTTTGGTTGCCACGCTAGTGAAGGAATTGCCTGGGTTCTGTTGCACCGCAGTGAAGGCTTCAGCGATGAGGTTTGGTGACGAATCGGTGTGGTCCTCGGTGGCGGCGTGTAGCGACTCTCTGGAGAGCTTGGCGGCGTGGGAGGACGGCGATTCTCCGGTTTGGTCACTTGTTGTGGAGATTCCCACTCGCTGTCAGACGGTTCTATTTGTGTGGCCGTTGACACGTAGGTGGGTGGAGTCTTTGCGAACGGAGAAACCGCTGCTGGGATGCGGCGGTAGTAGCTCGGAGACGTTACTCTAGCTCGTCTGACGTCCCACAGCGAGAGCAGGATTGCAGGTGGCCTAGTCAGAGGCTTTGAAGGGAGGTCCACAGGTCGAAGCACCCAAGGAGCCGGTGGGTTAAGGAAACTTGCCCTTTTTGTTGGGCTGGCTGTTGCCAGTTGAAAAGAGTCCGTCATGCAGTTGTCCAAAAGTCTGCGTGATGGTCTGTGACTGTAGCGTGGCGTAGCGTGGCGTAGCGTGGCGTAGCGTGGCGTAGCGTGGCGTAGCGTGCCGTAGCGTTGCGTAGCAGTGTAGGTCGTATTACGGGTCAATCCGGTAAGACCGAAGTTGTCCTGCCGATCGATGAGATCGGTGGTCTCTTATCGCAGCCTCGGTTGGTCTTCAGCAGCGGGAGACCACGTTGGCTGATTGCGGGACGCGCTCGGCTGCGTGGGTGGCGTAAGCGGCGCCTGTGACGTAACACTTTCTTCTGTGGCGCGCGACTAGAAAGCGTGAAACACTTGTTGCGGTGCGTGAGTTGTAAGGCGCGCGACCGACAAGTTGACTTTACAAGGTTCTTGTGAACAGATACATTGAAAAAAAAAGAAATGAAACACATTTGGGCTACGAACCCGAACCCGAAAAAGTGTTTTCAACTAAAAAAAATTATTTCTTCCCGTTACAAATTGGACATTGATGTCAGGAGATGTGTCACAGCAAAAGCCTTCAAGTTTAGAATCGTTTGTTACTTACATGCGTCATGCCGCCGTTTAGTTATTGATATTGATGAAAAAATTCTAATATATTCTCGAAAGTATATATAATATAAGTCTTAAACTCAAATCAGTCTATTGGGTATGATTTTAGATCGTTAAAGGTATAATATATCAATGGTTAGTACCGTCCCCCCCCCCCCCAATGAAGAACCAAACGCGCAACACCAAAAACGTTTTTCGCTTTAGAGATAGTTGTCCATGATTTATAAGGCCCAAGGACAAGTGGTCTGATGCGCGTTTAGTTCTACTGAAAAATACCGAACTTAACAATTTCACCAGCCACTCCCCTAATGCCTACAATTTTAGTACGATGCTGTCATTGCCATTCACCTTTATGACGATAGCGTTTCAAGGTAGTAGAGAGGTGTGTCATATAGGAAAGGAGACTTTTGTAAATGGACTTTGTTTCACTAATGCAAGGAAACTGGGGACCGAAAAAATAACAGAACATAAATAGCCCCAAATTACTATCATATGCCATGAACGTAGATGGTTTTATTCATAATATAACACCCAGATGAAACAAACGTACTTTGGATATGTCTCGCAAGTTGAATAAGTAGTGCATCTTTGCTGGTGTAGGTAACATCTTTTGAATGACATTGGTATACATATCAATGGTTGCGGATGTTATGTCACTTGCTGTGGAAAAAAGATTTAAGTTAGTGAGAACTGAAGGAATAATGCATAGACATTAGTTATTCCCGTAACATGAAGTAATAGTAATTTTTTCACCTAACCACCGTGCAATTGAACATATCCAGAAAAAAAGTATCCAGTTTTCAAATAATACAATCACGTTAGAACCCGAATTCTGTATACGACCAGCAAAATAAGTGGAGTTAGCATTTAGTGGAAGGTCGTTGTCAATACAAGCATAGTTGATGGAAGACGGAGTTTACGCAGCTGCAAGTGTATCAATAGATTGACCTACAAACTACATATACCTTGTGAAGTGGAATTTTTGATACCCGTTACAAACAACTTCTCAAACCCTAGATTGAACCCAAAATTAGAGATTTCGCGATGAAGTAGAAAACAGAGCTCGAGTGAGGGTGACGCATTCAAAACTCCAAGAGCGGATATTTTAGAAGCTAGCAAATCAGATAATTCAGGACTCTTGTTTTTTTTTGTTTTCGTGTTTATGTGATACTGAGTGGGGGATCGACAATGAATTCAGCGAAATCATCTATCGCCAACATTGTGGATTATTGGATGGAAGAACGACGAGAGTGCTGCTATCATCACGAGCGGGGTCAGCCACAAGGCTGCGGAGAGAACGCCCACTTAGAGCTCTGGCACAGGAAAAACAAACCAAAGATTCCCGTTGTTGGCCAGCAAGCCGTTACCTCCCTGCAGCTCATCTAGTAATTCAGAAACTGATGAATACTTTGAGTGACTTATATTTGTAAGCTTTACATGGTTTTTGGTACCAGCGCTTCACGAGCATTTCACGGCATCTACACCTATATCTGGAGCACCGGCTCATCCCGTCACCAATCAGCATTTCACAACACCGGAATTCGATGTAGCTATAAGTTAGATTTAAAAAATACGTAATCTAAAAGCTGATGATAAGCGGGTAGTATTGCTCATCACAAGGGCGGATGTCCGAATTCCCAGCCCCAAAGTTTGGAGTACTTGTGTACTGGCGTTAGTCAGAAGCAGGAGGGGTTTTGTAATTAGGTATCGAAATATCAAAGGTATGTAAAGAAGTGTGAGAAGTGATTGATCCAGTAGCAGCGCCCGACAAACGGTTGGCTATCTTGAGTTTGCGTTATCAAGGTGCTCAGAACTCGTTTGCCGATCTGCATGCCCGATGAGCGTAGTCTGAGTTTTGCAATTTTTAGCCATTATACCGGAGTAGTGTATATATAAGAGTTCTGACTTAAAAATAGCGACGCTCCCCCCAAGCTCCCCCTAGCTCCCCCCTCGTTCCCTCTAGGCCTGCGGTCCGCCCCCTTCGCTCCCCCCTGAATCCGCAGCGCTCCGCCCTAGCTTTTGATCATTTCCGCGGTTTGACACAAGATGACTATTTTCATGGGATTTGAAACACACACACACACACACATACACACACAAAATAATTCCTGTCGAGACTTGTTTGGCGCTGGAAAGTCGCGCATAAATTGGATAGGGTGAAAAACCGTTAGACCTATTGAAAAAATTCCATGAAATGGTTCCTGAAGAAAGGTTCAAAATAGCGTTTGAATGCATTCAATAATTTTTTTATTCAATTGGGATTACTTTCAGTTTCTTATTCTATTCTAAATTATCTTATTCTTAATTTAACAAGTAAAATTATACATATTATTTTCAATATCCATATTAATTAAACATATTATTATTGCAAAATTGACTTACACTAATTTCCTTACCGTACCGCTAATCGGACTGTACTCAACGGCTCGATCGTGCAAGATCGTATAATAGGCTGCGGTGTTTTGGGGAAATTCCATGCTCGCTTCAAATTTGAATCGAATATCCACCGGTCCGGTTTTCAACGATTCATTCTGTTTCGAGCAATCGATAACGATGAGGGGAGCTTGATTTATAAATTCACGCGTCAATAACAAAGGTTTGGCCTCTTTGTTGTAGCAGACCGTTTGAAATTGAACATACATGTTGCAGAGAATGGCGTACTGATTACTGGATGTATCGAGATTCAAATTTCCGTAGGGATAACACTGCGAGTTGAGAAAGAGTTTCACATCTCTGATTCGACAATGATCAGGTTTACTGGCATTTGTCTGGGAATCGTGTCTTTTTGCAGTTTGGAATCCCAGAACGACATATCTCGGCTTTTCCAACTGCGTCGATGTCTTGACCGCCCACACATATCGCGTCGTTGGCGGGAGCATCGGATACACGTATGTTTTTCAAGAACGAAAACTCATGGATATATCCGGATCCTTGGCAATGTAGTTGAGTAGCTGGATTTTCCGGTTATCGGCCAGTTTGATGTAGGGTAGCAACCACTTGATTTTATTGAGGGTAATTTTGATGTTTTCCGTGGGCGGCGTCTGAATCACCGCATTCAAATCGGTGTTGGAACGTGTCAGAATCAACTCGTGTTTGCCATTGACGATGACTCGACAATAATATTGGGCGAAGCCCAGAATACAATTTAACGGTAGAACAACGTCGAAATTTCCAGAAGCATCAGTTAGTTTGATATTACCGCTCAACCAACCGGCATTCTCCAGACTATATAGCTGACCGGGACTTAAGGATAAGTGCCCCTTCATAACACTGGTGATACCAACATTTTTATTCCAATCAATCTCCACACCGTTCAACTCGTAGCGAACTTCCCCAAACAAATGGCAAACAGCCATATTGATCAATTTCGTGGTCGTCACCGCATTTACACCATCGTTCTTTGTAATTTTTCCATGAATGTGGAGAAAGCTTTCACTGGGCAGTAGACGCAAGTGTTGATGTTGCACAACAATATGGATTTCATCATTGTTCTGGAAGGTGGATGATGCGAACGGCTGATGAGCATGAATCTCAGAGTGCCTAATCGATTCGTCGAATACCACAGGTTTCTGTATTCTTATTATTTCTTCCCCGGTAACACACATAGGATGCAGCGAACACGAATTCTTATTTTCCAAAATTTCCACGTAATCGAAGACCTAGGCTTCAGAGAAACCAAATGTTCAGAGGTGTCAGCGGAGATGTCGATTTCGTCGGAGGTGCTGGACGACTGGCGATATTTAGCCATGACGTCTTGCTTGTACAACTCTTTCCCGACTTTTTGGTCTTAAACACGATCCCCATTATTCAAGAAATTTCACATGTAAGTGCACAGTTATCGTTTCTCCGCGAAAATTGATCAACTCGTCGTCTTGATCGACTATTCTCAGCTGTATATTATATATGGATTGTACGGCGATTGGTGGGTAAATGACGCTGGCAGGCACTTCGACAATCTTATATCCTGATGGAACGATGGAGAAAAATCTGTGAATCGTGTGAGCTTTACGATCGTTTATGTACGCCCCTGTGGTTATGTTGCACTCAACGCGTATGGTATTAACTTTCAGTATGGCCACCGGTAATTCTGATTTATGTAAAACATCTCTTGCCAGCTCAACCGGCTTGAATCCCAATAAGCGCCCCATGAAATCTTTGGGTTTGAAATCTATCATTTGATTGCACGGAACTTCACTGTTCAGCTCGTTGTTGTTGGATTGCAGACTGAGGGTGATGTCGTTGAGTATCTCCTTACGCAGAAAATATTCGATATCTTCAATTTCGTTGCTCCCGGTGGGTATAGTTATAACTTCTCGGCTCTTGTCCACCCGCTCTAGATAAAATTTATTACAACCCTCTTGAATATTGGATATTGAATTGAATGTCGTGAACTCGACGTGTCCAAGAACATAGTTTTTCTTCGATGATAGCTCGATTGGAGGAAAATATTGCGCCTCCAACACGGATGAGCTGCCCAATAGTGTCAACGTCAACGATTCTATCATGACTGATGCTTGATTATATAGCAATCCTCTTTTTTTAACCGTTGGCTGAGAAATTTGAGACACAAGTGACAAAAAATAATAGTATCATACTCCTGGTATCTTCTCCGATTATATCAAACGCTACCGACACCGAGATAGTTCATCCAATCCTTAGGCGGTTGCAAATCACCAAAACTATCGAAATACACAACATGGTCACCATTTTTCTTGTACGCAACCCAATCTGTCCCTGGACCGTTTTCATCGTCAAGATTAATAATTGCAGATTCACGCATTTTTGGTTCTCTTTTCGGTAGATCATTCCGCATGAAAACGCCTCGAAAATGTGAAATTTTCATATTTTCAGCATAGTTGCGTAAACCAATGCTTGTGAGAGCTCAGAGTGGTAGCTTTGCTAATTTTTTGCCGAACGCAAGTACAGGCCCATTCCGCTGCGGTAGGGTCGCAGGTATAATGCCCCACCGCAAGGGCAATTTTTTTTGGTCCGTCCAATTGTGGTAAAACTCACGCTCTCCTCCAACTCATCACCCACGACAACGGATTGAGATTCGAAAATGTCTACGTTTATTCAAAATCCCTCATTCAGCCAAAGTATTAATTTTTGGAAAAGTTGCTAGAACCCGTACGGGGTGTGGGGTATTTCACATTTAGTGAGAACACGGATGTTGTGAAACCTGAAGATGCGCACCCGAACTCTGTTATGATTTTCGATGATGTGGCGTGTGAGAAGCAGGATGACATCAGAGCATACTTCAGCATGGGTAGACATCGCGACGTTGATAGCTTTCATCTCAGTCAAACATATGCGCGCATACCTGAACATCTAGTGCGTGACAATGCTGTAACAGGAATATAGGATAATCGTATCTAACTCAACGTCAGAGTCGAAATCTCTAATTATAAGGTATCCACGATTAATAAATAGCTTCCGAATCACTTAAAATCATTTAAATATTATGCGCCGTTACGCCATATTGATTCGAGACTAATAGGGTACAGACATTCAAATTCAGGCTAGCGCGCAGGCGTCAAATTGTCGAGCGAATTATCGATCGAAGCCACGTGCGGCAGGAGCCGGCACAATCACTTCTATGTCAACCTAAGTGGGTAGCGTTCGCGTGGTTTGACTCTTGTGTCAACCCCCGTGCCTATTACACGATTTTGTAATTCGACTTTTGTGTCGACCTTTGTACGTGACAGTTCCATAGTTTGACTCTTGTTTCAACCTTACTGTTAGTTCAGTATATTTTGTGATTTGACTATTGTGTCAGTTCCGTACACTTTGACTCTTGCGTCAACTAGTACGTAATATTGTCTTGTAATTTGACTGTGGAATCAATCCCCTCGTAATTGTGAAAGTCCGATTTCGACAACAATTTGTAAGTACAAATAAACTTGTACATTCTGTCCAATTCTTTCTTCTATGCTCTTGAAAATTTGGACTCTCCCTTCCTCGGGTCCCCAAATGAACTCCCTTGCGAATAGAGTCTATAAATAAAACTATTTATCGTTATTTGTCAACCAACTGAGCTTAGCCGTTATTTTGTTTTTGTTAATTTTGATAATTAACTCGCGCCCAACATAATATAATAAAATTGTCTGAGCCTCGACAGCACTTGACCCAGGCCGCGTCGAGTAGAAGCAATTCAAAGTAAAATATAATAAAATATAGTAAAGTATAAATTGTCAATATTCTTGATAAATTATTAAACAAATCGAAGGGAGTGAGTTGCTTCTGTCTCAATGCAAACATGTTGGTTCTATTTCGCCAAGATGAAACGAATCTGAAACATATGTACAACGATCACGTGAACACCGACATGACTTATCAGCAATTTAAGGACTTTTGCTCAGCATGTTGGAATGATGGTAAATACAGTTTTGTGGTGATTGACAAAGATAGCGAAATCGACGGGGGGAGATACAGGAAAGGATTCGACTGCTTTATCAGCATAAGCCAACTGAAATTCGTACAGTTATGTCGTGGCCACCAAGTCGTCAATATGGAGAGCTCCAAGATTCCAAAGCATAGCGATACGTTGAGTGAAATATCTAAAGCTAGCGATGTCATTCGTCGGAATCACAAAATGATCAAGTTGGACAAAGACATGACCGAGCAGGTTATGGAAGAGGTGTTCAAACCATTAGTGACGCCGTTGCAAGAATTGGTGGATACTTCAAAGCAGCAGCAGCAGCAGCAGCAGCATGTGAAACAAGAAATCAAAACAGAACTTCCAGATGTTACGATGAATGAACGAGAGGAGGAGCGTACCGAGGATGACGATGAGGATAGGGAGGATGAGGAGGATTTCATGGATGCTTATGACGAAATGTTGAAATTTGGTGAAACTTCCACTACAAGCACGCCTGTGCGGAAAATAAAAGATTCCGTGGCATAATATTTAAAAATGTTCATAACGAGCAAGGAGAAAGATTTAGGTACCGTATACGGCGTTCGAAAGCTGACAAACAGTTTGATGATTGGCGATTGGCGGGTCAATTTCTCTGATGATCAGATTAACGTGAGAGATGAAAGTTACGAAAAAACACCTGGATTACTCAAATTGTTGTTCAAAAAATCGCCCGATGCCTCGGTTGTAAATGATGCTGATAAAAGTAATTACATAAAAATTATAACGATGACAAATGTACATCGAAAATGATACCAAGTCGATGGAAGTCTTCGAGATGATACAAAAAATGTAAAGTATAGAAATTTCATTGCACAACGCGTTAGCTCGCCGAAAAAATCTCGTAAAAGTTTGCCCGACTATAAGATTGTGCGAAAGGAGCGGCGAGAAGTGGATTAGGTTCACTGGGATAATCCGAATGAAATTGTAGATCGCCTCCGACTACTTATGGCTTTATAGGCTGCAGGCAATACCAATCATACCAACGAAATAGTGGCCATTATTGAAGAGTTGCGGGAAGCCGCAATCGATTATTAGCAGCAGACCAGCTTAAAATCGTCATTTTTTCAGTAACTGTCTATCGATGAGCATAGAAATATTCGGGCATCATTTGGAGCGTAGTGGTGAAAAATTCGTTCGTGGTCCACCTGTTGTTGGATTCAAAATCACCCCTGACAATCAGTACGATCTGGATGGTAAACGATTGTGTAACAAAGCTGATCCGCAGCACCCCACCGATGCTGTTTCCTTAAAAGATCTCAATACTGCTTGACGGTCTATGAGTGTTGATATTGTGGATATTTTTCAATCAAATTTTGAGAGATCCATACATAATCACAACGAAGAGTTGAAACAACTACGCATAAATAGCAAAATCATAGATACCACGCTGAGTCGCATCAAACATATTGGAATTCAAGCAACATCGACGCCGGAACAAGCCAGCAGGGAATTAGTATCGATTGAGGATCAAAAGCGGTTGGACGACAATTCGAAAAATTGGAAGATGAGGAGTTGGGAACAATGAAGGTGGTAATAGCTGCTGAACTTCACAGACCGGCTCGACGCAATTATCTGCGGCGATTCGTAGATGTACGTGGACTGGATGAAACCTGGCAAGCTGATCTCGTGGATATGACCGCATACAGGTTACATAACAAGGGATACAAATACTTGCTCACAATCATCGATATATTTTCCAAGTATGCGTGGGCGGTGGCGATAAAGTCCAAGAGTGGGAAGGATGTGACTGCTGCCATGAAATCGGTTCTGATGCCGAACCGCATACCTAAACATCGACACTTCGATCAGGGCA
The DNA here is from genome assembly GCF_021901455.1 of Neodiprion lecontei. NCBI lineage: Eukaryota > Metazoa > Arthropoda > Insecta > Hymenoptera > Diprionidae > Neodiprion > Neodiprion lecontei. The sequence goes on from NC_060266.1 coordinate 8,739,307, forward strand.
AAAAATTTTAAAACAGTGAGTTCAAGGCTCTCATGAAGCAACACAATATCAACATGTATTCGACATACAGCAATTTGAAGGCATCGATATGCGAACGTTTTCACCGAACGTTGAAAAATAAAATGTGGAAGCGGTTCACTCTCCGAGGATCTCACAAGTGGATTGATATTTTGAGCGATTTGATGAAATCCTACACCAACACAAAGCATCGCACGATACTGATGAAGCCGGTGGATGTCAACGCGGATAACGAAAAACAGCTGTATCGAAGTATTTACAAGCCTCGGCAAATCAAGCGAAGCAATCGGAAGCGGAAAATCAAAGTTGGCGACCGGGTTCGAATCAGCAAGTACAAAAATGTGTTCGAAAAAGGCTATACACCCAATGGGACGACTGAAATATTCACCGTGAGTGAGGTGAAAAATACCAATCCACCCACCTACAAACTTACCGATAATCAAGAGCATCCCATCCAAGGTAGATTCTACGAGGCTGAGCTCAGTAAAGTAAAATACCCCGATGGCTACCCGGTGGAGAAAATATTACGCAAACGAGGGAATCAGCTCTATGTAAAATGGTTGGGATTCTATAGTTCACACAATAGTTGGATAAATAAAGCAGACATGTGATATAATTTGTATGTCGGCGCAAGAAGCCGGCAGCCTCAGCGCTTACGCGCGTAACTCTCGTACTACTTTTGTTTTGATTTAGACCACACGAGTATTGATATGAAGTTCCGATCTTTGTAATGTAGCAGGGGTAGGTAAGGTACCCAACTTCAATCCTAAAGTTTACCTTGGGGAAGTTGAGACACGCGAAAGCAGTGATAGTCAGAGACTCGAGCGTGAAGGACCGAGAGCGTCTCAAAATGCCCACACACCTACCCGCTGCTACAGTAGTGTTAGTTTTTTTTGAAAAGAATAAAAGAAGAGAGAAAATTCCGAACTATGAGTGACTCTCCCGATCACATCTATCCTCTATTAATAACTCTGACATGTATTTATTTTCAAAAATGACAGTAAAATATTCAATTATACAAAATATCTCCACATTCTCTTCTCTTATGCATGCATGTGTAACATATCATTAATAATAATAATATTTATCATAATAATAATAATATACTATTCTTCCGTACGTTTAATACAAATTTCATTTTCGGAAATTTTTTTTACGTTTCCAATAAATTTTTTTTCATTTTCTGGAAACTTTTTTTACGTGTTAATCAAATGGAAATTTCATTTTCAGAAAACTTTTCTTGATTTCTGGTAAACTTTTTTTCATTTTCTGATTACTTTTTTTCATTTCTGTAAAATTTTTATTTCGTTTCTGGAAAAACTGATAATTTGACAACGGATCGTCTCAGATGCTGAACATAGATATTTACAGAGTTTCTATCCTATAGCTATTGGGGGGCGGCGACGAACCCTCAAGGTACTGTGTTGGTCTGCCCAGGTATCAATTGCCGCTTGTCATCTTGCCAACTCAGAGCCAATTTTTTCTGAACGATGGTGCTAACTAGATATTTTTTGGTACGTTTTAAGCATTGAGGACAGGTCAACTCTTGGTAAGCCATCAGACAGCGCTTATAATCATCAAACGTGATGCTATTTATCGTTGAATTTTTTACACCCTTGGCACGCTTACTCACTTTTACGCCATTGTCATATTTTCCCCCATCCTCACCCATCGTAGTAAATGTGTACAGCTTTGCTCGCAGTCCCACAAATTCGGTCAAAATTTTACCGTTATTTTCATCCTTTATTAACCCTAGTCGTTTCTTGTTTTCAAGAGGAATACCATACACATTGTTGGGCGGATAGTCAGAGGTATCAAACATTACATCCACATCACGTTCGATGATATCGTAGATGTTCGATACCTTAAATTGATAAATAAGGCTGTCTGTGTCGGTATCCAACAATTTGACCCCGCTGATTGAAAAGTTGGACTTAACATGATTCTAGTGGAAATCATAGAAAATGATTTTCGATAGATCTAGAATTGATAAGCCGACGTAAATAGGTTGAGCAAAGTGAACTTTGACACGATCCAATTCAATGATAACTATATCCTCGTCAAATACGGTGCAGCTGTGAACGTTTGCTCGGGCAATAAGCGTTCCCGCACCACCTCTTCCCTCCCATTTTGTGACCAATTTTACATCTTTGTGATTTCGCATATTCTCCATAGTCTTGCCGAACACCGCGTTGCTTATTAGTTTATAAAAATTTTTCTCAAATTCGTTCCTAGACCGCTTGCGCATGTCTGTGTTGAGAGTGATTTAAGGCTCGAGCCATGGAGACTGTGCAAACTTCAAAATTCTATGCACTTTCGTTAATTTTAATCCTAAACTCAAACAATGTTTCAAATTTCTATAGTGCAATGTATACTTTGTTTTAGGATGAAGGGTGGTCGCGAGTTTGGCGATTTTACTACCTGGAGGAGTGAAATGCTCAGGACAAAGAGGTAAGTCTTAATGATCCTCGTGGAGTTCTACAGGGTAGTCTAAATCTACCTCCAGAAAGTAACCGATCGGTGAATCGATCGGGTGGTTTGTTATATCAACATGCTCATACTCCCACTTGAACGAGCCGACTGGTAAATGCACGCTCATAGCTACACCGTACAGATTATTCACGTCAAAATACGTGAGGTATGACTCCGCTTTGTTTGGATCAAAATCTTCACCCATAAACCTGTTATTGGCCCGAGCGTGTCGATTAGAGAACTGCGCTACGCCGCCTTTAATGCTCCTTTCAATGAGTAACACCATTTCAGGATTGTCTAAAAGTTGTAAATTTACCCCCGTGTATTTGAGTGTAGCGTCGAAAGCAAGTCCCGATGCTGTGTAGATGTGCAACGGATCTAAATCGTATGTTTTGAAGCAGCTAGCGCGACAATTATCGAAAATATCGCTAAGCAAAAGAACATCAGTCTTTAAAAATAAATCTGAATATCCCCTCAATGACTCTAAATGGAATTTCCGCGAAACATTTTTAGCATGCTCGTAATCGGCGTCTGAAATATTTGCATCGCAGAGGTGGAAGTAGAAATGCGTCTTTGCAGGTAATCGCATTTCATCGAGTTTCCTCGAACAATCAACGTTTTCATAGCGAAAATCGCCTTTGCGAGTCATCAAACTGAACTCAGTCGGATTACTATAAAATTGACGTATCATGTGTTTGTCGGCATCATTCAAATATGACGAGAGTTTATCGATACTGCTAGCCATAAATCGAAACGAATCGATGAATCTTAAGTGCATCATTGTCCCATCAATGCGTTTCGTGAAGGATATATATTTTTCCTTATTTGTGGGTAGCAGTGTAATTTTACCGGGGAAAGTCGACGCTAGGGATTTTATTGAAAAGTGCGAATTTCAACCGGACGAATTGTGAAAAACTATTGGAATTGTATGCGTCTCTCTGAAATTCAAATTACACTGATTTTTAGCAGGACCACGACATTTACCCGTAAAGTGACAGTGATCCTGACACTTTTTCTCCTTAGGGGTAAACGGTTTTTCGCAAATATAAAAATTCTTTGCGCGCATGTGACGATCGCGTTGCACTTCGGTAAGAGACTCCATCGGAATTATGTTTTTGATGCGTGACTCTACTTGAATCAATAAATCTTTGAGCTGCTGCATGTAACAATCTATGCACTCGACACCGCGTTTACCGTGGAACTCCGATGAAGTCTCATAGTAAGTGCAATGTACACATTACACCACAGTGTGCGGGACACGCTTTTGAATTTCATAAGTCTTACGAATTTCAAATTCATCTACGGGTTCGGGGATTAATATACATTCGAGATCGGCGTATACGACAAACAGAACGGTGCATTTGTTTTGAAAATTTGAAAATGTTAAATCTTTAGACTTGGGAAATTCCATGCGTACTTTATTTAGCATAATGCAATCTTGTCGGTGATTGTCGTAGGCATGTTTCACGCTGAAGTGGCGCAAACATCTGTCACATAAAAACAGTCGACCATCATGATCAGACAATTGTTTGCTCACCAATCGTGAAATATCTTCGATCCAAGCAAAGTGAAATCTCGGTGCAAACTCGCAAGCCATGTCGTCTTCCGGATTACTCTCACCCATTAGAAGATGAATCGTGTCAATGTTTACGCTATGCAAATTTTTACTTAGAACAATTGGCACGATGACGCTTTTATTCGATTTTGCATGATGCGAAAAAGTTTGAGATTCTATCCCATATACATTGATGCGCAAATTATTCAATTCCTCAAGCTTTTTCTCATCATGTTGAGTAGCAGGAAATTTGATACCTGTACAGTCCAACTCGGATATATAGCGACGATAATGGTTAGTCCTATCGGTGTTGGTGTCGACTGGGTAGAGGGCTGCTGTGACGAACCAGAGAAGGCATCTTTCGTCCCCGTTCCACACGTTCACCACCGCTTTCTTCCGTTGAATATCCTTGAGCAGCTCGATGAATGTTGAAGCCCCCGCGGCGAGATGCTGATAGCGGTTGATGTTTACAGCGATGTTGAGGATCTTAATCGTACTCCAGCCGGAATCACGTTGTTCAAAATCTTCCACCTTCGATAGCAGATCATCCCGTGCACGTGTACACCAACCATCTATATCGCTCGATGGGAGAAGAATCGCCACGTTGGATGTATTGAAGCTCTCAACTTCGGTGGAGATCTCTTCGTGCTTGGTATTTTCGAATTTGCACGATAATATGAGGTTGACCTTCACATTTCCCTCCTCGCGCAGTATCAGCTCCAACTCCTCGGTGATGACGCGCTGTGCATCGTTCAGAAAGGCGTCCAAATTTTTATGACGGAGATTTGTGACAATCCCCGTTCGGGTCCTGCTAGCAAACGCGCTGTCGATGTCGTTTCACTGTTCACCCGCAGGAGTACTGATATTTCCACCAGTCACCACTACGCGCTGCTGCAACTGCTTGATCTTCGTCACCCAAGATTGTAGGAGTGTGATTGTATGTTGGATCCGTATTTTCGCGGCAACGGTTGTTCCTCGTTGCATAGAAATATCGCGCAGAACTTGGGTATTCACAATTCCAATATCAGTCAAATGATTGATGACAGCGTCATTCTCTTCTCCGGGAGGTTGCTCTCTCAGCAAATTGCACGTCCCCTCCATCTGCTCTGCAAGTCCCATGTACGCTTCGACGGCCATGACTATAACGCGGATGATGAAGATATTCAGAAGTTTTCACTTGCACGTATAGCGTAAGACTGATGAGTCGTCAGATGCACCTTGCATTGTACAGATGAAGCTCAAGAATTAGGGGGCGGTGCGCACTGCGTTCTGCGCACCTTGGAGGGAAAAATAACGTCAGAGAAGATTGGGCCAACCCGTCACCCGTCCCGCCATCCCTAAATTTTTGAGGTTTATTGCTCTCTCGGTTCTGCAGAGATGATGCAATTCATGTGAAAAATTACGTCGGAGCTGACGGGCTCCGCAGTCCCCCTCCCACCATCCCTAATTTTTTGGGGTTTATTGCTCGTTTGAAGTCACCCGGTTCCACAGCTGCATCTTGCCTCAAAGCATGTTGGAACAGGTTTTTATCCTATTCCCCTCCCCCTCTCCGCGAACCTGCCGCCACCTATGATGGATACCCTCCTAAGCATAAAAATCTGTGCAAATGCTGCGAGTAGAGTACCAATGTATAGTTTCCCAAGCATGTAATAAAAATCGGTCACCAAAATGCAGGTGGCTAGCGGTGCAGGTATAAAAAAATGGGGTCCCAGACCCATTGCCCCGAATACCTACATTTATAACGTTGGACGGAAAAGTCTCTTGACCACCAACGCCCGGTGTAAATTCGAATAGGGATTTTGAAATTTTCGCGCAGTCGAAAATCTTCCGTGTACGAAAAGTGTTTGGTGAAGCGAGTGATGGAAAAGTGTTCGTTTGAACATTTGCAACCCTCCAGATACGAAAAACGTTGCAAACTGTGAAAAAGCAATCATTCGAAAACTTCAAAACGACAGACTTTGTAAGTACTTTATTATATAACAAGTAATTATATTTCAGATCCGAGTTCATATGTCCGCACCATTCATTTTCTATTTCGGTTTGCTCTTTTTACAGATTCTTCACTGCGATTTAATTTTGAAAAAAATGTCATCTCATTCTCTTCGAGACCATGCTTTAAATGATGATGATGATGATGATGATTGGTCGATCATTGATTGAGGTGAGGACGAGGAGGCGGAGGAAGAAATAATTATCGGCTTTTCCGAAGCAACATGCGAGTTCTCGCTGGAGGAGCTTCGGGAAATCGTTGAGGAGCAGCACGGGCTGCTCGAGTGAGACCAAACAGCATATATTATATAAATTATTATAATCATACACCGATAGAAATTATTATAGAAAAATGGAGAGTGGAAACTATAGCTATAATGACAGATGCTGAAAATACCAATGATGATGATAATGCGAGCGAACAGGATAACGATGATGATTTCATGGATTACTTGTAGGAATAAACCACGCTAAATTCACATTTATTGATTATATATTTTTCACAAGTAAAAATTTATAACAGTTGAATTTTGTATCACAAGAATGGATGAAAGTTATAAAAAATATAGATTTGTAATGTATCCTATTTCTACATTATAATTTTATTAAATAGTAAATTTTTTTAATTTTATGCATAAGCTATGACCAGCCTGGCTTATAAAATGATGCTGAATAAGACACTTGCCAGTAAAGACGAAAGAACGCGACCAGATTAAAAAAAAAAATAAAGAGCCGATCACGGTAATGCCTTGTTCGAATGCAGATGGGTCATGTAAATTACCTTTACCAGTGATTGGAAAAGAGAGCGTTCAAGAACATCTCGAAAGACGATTGTTAGCCGCAACCCTCGGCCCAACGCTCACGTGCCAGAGTCGGCTCAAAAGGCGCGAGCGAACCCGGCGCGGGCGGTTTTGCATGCATTCTAATGCAAAGGGAGCAGAGCCTTATGCACAGCACAAATGCCCGCGCCGCCGCTCCGCGCAGCCCACTTGGCCGGCCAGCCTCTCACCATGGTCCGTGCCGGCCTATAAGGCTACGACTGCTGGCCGGGAGAGAACACTGTCAGCGAATCAATCAAACGTCACCACAGCATCTCCGGCTCCAGCAGCACTCCGCATCCTCAATAAAATCGCTAACGAACAAAAATCAGTCCTTTTCAGGATTTTTCTTATTCTCCTTCTTCCTATTTTCCTTTCTCTCTTCCTGGCACAGTCCCCTAAACTTTTCTTTCTCTCTCTCCTTCTCTCTCGACGTGACGTAAGTACGCTTGACGCTTCTGCCTACTCTAATCTTTCGAACTGCTATTTCTGCTGCTCTTTGCCCTCGGGCGCTCTTCTTGCAGTTTCGTTGCACGCTCCTTTTTGCAACCTTCAGCCTATCATGATTTTCGCTGGAGGATGCACTCTTCACACACTGTCATCTTGACGCAAAGTCTTGGCTCTCGCTCCTAACCTCAAACTGCTACGCTTTACCTGGCTTCACTTTTCTCCTGCACGGCTTTCTTCTGCTCTTCAAAACAGCACATGAGGCGACATCTCTCGAGGCGACGGCGAACATCATCATCAGTTCAGGTCGGTGCGCCACTTTCTCTCTTATCCTCTTCTCTTCCGACTGTCATCTAGTGAAGAGAAGGGTACCACGTTGCTTTGTCGGTAACTTATCAACTACATTTACCCTCTCGCACCCGCTACATTATCGACTGCCAGTAAGTTGCCGACAAAATGAGCAAAACAAGTGCAACTGGAGAGAAAGTTACGGATGCGCACCAAACCATCTGTGAGGTCTGTAATAAGAACATACAGACCAAGGACCCTAAACAGTGTGAGGTTTGTCACAACGCCTTCCACACTCGTTGTATGTCCTTTCGCTCCGTGCAGTTGAGAGGTGTTCCGATATTTGCGTGTGCCAAGTGTGTGGACTCTACCAGCAGGGCGAGACTGGATGCCTCGCTCAATGCCATCCTGAAGGGCAGTAACACCAAGAAGAAGCCCTCCTCGGCGCCCCAATCGACCACCTCCTCGCGCAACCATTCTCCTGTGCGCCCACCTAATACGGCCACTATCGGAAAGGACGTCAAGCTGCGGGATATTTTCGAGGCCATCAAGGAAATTCGCGAGGGGCAGGATGAGGCAGCGGAGTCCCTTAGGGTCACCGTCAACAAGGTCTCAGGGTTGGAGACGAGGCTTGGCCTTCTTGAGACTCGGCTCAACGTCCTAGACGACCTGCCCCAGCTCCAAACTCGCATAACAAATGCTGAACAGACTATCGCAGAGCTGCGGGCACAAATAGAGGTCGTGCTGTCTGGGCCACCTCCTCAGCAGTCCACCAGCAACAACAACACCCTGGACAACGATGCTGGCAACACTGTCCCCTCGGAAATTGCCAGTCTCCGAAGGGAGCTGCTGAAAATAAAGCAGCAGCAGGAGATCAACAACAACAACAACAAAAGCAGCAGAGAAGTGGTCGTCTCGGAGCTGCGTTATACGAGGGAGACTTCCATCGATCTCCTGGCCTATGCTGTGGTGTCCGCCCTCGACCCTACAGTCCCCAGAAGGGACATTGCGGGGGCAAGAGTCATGGGAAGACTGGACGAGACCATCGACGTCAGGGCCCCAGACAGCAGACTTCCTCCCATCGCTGTTACATTGTCCTCCGATGCCCTTGCCCGCTCGACCATCAGGGCGAAGATCCGGAGGGGCAGGCTGCACACGGCTGAGCTCGACGCGAGTATCCTGGAGGAAGCAAGGGCCCCCCACCATCAAGGGCTCATCAATGTCAATGAACTGCTCCCTCCAGCGATACAAAAGCTCTGCGTCAGGACCTGGCGGGAGGTCAGAAGGAGACCTGGTTGCCGGTCTTACATCAGGGGCGGGAGGATTTACGTCCGGTCCACGGCTGCGGCAGAAAAGGCCACTACCATCAGTAGCGAGGATGATCTGGCGGTTTTTTTATTGAGGAACCCGCCAGCAACCCCGCCACCCAGCAACAGCAACCCTTCAACCAGCAACAGCAACAACAACAACATCAACGACAACTCCAGCAGCCACTGAGGAAAACGTCACACACACACACGTATCATTCGCCCAAAGCCACCATCTCACTCATCTTCTGCAAGCTCATCTTCATTTTCATCCTCTTCTCCCAAGGTGTCTCTGTCCGCGGGATTAAGGGCCTGCCACTTCAATGCAAACTCACTTACGGGTCACATTGAGGCGGTTAGGCTCTTCTTGTCTACTCGTCCCTTCTTCCACATTATAGCTGTGACTGAAACTTGGTTAGATGACAATGTACAGTCTATCCCTCTTCTCGACGACTACATACTGTTCAGACGGGACAGAAACCGAAACGGTGGAGGTGTGGCCCTCTACATACACAGCACCTTGACAGCTACGATCATCGCTTCATCTGAAAACACCTGGACGGGCAAGCCAGGCAAGCCGGAGTACCTTTTCTGTGAGATCACTGCTAAAGGCATAACACCTATCTTTGTAGGAGTTGTTTATCGCCCGCCGCATGCCCCTTTCATCCAGGGCAACGATTTCATAGAAAGGCTCACAACTTGTATGCACTCCTACTCCACGAAACTCATCATGGGTGATTTCAACGCCGATCAGCTCTCCTCCTCTGAAGATGCCAAGTTCATCAGGGCCTTCATTGAGGAGAACTCCCTCCGGTCAGTTCCGTATGGTGCTACGCATCATAAACCGGAAACTGACACCTGGCTTGATCTGTGCCTAATTGACGAACAGGATCGCCTGCTCGCCCACTGGAAGACAGACACACCGTTCATTAATGGACACGATCTTATAACGGCCACTCTCGACGTACGGATGCCACGACACGTACCTAAATCTTACACTTACAGAAACTACAAAGGCATCTGCAATAAAAAGCTAACTGACTTCCTCAACGCGCGCGACTGGTCACTACTTCACACCTCATCACTTGACGAATGCATCACATTACTCTACACTAACCTGACTGACGCCATAAATCATCTCGCCCCATTACGCACAATGACAGTCGGACTCAAACGTCACCCGTGGTTCACCGCGGCTCTTCGTGACATTCTGAAGGAGCGTGACAGACTCTACAGACGCTTTCGCAGATCACGTCTCCCCCTAGATCTTTTTTTCTATAGACTAGCCAGGGATGATGCTCACAGGCAGGTTGAGGAGGCTAGGCTGAACTACTACCATTCACGCCTGTCCTCCATAACTGATGTCGGCGAGATCTGGAGAGAACTTGAGAAACTCGGAATAACAACACCCAGGGAAAAACCACCATCTCGCTTCTCCAATGAAGACCTCAACACGCATATTAGTGGCATTTCCAACGATCCATCTGCCCCCGCTGTTGAGGACTATCTGCGAAGGCTCGAGGGTCTGAACATCCACACAAGCTTCGATTTCAGGGAGATAAGGGAGTCAGACGTTTTAGCAGCAATATCGCATTTTGACTCTCAGGCAAGAGGCAGCGACGGCATCCCCCAGGTTGTCATTCATAAAGCAATGCCCGTACTCGCACCCATACTCTGTCGTATTTTAAACCTGTCTTTGTGCGAGTCGCACTTCCCCTCTGCCTGGAAAAAGTCACTAGTGCACGCTCTAAACAAAGTCAGCTCTCCAACAGCTTTAACTGACTATCGTCCGATCTCTCTTTTGTGCTTCCTGTCCAAGGCGTTGGAATGGCTGGTCCACAGACAAATCTCAGAACATCTTGAGACTAGGCTTTACCTGGATTGTCTACAAACTGGTTTCTGCGCCGGCCACAGTACTCAGTCGGGCCTAATTAAGCTGACTGACGATGTTAGGCTGGGCATCAACAAAAAGAAGGTAACACTTCTCCTTCTCTTCGATTTCAGCAAGGCCTTTGACACGGTGTGCCACGTCAAGCTGCTTGAAAAACTATCCACGTTCGGCTTCTCCAAGCAGGTCATCCGCTGGCTCGCCTCGTACCTCTCGGGCAGAACACAAGCTGTCATTGGTGACAACGGTGAACTCTCCATCTTTCGCCCACTTAACACGGGAGTACCACAGGGTTCCGTCCTGGGACCTTTGTTATTCTCGTTGTACATCAATGACATCAGTTTCTGCCTTGACTCTGATATCTCACACCTCATATACGCGGATGACCTGCAAATCTATACTCAGTGCCATCTCGAGGAGCTTGACTCTTGTTCCTCAAGGATGTCAGCTAATGCCGAAAGGGTATCGCGTTGGGCAGCACACAATCATCTTAAACTAAACGTACTCAAAACTCAGGCAATTGTCCTGGGTTCCCCCTATTACATAAATGCTTTGCCTTCTGTTGCTAACACCTACATCATCATAGGAGGAGCCCGGGTCAATTACCAATCTTCTGTCCGCAGCCTGGGGTTGGTGCTTGATGCCAAGCTAAACTGGAAGGATCACGTTACACAATTGTGTAAGCGTGCCCACTCCCTCATGTACAGACTCTACTTTTTCAGGAAGAGCACCAACCTGGGACTGCGCAAACACCTAGTGCAAGCTCTCTTGTTCCCAATCATTGACTACTGCTCACTGGTATACTGTGACCTGACAAACGAACTAGACACTAAACTGCAAAGACTGGCTAACTCTGGCATCCGTTACATGTACAGTGTAAGGAGGGATGAGCACATCTCCCCTCACAGGCGCGAGCTGCAATGGCATACCACCGCTGGTCGTAGGAAATATTTCATGGCCTGCTTTTTAAGAAAAATTTTCAACACTGCTACACCAGCTTACATCCTGGCCTTCTTCGACTTCCACGTTGCACTCAGACCTGTGAGGGGGGAGGTGACACCTCTAGACATCCCCCCCTTCGCCACAGAGTCACTGAGAAATTCATTTCATATCAGTGTCTCTTATCTATGGAATTCATTACCGCCTCATCTTCGCAACACTAGAAACATCTCTCACTTTAAAACACTGGCTAAGCTATATTTCTTGGAACAGGAGAAATAGTTCTCTGCGTCCACTCACAAACACCACACATAAACACATTACCCTACACGTCACCTCATTTCATTCCACACGCTCACACAAATATACTATACTCTTTTACATTAATTCTGTAAAATTAATAATTAATTCTATTTTCTATGTATTGTACAACACAATGTACATTAATAAATCTAAATCTAAATCTAAAATCTAAATCTCTCTTCCTTTTCGCTCTTTTCATCTATCTTCACCGCCACCATCCCCCTCTTTTTTCACCACCCCCTCCGCGGGCCCACGCGCTCGAAGTCTGTGTAAGCACGGAGGACCCCCCACGGCTCCGCCAGAAGCAAGCCTCATAGAGGCTTGTACCACGCGTAAGCCAACGTGACCCATCCCGCGCAGTTTGTACGCGGGACCCCCGCGACCTCCGTCGCAACTCGTGGGACCCCGCCGGCGCCCGCAGCCTCTCATCCGTCATCCTCGATCCCTTCCTCACCTTCCCCGCACCTCATCTCCCGTCCTACTTCCGGACCCAGTACATACGGAGCCCCGCACATAAAGAGGTAACCTAAACCCTCCGCCTTTTCCTTCTTCCTCCCCCCCCCCCTCCCCCATCCCAGCTCTTTTTTTCAAACCTGCTTCGGGGTACCCCCCCCCCCCCCCTGTCCTAAATACCACTCACGCCAGTCATCAGAGTCATTCGCAATCTGTCACAAGTGGATAACACGATTTTCTATTGTACTATACACACCAAGCAAGTGCATGGATGAGTCAGGCTATATTTTGAGTATTGTTCAAAGAGTTTGTCTCTCACGAATCGATAATTCTTCAGAAACACGACTTACCTTCGAAAGCTGTATTGATCTTATATAATGCTCCATCACATCTGATACCGGAAGTTATAAATGTTGATGGCTTCGCGGTATTATTTTTACCACCAAACGTAACCTTCCTGATCCAACCAATGGATCAGAGAATGATAGCAACAGCGAAAGAGAAATACAGGCGCTTACTTGTATCATTCATATTGAATGGCGCACAGAATAATTTTTCAGCGAATGCCAATTGAAATCTATCAATATGAAAAATGTGATTTTTTGGATGACTGAAGCATGGGATGAAGTCTCACTTGTCATGATATCTAAATGCCAGAAGTCACTATTGCCAGAAAAATCATCTACTACCAGTGCAGAATCGTCAGAAAAAGTGAATACAGAAATTGTCTTACGCGTTCTCCGGCGAGTAATTGTTTACGAGTCAGCAACCAGAGAATCAACTAGAAATTGGCTATCTAATGCCAATAATGTACCTTTGATGAAGCCTTTATAGATCTCATAGAGATCTCTATTTTTGTGGAATATCTGAAATGAATCTTCAATTCATTCCACCTTGGAGTCCATACGTACATACAATCATTACGAAATTTGAAGAGAAACATATTCATTTCGTGTGTGCGAAAGGTTATGTGTTTGATTGCCGGCACGCTCGAGCCGTTACACGGGATTGGTCAAAAGGCGGTTACGGAGAGCCATTGAAAGAGGCGCTGCATAGTTGCGTTTTTTCCAAGAATTTCACACACCTACAGCTCCCAGGACGTGCAACTATACAGAGTTTACTGTATCCACTTTCGCTGTATATCCTCTACTTGGTGTCGCATAAACACGAAAACAAAAAAAAAAGTTCTGAAATATCTCATTTGCTGGCATGTAAAGTATCCCGTCTTGGAGTTTCGGATGCGTGACCCTCGTCCAAACGCTGTATTCTACTTTATCCACAGTCACTATAGTGAGATCTCTAATCTGGATTTTGCCTAGAGTTCGAGAAGCTATTTGTATCGAGTATTGAATATGCGACGTTACAATATATACCACAGTAACAAATTTTATTTAAATTTTCATCCTTACCCAGAGATTTGACCTCATTGTGGAATTCATGTAGCTGCTGATTCAACATTGTGCCATAAATGCGAACTATTTGCTTCTCTGCCGGAAATGTCATATTAATCACATTGAACTTAGTGAGTAGCCGATTCGTAATTGAATTACGGCCACCCCCGGGTGGTCCCATTGCAGCTAATAATTGCATCTTTTGAATGTATTTTCGAGTTTGCTTTTGTCGATCGTACCTATAATAGACGAATACATCTTTTCAATAAGGTTAATACGGAGAATCAAAGTCACTGCAACTCAATAGTTATTAATAAATTTTCCACAATACTATCTTTGTATTAAGAATGACTAAAAACAATCGATTATTTTTTCCAGATTAATTGAATATTATAGGTTATTTTTGAAACTTGATTAATGGACCAACTCGATTATTTTTCCTCACTGTTTGAGAATCGGTATTCTCAAAGGCATCTCTCAAGAAGCAGCTGTCGCTCAACGTGACCTAGCCAAAATTATCCATTATCTCTGAGAACGCGCCTAGTTACCGGCTCTTCTAGCTGGCAGTCAGTATTACTTCAAGTATCATTGTGCTCGCACTTGGATATTAACAGTACACTTTCAATTCAAAAGTATCGTGATACAATTCATGCGCTGCTTCTCAACTGATTAATATAATCTAGACACACTCATACATTAAAAAGTGGTTCTCAAGTGCTTAATAGAATCTAGACACACTCATACATGGAATAGCACACTGATCGAATTGTACATTGAATAAAACTTAACTTATTTGCAATGTTCTGAGTTCTTCTCATCACACATTTCTCAACACTCACCATCGGTGTTTGATTTTTAATTCCAAGAACGATGAATTACAATAATAATTTATGTGATTAGACTATCAATTATTATCATTGTCTTACTTACTAAGTACCTATTTGATATAATTAGTGAAAGGCGAATGTATTTTTAGCTGAAATTGAAAATATTTTAATAAAACTATGAATTATCAAAAAAAAAAATCCGTTATTAAGACAAAGACAAAGATGTTCACGCAACTTTGTTATTATTATTACGTGAGTTTGCAAATTTATGACAATAAATATTTTAGTTTTCATTATATTCGTATGTTGTACCTATTTATCACTTATAAGGTGAAAAAGAGTCACAACAACAGATTTACTTCCTTATTTCACATTACTACCAGTTCAACGTTATAGTGATTCAAATTACGTACTTATTGTCCGCGCCAGAAGTTCGCGGGCCGAGACTCGAAGCGTCTGTTACGTACGTTCGCTTGGCCGGTGAGGGCGCAGCGCGAGTTAGTTAGTCTCGAGCGCTCGAATAGGTAGGACGTATTAGGCTTTTCCTTTACCCGCGCGCGTCGATTATTCTGTTTCTCGTAGTTTTAAGATTTATGAGTTTCAGATTGGTCTAGGGAAACGCGGTTCACCCTCTGGTGATCGGAGGTGCCCGTCTCCGAGGCGAGCGTCGACGCGGCGACATATTGTCGCCCGAGCACTTCAGCGTTGGATCCCCGAGTCGTCGGGACCGCTGTTTGCACGACTATGGGCCACCTTGATGCTCCCCCTTACCCGCTTCCACGTTAGCGACGGAAGTTGCGGTTCATGGTTTACTCATATGCGTTTTTGATAAGGAACGCACCAGCGACCGTATTATCCTGTATTATGATAATTTGATTCGCAGTTAATAAACATTTGACTTGCTTCGGCTTTTCCCTCTACCCCGTGAGGGTTTTTATGCCGAAGCAAGCATCTTGTCTTTCCCGCGAAATCGTGTTATTTATTTATTCACCCTTTCACTCACTCATCCCATCCCGATTGGAGTTAGAGAAGAACTCTGGTCAAACGACTAAACAGACAACGTACTGAAATTTGCTAAATTTTGGTTTTAAATCCACCGTTTCAAAGAAATACGAAATAATCGATTAATCCATTAATGTTTACCGAATCAATCGAGTTGTGTTCGATTATTTTTTCAGACTCGATTAATCGATGCATCGATTATTCTTAGCTCAGTAAGCATTGTTATTATGTACTTATAAAGTTTATAACGTAGAATAGTTCATTTGTATAGGGTACGGTTATCAATTACACCTATAAGTGAAAATATCTAAAAATGGATAATAGAAGCCTTAAAATGAATGTAGAATCAATAGTCTTCAGTTACCAAAATCCGTATCCTATCCACTGACGTATCAATTCTAAGGGGGGCTGAGAACCATAGATTTCTTTCATCGGCATATTGAAGTCATCCATAAATGTGATCATAGTCTTGTCAGCGAATGGAACGTACACACCTTTCGTTCGTTTTTCGATCCTACATTCTATAGCTTCCTGTAAGAGAATTGGAAAGAAATAGTAAGTAATCTGTACTAAGACATAGGTCATGATTGAAATGATAATAAAAATGATTTGTATTATCTATTAAAAAGTAGATGGTTGGTGAAGTTGAGTATAATCAAGCAAAGTTCTCGATTAAACGAGTTCTCAATTGTAACGATTCGAATATAACCGCTCGATGAGCACGACACGAGCGGATGAAATTACAGACATGGAGTGGGACACCTGGTTACCAATTTCAAATTTAAGAAGAAAAAGAGGGTCTTGGTCAACGTCTCTCTAGGAAGGAGGTTCGGAGGTTCCCATCTCCTAAATTGTACATCAAAAATCGAGAATCGATAAACGTACAATAAAAGTGAATTTTACCATGAAGAAGAACATTTAAAATTAATTAGTAAAAACTCCGAAAGCCACAGAAAAATTAAAGAAAGACGATTTAAAACGAAAAACAATTAAACATAGTGCAACCAAGAGTATCGTGCCTCAATGAAAGACAATTCTTTACAATTATTTCTAGTTTTAAATATATATATTGTAACGCTAAATTCTGTCACCCTCGGAGGAAGACTTACCGTTGACACTTTGGCGCGATTCTCCACTTATTCAGAATATGAAACTATAACAAAATCAATAATGTTGGGCGCCAGACACGTTAGCGTCGATTTTCAAACAATAATATGAATCAATAAAAATAACACGAAACCGTACGAAAGATAAATAGAGAACGGTAGCTTTGAAACGAGGGACGGTAGTTAATAGAGAAAAATGAACGTGGGTCGGGAGAAGCGATATAATGCAAGAATTTACTTAAACTACACGTCACTGGGCGACGTGATCTTATCCAAGTTGCAAATGACGCTACGAAAATTATTATTCTGTCAATTGAAAACGAGAGAACTCTACTGCAATCGGTAGAAAAAAAGGTAACGATAGCTCGGTAGATAATACGACGAATTTACCATAGATCATAACCAGTACGAGAGATTGACATTCATTAACAATTTACAAAATCGGTAGCGTAAACGATCGACTAGATAACTTTCGGTAGAATTATTCATAAACGATAGAATCAATAATTTATAATGATCACGGATCTGAGGAATTAAACAATGAATTCCTAAACATAACTTTCGAGAGAATACAAAATGCAAAATTATGAGAGAGTGAAAATTTCGGAAAGTTCACAAAATAAAGAAATACACTAAATACACCGCAGTACAAAAGAATCAAGAATAATACGCAGAACTTAACTTAACAAGATACAGAGAAAAGAATAACAGGCAAAAATAATATAGAATTGCCAATAGCAATAGAAAAAGGTGCGGTAATATTTAGAGGCTGATTCTATGCTCGGTTATACTCCAAGGAACTCGACACACGATACAATAAGCACGAAAATGAAGAAAAATACAATAAGCAATAACAGAAATAAAATATAAGGCACACTACTATTACAAATAATCATGAAATGAAACGTAAAGCCAATAGGGCTCAAAATACGATAGAAAATACAGAAGCAGACTGATATAAATTCACAAATAATCAGAAAAGTCATAAATACAAAAGAATTAATTATTCGGCAGTTACGAGGTCGCTCAGACACGAAAATAATTATTTACTGAAATCATGCAGTCACACGGCGGCTTACTGCAACTCTAATCCGTGGACCATGATTCACGTAAAGTCGATGAATACCATAAGAATAGAAATTATGAGCAACTTCGTGACGATACAATACTGAGGCAGAAGCCTTACCTTACTAGATCATCTCAGGCACACAACACTGAAACTAATTTATATAAAACTTGTGATATTAAACAGGGGAAAACAGGGAGGACGGAAAGGACTTAAATTTACACGAAGAATCTAACGGTAGAGCAAAACGATTGTAAGATAGAAACGGTAGCGGTAGAGGAAGAAGGATCGAGAGCTTATATCGGGAGGATTCAGAAATTCGTGGCTGTCACTCAACAGGTCAAGCGTAGAATAGAAGGAGGTCGGAGTTCGGCTCACCGATCTCGCGGTTGTCGTGAGGTGATTCTTTTTTTCTTTGATTGGTTGGTTGACCCCCACCGCAAATAGGCCATCCCCCTGTGGCGAATATTGGTTACGGCGTGGTCATGCGTTTTCGAAGATTCCGCTAGATGTGGCGTAATGTGCTGCTCGCGATTTCGTCATTGACATCAACTTGTACGATTTAATAGCTGCTTCAATTTACTGTCCAGGTTGCCTATCATCGGGGACTTTTTTGACAGAGGCATACACAGGGTGCCTCTCGGTCAGAATTACCGAGTGGAGAGTGACGCCTCACTGTTCACTTCCACCGGCTTTTGTACAGGCAGTAGCCGGCTGCCTATACCCGAGGTCATGCAGTCAGACGGTTGGCTAAACCGTGGACCACGACCCACACAATTAGTCCTTGCTGACAGGAAGGCTGCGTCGATCCTCGGAAAGCTGACTTCATCAATCTGGACGTAGTGGGTTGGGGTCGGTCCGGCACCAGGCCGGTAAGTCGGAAGATGGCAGGCTACGGTCTGCCCTCCACGCCATCCTTACGGCATCCGATAGAGCGGGCGGCTGGTTCCTCCTTGAGGAGCGATGCCCTCGGCCGTCGGGAGGATTTTTATTTCCCTGTTCACCGGCAGTCGAGGCGATACGGAAGGTTCGGATGGATGCTACCCCGGTAGCAAGACAAGTGCACCAAGGTAGCCAGTATAGTCTGATTAGACCTTCGGTATGCGAAGTCGTCGAGAGCTGGAAACGGTAGCTATTGGTCCTTCGGTGGTCAGGATCGTTGTCGACCAAGTACCTTATTAGCGTGCGCCGAAGCGCGAAATACAGAATTTACAAAGAAAGAATTAGTTAAAAGTAGTTATTGCCTATTTAGTATCGAGTTCGGTTGGAGTACCCCGCCGAGGACGCGTAAACTAGAAATAATAACGGTTGTGTGCCTTTGTGACGGGCGACTCTGAAACGCCACGTCACAGTATATACCATTTTCAAACAATATACACATGGAGTGAATGAATGATGGAATGGATGACGAATGGATTTTAAATATAATGACGGCTCGTGTTTTAATACATCAAGAAATGGATAATATTGTTCTCTCCTAGTTGTACTTCATCAAATGTACGCAATCTTCATTAATTACGTAAAAAATAATTCTAAATTCAAATATCGACGATCAACTTGATATGGCGGGCAAGAACGATTCTCCGGACAAACCTGAAGAAGTTATATTAAAATGCAGCCGTGGTGCGAAAGCTACCATGGTAGTTTGTGTAATATGTGATGGTGCTCACCGGAGAGCAGATTTTAACAGAATAAAAGACGGAAAATATGTGAGTAATTGTCCAGTAATCTGTCCTGAACACAGTGCGCTCAATCTAACCTCAGAATCAGACAAAACAACACTGAATGAAGAAGCCAGAAAAATTATCCCTGAAGTGAAAATGACTGAAAAAAATAAATTACATAACGATTATTTACATAATATCAGCTTGAATGTATCAACAAACAGCCATAATAAAACAATCTTTGGCGATGAAGCGGAGGATGAGATACTCGCTATGAGGACATAAAACGAACTACTTCAACAACTGAATCATGAGTTACAAGGAAAAATGCACCTTGTTGAAGGAAAACAAAGACCTTAAAACTGGAAAAGCAAAAAACGCAAATGTGTGCTGGAATACGGCACCTAAAATGCGTATAACTAAAAAAGCGCCCGAGATAGTGATAACAGCAACTGAAGAAATGCGTAAAAAATCTACATATAAAGATGCTGTAACTATCCTCAGCCGGGAAACAAGTGTACCAATCAAAAAAGTAATCGGAAAAAAAATAGTTCGGTAATAGTAATATGTCAACATGAAGAAGATACAGAAGATTTATTGGACGTCTTGGGAACAAGAATGCAAGACCAATATGAAGTTAAAATGGACAAAAAAAAAGATCCTAGATTAAAAATTGTGGGAATGGAAAATGATTTGACTAAGGATGAACTAGAAATAGACTTGAATGCTCGAAATTTTCCTGCCTTTCAGGAAAAGTGCACAGTTGTACACATGTTCAAAAATTCAAAGAATCAAATGAGTGCAATAATTGAGGTGATGACAGATATGTATTTAGTAGTGAAAAATAATGGGTACAAGATGTTTGTGGGCCATCAAAGCTGTAAAGTGCATGATGACCTAAATTTAAAACCATGCATAAAATGTGGACGTTATGGACATAATTGGAAAAAATGCTCTAATCCTCTGAGGTGTTATAAATGTGCTGGTGACCATTGTATTGACGACTGTGATAGTGAAATCACTAAGTGTGTAAACTGTATATGTGGAAATGAGAAGTATACAAAACATAATGACGTCAATCACACAGCAACAGACACCAAGAAATGTGAATATTTAAAATCCAAAATCAACTACTTCATAGAGAATACGGACTACCCTACGCCACCTAATATTCCAAATCATTTGGGAAGAGTGGGAACGGTGACGAAACGCGCTACGGCACTGGAAAAGCAGACGATCAAAACATAACAGGCGAGGCAGAAGAAGAGGGGCACAATAAGACAGCAATAGAAGAAGAGGTGTTTGATTTTCGTACACTCAATGATACTTTAAAAGTGGAGAATGATATTATTTGTTTACTATTGAACATAAGAAGTTTACAAAGCAATTTTGAATTGGTAGAGTCTTTTATTGGTGGTATGAGAACACAACCACACGTAATAGAATGTACAGAATCGTGGAGAATACCATATCCTGATAGTTATAATCTCCCAGGGTATACAATGTATTATAACCTGGGTTCGATAAATCAGTCAGATGGGGTTGTAATGTATGTTAGGGAAGAATTACAACAAAACAGTACCACTGAAATTTTTGGGGATTTAAAGACATGAACTGCAACTATGAGAGTGGATAAAACTCTGTACAAGGTATCAGGCATATACAGATGCCATGACTGTAACAAAACCTACTTCGTCGAGGCACTCAAAGAGTTTTAGAAAAACCACATAAAGGACAAGAACCACATTATATTAGGATACTTCAATATCGATTTACTAAAACTGAGCGACCTAGATGAGGAAAATTATTTAAACCATTTACTTGAGAACAGATATATACCTCACTTTAATAGAATAACCAGGCCAAATACTACGTATCCTAAAAAAGGGTCATGTATTGGCAATATTTTTGTCAAAATCAAATAACAAATATAAAATCAGTGAAGCTGATGGTACCATATCCGGATCATTATCCATTGCTCTTGATGCTTGTGGGTGAAAATTCTCAAAAGTCTGACAGGGAATTTGATTTCGTTAATTACAAAAAACTAAAATTGAACTGTGAGAAAGAAGACTGGCACAAGATCAATGAAATATCTGATCCGAATGTGGCGGTAAATGCCCTAATTACTCTAATCAAATCTGTTACTAAGAAGTCAACCACAAAAAGAAAAGAAAAAGATCAGCAAGCTAGGAAAAGCTGGGTTACTCCAGCTATTATAAAATCATGCAGTACCAAAATTAAACTCTACAAATTATGGAAAGATGGTCCTGGAAACATGAACTTGAAAATTAGATACGCAAATTATGTTGAAAGTTTAAAGAATATCTTGCAAACAGCAAAAAATAATTATTATAGCAACCTAGCAAAAGCTAAAGTAGGGGATAATAAGAAACTTTGAAAATTCATAAACTCGCAAATCAAGGGCTCCAAAGAAAGAGCACACAATATCGATCACCTGAATTATAATGGGACAAGAATCGAAGATGACCAACAGATTGCCAATGTATTAAATGAGTATTTTAGTACAGTGGGAATTTCGTTGGCGAATAAGATAAATGCACCAAACAAACAAATCAGGATGCCCAACTTCAATTCAAAAACTGTTTACATGGAACCAATTAAAAGTGCTGAAGTATTCGGCACAATACATTCACTCAAAGAAAAAGCGGGAGGTGTCGATAGAATCAAAATTAGCATCTTTAAACAAATTTCATGATATATTTGTTTACCGTTGGAACACATTTTCAACTTGTGCATTCTGAAGTCTGTCTGGCCAGATGCTCTGAAAATGGCAGAAATATTTCCAATTTACAAAAGTGGATTCAGAAATCTTGTACAGAATTATAGACCCATATCTTTGATCTCGAATATAGCGAAAATCTTTGAAAAACTAATACACAAGAGGTTAGTTAAATTCCTAGATGTAAATAATATTCTTTCAAATTTACAGTTTGGTTTTAAGCAAAAAAAGGGCACAAATGATGCACTTGCTTTTGTAACGGATACCGTGTATGAAAATATTAACAAATCCTATGCAACAATTGCGACCTATCTTGATCTAGCTAAAGCCTTCGACACGGTGAACCATGAGATTCTATTCACGAAAATGTATCGATATGATATACGGGGCAAAGAACTAGAAATCATGAAAAATTATTTATCGGGCAGAACTCTCTTGTAAAGTTGAATAATATAAAGAGTAGATCAGGCCAGGTCGCGATGGGCGTGCCTCAAGCATCTATAGTGGGTCCACTATTATTTTTGCTCTTTATGAACGGTATTTTTGAGGAATTGCCGGAAGGCTGTATAGTCTCCTTCGCCGATGACACAGTGGTAATGAGTACTGACACAGATTGGCGGAAAGCTTGGGTAAAAATGTTAAACTATCTCGACTCAGTAGGTGATTGGTTAGCTCTCAATCAATTGACCTTGAACGTTTCCAAGACTGTATTCATTACCTTTGGTGCCTACAGGAATAGCATCCCAGTGGAGATTCAATTTAATATAAAGGGACAACACATAAAGCGAGTACACGCAACCAAATATCTGGGGGTCATCTTCGATTTTCAACTTAGATGGGATAGCCAGATTGAAGCGAATACTAAAAGAGTTAGGTATTTGCTGTACGTTTTCTGGAGGTTGTCACGTTTCGTTTGCGGGAAAATATTGATTATAATATATCATGCGCTTTTCGCAAGCATAACAGGCTATGGTATACTGGCCTGGGGAGGCGCCTACGACAACGTGATGGGTTCCTTGGAACGAGTACAGCAAAGATTATGGAAATTAATAAAAAAAAAGAAACCTGGTTTATTGGAACCCTTAAGGATAAAGGAAAAATATAAGCTAGAATGTCTATCTTATCATTATCAAAACCTGAAAGATCAATATTCGCAATCCTCGCGGAAAACCAGACATAAAACTATACTAATATCAAAGATCAATAAAACTATTGGCTTTAAAAATCATGCAATAGAAACAACAAATATGTACAGTAAACTCCCGCGTGAACTGAAAAGCCTAGAAGGTGATAAAAAGCAAACCAAGTCGGAAATTAAAAATCGGCATTCGCAGTATCGTAAGAGGATTGGTGTAGCACTATATATATTCTATAAAGTACACAAAAGTAGAAACTCGTTGAAGTCTTCGGGTTTTCGAATGAACACCATTTTTCACCACTCACTTTGTCAAACACCTGTTTCTGCACGAGGGATTTTTCAAAATGCTAGAGAAGTTTCAAACAGCTATTCGGATTTGAACGAAAGGAGACACGCTAACCCTCCACCGAGCAAAAACCAATTTTTTTCCCATCACATGCTCCACGCTCATATGGTTGGGGGTGTGCAGGCTCGGACTTGTTCGTTATAAAGAGTCATAAACCCCAAAATTGTATGTGCACAAAGCATCCGGTCAAGAGTCGACAAGACAAAATTTTTCTCACGCCAAACACTGCTCGCTATCTGCTTTTCGTTGACCGATTTTTCCCATCACTTGCCCCACGCTAACAAGGGGTGGAGTGTGCAGGCTCAGAATTGTTTTGTCATAACATTTTCTATTCTTTGATGGCTGCGGTGGTCCATCACTGCAGCCCTCCACCCAGTCACCACTGCGCGCTGCCCACTACCTGCTTTTTCGTTGACCGATTTTTTTCCCCCTCACATGACCCAACGGTGGTTGGGGGTGTGCAGGTTTTTAATTTTTGCTTAGCCACATGAACAGCCATATTGATCAATTTCACAACCTCTCCCCACTCACAATCCTGGATCGGTAAATACGCCGGCTTGCAACCCGATGCATGCACATTTTTTACACGGAAACTGTGAATCGTCTAAGAATTACAATAAAATATTCAATTATACAAAGCATCTCCACATTCTCTTCCCTTATGCATACAGGGGTAACATATCATCATCAGTAATGATGATAATAACAACGAGCAAAAGATCATAATCAAGACGTGGAAATGCAAACAATAAACGGTATTACGAATAGCACAAACGTTTTAGTAAATCAAAACACCATTAAAAATTTCTCAGAAGAATCCACAAACAAAGAGATCACGGCACAACACTAAAACTAAATTTTACCAACGTTATGTAACCAAGATAAACGACGCTACACTTAAACAAATTCACAGCTAAACCTGAAAATAATCTATAACTAACTTACAAGTTATTTGGAGAGGAAATGAGTTTCAATTCATAGACACAATAAAATAGGATATATAACGGGTTGATATATAACCCTTTGTTTTTATTTCAAAACATTAAAAAAAAGAGGCATTGAGGGGGATGTTTAGTAATTCCGGTGGTAAACCGCCCACAATACTTCCGGCCCGTGCCACGCCGGGTGATCCCTATCCTCGAAGGGGATGCGTTGC
The DNA here is from genome assembly GCF_021901455.1 of Neodiprion lecontei. NCBI lineage: Eukaryota > Metazoa > Arthropoda > Insecta > Hymenoptera > Diprionidae > Neodiprion > Neodiprion lecontei. The sequence continues at coordinate 8,764,223 of NC_060266.1, forward strand.
CCCCACCACCCATCGATGAGCCATCTGATGCCGAAGAAGTCTATGGAATCATCACCCTGCCATCGGCAGTCGTCAGCTAGCCCTCGAAAATATGCAATTTCACTTCGGATTTCCGCCCCACCTTGGCACCGTTGCTTGAAATCCTTTATACTGACCCACCCTAGGGACTCTAGAGTCCTCAATAGATACTGTAAACAAGGTTGAATAACCAAATTTGACTTAAAATGCTACACAAACACTTCGAATAAAAAAAGCGAAAACCATGTGCCGCAGAACACTATCATGAACAATGAACAATAAATCAAAATGAAGAATTCCCAAAACTTGAATACTTTTTCTTTCCACATATAAACACAAATAATCAAACGATTCAAAAACTCTTAAACATGTTACCATGAAAGCGTTTATAATGAGCAAGATGATGAAACTTGGTACTTAAAGAAATCTTCTCTAATTCGAGAACCATTTTTTTTCTTTTCTAACTATGTATTCTCATAACTCGTCAACTCAGTGAAGTTTGAAAAATGGATACAATTTTTCACGCAGCGACGCGATCTCAATTTCTTAGCCTCGGCTTCACGGTCACTTTCTGTACGCGGAGATAGTCCTCCTTGCCTATATCATCCATAGCTCTAACCCGACCCAACCCTGCGGAGTAAAAGCTAACCTGACCTAAGACGGTAGGATTTGACCTAACGTAACCTAACTTGACCCAAGACACAACGACCTAACCTAATACAACCAATCCCAATCCAAGACTGTCCAACCTAACCTAAATTGATAAAATACTTTCTGAAATGATTTATTCGATCAAGCTTGATCGCTAGCTGCGATAGTTCAATGATTTTTGAGCAATTTGCGGTTGGCGCGACGGCCTCGAGGTTTCTACAACCTGACCTACGTCAAGGCTACTCCAACTTAACATAACCTAACTTGAACCAAGACACTACAACCAAACCTTATATAACCCATTCCAACCCAAGACTGTACAACCTAGCCAACCTAATATAACCTAATCTTTTGCAGGTTTCCCGGTAACATGAAAAGACTTCCGTTTCCTCTATAGACGGGGAAGCTCTTGGTAACATTCTTTCATTTTCGTTGTTCTGTCGTCTACTGGTTCTCACTTTGTTACACGTACTACTTCTCATGCAATATAGGTAATGTAACCGGGCTTATTCACGTTTGAAAATACAAGTTCAGTAGATTCTAGCGAAGCTGTTGAAAGTGCGGTTTGCATCACAACATTTTCCAATCCGCATTGTTGTAGTACGATGACATTATGTAAAGCAATAATCTGATTTCCGACATGTCTTTCAAGACAGATTAATTTAGAATTAACGTATGTAAAAATATTCATATTCCTGGCCGTTATAAACATCAAGACGATTCACAATTCCATCGGTCTTATACAATTCATTAACCCTATTGGATACGCAATTTTTATTAACATCCCTAGCATCAACTTTTCCCCATAAAATTACACTGCTGCCAATGAATAAGGAAAAATATATCTTATTCACGAATGCGTTGATGGAACAATAATATGCTTGAGATTTATCGATTTGTTTTGATTTTTATGGCTAGCAACATCGTTTCCATAAACTTTCGACATATTTGAATGATGCAGATGAATACACAATGCGTAAATTCTGCAATAACCAGACTCAGTTCAGTTTGATGACTGGCAACGACGTTTTCCTCATGAATACGTTGATTGCTGGGAGAAGCTCGATGAAACTCAACTACCTGCAAAGAAGCATTTCTTCTCACACCTCTTTAATGCAAATATCTCAAACGACAATTACAAGCATGCTAAAAATGTTTGGGAAGAATTCCATTCAGAGCCAATGGAGAACTATAGAGATTGATAAATGCAAAACGGTGATCTGACCAGATGTCTCGAGACATATGATTTAGATCCGTTGCACTACTACATAGTGCCGGGACTTGCTTTCGACGCTATGCTCAAACACACGGCAGTGAATTTACAATATTCTAATCGACACGCTCGGGCCAATAACAGGTTTATGGGGAAAGATTTTGATCCTAGTAACGTGGAATCGTATCCCATGTATTTTGACGTAAACAATCTATACGGTTCGTTCGAGTGGTGGCATTATCCTATCGATACATTAACTCACTCGGACGATCCACCGATCGGTTACATCCTGAACCGATGGATATCCGAATATCCTATAAAGCTTGTAACGTGGCGTTTCAGAGTCGCCCGTCACAAGGGCATACAACCGCTATTATTTTTAGTTTACGCGCCCTCAGCAGGGTACTCCAAAGGAACTCGATACAAAATAGGCAATAACTACTTTTAACTAATTCTTTTTTGTAAATTCTTCATTTCGCGCTTCGGCGCAAGCAAATAAGGTACTTGGACGACAACGATCCCGACCAACAAGGGACCACTAGCTACCGTTTGCAGCTCTCAACGACTTTGCCTACTGACGGTCTCATCAGACTATACTGGCTACCTTGGTGCACCTTTATATACACCTGGGGTAGCATCCACCCGAACCTTCCGTATCGCCTCGACTGCCGGTGAACAAGGAGATAAAAATCCTCCCGGCGGCCGAGGGCACCGTTCCTCGAAGAGGAACCAGCCGCTCGCTCTATCGGATGCCGTAAGGATGGCGTGAAGGGCAGACCGTAGCCTGCCACCTTCCGACTTACCGGCCTGGTGCCGGACCGACCCCAAACCACTACGTTCAGGTTAATAAAGCCATCGTTCTGAGGATCGACGCTGCCTTCCTATCGGCAAGGACTAATTGTGTGGGTCGTGGTCCACGGTTTGGCCAACCGTCTGACTGCACGCCCTCAGGTACAGGCAGCTAGCTACTGCCTGTACAAAAGCCGGTGGAGGTGAACAATGAGGCGTCACTCTCCACCTGGTAACTTTGGTCGAGAGGCACCCTGTGTATGCCTCTGTCAAAGAAGTCCCCGATGATAGGCAGCCTGGACCGTAACCGAAGCAGCTATTAAATCGTACAAGTTGATGTCAATGATGAAATCGCGAGCAGCACATTACGCCACATCTAGCGGAATCTTCGAAAACGCATGACCACGCCGTAACCAATATTCGCCACAGGGGGATGGCCTATTTGCGGTGGGGGTCAACCAACCAATCAAAGAAAAAAAGAATCACCTCACGACAACCGCGAGATCGGTGAGCCGAACTCCGACCTCCTTCTATTCTACGCTTGACCTGTTGAGTGACAGCCACGAATTTCTGAATCCTCCCGATATAAGCTCTCGATCCTTCTTCCTCTACCGCTACCGTTTCTATCTTACAATCGTTTTGCTCTACCGTTAGATTCTTCGTGTAAATTTAAGTCCTTTCCGTCCTCCCTGTTTTCCCCTGTTTAATATCACAAGTTTTATATAAATTAGTTTCAGTGTTGTGTGCCTGAGATGATCTAGTAAGGTAAGGCTTCTGCCTCAGTATTGTATCGTCACGAAGTTGCTCATAATTTCTATTCTTATGGTATTCATCGACTTTACGTGAATCATGGTCCACGGATTAGAGTTGCAGTAAGCCGCCGTGTGACTGCATGATTTCAGTAAATAATTATTTTCGTGTCTGAGCGACCTCGTAACTGCCGAATAATTAATTCTTTTGTATTTATGACTTTTCTGATTATTTGTGAATTTATATCAGTCTGCTTCTGTATTTTCTATCGTATTTTGAGCCCTATTGGCTTTACGTTTCATTTCATGATTATTTGTAATAGTAGTGTGCTTTATATTTTATTTCTGTTATTGCTTATTATATTTTTATTTATTTTTGTGCCTATTGTATCATATATCGAGTTCCTTGGAGTACAAGCGAGCGTAGAATCAGCCCCTAGATATTACCGCACTTTTTCTTTATTGCTATTGGCAATTTCATATTATTTTTGCCTGTTACTTATTTCTCTGTATATTGTTAAATTAAGTTCTGTGAATTATTCTTTTGTACTGCGGTGTATTTTAGTGTATTTCTTCATTTTGTAAACTCTCCGAAATTCTCACTCTCTCATAATTTTGTATTTTGTATTCTCTCAAAAGTTATGTTTAGGAATTCATTATTTACTTCCTCAAGTACGTAATAATTATAAATTATCGAATCTACCGTTTATGAATAGTTATACCGAAAGCTATCTAGTCGATCGTTTACCAACTTTGTAAATTGTTAATGAATGTCAATCTCTCGAACTGGTTATAATTTATGGTGAATTCGTCGTATTATCTACCGAACTATCGTTCCGTTGTTTTCTACCGATCGCAGTAAAGTTCTCTCGTTTCTAATTGACAGAATAATAATTTTCGTAGCGTCATTTGCATCTTGGGTAAGATCACGTCGCCCAGTGACGTGTAGTTTTAAGTCAATTCTTGCATTATATCGCATCTCCCGACCTACGTTCATTTTTCTCTGTCAACTACCGTCTCTCGTTTTAAAGCTACCGTTTACTGCTATTCTACCGAAATTTTTGTGAACAACGATTATTTATTTTATTAACTACCACTGTCGATACCATCTTATTTACCTGTCTCAATCATGTAACCTTCTCGACAATATATGATCGATTGACCTGTTCATTTTCCTTTTGACTGGAGTTTATTCTTTATTTTGTTGTTTTCTTTAATTCTGGAATTACTGTTAGCTGCCTTGAATACCGCCACTCTACCGGGATGTACGCGAACGTACCTGTGCCTAGCCAGCCATACAACGGGTTGTCTATTTATCTCTTTTGTACGGTTTTGTGTTATTTTTAGTGATTTGTATTATTGTTTGAAAATCGACGCTAACGCGTCTGGCGCCCAACGTAATTATTTTGTTATAGTTTGATATTGTGAATAGGTAGAGAATCGCGCCAAAGTGTCAACGGTAAGTCCTCATCCGAGGGTAACAGAATTTAGCGTTACAAGCTTTACAAGGATCATGAAGATTTTACCTATTTTGTCTCGAGCATTTCACACCTCACGTTCTGATGAAGGATGGGAACGATGAAAAAATTATGACCGAATTTATCGGGGATACAAGTAAAACTGAGCACATTCTCCATCAAAGTAAGCAAACGTGTCAAGGATGTTGAAAGTGCAACGATAAATAACATCACGTTTAATGATTATAAGAACCGTCTGAGGGTCTTACCAAGAGTTGACCCACCCCACAGTGTTCAATACGTAGTAAAAAAAAAAAAAAAAAACAATGAGAAAACAAAACACAAAGCTATCTCCATTGTACGGGAAAAATTGACGCCGAGCTTGTACGACGATAATATGCAACTGATACCTGGGCAAACAGGCACCAGACCTTGGAGGATCTGCTGCAACCCCGGAATAAACTAGCCGTATGACAGAACTGAGGGCATAGAACCGTTGTAAATATATGCGTTCGACACCCAGGGGATGCTTTATGAAGCAGAGACGTTTCGCCAACAATACGATATTCAACAGATCGAAGTTTCAAAATTCGAATACCATGTGAATTCATGTATTCATCAATCATTCATTAATTTATTATCAATATATTGAGCAATTATCCATATTTATCCGTTTACCACGAGAAAAGTTCTCAGGAAATAGAAAAAAGTTTCCAGAAAACGAAAAAAAGTTTTCCGAAAACTTTTTTCCCATTTGATTAACATGTCACGGGGTAGATTGCGTAGGCTCCGATGAGCGGTGATCGGAGCTTACTCCCCGCCAATCCAAGGTGTCATTTGGCTATTATAGGGTCCGTTCACGTCGACTATGCACTCGTGTGCTACTACTTCCAGTGCAGGAAGTGAATGGAATAGAAAAGGGTCGGTATCAGGGAAGGTAAACGATTTGAAGTATATGATTGTTTATTAGTAGTCAATGCAATGGAGTCGCTCGAAGGAAAAAGGTTAGGTCTTGGTTTAGAGGGATAGGTGTCTTGCTTGAGCGCTAGAATGGATCTGCCTAGTTTAGCGGGATGTAGAAGGCAAGCTAGCCGCGAGTTACAGAAGAATCCGCTAACTCGCGGACGATAAGAGTAGACTACAGAGCGTAAGGTAACTAAGAGTGTGGGAAAGGAATAAGAAGTCTGGAGGACGTGACATGCCCCCCCTTGGGGAAGAACATTCGGTGAGGGTACAGAATAGGTTGTTCGGAAGGAAGTGGAATGCCATGAAACGTACTGACTCACTTACAGAATATTACAAAGAACGGTCCCAAAATCTAGCGCATAGATATTAGTGCGCGTTTAAGTGGGTTAGTATACACTTAAATAAAAAAAATTTCTAAATGACATCTTATCGTACTGACTCACTTACAGAATATTACAAAGAAGAGTCTCAAAATATAGCGCCTAGATGTTAGTACGCGTTTAAGTGGGTTAGTATACATTTGAACAAAGTTTTTCTAAATGACATCTTATAAATGTGGTGATATATATGATAGATATTGTGTATATTATAAACGAAACTTATGCAACATGCTGATGATTATATTATGGCTGCAGATTATTACGGGCAGAATAAGGCAATGAAAGAATATGATTGCTAATAGCGGAGGGCTTAGCGCCAGACTTCGAGTGGTTCGGAGCTATCGTTAGGGCTTCGCTCCGGAAGCAATTTACGCGGCTTAGATATGCCTAGTTCCGTCATTTCAATTTCCGATTGGGTCCGGAGCAGCGACGAAGAGCGAGGAGGCAGGTCATCGAGAAATGGTATTATTTCTGGGTGCGGGTGGTGGATGGCATGGCGCGTAGGAATTTGGGGTCTTGTACGACGCGGGTGAGGGATATGTTTAAGGCTGGAAATAATTTGTTCTGGTGATAGAATTTTAGGGTGGACGATACCTTTTTGGGCGAAGAGGATAGCGTCTACTAAGCTGGACAGGTCAAGTTCGTATTCGTTCAAGCGTCGGTCCAGGTCAATTAGTCGGTTAAGTGTGCCAATTTCAATTTATTGAAATGTACGATTTTAGTTTATCGGGGTGTAATCCAAATTTCAGCGTTAATATTGTCAATTATACGCTTAATCGTATACACTCCTTTATAATGGTCGTCGAATTTGGATCGGGTCTCATTTAGTAGATAGACCTTTTGACCTGCTTCGAAATTTTGGCTGTTGACATGACGGTCGTGATACGTCTTGGAACGATGCTTTGCTTGTTGTAGGTTGGACGCGGCGTGTTTTCGTATGCTGGATAGATTAACGATGAAATCTAGAAGGAAGGAATCGTAGGAACGGGTATACGCGCTGGCAGGGTTCGCGTCTGTTGGGAGTCTGGCTTGAGCGCCAAAAATTAGTTGATGGGGGGTGAAGTTAGTACCTTCGTGCTTTGCGGTGTTTTAACAAACAATTGCAAAGCGGATGTAATCGTCCCAGTCTTTACCAGCATCCGTGTAGTGTTTGATGTGCTCAGTGAGAACAAGGTGACTGCGTTCTAGAGATCCGTTAGACTGTGGGCGGTAAGCTGTGGTTCGTATTTGCTTAATTTTGAAAAGTTTACAAAGTTGTTTGATGACTGTGCTCATGAAATTCTGTCCTTAGTCTGTAAGTATCGCTCGAGGAGCACCGTAACGTGTAATGTATTCTTTTGCGAATGCTGCGCCTATCGTTTTTGCGGTGGCATCAGGTAAAGGGATGGCGTCCAAGAATTTTGTCAAATTGCATTGTATCGTCAAGAGATATTTGTTGTTTGATTTAGTAAGTGGAAGAGGTCCACCAATATCCAATGCCACTTTGTCGAATGCATCGGCAGGCGTGTCCGTTATCATCATTGACAATTTGGTTTTTACTCTGACCAATTTTTTTCTTCGGCAACTCTCGCAAGTTCTTATGGGATCTTGGATTTGTTCTTTCATACGGGGCCAAAAATACTTTTGTCTAATGCGGTTGTATATTTTAGTGACACCTTGATGACCGCCGATCAACGGTTCGTGGCATTCTCTGATTATTTCTTTTCGTAAACATTCGTCTGGGATGACAGTCGTGTTTCGACAAAACATGATTTGAATTTCTAAGTCTGCGAAAATATAGGATAGAAGTTTTCGGATAACGCGAGGATCGAGAGCGTCTAAGCTGTCATCAAATTTTCGCGGACGAGGCCTCATTACTATTTTTGGGTCAACGATATTCTCGTCGGCAAGTTGGGCTGGTATACCCTTGATCCAAGCGCAGTCTGTCGATATGAAGTGCGCATAGTTGGTTTTGAGCATCAAAAGTCCATCATTGGTATCTTTGATATTGTCTGATACTGGAATGTCGTCCAAGTTGTCAATAAAATATGCGAAACTGTAAGGGTCATTAATTTGATCATCGTTAGTGCTGAGAGCACTGTCATGGTTATGGTCAGTAATTTCCATATGGGAGTCGAATTGTTGAGTGCACGCATAGTATTCAGTGTCCGTGAGCAAGTCGGAACTGTCGTCGTTATCAGAGGTGGGCGGGAGTGGCGAGGGGGGAGGGGAACAGGAGTGTAAGGAAGGGTTCGTCGGTCTGTAAGTAGCGGGGGGGGGGGGGGTATCTCCTAGCAAGACGCGGAGGCCCGACAGGGGGGGCATGATGAATGACGTCAGTGGGTGGGAGTGGAGGTGGAATCGGACGAGGTGCTGCAGGTTTAGTCGGACGTTTCGATTTCTTTCGCAGATGGCGGCGGGGGGGTAATCCAGATGTGGAAGGGACGGGGTCAGGGAGGCTAATATAAGCGGATGGCGGTCTAATGCAGGGGCGCGCGGTGGCAGGAAGCGGAGAGCCAAGGCGGCAAACGGTGATACTTATTTTCGAATTTTTAAAAACATAATGGATCATTTTGCGTACCGTGCTCCATTATAATTTGTCGAGTCCGCAACCTATCAATGGTATCGAGACAGATGTTACGCCATCTTCTTGCAAGGTTTTCCTAAAGTTAACCAAGGTGTCAAAAAAAACGTTTGGCAAAGGTCTGTCACTGTATTTGGGCTTTGTAACTAAGTTATAAATTTTTCGGTTTCCATGGACTACAGAAATAACGTCAGTCACAGTCGGGTTGAATTCTCTAAGTTGTTCGCGGTTTATGAATTTACGTTCTGTCAGTTCTGAAGCGATTCCTTTTGACATTTGGCAGTCAGCGGATATGCAATGAGCCAAGTTATCCTTTTGCTGTAATAGGTCAGCTTTTATTTCTTTGATACGTCTATTACGCATAAGAGGAAAAGTTTCGCTTTCTATGAGGAAATCGCTGTAAGAAGGGCCCGGTAAATCGGTGGACGAACCAAAGTCATCAGTTCCTGATTCAGTTTCTGGGGTCTGTAAGTCATCCGAGCTAAGGGAAAAATCTGAAAAATAGCTCAGGTATGGTCTTTTATGAGACCCAGGATTTGTTGAAGAATTTGTTTCGCGGTGGCGTTTAGGTTGGCGATGTACTGGGATCGGCGCCGGAGTAAAGCGGGGGGGTTTGAGGAGCAACGAGGTTTCTTTATCGCTGAACTCATCGTCGGAGAGATCAGAGGAATCAGAGGAGTATATCATCTTACAGGGTTGTGAGATTTTAGGGTGTTTCAGCGGAGTTGGGTTCGTGGTCTCGTCTGTGGTCTGTCTAGGGCGTCTGGGGTACTGATGAGTCTTTTTACTGCGTTTTTTTGATCTATCGCTAGAGGCTTCAGTCGTTGGACGGGGGCGTTTTGTATCTATAGCAAGAATTTGAGCGATGTCGGGCAGTGCGTTCCTAGACAGAGCATCAGCGTTGGTATTAGATTTTCCGGACTTGTCTTCCGTATCGAAGTCGTACTCTGCCAGTTCTAAGCTCCACCGTAATAAACGGGAATTAGGCTTTTTGACGCTTTTTACCCATTTGAGTGGCTCGTGGTCTGTTATTAAAGTGAACTTCTGACCATAGATGTAGGGGCGGAAGTGATTCATACTTCAGTAGGCGGCTAAGAATTCTTTATCGGGTACTGAGTAGTTTAATTCAGCGGGCTTGAGGGCTCGGGACGCGTGTGCTACAGGTAGGTCGGCACCGTCTTTATCTTGACTGAGAACTGCACCTACCGCGAATTCTGACGCGTCTGTAGTGAGCGCAAATGGTTTGCTGAAGTCCGAGTGTTGTAGAATTGGTTCTTTGCATAAACAATCGCGTAAGGTTTCGAAGGCGGATTAGTGTTCAGACGTCCACATGAAAGGGGTATCCTTCTTCGTTGAATTGTTAAGGCATTTAGCAATTTTTCCAAAATTAGGAACAAATCTTCGCTAGTAACCTAAAAGGCCAAGGAACTGTCCAACATTTTTGGGACTTTTGGGGACAGGATACTCTTTTACAGCTATTAATTTACCAGGGTCAGGTTTTACTCCTGACTCAGTTATGAGGTGTCCGAGGTAAACGATTTCCTTGCGCAGGAATTCGCACTTGTCTGGCTGTAGAGTTAAACCAGCAGCGGTTAGTCGCTTCATTAATTTCCGAAATTCAATTTCATGTTCTTGCAAGTTTCGAGCGTAAATAACTATGTCATCTAAATATACGAACATCTCGTTGCCTTGTAGGCCTAGGAGGACTTGATCCATGAGCCTTTGAAACGTGGCGGGGGCGTTCTTTAGTCCGAAGGGCATACGAGAGAATTCATAATGGCCTCTAGATGTCGAAAATGCAGTTTTTGTGCTGTGATCCGGATGCATGGGAATTTGGTGGAACCCGGAAGCAAGGTCGAATGTGGAAAAGTATTTAGCTGAGCCAAACTGGTCAAGGATTTCCGTGATATCGGGCATCGGGTATGCGTCGCCGACTGTTTTTTCGTCAAGTTTTCTGTAGTCGATTACCATACGCCATCGTTTATTGCCGTCACTATCCGGTTTTTTTGGAACGATCCACACCGGGAAATTATACGGAGATGAGGAATGTTTAATAAGATTTTGCTTGAGTAGTTGATCAACTTGGGATTTGATTTTGTCTTTGTGAATTTTGGGAAAACGGTATTGTTTGGTATGAATGGGCGTATTGTCCGTCGTGGGGATAGTGTGATGAGATAGTGTGAAAGAATGCGGGTCTTTCTATTGAGCATCTTAAAATAGCTGCAGCCACATAATGATGGGCGCTAATCCATCTCTTCCCTTGTCCCAGACAGGTCTACATAGACTTCTGGGGGCATACTCTAACGGGTATGATGGGAACTTTGAGCAAAAAATAGAATAAAATAAACGAATATTCAAAGCATCCAACCCTTATTTTGAAACGTTCACCCGACCACATGATAAATAAAAAAGTTAGCATCTTGCGGCGAGCATTGGAAACATCACGCAGAGTCGATCGATGGAATATCGATCGACCGATAATGCGATGGAGGTGGCGCTACATACGACAAACCTGCCGTAACACCCGGTAACACCAAACTGTCGGTAAGATCGGAGATAACAATTTCGTCGGTAAGATGTTGACCGTCTAACAATAAAAAAATGTGTAATGTCTGCTCATCCGACGGTGAAAAAATCAAAATGGCTGCTCATCCCACCAAGCAAAAAATCCTATTATCAAACTGTCGGACGATAAAAAAATTTGAAACGGCCGCTCATCCGACTAAGCAATAATCGGAATGACCCCTCATCTGACTAAGCAAAAATCAAAATGGCTGCTCATCCGACTGAGCAAATAATTCATTGTCAAACTGTCTGTCGGTAAAATCGGGTGAAAATACTGGTGGCGCCATCTATGTTTACGCTTAAGCCGGAGCAATATCGTGGGTAAGCGTTAACATCGCGGTGGTAACATGATGACTGTCGGTAAGGAATCGGGATACGCTGTCGCTACACCACCATTTTGTTTTCCAGAACCAGCGTATCTCTACTACTCCCGGTGACTGTCGTGACGTCATGTGATCCTCCATCTACGGTAAGTGCTTTAAACGGTCACATACTTCTTGCGGATTCTGCTTAGCGTAATCCTTTGTGATTGCGGTAAAATAAGGTGTGTTACTTGCGCGAAGCGGTAACGAGGTGCGATGCGCTCAGGGAAAGATTCTGCTCCAATGTCTCGCTGCTGGTACCCCTTGCACGATCGATTGTTTTGGAAGTTCGAAGGTCATCAAGTCTTCGTCTCCCATGCACTTATGGTTTCACCAAGACAGCTTTTTTATGGCATAGCTTCACTATCCTGGTCCTAGGCATTGCGTTTGTGGTTCGTCGAAACGGTACGAAGAAGGTCGTGTGGTAGTTCGACACCGGGCCGGTAAGTCTTCGTTAACAGGGGGTACTACTGTAGCTTTACGTATGGCCTTGTACGCCGTTATCTAGGCATCTAGCGGCACTGCGATATAGGTTGCGATAAACCAGCACCTGGCCGAGAAGTCTTCTCTCTCCAAAAGTCATTCCATGTTTTCAGGTACTGACCTTGTACACGGACTCAAGAGAAGCATTTATGTCTACGTCGGAGTGGAGTTGCATTCGCTTGAGCGCTCGTATGACCCTCGCTTCCTTGCACAAGTCCCAGGTCCGACGGCGACGATGGTCCTCATCGTCCCTCGTGGCGACAGTGATCCTCGTTGGCGATACGTTACGGTAATTGTACTCATTGACGGTATTTGTAGCTTATGACACACACGTTGCATAGATAAGAAAAGAAAAGGAACGAAATTAACTTAACTAGTTAGCTTAATTGAACATAGATTGTGAGTTGGTTTTTCCGGAACATTACGGTCACATGTACCCCGGGTGAGTTTTCGCAGTATTACACATCGGGATGTGCGTTAAATAATCCTTAAAACAGTGTTTCACAAAAAAGTGTCACCACATATAAATATATCTTTGTAGATATTTTAGATTGATTTTTCTAATTATGTCATGGTATCACATTTATAGTTAATATTACCCAAAACTATCTATAATCACAGTTGGGTCAGAAATTTTGATACTAATTTTTTCTTCGAAAGTTTGCTAGAAAAGGAGATGATCCTGCAAATTTCAGCCCGATACGACCAAAGTTGGCCGATGGAGAAATTTTTGAAATTTATGCATCAGAGGTGCTTTTTGGGGGCATATAAATGTCTCTATTGATAGAATGTAGATAAGTTCAAGTGTGTGTTAATGATTTTGGCGGTTCAAATATTTACCTCATTTCTCTGATCAGTCATGACTGATTTTATTTTAAGGTAGAGTGGTTTTTGTAGGGCAACACTTTTTTGGAAACCTTTGAGATACTGTACGTTTCCAACCCGCGTTTGGTTATATACCCGAGTTATTTAATATCTCTTGCATGTTGTTTGTTTTTTGCTACGTAACCCTTACATGCAGAAAGATGGGTTCTGACAAATTTTAAAACTTTAAATTTTCGAATGTAGAATTCAACATACAATTTACTGTAAAACACAACAGCTTAAATCATTTTAAAATTGAGTTAAACACAAGTATTGCTATGTGGTCAGTTGGTGACGCGTGATCGATGATCACGTAACCTATGCAGATAAAATTCGACAGATGGCTGTTGCAGCAATGAAGACTAGAGGTAAGGAGACCGAATGCTGTACTGGGAACGTGGTCTATGAAGGTGGAGAAAATTTTCAGCGCCAAGTCCGATAGGGGTGCTGCTATCGCTAAGACGGGCAACAGAGAGAGACTGAGAAGAGAGAGAACGCTATATCGAACTGTATCGAACTGAAGAATACGTCGGGTCAAGGCCTTTCTCCCTTCTGCAGTTTTTTAGGTTCTGTATTTGTTTTTAAATTTTTGTTTAGACCGTGAAATAAAAAATCTCAACAAATGGGACATAATAAATAACAATAATAAATAATTATAAAAGACATAGTCAACATACGGACAACTCGACTCTAGTCGGTTATCGAAATTTGTGAGTGCTGGTCGCCGAATAAATAAAAAATAATCTTATGACTTACCTCAGGAAGACTTATCTTTTTGCAATTATGCAAAAACATGATGTCCGACAAGAATGCAATAAACATACGCCAATTAATACTCGATAATGATTTCACTATGCTCCCTTCACTATGTTCCGAACAATACAAACGATAGACTTCACGTCCTATCTTAGAAACACGAGCGCTCGTGGCTGAATTTTTAACTCAATAATTTTCTCCACTTTTGGCTACCACGTTTTCAATACTTGCCCATATGCGTTCGGGCTCCTTACCTCTAGTCTTCATGGTTGCAGCGTAAGTCGGTCGGATCCTGTTTCTAGGCAACCTATCAATAATTTGCATCGCAGTTGTAATCAGATAATCGTTTAAATGTACAAAAGTCATATTTTGTGCGGTAACTGGCAATATAGATCCCACCACGGTGCAAGGGTTATGCACAGTACGTACAACGTATCAATACTTGTATTGTGGTTAGAAATATCAAGACTACAACCCCTGCAGTCATTTGCAGACGATATGTAATCAAAATCATAATATACTGAGTACATGGGTGTGATTATACTGAAAGCGTTGCACTTGAGATTTCTGTGAGAGAATATGTGTTCAAAAAGATGATGCATATCACGTTAGTATACCAAATGTTTCGGATGTCGAGAGATGACTTACCGTAAGCATGATTTATGATCAAAATTTGATTGAATTTTGTGTATTACACCAAAACTGTTGGTTTCATTGTCAAAATGAGGATCAAATTTTTTTTCAAACATGAATTGGACTTCTGATAAATGTTGACCAATGATTTCTTTTTGTTGAATCAAATAAATATAATGCTTTGAAAGAATTTCTTCGCAGAATTTGGCTTAAAAAATTTATATTATTGGGAAAACGTTGTCGATGGTCGCGAACAATCTGTAATAAATACTGCAACTGTTGTTCATCTTTAGTTAGGCAGGAGTTATATTCTTCAATTAATGTGACTCTATGTTCAGCAACGTCGTTGGTAAGTTTCAAATTTTTTAAAAATTGAACTTTGATCTTTAATAACTTTTAAACGAGTGGACTAATTAAAAAATGTTTACAGACCTTTTTTGTAGAACGTTTAATTCTCTACAAAGATCAGAATAGCGCTTTTTTAGTCGATTGGTCGTTTGAAAGGTATGAAAATCAGAAGAAGCGAAAATAAATATTAAGGGCTCATTTTTTCACAGTAATTTTTTTACACCCAAACGAAAATTTTGAGCCTGTTTGAAAAGAAAAAAAAAAAAAAGTTTTCTTTTCGAATCATCATAATATATATAAGGTATTCCATGCCAACTGAGAGGTCATTTTCCCTGACCCCCGCCAATTTGCTTCATTATTTTTTATATGATTCTACAAGCTAAAGAAAGCACTCACCATTTTTTTCAGATGTTTCGTCCGAACCATTCTTTTTAAAAAAATGTTACAAACCCTGTTATGGTCGTAAAAAAAACGACATTTTATTTTTTTTTTTTTCAAAAATTCACACAATTTCTGGGTCCCAAAACAAACATTTTGAGCCATAGTTTAGATTGGAGAATTGATTTCTTGTATTTTTTGAATATTTTATTAGAGGAATAATTTTTCTTATTTTGTATGTATGCAAAACATTAGTTATGTTTGTAACATTTTTTAAAATAGAATGGTTAGGTCGAAAAATCTGAAAAAAATTATGAGTGCTTTCTTTAGGTTGTAGAATCATATGAAAAATAATGAAGCAAATTCACAATTTGTATACTGTAACGTGGCATTTCTGTTAGGCATGCCCGTTAAAAGGTGCTCCCTGAACCTTGGGCGGAATCCACGGATAAGGGTTTCTGAGATCGGGCCGCGAAGGTATAATAGACGAGTGCCAGAACTGGAGTCACGCATCCGAGCTTCGACAGGGACGCAATAGCGAATTAGGATTAAGATATTGCAGGCTTTTGTTTTTATTTTTTTTGAGTACACCGGTCACGGGCCAGCGACCAACTCCGACGCCGAGGATATTTCGAGGCGAGGCGAAACCGCAAAGATCTTGCAGGAAGGATTCCGAGGCTGCGGAGGCGGAGCCAACGCAGATCCCTGCAGCGCGGGAATCCAAGGCGGACGCGATTCCCGCTGGCGGCCGGCGCGCCGCAGCCTCCCCGCTCACCCCGCCTACACCTGACCAAGACAGCCGCGAGAGACCGGCTAGCGACGAGGGAGTACCACCCCCCCCCCAACCCCTGAACACCGTAGAGATGCGCGGAAGACGACATCGCGAACTAGCGTTAAGTTCTGCGCCGCGAAGCGACGACAGGTGCGCGTTAAGGGGGTATTCTAGTGTAGAGGCATGAATTTGAGGTGTTTTTTTAAGTGCTATAAACAAAAAACAAAAAATATTTTTACCATCCATTTTTTTATCAGGCGTTTATTATTATTTTACGATTACAAAAAAAAAAAAACAAATCAAAAAATACAAAATTGAAAGTGCTATGAGTTGTTGAAGTGGGGGGTACAAAAAAAATGGCGCGCCAATGTTGTCACGATTGCAAGCATTTTCAAAATCAGAAAAAAAAAAAAAAGATTGTTAATCTACATAAATGCAGCTATCGTACTAACTAAAAAAAAGTCGAAAAAAAATTTTTTTTTACCAAATTACGGCTGTCCGAAAAAATAATACGTTTTTTTTGACTTTTTTGGACGTTTCTGAATTTTTTAAAAATAGTAAAAATTATTATTTCGTTATAATAATAGTTCGTGCGATAGAGACATGTATTGAGAAGATTCTCACCAAATTTCAAGTAAATCGGTTCAATAGAACTTGAGAAATCATGTCAACCGTTTTGAAAAATGTAGTTTTGAGAAAAACGCGTTTAAAGTTTCGAGTAAAATTCGTTCCAGCCGCGCCAGTATTGAAGACGTGTCACTAAAATAGCTATATCTCTGAAAATAATTGAAATTTTGACTTGTCCTTTTAAGGACACATTCTTGAAAGGTTAAGCTTTGAAAATATAAAAAAAAAAAAAATCGATTTTTTCAAATTTCTACACTAGAATACCCCCTTAAGTTGCGCAATCTCCGAAATCAATGACAGATCGATTATTGCGCATTCTTAGGGTGATGACGTCACGAAGGATTAGCGTGACGAGATCGGCGTTGCGGCCGATCGGCCATTTGAGATCACTCTAGTTCTGGCGATTAAGCAAGGTAGTTTTATCTGTCAAAAGTCGAGTTGGCAGTTCGTTTTGAGTCTGTCCAGAAAATTGTTGAGTTGCGAGGACGATGGCCGGTAACCGTCACGAGGGGGTCGGTGCTTTTGTGAGCTGCATGTGGAGCGGTAAGCATTGCTGATATTCTTGCGATCGAATTTCGAGAATAATTGAGCGAGGGCTCGTCCGAAAAGAGACAGCCGTTTTGGTAATTTGCGTGTCGAAAAATACTCGAAATTCATTTGCCGATTCTTTCGTTTGGTTACCGTAGCCTGAGTTGCGCGTTCTAAGCTAGAGCCACTGTTGAGTGACCGAGAAAGTCAAGTAGAGTCCCGAGTTTGAGTCGCGACAAGACTGCTGCAATTAGAGTGTAATCAAATTCCGTTACACTGGGTCACGTCGAATCAATTACAATATAGCGTAACTTCTCGTGTAGGTCGCGAGTCGTCAAAGGAGGAGCGTTCGAACTCGCGAATCGTGGTACGACGTCGCGGAGAAAGTTGAGCTCGGGTGCGTGATTAATAAGTTAGTTGGCAGAGGACGGTCGCGGTTAGCGCGTCGAGTTACATTCTTTGTTTGGGTTTTTGAATTATTGTTTAGTAGTAAAGTGGCGATTAGCGCCCGTAGGCATAAGGAATTTTCTAGATTTATTACCGATCGCGGTTAGCGCGTCGATTGTGATTTCGGTTTAGTTTTTGTTGAGTGGTTTATTGTTAGTAGTTAGTAGAGGACGCTCGCGGTTAGCGCGTCGAGTCAAATTTTGGTTTCAGTTTTGAGTTATTGCATATAAGCAGCGACTAGCGTACGTAGGCATTAGAAACCGTCTAGATTTAGTCATTTTTTTTTCTTCTTCTCTGTTACATTATTTTTTTTCTTTTGTTAAATCTAAGTCCTTGAATATGAATTGCGAATAGCGAATTAAGATATATTATTACTCTTGTATAGCATTTTGAATCGCGAAAAGCGACTGTAGAATTATTATTTTCCGTTTTATATTTTGAGTCGCAATGAGCGACGTCTGAAATATTATTTTGTTTTATATTTTTCTTTGGTTTGTAATATCGTTGGCAGAAAATACATACTGTTTGGATTTGATGTTCACATGGTAAAATAACGTGTTGGCATTGCGTGTGTCACATCTCTCTCTCTACCCAAGAATTACCCCTCCCCTCTCCGCGGTACTGAGCTACCGAGCATATTGCCGAGGTATAGCGCATTAACGATTTCGAGCGTGACTCTTATAACTTAAAAGGGTTGCGGAAATAATAATTCCGGAGTCCCAAGGACTTGGGTTGATGTAGAAACGATACTATAATATTATATTACCACCGATCACAAATAATTACATGAATAATAACATAAATAATTATAACATTTATAGTTACCTAAATCAACAACAATGTCGGTTTTGATGATCAAGAATACCGGCTTAGTTAATAATAATGACAATGAATAATTTACAATAAACAATATATATTGCGGAGCATTCACTATAACGCTAGTGGATGTCCCGAGCGCCTGTCACCCACTCCCCTCTCTCCCGAGGCGAGGGCTCCGCGGTGTTCACTCTTAGTTATCCTTTCCGTAACCCGTTCGGCGTGTTTATTGTTTTTCATCGATAAGTTTGGATGACCAGGCCACAAACTTACATATATATATATATATGTATATATATGTAAACAAATATGACGAGGCCTATATTCACCTCATCATATTTCTTCCTCACTCCCAAATTTGAAATTTCACCGCACAACAATGAGTGCCCTTGGCAGCTTCACGGTCAATAGTACATGCGTGTAAATATGAGCGAATACAGACGATAGAATGCCGAGGGCATATGATAGATAAGTACATAAGCTATTATCAGCGGAATCACACGTAGAAACGGCAGAACGAGAGGAAAATAAGCTGTAAATGTCGTTTCTCCATTTACAGGTAATATTATTTTTATTCAACGTAGAATATAAGTAAGTAATGTAAAAAAACTTAATGTAATGTAATAGTATACGAAACAATAAACTCCATTTACAGAGAAACTCATCGCAGCTTCGACAAGGTTAAAAAACAGGAACATTATAAAACGACATTTCCGCTTAGAAAAAAAAAAAAAAAATGGAAAAACTGAAATTTGAATTTACGGTCAAGTCTTCGACCGAAGATCCGAAAACAAATATAATCGCCATAACCTCAATAACCACACCCGAAGATCGCTGCTTTATACTCCCGGACCAGCTTCAACCGATGAGACATCATGCGAAACTTACAACTACGGCGGGTTATCAGAAAATAAAAGCTACACTACAAAAAAGAGGACAAGTGAAAAGAGTATGGATTAGTTTGGCCGAAGATATACTACAACATTATAAGGATGAAGATGGGAACATAATATGCAACGACTACTTACTTGAAGAAATGTCAACAACGCAAGACACTACACCCACAGCAAACATCACAGAAGAGGCATTAACAAGAATTTTGGGAAAATTTACCGAAAAGAAAACTGAAGATAAGCCCCAAGATTATGGAAACCGTAACTTAAAAAAGGTATCAGAAAAATTTGTAATTGAAAAATTAACAGGCAGAAATTCAAATGTGCCCCAGTGGATGGATATTTTTGAAAATGAATGTTCTCGATTAGGTGTAGAAAGAGATATTGAAAAAATCGAGATCTTTAGACTGTTTCTAGAAGATTTATGCATCGACTGGTATGGGTCAATGCTTATAAAATATACATTAGATTCAGAGTGGAAAACATGGACACAAAATTTCTGTGAAACTTACGCCAATAAAGGGTGGACTGGGATTAGATATGCAACATCTTACAAATATATAAAGGGTTCGCTATTAGAATATGCTTTAAAGAAAGAAAGACTTCTATTAGAAACAAACAAGTCAATAGAGACGCCTACCTTAATTGACCTTATTGCTGTAGGGTTACCAAATTTTGTATACGATAGAATAGATAGAGAAAAGTTAAATCAGATCGAAGATATATTTAAGGAGATCAGAGGACTAGAGCATCTGGTGAATAAAAAAAATTCAGAAAAAAAGAGTACTACAAATATTGAAAACAAAAGTAAAGCGAAAAATAGTGACCATAAATCATGTTCGATTTGCGAGAGAAAAAATGAGAGCAATCGCTACCACCCAGAATCTTTATGCTGGTTCAGGAACAAAGCCGACGATCAACAAAACAAAGAATACATAAGGCATGTAAATAACTCTGGGTTAGAAATAGAATTAAATACCAAAGATCCAAAAAACTCATAGTGCCACCATCAATCAAAATCAAAGTATTGCTAAATAATGCGTTACAAATCCAAGGAATTTACAATTCCGGCTCGAACGTTTCTTTAATTAATTCAAAGCTATTACATTAAAAACAAAAGAATCTTCATAACTCACATAACGCACATTTAAAAACGATTAATGGTGTAAGAAAAGCAAACGGCATGATAACTCTAAAAGCTAAAATTTTTGATATCGAAAAAGAAATTGATGTTTTCATGATAGATAACGAACATTTTGAACACGATCTTTTAATCGGACTAGACTGTATAAAAAAATTCCAATTAAGACAAAACGAAAATTTAGAAATTACGCAAAAAGTCCAGGCTATTCCTGAAAATAGACTTAAAAACAAACCTAACATACAAAATACAAATAAAGAATATATTGAAAACAAAACAAAAAATTACCAATTGAATTTCAATGAACATATAAATACGTCAGAATTTGACATAGTAATAAACCACTTGGAAATGCAACAACAATCCGAAATTGACAAACTAATCGATAAATATAAATCGATTTTTGCCAGAGATAAATACGACATAGGCACTGTAACGGACTATGAAGCTCGTATTGATTTATTAGTTGATAAATATTGTTACAAAAGACCGTACAGATGCACTATGGAGGATAAAAAAGAAATAGAACACCAAATAACAAAATTATTAGAAAAAAATTTAATTGAAGAGTCTTATAGCCCATTCGCTGCACCGGTGACATTAGCCTATAAAAAAGATGAAGGAAAGAAAGCTAGGCTATGCATAGATTTCCGGGAATTAAACAAGATCGTCATTCCTCAGTCGCAGCCTTTCCCATTAATTGAAGATCTGATAGTTAAGACACGAGATTGTAAATATTTTTCGACCTTAGATATAAATTCAGCTTTCTGGTCAATTCCCCTAAAAATTGAAGACAGACGAAAAACCGCATTCGTAACTCAAGAAGGCCATTTCTAATGGACCTGCCTACCCTTTGGTTTAAAAACATCACCAGCGATTTTTCAGAGAATATTAAGTAATATAATAAGAAAGCACAAGCTCTCGAACTTCAGCGTAAATTATATAGATGACATTCTAGTATTTTCAAAAACTTTTGATGAACATATTGACCACTGATCACAGCTATTAGAGTCAATTATGAAAGAAGGATTCAGACTGAAACTTTCAAAATGTACCTTCGCATCAGACTCAGTTAAATATTTAGGCCACGAAATAAGATACAACTCGATCAGTCCATCCAATGACAATCTAATCTCAATAAAAAAATTTCCAACGCCAAAAACAAAAAAAAATGTTCGACAATTTCTAGGAAAAGTGAATTTTCACGGCAAATATATACCAAACGTTTCGGTTACCTTAGATCCGCTACATAACTTACTAAGAAAAGGGCAAAACTTTATTTGGTCCGAACAATGCCAAAAAGCTTTCGAGAGCATGAAATCTCTACTTTGCTCTCAACCGATTTTAACAATTTTCGATCCACATCTGCCAACATATATTCACACGGACGCAAGCTTACAAGGCATTGGAGCTGTACTAAAACAAACACAATTAAACAAAGAAGATAAACCAGTCGCATATTTTTCAAAAAAATTAAATGTGTCCCAAAAAAGAAAGAAAGCTATCTATATAGAATGTTTAGCAATAAAAGAGGCAATAAAATTCTGACAGCACTGGCTTATAGGAAAATCATTTACGGTTTTCTCGGATCATAAACCTTTAGAAAATATGAATATTAGGTCTAGGACAGATGAGGAATTAGGTGACTTAATGCATTATCTATCTCAATACGATTTCGAAATAAAATACACTCCAGGAAAGGACAATTTAGAAGCAGACTGCCTCAGCAGAAACGCAGTACTAGAACCTAATGATAATGAAGAAGAAATTTTAAAAACCGTTAATTTCATGAAAATAGAAGACATTCAGAACGATCAAGAAAACAATAAAGACATCCAAAACGGTAAAGACAAGTTACTATACAAGAATAACACGTGTTATAAAAGAATAGGAACACGTGAAAAAATTCTACTCTCAGAAGATTTCAGTAAAGAACTTATACAAAAAGTACACCTCTTCTATTGTCATTTAGGAATGAAACAAATACAAAATAAGATAAAACCATTTTACATAGCAAAAAATCTGAATCAAAATATTAAAACAATTTGCGAAAACTGTGAAGTTTGCATTAAAAATAAATCAAGAGGAAAGTACAAAATTGGATTAATGTCCCAATCAGGTCCTGCGACTTACCCCTATGAAATAGTGTCTATAGATACAATTGGCGGATTCAGAGGTTCACGGTCAACAAAAAAGTATTTACACTTGCTCGTTGATTATTTCACAAGATATGCTACTATTTTGACCTCAAAAACTCAGAATGCGACTGATTTTATAAAATTGATACAGACAGTCTTGCCAAATAATAAAATAAACATGATCCTATCCGATCAATATCCAGGGATAAATTCCAAAGAGTTCAAAGAATTTTTGAATAAAGAAAATATAACCTTGACTTTTATAGCAGTAAACGCACCGTTATGAAACGGACTCAATGAAAGACTAAACCAAACGCTAGTTAATAAAATTAGATGTAAGATAAACCAAAAAAAATCAAAAACCGCGTGGACAACTGTAGCACATGAGTGCATAGAAAAGTACAATGATACAGAACATACTGTAACAAGATTCTCTCGTAGATACTTATTGGAAGGAAAAAGCAGTACAATCTTACCAGAAGAGCTAAAACAAGAAAAAACAGAAAACGATTTGCATGAAGATAGAAAACGTGCTCTAGAGAATACAAAGAAATCACGTGAATATAATAAAAAGCAATTCGACAAAAATAGAAAATATCATGAATTTAATATTGGAGACCTAGTTTACGTTGAAAATAGCCATAGACTAAATAGGAAAAAATTAGATGAACTAAAAATCGGACCATACAAAATTATAGAAAAAATTTCAAACTCAATTTATAAAATACATACAGATCGAAATAAGTCAGAGTCATTACTTCACATTACAAAGCTTGTACCGGTTCCAAAGATTATTCAAGAAGACCAGTGTCTCCTCACTGGTTTCTTTACTTCAGGGGGGGGGGGGGGGGGAGATGTAAACAAATATGACGAGGCCTATATTCACCTCATCATATTTCTTCCTCACTCCCAAATTCGAAATTTCACCGCACAAAAATGAGCGCCCTTGGCAGCTTCACGGTCAATAGTACATGCGTGTAAATATGAGCGAATACAGACGATAGAATGCCGAGGGCATATGATAGATGAGTACATAAGCTATTATCAGCGGAATCACACGTAGAATATAAGCCCGTAATGTAAAAAAAAGTAATGTAATGTAATAGTATACGAAACAATAAACTCCATTTACAGAGAAACTCATCGTAGCTTCGACAAGGTTAAAAAACAGGAACATTATATATATATTTCAATTCACTTGAATATTCGAATTCTTCATAATTATTACCGATATATTGATAATCATGTTTACTATCGTGGTTGGCAATACCATCGCGTTCAACAAGTGTAATGGTTGTCTAGAATCCACATAGACACATTAATTGCGATGCGTGGTTTAGAAATCACGATTTTATGGACATGTGGCATGTATTTAGTATGCTTGCGCAGGAAAAGTATACACAGTCGATCATAGAAGGATTTTGCGACTTGCTTGCTCTTCCACGATCACGAATGTTACGAGCGTTAGCAAATAAGCTATCTTCTCTGGTGTTGAGTGTCGGAGCAGGACGTTTTGGCGTCGGTCGCTTCGGCGGCGGACGTTTTGGCGCTGTACGTTTTGGCGCCATACATTTCGGTGCCAGACGTCTTCGTGTCAAACGCTGACAACAAACAATAACGTACTAATAAGTTGAAAATGACTGTCGCATTCCAACGGTTGGAATAAACCACAACACACACGCGAATACGAAAAACGCGGAAGGTGACTGCGGCATCCGAAAAAGTAGAATAAGTTCGGCCTCCTCACGACAGTGGCTCCCGAAAGATTAGAATACGTTCGGCCTCCCGAAACCACAAAACATATGTGAGTACGAAAAACGAGGAAGGTGACCGCGGCTCCCGAAAGATTAGAACAAATTCGGCATGACAGTTGCATAATTGAAACCACAACTCACTATCCGGTACGCAAAATCCGCAAGGTAACTGTTGCAGGCCCTTTTGGCCCTCTCCAAAGAGTCCGGCGCCAATACGATGGCGGTAAGACGTAACGTACTCTTTTGGGTGTACTTCTAGCAAAATACAACGATTATGTATCGATCTAGAGATTATCCTGTGATCTAAAAATGTAATATATATCTTCTGTTCCGTTTCATACTAAACAACGTGTCGAACATTTCTTTCTCCAATCCACCCCGCTTAGTTAATTAAGGCTACATTTCCTAGGGTTTGACAATATTAGCCATTAACATTTTTTGATTTCATTCCAATTCTTCAGCCTTAACATCTGGCTGTTTATATTATTTGATTACAGAAAAATTCAACATCAGCTACGGTGTTAAAAATGTTCCACTGTAAATAGAAGTAGTCTTAAGCAAAATTAAAAATTGAATACACTGTTAGAAATTTAACAATTGTAATCCGTAAAGCTGGAAATGGCATAAAACAAACGTCACCATGTGCATGACGTTGCGGTTCAGATGACAGACAGAAGTTACCGACAGCACATATTTGACAGATTTTATAGTAACAGCTTCCGCTCAGTTTATTGGCACATAGGTACATATGATTCTGTGAAAATACCGACAGCTTTGGCGAGATTACATATAGGTCTTATTGATAGCTCTGACTCAACATGAACAGAATTATTATTCAGATGGTCCTTGGCAGAAATTTTTGCTTCAGAGCATTTTGTGAAGTCAAAACACAAGATAGACGCAAAAAGGCAAGATCAATACTTGTGATATACATAATTGATCATTGGCAAGAATTTGAAAGTGACGTCGTTGTAAATGCAAATTATACGGTGAAAAATCTGATTAAAACCCAAAAGGCTGCTGTACAAACTCGAAGGCTAGAATGAGTTATACTTTGAATGATTTGTCATTCTCCAAAAGCTATTGTACATTGGGCCACAATACTTCGACGAAAAAGAAGCGTGGAGCGCATTTCTTCTTTCAATAAAAACCAGTTTATTCAGTCATTCACTCTGATCACTAGCTAAAACTTTGTGATTTGTGTACATAGCGATGTAATTTATCCAGCAAAAGTTATTTTACCTGGACATTGTTAGAAGTAGTTTGCGCAGACATATTGATGGTCAACAACGAATACTTTCTTGGGTTTAAGGCTTCAAGTACAGATTGTGCGGTTGATGTTTTCCCTGTGCCCACCGGACCAACAAGGAGCACAGGAAACCCGTGCGATAACAGCATGCTCACTATGTAATCATATCGAGCTGTGTCCACCGTAGGAACTACAATTTTATGAAAGGGAATCCTGCAAAAAAAGAAAATGGATTTACACATGACATTTGATAATGTAATAAAATTATGGAGCAAAATTTAGAATAAAACTATTCAATACGTCAGCAGTAATACCGACTCAAATTTTTTTGTGATGCAACAGGTTGTAAAAGTTTCTGAAAAATCAATTTTACGTACAAGTCTATTTCACCAGTATAGCACCCACTCGTAAGTAGTACAGCAAGGCCGGTTCTACACGCAGATTCCTGTTACCGACACTTACCGACCGAGCCGCTCCGCGCAGCCCAGACTCAAACCCTTTTCCGCGATGACGTCACAGTCTGCCGTACCGGCTTGAGGTCAAAAACGTGCAACCTTACCGACAGTTGTATCGATCGAGGGTCAAAATCGTGCTGTTTTACCAACAATCTTACAGACCCCGTGCAACCTTACCGACAGTTGTATCGATCGAGGGTCAAAATCGTGCTGTTTTACCGACAATCTTACCGACCGAAGGTCTGTAGTGCTCGCCTGTCCCACGATAGGACTGCTGATGTGTAACATGAACCACTCCGAATTCCTTTCCCACGGTAGGACTGCTGACGTGTAACATCAACCACCTCACATTCCTTTCCCATCTTATCAAACACGTGACATTCCAAAATTAATGGTTCCTAAATTGTTTGTCTCAACGTCGCACCGAAATCCTTTGACCGCATACCGCTCGCCGTCAAGTCGAAACTTGTCGAACGCATTGTTTTGTCTAACCACCTTATCAACCACGTGACATTCCAAAATTAATGGTTCCGAGAATCGTGTTTCACTTATTCGGATGTCGGTTTGATATCAACCACCTCACATTCCTTTCCCACCTTATCAACCACGTGACATTCCAAAATTAATGGTTCCGAGAATTGTTTTTCACTTACTCGGATGTCGGTTTGATATCCATGGTCGACCGATAGTCGCGGTACAGAGCCATGGATCTGCGGTGTCAGGTTACTATCGCTCTTGAAATGCCAAAAGGTGCGCGCGCATCCGTACAGCTGCCCTATAAAAAGGACGCTCATCACTGCAAACGATCATTACGTTACAAGCTGTCAAGTATACGTGAGGAAAGAGCTCAAGATGGAATCCGCGAAGTGTTTGAGATTGATCGATATTATGGAATCGGCGTTCAAGATTTTATCGGAAAAATCGTCGCCGGCAGAAATTGCAAAATGGATTCGACTCGGAACCCAAAATATCAGGCTTTTGAATAAAATCTTACGCAACAACGCCTCAACGATCGGGGAGAAGACAAGAATTTTGACTACAATTGGAATTCTGAAATCGTTGACAGTCAAATTTCAACAATTGCAGAAAGTGGGTGACGGATTACGAAGCCGATGAAGAAGCGATCGAGTACGGTGGGAAGATTTGGAATCAGCTTTCGAGAGTAGAATTCGAACTGGATCCATCGTCAATTTGAAGCATAAAGATGTCGAGAGATTTCTAGAAAACGCAAAGGTACTAGCTGTGACGAGACTGAAAAACGCTCTAAAGAAAGACAGGAGCTTGAAAGCCAACGTTATCCTGGCTTGTAAATTTGAAGTTAGAAAGGATGATCGCACGGTGGAAGAGATCAAATTTTTTAATACGAGAAATGAAATCATCCTCCAGACAACGGATATCAGCGAATGGTTCATCGAAAACGCGACGGAGCGTTTGTTGAAAAAGGTGGAAGATTTCCAGGAAAAGGATTCAGGCTGGTCACTGACCGAAATAATCAATTTGACTGTGAATATCAACAAGTACGTGCCACTGCGAGGCGGTGTCTTCACATACACCCCGTTACCTAAGCATATCAGTGATAAGAAGGCTGTAGTAAACATCAGAAACAACGACTCTCACTGCTTTCTTTGGTCGATCACCGCAGCTCTGTTCCCAGCCGACAACAACCATCCTAACGCGACCAGCTCGTACCCACATTTCAGCTCAGTGCTACGATATGATGGTATAACGTTTCCTATGTCTCTAGACAAAAACACCATTTCAAAATTTGAGAAGCTTAACGGTCTTTCAATTAACATTTACGGTATAGATAGTGCGGAAAAGCGCAGTGAAATTGTACCGATTCACCTGAGTCAGAATGAGTCTGATAAACCTGTGATTCATCTTTTGGCGATAGAAACTGAAACCACTGACGATGACGATGATAGTATGGAAAATATTGAAAAAAATAGAATCTTTCATTTTGCATGGATTCGAAATTTATCGCGGTTGACAAGTTTCCAAATTTCCAAACGCGCACATCAGACGTGGTTGTGCGATAGGTGTCTGTCTCATTTTAATTTCAAAAGATGTTTGTCGAAGCACCGAGTTGATTGCATGAATTTAAACAAAACCAAAGTTATTCTACCTACAGATGAGAAAAAAATACTGAAATTCAAAAATTTCAAGCACAAAGAAACCGTTCCATTCTGCATTTACGCGGATCTCGAATGTTTACTGCAACCCACACATGAAAGTTTTGGGGAAAATAGAACAATTTATCAGAAGCATCTTCCGTATAGTATAGCTTACTATCTACATTGCGCGTTTGACGATTCGCTTTCAAAATTCGAAATTAATCGTGGAGAGACCTGCGTTCAATGGTTTGTGAACGAGTTAGCGGAATTGGCACATTCGTTGGAAGTTTATTTCAAGACTGTTGTACCGATGGAACCACTGAATTTCAATCAAATCAACGAATTTTATTCAACGACAGTGTGTCACATTTGTGAAAAACCGTTTACACCCGCAGACGTGAAACATCGCGATCACTGCCATTTCACGGGAAAGTACCGTGGTGCTGCTCACCGAGGTTGCAATCTAAATTACCAAAATTCGCACATTATCCCAGTGATATTCCACAATCTGTCGGGTTACGATTCACATTTCCTGATCAAAGCACTGGCTACATTGTTCGAGGGCACAACTGAGCTTCTACCCGTAAACAAAGAAAAGTACATTTCATTTACAAAATACGTGGAGGGGACAGATATAAAGTTTAGATTCGTAGATTCGTACCGCTTCATGCCCAGTAGTCTTGAGAAATTAGCAACGTATCTCGGTGATGATCAGAAATCAATCACACGAAAATTTTATCATAGCTCAGATAAATTTCAGTTATTGACCAGAAAAGGAGTGTTCCCGTACGAATACATAGACAGTTGGGAGAAGCTCGAGGACACACGGTTACCATCCAAACAACAATTTTACTCAAAATTAAATGATCGGGATATATCAGACGACGACCATGCACATGCATGTAAAGTTTGGCAAACTTTTAACGTTCAAACTTTGGAAGAGTATTCGGACTTGTATTTACAGACGGACGTGTTTTTACTGGCCGACGTTTTTCAAAACTTTCGACAGAGCTGTTGGACGACGTACAAACTGGACCCGTTACATTACTACACAGCGCCCGGTCTGTCGTTTGATGCAATGTTAAAATGTACAGGCATCGAACTCGAGCTTCTCACCGACATAGACATGGTTATGTTTATCGAAAAGGGTATTCGTGGTGGTGTCTCACAGTGTTCGAACAGATACGCAAAGGCCAACAATAGATATATGGGAGAGGAATTCGATCCTGAGGTCGAAGAATCTTATCTCATGTACTTTGACGTTAATAATTTGTACGGTGCTGCTATGAGCTTTGCTCTGCCATACAGTTCCTTCGAATGGTTATCAGACTTCGGACAATGCGACGTTCTTACCATCTCGGACGACGCGGAGTTTGGTTACATACTGGAGGTGGATTTGGAATATCCTGAGGAACTGCATGAAATTCATAAGGATTTACCACTGTGTCCGGAGCACTACATACCTCCGATCTCGAATAGTAAGCAACCGAAATTGACACCCACGCTATTTTCCAAGAAAAACTACGTTGTTCACTACCGCGTTTTGAAACAATGCTTACAATTAGGCTTAAAATTACTCAAAATTCATAGAGTTCTCAAATTCAGGCAAACCCGGTGGCTGAAAAAATATATAGATTTAAATACCGATTTGCGAAAAAAGTCTGACAACGAATTTGAGAAAAACTTTTACAAACTGATGAACAACGCAGTTTTTGGTAAAACTATGGAGAATGTTAGGAAGTATAGAGATGTCAGGCTGATCACGAAATGGGATAGAAGATACGGTGCTAGAGCTACCATAGCCAAACCCAATTTTCACAGCTGCACCGTTTTCGACAAAGATATAATTATCGTTGAAATGAGTAAGACGAAAGTCAAGTTGAATAAACCATTGTACGCAGGTTTCTCCATCATGGATCTGGCTGAAACATATATCTACGATTTTCAGTACAATTACATTAAGCAGAAATTCGGCAACCGAGCAAAATTAATGTACACGGATACCGACAGTTTGATTTACAATTTTACCGTCCCCGACGTATACGAACACATTAAGGAGGACTTGCACAAATTCGACACGTCTGATTATCCTCTTGACAACGTTTATGGAATGCCTCTAGCGAACAAAAAAGTTCTCAGCTTAATGAAAGACGAGAACAACGGAAAAATCATGCTCGAATTTGTAGGGTTACGAGCTAAATTGTACGCATTCCGCGTCTTAGGAGATGACAAAGACAACAAGCGTGCCAAAGGTGTCAGAGGATCAACGTTAAGAAAAATTACTTTCAACGATTATTTGGACTGTGCGTTGAAACGTAAAAATCTATCGTCAAATCAGCATTTGATCATGAGTCGAAAGCACGAGGTATACACCGTAGAACAGCAGAAAGTAGCACTGAGCTGGAATGACGACAAGCGGATCGTGTTTCAAAATACAACCGACACGCTTCCGTGGGGCTACAAGCCTACACCTTAGCTCTATAACTGTACCATGTCTGTCGATTGTCTAAAAAATAAAGACGCATACTTGTTGTGTGTCGGATATAAAATAAAGAGGGACATATGTTTCTAGAAAAAATTTATTTATTAAAATGTTACATGTCCGATTCTTTTATCCAACTGTTGTGTGTATTGTCAAAACCTAACCATTTAACGTATATTTTTCTTCCACGCTTCTTGAGCACCTTCTCCACCAGATAGATATCCGGATGCTTAACCTTGAGGAGCTCTTGTTCGTAGAAACCACCAGCGATGGGTTGATCTCGGTAGTCTTTGAGCTTGTACGTCACAGGTTGAGTATTTTCCACTCGACTTATCGTGAATATTTCAGTCGTCCAATTGGGAGTATAACCTTTCTCGAAGACATTTTTAAATTTGCTGATTCGAACTTTGTCGCCGGATTTGAACTTTGCCGATACGGTAGGTATCGCTCGAAGCCCTCCGTACGCCTGACGTAACAACAGCCTCTCGTTTGCAACGGTGACATCCGACGGTTTTATTCTTATGGTTCGGTGTTTGACGTTGTTGTAAGCCGAAACCAAATCGGATAAGATATCGAGCCACTTGTAGCTTCCTTGCATGCTGAACCGTGTCCACATTTTACCTTTCAGCGTGCGATTGAAACGTTCACAGATCGAAGCCTTCAAATTACTGTACGTGGAGTAAAGTTTGATTCCGTAGCGTGTCATAAGCGATTCGAATTTCGAGTTGTAAAATTCCGTTCCTCTGTCGACGTGTAAATTTTTCGGTACCCGTCCTTGGACAAGCACAGATTCCATTGCCTTCGTAACATCATCTCCAGACTTGCTCTTTATCGGTACAGCCCACGCATACTTTGAAAAGATATCAATGACTGTGAGCATGTACTTGTAACCTTTGTTTTGTCCAGCGTACGACGTCATATCAACAAGATCCGCCTGCCAGGTCTCGTCGATGCCGCGCACGTCTACACGTCGACGCGGGTAATTCCGGCGTGCAGGCTTATGCAGTTCCGTCACCAGTGCTTGCTTTTCCTCGTTCATATTCCAACGCTATTAGTCTGGTGTCCAATTGGGAAATGATTTCCGCGTTTCGAATCGACAAGTCTCTGCCTATTTTAAAGTCTGTGTAGAAGGTATCCAAGGCTTTCTCCGTGGTGATCTCCAAAGCTTTGATCATTTGATCGAGGTTGTCGATTTGTTTTTGCAGCACGTTGAATTTTCGTCTCAAGGTTTTTAAAGTTACAGCATTGTTCGGCTCTGCGGGATCTGCGACGTTGCACAGTCTCCTGTTCCGTATATCGTAATGCCCGTCCGCTGTTATTTGAAACCCGACACCCGGAGGACCGCGAGTGCTCGCGGTCGTGTTTTTATTCAGCTGACGTCCAAACACGTCGACGCTCATCTCGGTAATGAATGCAAAAATGACGGAAGCTGCTTAATAAATGATTACTGCTTCGCGTAGCTCTTCGATAATGGAGATTATTTCGTTATTGTGACTCGGATTGCCCGCTGCCTGAGATGCCAGGAGTGAACGAAGACGCTCCACCAACTCGTTTGGATCATCCCAGAAGACGTATTCCGTTTCAACACCTTGTCGAGTGATCATAGCTTGCGGAAGTAGACCTTTACCCTTTCGGCGAGGTGATGGGGAATAATCCATTAATTCGGCAATGACATTTCTAAATTTGTAACTGTTATCGTTTCGAACAGCCCCGTCGAATGAGTAATACTTCTTATGCGCGTTCGTTGCGAGGATTATGTTTTTAAAATTTTCCCGATCTCCGGCGCTCACAGAAGAACCGTCGGGCTTCTTTTTGAACAAAAGTTCCAGCAAACCCTTCGTTTTCGGGTAACGCGTGTCGCCAATACGAACGTAGTCACTCTCAAAGGATATCAACGAATCACCAATCATCAGTCCGTTTGAGAGGTTGCGTACACCGTACACGTTGTCCAATTCGCCTTTTGTCTTCGCATCTCTCATCAGTGCAAAATACTCGTCCTTGACCGGTGTTTCTACGACTGTTTCATCCCCCGCCGAAGCAAAGGAATCGTCCATTTCCGAGACAGTTTCATTTTTCGTTTCATTTTTCATCTCCTTTATTTCTTCTTTAATTTCTTCCACCTCTTGTTTGACAGGTTTGATATCTTTTGTAACATTCACCAGTTCTTGCAACGGAGTCACTACTGGTTTGAAAACGTCACTCAATTTCTGAGTCGTAGATTTCCTGCCTGACTTGAGCAATCTGTGTTTTCGACGGATCGCAGCACTTGCTTGAGCGATCTGATGTAGGACATCTTTTTACTTGGAAATCTCAGAGCTCTGCATGTTGACGCAACTGAGTCTGCAACGCTACTGCGTCTCTCGCTCGAAAACGGTAGATTTTATTCCTTTTCCAGGCTAACAAAAGAATCGAATCCCCTCCTGTATCGTCCTTCGTTGAGCTCACTGTCTTTGTCGATCACCAGAAACCCGTACTTCTCACCGTTCCAGCATGCAGAGCACACACTTCTAAACTCTGTGTAAGACATATCGGTGTTCACATGGTCGTTGTATACGTGTCTCAGGTTCATATCGTCTTGTTTGAATAACACGAGTAAGTTTACGTTGTCGCGCACGAGATGTTTGGGAATACGCGCGTACGTCTGACAGAGATAGAAACAGTCAACGTCGTGATGTCTACCCATGCAAAAGTAGGCTCTAAAATTGTCCTGCTTCTCGCACGCTACATCGTCAAATATGATTATTGAGTCGGGCCGTGCTTCTTCCGGTGAAATCACTTGCTCACGCTCGGTAAACGCAAAATACTCCGTATTCTCAACATGGTCCAGCAATTGCTTCAACAATTGGTATTTAGGTTGGTTGAGAGATTTCGAGTAGATGTAGATATTTTCAAATCTGAGTCCATTGGGATGGGTTATAAGTGTGAGCAACGCATTAGTTTTACCACAATTCGACGGTCCACAGAATATCGCACGTACACTGTTCGGGAGTAATTCACCGTGCCGTTTGTGCTTTTCGACATTTTGCTTCGAAAGTTTGTCAAAATTCATCACGGGAAGCTTGGTAGGTTGTTTCTCAAACCGCATCTCGGACATGACTGATCGGATTTGCTATAAATACCCCGTTTTAAAGCACTTTTCTTCAGTCAACGCACGAACATGATCGCGTACAGAGGTAAACAAAGCAGCAGCAGGCGGCAACATCGTGGCAAGGGTCTGGTGAATAGAATCATCAACAAACTTCCGATCGAGTTGCATGTTCCCGGTTACCAATACTGCGGTCCTGGTACGAAGTTGACGAAAAGACTCGCGAGAGGCGATTCCGGTATCAATCCTCTTGAAGCAGCGTGTAAGGAACACGATATAGCGTATTCGAAAAATCGTGAAAACCTTGAGGTTAGAAACGAGGCTGATAGGGTGTTGGCTGAGAAAGCTTGGAAACGGATTCTCGCAAAGGACGCGAATTTGGGTGCGAAGGCAGCCGCTTGGGCAATAGCTAATACAATGAAAGTAAAATCAAAACTCGGAATGGGAATGCGAAAGTCAAAAAATGTGACCTTGAGAAAAATTGTAAATGCTGCAAAACGTTCTATGGTTCCAAGCAACGATGCAAAAGTAGCTATCGAATCTGCGCTGAAGGAAGCTGAGATCGCCGTTAAAAAAGCGGGTGGTAAATGTAAAGTGCGAACACCTCGCGTCCTACCGGTACCTTCGAAAGTCGGTGGTTTTCTACCGTTTCTGATTCCTATTTTTGCCGGTCTCAGCGCTACGGGTGCGTTAGCCGGTGGTGCGGCAGGTATAGCAAAAGCTGTGAACGATGCGAGCGCGGCTAAACGAGAATTGGAGGAAAGCAAACGACACAACAAAACTATGGAAGCTATCGCGTTGGGCAAAGGGCTTCACATGAAACCGTACAAAACAGGTCTTGGTCTCCATCTTTCAAAAAACTAGATGCGACGCTACCACGTCGAGCGTTGACTGATTGGGACTTGTTGAAATATGCAAAAATGTTTTCATGCGAAACGAAATGGCCGAAAACGGTCCACGAAAAAACGAGTCAGCTATAATCAACCTTGACGACAAAGACGGTCCGGGAACACACTGGGATGCATACAAGAAACGCGACAATAATATCGATTACTTTGACAGTTTCGGCAACCTTCAACCACCCTCAGACCTCATAAAATACCTCGGCGTTGGTAGCGTCAAATACAATCATGAGAGGTACCAGGATTACGATACATTTGAATGCGGACACTTGTGTCTGAAATTTCTAAGTGGTGAGTTATATAAACATGGTGCGTGATTCATCAAAGTCAGTCTACCACTCGCAGTCATGGATGATTCGTTAACGTTAACGATTTCGGGAACCTCTTCGATACTCGAGGCACAATATTTCCCACCGATCGAACTTGCTCGTGATAAAAGTTATGCTCTTGGCTTGGTAGAATTGTTAACCTTTAATTCGATTCCCAACGTTGATGTCGGTGACAATAAAATTTACGTAGCTGACAAAGTGATCACCATACCTACCGGCAGCTACGAGATCGAGGACATAGAGAAGTATCTTCAAAACGTGCTAAGAAATACAGACATCAGGCTCGCCATCAAACCCAACAATAATACATTACGCAGCGAAATCACATGCAACCACACGATTAACTTTGAGCCGAATGATTCCATTGCTCAACTTTTGGGATTTACACCACGTGTATTGGAGGTTGATAAAACTCACGAATCGGACGTGCCTGTAACTATACTCAAGGTCAACGCGTTGCGAGTCGAGTGTAGCATTACAACGGGCGCCTACGTCAATGGACACAAAGTACACACTATTCACGAGTTTTTCCCGACCGTCCCACCAGGATATAAGTACGTGGAAGTACCGTCGCACGTCATTTACCTTCCGATCACCGTCAAGACCATAGATCACGTTCAGCTCCGCTTAGTGGATCAAGACGGAGACCTGGTTAATTTTCGTGGAGAAGTTATTACTGTGAGACTACACATCAGATCGCAATAAACGATGGGAATTGTATATAACAGACTGTCAAAGAGTAGGTATATCAGTAAGTCGACATGCCCCGATCAAGTCAGTCGTCGATCGATTCCCGAACCGCTCACACCTCGAAACGTGGAGTTCCTGATAGCTCTGGGTCTGAAACTGACACCTTTTGGAAGAGGAATTTCCGACAAATAAAAATCCGATTTTGCTTTTTTATCATCTGCTACGCGCCATGGAGGAGGAAATCTTGAGCATTCAAACACCAGTCGTCTTTGACGAATCCGTTGCGCATTACGAGATTCACGCTCACAAACCTTACGCCTCGTCAACTTTCAACAACAGCGATGAAATTCGAATCACCGTTCAGCATCAGGATTTATGCATATTACCCAGCAAAAGTTCGGTACATATCCACGGACGACTCCTCAAACCTGATGGTACAGCTACTGTGAACACACAGCTCGTAAACAACGCCATCTGTCATCTGTTTGAAGAAATTCGCTACGAAATAACGCAGTTGAGGTTGATAGAAGCAAGAACGTTGGCCTGACAAGTCTCATGAAGGGTTACGCTTTCCTGCACCCTGGTCAGACTTGGCTGATGGAGAACGCTGGATGGCTCGATATAGAAGAGAAGAAAAAATTAACCGATGCCGATGGTAACTTTGACGTACTGATACCGCTCAGCATGATATTGGGTTTCGCCGAAGACTACCGCAAGATCGTTGTCAACGCTAAACATGAGTTAATTTTGACGAGATCAAAAACTGACGTCAACGCCATCATGCAGACTCAAGAGGAGGAATTCAAAATCACGATCAATGCAGTGGAATGGTTAATACCGTATTTGAAACTCGCGGATCAGAAAAAAGTTGATCTACTAAATTTCATTCAGAGAGATCCGCCTGTTTCGATGAGCTTCCGCAGTTGGGAATTGTACGAATATCCCTTACTTCCCACAACATCGAAACACGTTTGGACTGTGAAAACTTCCACTCAGCTTGAAAAATCTCGGTACGTCATTTTGAGTTTCCAAACAAGTAGAAAGAACAAGACCGGCAAGAACGCGAGTCATTTCGATCATTGCAATATCACGGACGTCAAGCCATTCTTAAACTCTCAATCTTATCCGTACGGTAACCTGAACCTCAACATGAGTCGTAATCTCTACGCGCTCCTGTACGAGATGTACGCAAACTTCCAAGCTACCTACTACGACAAGAACCCCGAGCCGTTGCTGACAAAGAGTGAATTCCTCCGAGACGTCCCCTTATTCGTTATCGACCGTTCAAAACAAAACGAATCTTTGAAGTACGGACCTGTCGACATCCGTCTTGAATTTGAAGCTAAAGCCAACTTTCCCGCTGAAACATCGGCTTACTGCTTGATCGTTCACGATCGTATTGTCGAATACAACCCGCTCAGTGGTGGGGTGAAAAAGTTGGTATAAAAGCTGACCCGTTTTCACCCTCTCGCACAGTTCAAAGATGGAGCTCATCGTTGACATACAAGGCTTTCGTAGACCTTTCAACAACACCTTCACATTAAAAGAATTGGCTGTAATTTCAATCTACTCGGAAGCATCTCCATCAGTGTTTTTCTTCAAGCCACCTTACAAATGGAATTTACTGGACGTCAAATACAAAAGCCAAAATTCTTGGTTAGAACGCGATTTTCACGGCTTACGTTGGAGCTGTGGAACCATACCTTTTGAGGAAGTTGAGCGGACCATTCGAGACAGGCTGTGCAAAGCTCAAACCGTGTACGTAAAAGGAGAAGAAAAACGAGATTGGTTGCTGAAAATCGTTCCGAAAGTTCAAATCATCGATATGTTGGACTTTGACTGCCCGTCGCTTGAAACCCTGCAAAAAACTTCAGCTGTGTCTCTGAGATGCGGCCTTCACACAATACCCAACGCAATCTGTGCAGCACGAAACGTTTGCATACTTCAGAATTGGCTACAAAATCATCGTACTGTCCGGATGGCGAGGCTGTACGATTTGTGTTACTGCGCAGAAGCGTCTACAAGAACGGTCCCGCATTCCTGGCGAATATATCACCCTGGTCATGACACTGTTGAATAGAATTTTTGTGAAGTAATTGTCAACCGTACTCTAAAAATTGTACTCAATAAAACTGTTTTTTTGAAGAATATTCATGAAATAATTTTATACCTTCACCTTAGCTCTTAAGAGAGAGAATTTTTTTCAGAAGCTTATGTAAGATTCGACCTTGCTCTCCATCCTTGACCGAGCTGTACTCAAACCGAGTTTTGCATTCCTAGAGCGATAGTAACCCAACACTGCAGGCTCTGTACCGCGGCTATCGGCCGACCTTGCAATCCGGTCTGAACCTGTCCAAATACTCATCGTAGAGTTCACATGACGCAGCTCGAAACCCTCCGTCTTTGCTTAGTGGTGTTCGGACATTTTCTTAGATTTTGAGACTTAATTCTAGATACAAAACGTACGTAGGATTAAAGGTATACAGGATGGATAAATGAAAAAATATTCATAATTTCAATCTTTTTGTTTATTAAACGTAAGACTTACACAGAACATTGTTTGAATATTATACGTATACAAATTAAAGTTGACCGTAGGGTCCGCCAAGATAGCGTATATGCAACCGTATCTCCTTACTGGCTGTCGTCACCTTCTGGAACAAATCTTCATTTTCGTGGAGGGCTTTGTTCAGTCGGTTGGGCAGAAAAATCGTGAAAGCGTCATCCAGGTCCAGAACGATTTTGTCTCCAAATTTCGTTTTGACTCGACGAACACCGCTGACTCTGTATTCGAAATAGTCTTCAAGATCCGAAACTTTTTTCAACGGCAGAAACGTCTCCAGCCGCGCGATTTCGTTCAGTTTTGAGAAGTCCATTGTCGTTACTGTCCAGTTGTAGGTGCTCGAAATCTCTTGTAAGTTGATTGAGGTCGGATCTGATTTTCAACAGATGTTTTACTTCTCCGATATTCTTGAGGAGCAGTTCTAATCGTTTCTTCAACTCACGTTGTTCCAGAGCACTTCTCATTTGCAAGAACAGCTTTAGACCGGCGATGAAGTTTTCACTTTTCGTTTATATAACGTACCCCCACCACATAATTTGATGGAGGGTAAGGAATGTCACGGGGCTGATATCAAAGTTTGTGTATGCGCGCGCACCTTTTGGCATTCCAAGAGCGATAGTAACCCGACACCGCAGATCCATGGCTCTGTACCGCGACTATCGGTCGACCTTGGATATCAAACCGACATCCGAGTAAGTGAAAAACAATTCTCGGAACCATTAATTTTGGAATGTCACGTGGTTGATAAGGTGGGAAAGGAATGTGAGGTGGTTGATATCAAACCGACATCCGAATAAGTGAAACACGATTCTCGGAACCATTAATTTTGGAATGTCACGTGGTTGATAAGGTGGTTAGACAAAACAATGCGTTCGACAAGTTTCGACTTGACGGCGAGCGGTATGCGGTCAAAGGATTTCGGTGCGACGTTGAGACAAACAATTCTCGGAACCATTAATTTTGGAATGTCACGTGTTTGATAAGATGGGAAAGGAATGTGAGGTGGTTGATGTTACACGTCAGCAGTCCTACCGTGGGAAAGGAATTCGGAGTGGTTCATGTTACACATCAGCAGTCCTATCGTGGGACAGGCGAGCACTACAGACCTTCGGTCGGTAAGATTGTCGGTAAAACAGCACGATTTTGACCCTCGATCGATACAACTGTCGGTAAGGTTGCACGTTTTTGACCTCAAGCCGGTACGGCAGACTGTGACGTCATCGCGGAAAAGGGTTTGAGTATGGGCTGCGCGGAGCGGCTCGGTCGGTAAGTGTGGGTAACAGGAATCTGCGTGTAGAACTGGCCTTGCTGTACTACTCTCGTATTTCACGCATCTTTCAATTGCATGTTAAGAATCTGAGATATACGGCGTGATTACCGGACCGCACAACCCCCACCCATTAATGAGACGCGAAAAGCGCGGCCTAGCCGCACGACTGGGGTTGGGGGCCGAGTTAGTCTGTCCCGAGCGCACCGCCGTGAATGTGTGCGTCTCGTGAAATGTATTGCACGTATCTTTAGAGTTTTTATATTCTTCATCATCTATATGTATTTATATAAACGTCTCCTAAAAAGCATAGTGTCAATAAAGAACCGCGCTGTTTTACCGGTCGCATAAAAAAAAAGTACCGCCACCCGAGTACTCTTTACCGCCTCACCTCGATCTACGCCGCGTAGTTAGGAACAATTACAAAATCTCTAATATTTCAGAAGTGGGATACATAAACCACGTGCCGGGTAACGAACGCGATTATCGGGAAATAAAAAGTGAATGGTGGACGATAGTGAATTCGAGAAATTCGCGGAGTACCTTCTGAATCCAATGGCGGTACAACGGTCGTTTGCACGCGGGCGTGGTAGAGACATGTCGTCGTTCAACGCTTTACGTAGCGTCGGAGCCCTTGGGCCCGGGCAGTGGAACAACGGCCAAAATGGCGACCGTCAGATTGGGCCGAGGAGCGGAGACGGACCTCTCGTGAACGGACTTCAATCGGAGACGCGCGTCGAGGGAGCGAGAGCGGAAACCCCAGGCGAGTACACACGAGGGGCGGTCAGTTACCACCGGAGCTTAGCTGTATCACGGATGGCTTACCAACAGCAGCGGTACCGAACGGCCAGTCGTCGGTAAACGAGGCAGCCGCCCCTCCACTGGTAAATGCGTTGCGGGCTATATCATCACAAGGTAATACAGATTCTCTCATACAACTTCTCGCTGGACTACTAACCAACCCTCAACCAGCGGCGGTCCCTACCACACCTTTATATCAAATTGTTCCAGATTCATCTAGCGCGATCGAAAATTTTACAGGCGAGGATGACGGAGTACATGCGCGCGAATAAATTGAAAATCTGGACTTGCTACAAGAACTGCACAATTGGACGGACGAGTAAGTGCTGTCGGCTGCGCGCATTCATTTGCGAGGCGGGGCACGTGACTGGGCCAGAACGCATGGGCGAAATTTGACGACGTGGGAGATTTTTCGCGCGCGATTCGCGGACACGTTTATGATTCCGCACGACAAACCGACGCGGTGGGCCCAAATGTTGGCCCGACGGCAAGGTCGGGACGAGTCAGTATCGGCTTATTTCTATGCCAAAACACGGTTACTCAAGGGACTAAATCTAAACTTTTGGGAAGAAAAATCACAGATAGTCTCGGGACTGAACTCTCGTGAATTATTCAATTTGGTCATGCCGGGGACACATTATGACCACGATAGCTTGTTACACGCCTTGATTTATTTCGACAGGTGTGTGTGAAAGAACAAACCTCAGCTTTCTCATCGCAGAAAAGAGGACGCGACAATCCACGACATCAGCAACAACGTACGCAATCGGGCGCGAACGAGACAACGCGTGGGAACGAGGTCACGCGAGGCGATCCCAACCGTGAGCGTACGCCACCACACGGGCGAAAGTGGGTCGAGCATCGCACTTGTAGCAACTGCAACAAGACGGGGCATTCGTCGCGAAATTGCACTGAACCACGGCGCGAGCAGACGTGCTTCAAATGCAATCAGCCAGGTCATGTGAGTAAAAATTGTACTGCAGGCGCGTCGAAGGAGCTACGGGCGGTGCAACTGGTCGATAGCGCACGGGATCCGACCGTGCTCAAATATATAAAAAGTGCGACACTGGACGGAAAATCAGTGACGGCGCACCTGGACATGGGCAGTGTGGAGTGGACCATTTGTGCTTCGACTATGTTAACGTTAAGTTTGCACATGAACGCGGAGACGACACCCCTTAAACCGTGGGGGCCGTCCGAAATCGTCGTACACAGTCTGGGTAAGATACTTGCGGAAGTGAGTATCGACGACACGTGCGTGAAAGATGTCGAGTTTCAAGTAGTGCCGGACGATTACCAGGGCACGGACTTTGAATCGGCAGAACGTTCACGGATCACGACAGTGTGGATTGCGAAAAAATCGGCGCGAAGTTTTCATTCCACCGACCCCGGTTATTGCCGACAGATTGCGTCGAACCGGTTTGAGAAATGCGCACGAACAAACGGGCGGCGATTCCTCCGAACTCGATCGCGTTTGTTGCGTTGAATACGCACGACGGGCCCCGCGAGTACCCGTTCGTGAATTGGACAGAAATGGAGCAAGTCATGCCGAAAGGAGCATCGACCATACGCGGCGAGTCATCAACAATCGCGACGATCACGCGTAGCGAGCCACGAAACGCGACGATAAATCCCGAAGACGTGATTATCGGGGGCGAACAACCAGCGACAGTGCGAGCAGAAGTCCTGGCGTTATTAAACGAGTTCCGAGATTGTATTTCGGTGAGCCTACACGATTTAGGATGCGCGAAGGATATCGTCATGGATATCAAATTAAAAGAGGGGGCCGGCCCTGTGTGTCGCAAACCCTATCATCGCGTGACACCCCCCGAACGTGAGACGATACGTGAAATCGTGAGCGAGTGGCGAGATGCGGGCATCGTCACCGATACGGAGTCACCATACGCGAGTCCGGTGTTACTAGTCAAGAAGAAAACGGGCGAATCACGATTATGCGTTGACTTCCGGAAGTTGAACGCCGTCACGGAGCGGGTACATTTCCCGCTGCCCAATATCGACGATCACTTAGCGCAAATACGAGACAGTGCGTTGTTCATTGTGCTGGACTTGGCGCGTGGCTATTTGCAGATTCCGCTATCACCGGACGCACGTGCAAAAACCGCGATCATCACAACGGAGGAGACCGTCGAATTTACGCGCATGGTGTTCGGTTTGATGAATGGGCCCGCCTATTTCTCCAAGGCGATGCATCGAGCGTTGGGACCGTTACGCGATCGCGTGGCGCTGTTCTATTTGGATGATATTGTCATTCCCGGACGGGACTGGATCGACCTAAAACCGAAACTACGGGCAGTACTGGAAAGACTGCGAATGGCCGGACTCACAATGAAACTAGCGAAGTGCCGCTTCCTCTTCTCCAAGGTTACCTATTTAGGACACAAGATCCCGGCCAACGGGATTGAGCCGGGCACGGAGAAAACGAAAGCGATAAAAGAGTTCCCACTGCCGAGAAACGTTCACGAGATACAACGTTTCTTAGGACTTACGAGCTACTTCCGGAAATTCGTGCCACATTTTGCGAGTATCGCGAGCCCATTGTCAGCGCTACTAAAGACGAACGAGAAATTCGTATGGGGACCGGAGCAGATCAACGCGTTTGACACTCTGAAAGAAAAACTAACCGTCGCTCCGGTGTTACAGACATTCAATCCATCGGCAGAGACGGAACTACACACGGATGCGAGCGCAGCGGGCCTAGCCGGTATGCTATTCCAGCGCGATGGGGAAGGGCGGATGCGGTTGGTTTACGCGATTAGCCGACGCACGAGCGAGCCCGGGGCCGCTATCACAGCGGAAAACCGGAATTACTGGCAATTGTTTGGGCGGTATCACGATTGCGAGCAATGCTAGCTAACGTGGAGTTCACCATCGTTACGGATTGCCAGGCATTGTGTTTCTTGGACTCACGGAAAACCTTAAATCCACAGGTAATACGGTGGCATGACTTACTCAGCGAATATAACTATAAGATTGTGCATCGGCGGGGGTGAAATTGGCGCACGTGGACGCGCTCAGTAGGGCGCCAGCTGGTGAACCGGAAGAGACCGAGGCACTAGGAGTGTTCGCTATTAACACGGACGAGGAAATAGTGGCGGTGTATCAGCACGGAGACGAACAACTGCAAATTAAACGGGATATTTTGAGCAAACCTGTGAGTGCGCGGACAAAATACGAACAGAGTTGCGTGAAGGACTACGAATTGCGCGGAGGCATTTTGTACAAAAATCGGGACGGAAGACAACTATTCGTAGTGCCGACAAAAATGCGAAAAAGTATAGTGACACAATTCCACGACTTAAAGAGTCACCCGGGCGTTGAACGAACGGCAGCGCGCATACTGGACCACTACTACTTTCCGGGTGTGAGGAATTATGTGAAACGACACATTCGCGCGTGCCTCAAATGTGTCACGACCAAATCCAAACCAGGGCGACAACCAGGCGAGTTGCACCCGATCCCACCGGGACGGCGTCCTTTCGCCGTCGTCCACTTGGACCACTTGGGTCCCTTCGTCGCGAGTAGTAAGGGCAACATATATATTCTGGTGATTGTGGACAACCTATCGAAATGTGTCGTCATGCGAGCGGTGCGCGACAGGCGAGCGGTGAGTACAGTGCGAGTGTTGAACGAATTTGTCGAGAATTACGGAGCGCCCGAGCGCGTGGTGTCAGACCGAGGGACGTGTTTCACGTCAACACAATTCAGCCGCTTCTGTAACGACCATGGTATATAACATAGCTCAACTCCCCACGTCACCCACAGGCAAACGGCCAGGTGGAACGAGTCAATGCCACCTTGGTTGCAGCGATCCGGAGCAATCTCGCTGAAGACGACGGGCGAACATGGGATCGCGGGATACGTTCGATTCAATTGGATCTGAACGAAATGCGGAACGCAAGTACTGGTAAGAGTCCATTTGAAATAGTCTACGGGTACGCTCCTAGGCGGAACGAGGGCACGCTTCGCAGACTCACGGCCGCAGAAACGGAGCAATATGAAT
Organism: Neodiprion lecontei; assembly: GCF_021901455.1. Taxonomy (NCBI): domain Eukaryota; kingdom Metazoa; phylum Arthropoda; class Insecta; order Hymenoptera; family Diprionidae; genus Neodiprion; species Neodiprion lecontei. The sequence goes on from NC_060266.1 coordinate 8,808,472, forward strand.
CGACGGAGCAACGACATGAGTACGCGCGTGGCAACATCGAGATCGCACAACAGCGAATGAAGGAGCGATATGACGCCGGCAGAACACGGAATATATATATAGACAAGGGAAGCGTTGTGTTCATGAAAACCGTACCCCCTTCCACGGAAGAATCGACGAAGTTACATCCAAAATACCGCGGCCCCTTACTAGTCACGGAAAAACTCTCAGGGGACACCTTGCGAGTCGCCGACGTAAATCCGGATGCAGCAGGAAAACGGTACACAACAACAGCTCACGCGAGCCAACTCCGAGTGTGGGAACCACACGTCGATGATGTCAGCGAATCGGAAGATGTATCGAGTGACGAGAGTGATGAGGAGACACGCAACGAGCAAGTGTGTGAACCGAGAACGAATAAAGTGCGTCGCGAAAGGAAAGTTAGTGATCAGGGTAATGAAAGTTTGCCCTCGCCGAAACGCACCAGACGTAAGCCGATGTACTTAAATGATTACGTCATCGAGTAGAGCACAATATAAGCTTGTATAAGTGTAAAATGTACGTGTGGTTGTGTGAAAATGTGGAAAGGAAGAAATGAACGATGAAACGTAGTTTTCCCTTGCGTTAGAAAAAAAAAAAAAAAAAGGAATTTCTTAGTAGTTTGTGTAACGGTTTGTTACGGGTAGTATTATGAGCACGAATTGTCAAACCACGCGGTCGAGGACAAAAACATAAATAGCGTGGCCGAGTGTTGAGAATCTGAGAAATACGACGTGATTACCGGATCGCACAACCCCCACCCATTAATGAGACGCGAAAAGCGCGGCCTAGCCGCACGACTGGGGTTGGGGGCCGAGTTAGTCTGTCCCGAGCGCACCGCCGTGAATGTGTGCGTCTCGTGAAATGTATTGTACGTCCCTTTAGAGTTTTTATATTCTTCATTATCTATATGTATTTATGTATACGTCTCCTAAAAAGCATAGTGTCAATAAAGAACCGCGCTGTTTTACCGGTCGCATAAAAAAAAAGTACCGCCACCCGAGTTCTCTTTACCGCCTAACCTCGATCTATGCCGCGTAGTTAGGAACAATTGCAAAATCTCTAATATGCAGTACTGACACAATGTGAATGATATCACATGAAATCAGAACTCAAATGTAAAAATGAAGGTACTTCATACACAACTGAAAACGTGGATGAAAGTCGTCCTAATTCTGTAGAAAACTTCAATTATTTGGATCAAACGCTGAATGCCGAACAGATTTTTGAAGCTATGCTTCTCTAGGCTCTCCTGGGTACCTACTTCTCTCACCTGGGGAGTAATTTTCGAAAATATTATGCACACGTATACGTGTGAGCGTACCATATGGTGAGCGAAGCCTGCGAGGCCACACGCCGAGAGTGGGGAGGCTCGTCTAAAGAGTAACTCGAGAATAACGTACGCGCACGTATGCAAACATGTACGTAATTAAGATCGACGGTCAACGATCGCGCCAAGTTCACTTAAAACATGTACGCGCGCGAGTCGACGCTCAGACTTTTAGCGCAAGGATAAGGACTTCATAACTTACCTGGTAAAAATATTAGCACACATTTTTCCCCTCTCACGATAAAACACGAAATCTAACAAGTTTTATACGTTCGTAGATTTTAAGAGCTTTCACTCAAGCCCTATATCAATTCGATCCATGCATGGAGAGCCAAAATACACTAAATGTAATATTCCCAACATCATCTAAATCATCGGTTCGATCAAGAATCTTAGGTCTTTTTCAAACCATACGCTTTTTGGTATTGGCTTTTTGAAACGATTCGAGTTTATTTACGGGCCGAATATCGCGAGAATTTCATACGTAATATGAAAAGTAGCGCGGAGGTTTCGCACGAATTCGAATATTATATTAATTTTAAGAATTTCCTGTCTCGTAAATAAAACGGCAGGATTCGGTTTCTGGACTCGGAAGGAAGGTGGAGAATGGTTATTTGTCGATTATTTAATGAACTCCTCGAAGAGGTTGCTACAGTTTGACCGTTTCAACTTGGTATTCGAGATAGCCTCAGAAGTTGTTCCCTCACTCTCATGTGCAATGGCACGAGTGGAATAAACCCATCATCACAGGCCGTATAAACGGTCGAGGGTCAAACTTGATCTGTGTCTGTCAAGCAACACATAGATCGATCGCTATGAGTGATTAACTCGTGATCCGAGAGATTTGTTTCCAGAGAGCAAATCTTTAAATAGTTAAATGTTTCGTTCCCGGGAGGCGGGATGAGAGACAGGATGTGACGTCGTGAATTTATTTTTCTTGTAATGTTTAGTAAATTTGTGGTAATTTAGGAAGGAATAGCTTTTTCTTATTTAGTTTGATCATAATTCGGTTTACCTATGGCAAGACTAAATATTATTGGCGTGATAGCATGGTCGTCAGAAGGTCGGTATTCGATAATGCGGAATCGTCGTTGACAAATTTGTTTCGATATTGATAATTATTAGTTTAGTAAGTACCAAGACAGAATATTATTTACGTGATAGCATGGCAGTCAGAAGATCTTTGAAAATAATTCGGTTTACCTACGGCAAGACTGAATATTATATGCGTGATAGCATGGTAGTCAGAAGGACGTTATTTCACGATCCAGAATCGTCGTTGACGAGTTCGTTATTTGGTACTGATAATTATTCGTCTTGCCAATAGTAAGACAGAATATTATTTATGTGATAGCGTGGTAGTCAAATTATCGGGGATTCTACGCAAATATACCATCACCTGTATCAAGGCATCCAGTCGCAATGACAGAGACTGTATACAGGTTCAAGTGCCCTACCTATGGGTCAGAGGATTGTGAGACGATCACCGTATCTGAGCTATGAGGTCAGATGCAATGCTGTTCTTCATTCAGACACGGCTCCCTAATACCTAAGGACTTTTATTGAAAACAGATGAAATGTTTAATACGTTGAATACCCTCCTTTGATTGAAAGTGGTGTTCGAGGATTCTTGGAGTCACGAGTTCACGTCTCGTGATCGTGGTTTGTGTCGACTTCTGATTCCTCGTTGAGATGAAATGTTCCGCCAAATAAATGTGCGGATGAGTCCTCGCGTTGGACGATGTGGGGATCTACTCTGATGTATTGTACGATAGATGATAGAATAGATGTCGAGCTACATTTGTGCTCGACTTTTATACCTGCTAGTCGTCTAGTTTCGCGGATTTTGGGAATAGTGATTGGCCGTGTCTCTTGAAGAGAGAGCACGGTAAATCGCGTGATTTGGTTGGTTTATTGGTACGTGGTGGGGTTGCCGAGTGTGTCGCAAGATTTGGGCTTGTCACGATAAGCATAATATTTGGGGAGCTCGGGCTGCCTGTCAGGTGCCGGTACGCCGGCAAGGCGTCCCGTCACAAAAGATATAGAATTAGTAATAAATACGGTCGTCCAAGTATAAAATGACATACAAATCGCTCAACCCATATAAAATTTATGTGAACGTTTGAACTCTACGGTGATGTCTGGATGGTGACGACAATTTAAATAGCCCTGTTGAAGATGAAATACGAAGCTGATTGACCGCTTCTGAAAATTCGGATTTTTCTCGGCAGCTCGTCACAGAGACATGTTGGCGGTATATCTCATGCTGTTCACACGCGATCCAAATTCATCTGTATTTTTTATTTGCATACGTAGTGTTTTTGCTAAGAAATTAAAGAATTGTTGAAATAAATATTAACAAAAAAGTTGGGTGTTGATAGGACTCGACATGGGTCGGCAGCGTGCCAGCCATGAACCTAGCCTACTGCGCCGCACTTACTTGCATGCCAATGACGCACTGTTTAGGTATAGTGTTGTTAGATACTAGTGCGCGAAGGTGACAATGCCCGCACAAGCGTAAAGGCGTAGCACGAGCCCGAAGACGAAGCGTAGACGAGTTGAAGGGCGAGTGTGGCGCATTCACACTAGGTAGGCATTGCCAACTTTCGCACGTGTATCGAACTCTATTTTTGCTACACCTGTATTGGAAAGTCTGACGATGTCGAGCACGGCAAAGAGTGACAAACTATTCCATCGGTGGCGCTAGTGCGGCTGCTTGCGAAATGCCGAACTGTGGATAAAAGCGGGACCGTCTATCTCGCACACCGCTAGCTATGTGCGAAGGTTTATCTCATACCGCCGGCAATGTGTGAAGGTTTTTTTCTCACACCCCTAGCAATGCGCGAAAGTTTTTCCCGCACATGTGTATAAAAGACTACTTTCGGTGCTTGTAAATGGTGCATAAAAATGGACTTTCCATGCAGGTGTTGCGAAAATACATATACCGCACGTGAAACTTGACCTTCGATTTTCTCGGAAACCAAGCCAAACTGGTATAATGTGGGCATATAAAGGCAGCTAGGGATAATTGAATTCAGAAATAGATAAATTCAAGTCAAAGAAATGAACAGTTAAATCAGTCGTATATTGTCGATAGAGTTTACAAGTTTCGAGTCAGCCCAGTAAGCTTACAAGAGTTAACAATGATTAACTAAATTTTATTAAGGGGGGGGTAAGGTATTAAATTTTTTTTTTTTTCAATTTTTTTTTATTTTTCTAATTGATTGCACAATATGTCAAGAATATTGTGTTAAAATTTCAAGTCGATTGAAGCAAAATTGAGGAAGTTATGAGTAAGAGTCCGTTGCTCCGGGATGAGGTTTTATACCTGACCGACAGTTACGCGACGCGCTCACCCGGCCCAATTAAAACCAAACGGGTCTGTTCAGGTAGAGTCAAGAATATTCGAGGCATGGTATATACATCAGTTAAACACTGTACGCCGTGCTGAGCAGTAACAAGTGACGCTAAAATTTTGACTCTGTTTTCCTTCAATTCGTACATCGAAAGTGTTACTTTGTTATCGTTCGTGTTCGTACATCGAAAAATGCCCCGAAAAATTAGCCAAAGTCTGTCAGTGGCACCGCTACAATCGTTGAAATTGCAGCTCATGTAGCTGCATGTACTTTCAATGAAGGTTCTTTTGCCTTGCTGGCCTTTATGCAAGAGATGCACATCCCGACAGGGCCAAGTTCTCACGAATGGGCACGACAAGCTGACGAGTTGCGAATTAGTAGAGCAGAGGAGCAAGCAGCGCGTGACAGTAAAGAAGAAAGAGTTTTGCGTAGACAAATGCAAAAAGATGCTCTAGACCATCTTGATGGAAGCCTTTTGCTCTACGGACCTGGCATCGACGACTCTGTGGGAGTATAGAAAAATTATCGAATTTTATGTTGAATTTTTCAGTACGCAAAACTCTAAAGCGTTTTTCTGAGACTTGTCATTTTTGGAGTCCGTGCCCACCATAACTAAAAATCTACTGGACCAATCGTTTTGAAATTTTGCACAGTGTTTTTTCACATTATTCACCAGGTATTGTCGGGAGCTTTTTTTTTTTTTTCAATAATTATCAATTTTACAACAACAAATTAGACGTTTTTTTTAGCGAAAATCTGGTTTTTGGCTTCCAAGTGCTACGAAAAATCGAAAAATCGAAAAAAAAAAAAATCCTCCCGTGAATACCTCGACAAACATCTCCTTTAACAAATGCATTTTGATTTTTTCGTTTCACATGATTTGGTTGCGAGTTATGATGGGCACCGCAAAACAACTTTTTCTCGAGGCGCCTCCGGAGATTCATCGTCAGTCGCTCAATTTTTGATATTTTGCAATGAAAATTTAGGGAAATATTGTTCAAATGTTACATTATCATGTATGGATTGCCTGAATAAACTAACACCATCTGTATTGCCAAAAAAAAATCTTAAAAACATGCTTTTTTTTCACCGAATTAACCTTACCCCCCCCTTAAACAAGTCAATAACAATTAACATTTTGCCGTCCGGCGACACCACAGTGGTGACGTGCGCAAACAGGTGGCCAACGGCCGGCGACACCACAGTGGTGACGTGCACAAACTGATGGCCAACGGCCGGCGACAACACGGTGGTGTGCGCAAATTAACGGCCAACAACCGGCGACACCACAGTGGTGTTGTGAGCACAGTATCGCTCGGGGTCGGTGACAACACTTTAGTGTCTTTAGCTTTCTGCTGGTGTTTTGTTTCGGTAACAATAAGTTACACAAGTGATCAAAGAGATTAGTAAAACTTAACAATTTATAATCTCCCGATAATGTCAACAACGGCCGGCGACAAGTCAAGTGATCCGAATAAGCGCTGCCGGCGCCAGGCGAATAAATATTTACGAATCGTGCGGACGGCAAAGTGTTAATATATCAAACAATAGTAGTTCGTAGGAACCCACTCTCCCAAGAATGATGCTACGTCAATTATTAGTTTGTTCGTTTTAAGTGAGATTATAGGAACTTTATTAGGAATCGGTAGTTGTTGGAGTTGACAATAGCTCGGAACAGTAGTGACAATATAATAACACTAAATTTTCGGTCGACGGTACTCGCCAAGAGAGATTGACGCTGATTTAGAAGTTACAAAAACTAGTATCATGAACGAGAAAGTAATTAATAAAGTAAATTGCGACAGCCAATTTACGAGAAAGTTATCGACGGATCGTCAAAATAATAATTTTATGATACATAAAAATTCAAGATAATTCACAGCGGAATTTTATAATATAATTACGAGAGATTACAAAACTGAGAGATTCTCAGAGGTTTTGAAAGGTTGTTGCGAGAGAAAAGAATACACTAAATAAACTTTATTACGATAAGATCAAAGATAATAAGCGGGACTTAAATCAACAAAGAAATACGATATTGCGGAGAAATATGAAAAATGTTACAGGTATTAACGAATACAAGATTGTTAATAAGAAAGTGGTAAAAGGTACGATAATATTCAGCAGCTTAATCTATACGTGAGTGTACTTTAAGGAACTCATATTATGATACAAATTCATGCACAATAGCGAATAAAATATAATATGCGGTACGGCAAATTAAATATTATCAGCACTACTAGTATAAAAAGTAAGAAAAAATTAAGGGGAGACTTCGTTGAAATTTTTGTCAAAAATGACCAAAAAATTGACTGTCGGTCTTTCACGGAAAAACGTTCTTTGAACCGTGTCCCACCTGGGAAAAATTTACCACTGCTGAAATATGTTTTTAACGTGTTTTTGGGCCCGACAAAGAAATTTTTGAACTTTCAACTGTCACAATGGATCTGCTTTTGAAATTCTGCAAAATACGACTTTTGATTCGTGATCAGCGATACAAAATACATTTGAGTACCAGTTTTCGCCGAAGTTCGTTGATCCGTTCCATTATTTTTTGAAAATAAACGTGCGCAAAGTTAACGGGCTGCCTGTGCGCCGTTACCGGTCGGTAAGATTACGGTTAACTCTCGTACCAGTGATTGGTGACATATACTCTTACCATCCAGGTATGAAAATTTCTATGGTTTAGCAATTATACCCCGCAAATGTGTTTGCCAAGCTATTTTTCAAACGATAGATTTGACGAACTGTGACAAATTTTTCTTGCGGTTTGAACTACTCTGATGTAAATTTTGAAGAAATCTGCTTCTCAAAATGAATGAGTCCACGAACCAATGACACTTCGACAAGGCCACCCTTCAAAATAAACAGGCGAGCAGTTAATGGAATGATCGGCGTTGGACTAGGGCACTCAAGTATGGAAAAATTCTGTACTATAATGAATCTGAAAGATATGAGCGTCAGTAGCTTCAAAAGTCATGTGGACCAGTTGACTGCAGAGACTGAGAAGTTAGAAGCGAGAGTTTAGAGAGAGCTGGTGAGCTAGCGCGGGAGAATCGGCTTCCCGCGTTGCTCGAGCCAGGCGGTCGAGGGGAAGACTGGGCGGGACTTACGTCCGTGCCCCTGACACGCCGAGACCCCCCACTCCATCGGGACTGGGTCTCAGCGAGTAGTTTAGCGTTCTAAAGTCAGCCGTATGGGCAATGTTGCAACGGAACCAAAGTTTTCGTGGTTTATGACATTAAAGCGGAGGTTGGCACGTATTTATACACGTATTGTTATGAATATATCAGTAATAATAAATTACGCAAATCTTTAAATGATGAGTGATGAAAAATTATGTATCTAATTTTCAAGAGATCTGTTGCATGACCCGTTCAAATAGACTTAAAAAATGGAAAGGAAAATTCCGCGGAACAGCCGTTGGCTAATTGATTACATTATAATATTGTTATCAATTACCCAGGTCTCACTACGTGGAGGCCGCTGTGATAAAAAGACCTACCCTATCCCGTCCCAACCTCCCAACCATGCCGGGTAAAAACACATACATGAAATAATAAGTAATGAAAAAAACAAATAATGGATTATAAAAACAATAAGATAGACATGCGGCAGTGAGTTCGGAACTGATGGAAGATCGAAGAATCAGAGAAACATATTGCACAAATGTATTTAATCGCGTGTACCTATTTCTCGTGGTAACAAGGTATCGTTTGAGGAACAGAACGAATTGAAAAATAAGCTATCCCGATTAATGGTTGAAAATAAAATTATTGATCATTGAAAGCAAGCGAATATCATATACCTAGTATTTAGGAATGTATTCGAGTATAGGATTATGAAAAATGAATAGAGTGAAGCACGTCCGACCCACGTGAAATTTCGAATGAGCTGGAACTAACAAATAAACATTTCGCAAACAAAAATATGGCAATGCATGCAAGTATGGATTAAATGAAACATAGAATAAATTTACAGAAGGTTATTGCACAATAGTTATAATAAATAAAAGTTTCAATATACAATATAATTACATAAGCCCGTATCGTCTGTCCGTTTTGTTATTTGTCATTTGTCAACGTTATTTTTTCACGCGCAGGGAATTGGTACTCGTCTTTCTTTTTCTTAAAAGCCCATTTATTCAAAGATTTTTTGTTTTTACTACACGCGGTTTTCTGAGCTTCAAGTATTTGAGGAGGGTCGCGAATTGGGAGTTGTCGAGCACGTCGCGAATCTACTATTTCTGGTAAAAGACAGAAGTGAAGAAAATCGGCTAATTTGTTTTCCATTTCAGTTTTCCAAAAATTGTCGTCACGAAGTATTTTGTCGAAGATCAATCCTTTTGGCGTCCAAACGATAAAATTGCACCACTTCCTCTTAGTAATGTGGATAAGACCTTGAACCTGATAAAAATAATTGTGTGAAGTTATCAATTTAGCTCTACCTTTTTCAATACACATGAATTTAATTTTTTTTTTTAATATATGCCCTTCATTGGAATTAACTCTTTGGCAGATACGGGAGATTTTGCATCTAAAATCGCATCTTCGCCTACAAGTCCATCAGGTGACGCCGCGAGGAATGGTAGCTCCTTGTCTACCACTAGACCGCTGAGTTTCACCGAAACTCCATGTTCGGATGCGAAGTCACTGATCGCAAAGGGCTCTTTTTCTATGCCCCACCGTGTACTCGAGTTACTATGGAAATTGGTATAGCGAATTCTTTCGACTAATTTGGTACACGATGTTTGTGGCCGCCGTTTGAAAATTTCACCGAAAATCGAAGCAGTCAATCGCTTTTTACGTTCATCGTAGCATTCGTTTGACGTACTTTGACCTCTCGTTTGCCTCCCGATTACTAATGGTTCCTGCAAGTACAAGGCCTGCACGAAACCTTTTTGAGCCGAAGCCAACTTCTCCGCGGACATGTCCGGTTCCGATGGACATGCAGCGTCCGGGCCGTAGTCGGTGTCAGCGGACTGGGCGATAAAAGATTTTGATTTTGATTTGAAAGCCGACTTTCGAGACTGAAGAGATCGCGATTTTCCCAAATAGTATTTAGCAGTGAATTTTCCCGACCCACCCATTCCTAATTTTCCTTGCACTAACGCATGATATTGTACACCGGCGTTCATCCTCACTACGGCAGATTTGCATCTAGCTTCATACGAATTGCGAAGGGTGAAGTTGACACGCTTGCCCCCTATAGCTTTGGCAACGTAGGCGTTATACAACTCGGCTACATTGTTGTCTACGTCCCATATAAAGCGAGATACATGCTCAGTGAGTCGATTCATTGCCGACAGAATCTCTTAGAAGATACCAGTCGTTTTCATGTTTTGCACAAGATTCACTTCACCCGGCTTCGGATTACCGTTGCAAAAGTATCCGCGATCTTTACATAACCGATGATCTCCGAAAACGTGATTTGGACCATTCTTTATGTCCTTGCGTAATTGTACTTGTGCTTTTCGGTGATGGATAGCAGAAGTTACGGTATAGCGTAGGCGCTTCAAGTTTTTGCGCAGAGTTTCTCAGAACCACCGTACCAACTTTACGGTTCAGACGAAAATCTCGCAATCGAGTTCCATAGTTTCGGAGAACATGGTTGCGGCATTACATTTTTTGGACTAGTCCTTCCGGTCCATACGGCAACGCATCAACGATCTTCCGGTGGACACTGCTATCCCTATCGCCTATCAATTTATTGTATTTTAGCCCGTGCATTTCTAAGCTACATTTGAACCCCTCTACAATTATATCTGACTCCATTGAAATACTAGAACCCACCTAATTTTTAGCACACTTATGTTGGGGCACTGATTTACTCATTTGTGTGCCTACTGCACATCGAACAATACTTGTTTCTAACCCCAATGAACAAAACTTTTTTGGTCCTATACCCCACTATTGCCGCTACACCCGCAAGTGAATCATATTTAGTTCGATACGATCGTTTGGCCCAAGACCCATCCGCAAACACCGACACGCAAGGGTACCCGGCTTCGTCGACATCACCTGTCTCACGAGCTAAGCGCGCTTCTTCTTTACCTGCCTTGGTCATTTCCTCTAAAGCAATATCACAATAGGCATCACTAACGATTTGATGATACTTATTCCAAGTATTTTTAGCCGCACAGGGTATATTTATAGAGGCGCTAATTTCGGTAAGTTGTGAAAAACCACCACCCGTGGACACAATTCCAGATGCGAGAGCTGAATTCAGGGCGGAAGAGGCTGACTGACAATCTTCTGAAACTATTGATTCGACCTTGCAACAAAATTTACGTTTCAATGTGATGGTGGTAATGAATCCTGTCCGGCTTTCGGATATAGGTTCCATGTTGGCTAACGTACAATCATGAGGTGAATGAAAAGCTATTTTTTCATGCTGCTCAGGACGTGACTTATATCAACTATTCTCCTGTCAGTCAACTCGAATGGAGGGTTTGGTTCGACTATTGAATCCTTATCGTTTACGCTAACCGTTTCTATTTGTAAACAATGGTCTTCTACCGCATTGCGTTCGGTTGTGAGCGAAATACTTACGGATTTGCTGCTGGTACCTACTACTGTCGTATCCTCATTGGACGTAATCGTAATCGGAGAGTCAGGCATTGGCTCCGAGTAAAACAAATCGACTTCAGTAAATTCTGTGGGAGATCTGACCTCTTCAAACTCGAAAACATTATTTGTTATCGTGTCTTCTGAAGGCATCACTTCCGCTATCAATTCTCCGTCGATTCTTTGGCTCGCAGCAATTCTGCACGAATCATATCATGGATATACGATTCACGAGTGAATGAAAGGAGTCACCAAGTAAAAGTACGAAATGCGGATGTATTACCATCATGATTCTGGGCGTCTAGAACTATCGTATCTCACAATTACTTTTCTTTTAATTATTAATCAATCAAATTTCGGAAAACTTCAGTCATAATGTCAGTCATTCAAAGTCAACTCAAACGATAACATAACCTGACTCTACGCATATTTTTTTGTTTTTTCGTCATGTACATGGTATCAGTGAAGGAAACACCACACCGATCATTATATTTTTCAAAAACATTAACATTAAGCATTAGGAAGTATTGATCTTAACGCAAACTCACAAATACTGAGTTTAATCATCTAGAAATGGAATTATTGATTTTCTCATTCTTATTTTTCCGAATTTCCGAAAAACTAATAAAACATGAAAACTTGAACCAAAGTCCAAAAAGCGATAAATCTGTAATGAAACAGTTTTTGGGTAATCGCGGGATCATCGATTGCCTCACCATTTGTCAAGAAATTGAAACTGTTTGAGAAATATCATCAGGATAAATAGAGCTGAATGGTTAGAACGTATTTAAACGTCATTCGATCGTGATGATTTTTCTGAAAACTAGAAGAATGACTTTTTTATTTCGCATTTAAAAATACTAAAAATTTTGATTGAGCGTGGTGATGAACGCTTCTAGGAAACGAGTTTTCTAAAAGTTGAATTTACAGCTTATCGCTACAGCTTGTAGCGATTTTGTGATACAATGATTTGAAAAAGATGACATTCAAAAATCGTTAGTGCATCGCGTGTTGATCATGACAAACAGATTCTCAATTATTATTACGAAAAAAACACGGTGATACGACATTGTGAGGCAAAGAGTCCACGGTATTTACATACATGGAGAGTAGTATTTAGACGACCGATTACACGGGATGACTGTATAAATAGATTGAAAAACAGACGAGGAATCATGATATATGGAGATAAATATTGGAGGAAATATGTGTGAATATTTGAAGGCATGCATGTTAGTAACTAGACCTGCGTTCAAAACAATTGATACATGTGAACCGCATGCAATTTTAGTTACCTCGATCCCTCCCGTCGATAAACAGCTAAATTCTTATTACCTTTGCCCTTTTTCTTCGCCTTTCTAAGTACTGGCTTGGTTTTACCCATGCTGGATGAATGAATAAAAACCTAAACTAAACTTTGTGACAATATCAGTGTGCAATGAAAGAAAACTGACACTGGCCGCGCGCGAAATCACGTATTGACTTTAGAACGGTACTGCTACCGTTAGTTCGTACTACGGGCGGCTTCGGCCTAAGGTGGCGCTAGCGAGCGACCACATTTCGCGGCTAAATATCGCCGTTTTGTGCTTTCGCTCACGCAAGTTTTCTCGCTGGTCTGATGTACGATTTATTTGATTTTGGGCTCAAATTGAAGGCGAAGGACGGATATGGGCCGTGTATTTCGTGAAATTTCGAAAAAAAAATTAACCACCGTTGTATTAATACGGAAAGTATACCCATTTTCGCCACCGTTTTAATCGACTCTGAAGAAGAATTTCAAAATTCGAAAAAATACACGGCACAGATTACTCTTTCACCTTCAATATGCTTTCAAAACAACTTCGATATCTTTATAAATAACGGAGTAAACTTGCATCGCGTGAACGTCTGCAAGTGCTAGCTGCACCGTGAGTAGGCAACCTCCTAGTACTTCACGTCTCAGTATCTTACGACGGTACGTAGCACAAACGAGGCCTTACATCGTTAGACGGAGTAGGTATAGTCATCGACATCCCTACTGGACTGGCCATCGATTACAAGGTACTCTCAAAATACTTCCAGGTGTATGTCGTTGTCGCAGCCCCAATAGATGCTACTTCGCCTGATTTTGCAGTGTGGCAAGATGATCATATATCAGAATGCAGTAAAAACTACAGTAGTAATCGCAATTGCTGAGTTCAGTATGGGAGCGTTCCATGCTCAAAAGGCAAAGATGTCAGTAAGGTCTGAGAAGGTGGCAATTAATGCCAAAAAGATGAGCAAGCAACGAGATGTCAGACGAAAGCGAAAGGCAGAAAGGAAAGCAACGACAGAGTGCAAGAAAGCCAGTCGAACAGTGAAACTTTAAAAAAAACCGCTGCGGAGAAGGCTGAAACAGAAGCAGAAGGGACAGCGTATGGTGCCGGAGAATTCTAACGGTTTCTTCACAGGACTAATTTGCAAGCAGTCAGCTCGAAAGTTAAATTCAGGTACGTTATTGTATAATAGACTCAAGTGGGGTTTATTTACTCAATATATTATTGAAATATTTGTCTAGCCTTAATAATCATTCCACAATAAAATAATTAGATTTTTTTTGCCTTTATGTTCCGGAGTGAGTTCATTACAAATTAAATGATTCTGGGGGAAGAAGCGGAGTAAGAAGAGGGTTGACCTCAGAACAGACACGCAGAAGCCGATTGGATACAAACTGGCACCGAGGAATGGAATTGTAGATCAATCAAAACAGCGATGGATACTGACGAGCGACACATGATTCATCAATATTATGACTTACATTCTAAGATGAATTTTGAACTCAATTCAAATAAATGGAATTAAGCAAACTTACTAAATTACAAATTTTTCTTTTATACTCATATTACCATACCCAACGCCTCATGTTGCGGCCTATCTCGAAAAATACCGATGACTATTCGAGAAATCTTTTCGCATTTAAACTAGAACCAGCGAGCTAAAATTTCAATCAAAATCAGCAGATTCGCACATTTTACTCGGAAAAACTTTACAAGAAAAGTGGCTTAGCAGCCAAAGTTTCACCCAGTTTTACCAAAGTTTCTCTAAATATCATGATGATTGTTACTTATTTGGGCACTCTTATATTCAGTCAATCAAATTACGGTCAAATTTACATTCTGATCCTAAGTGGAATCTTTTGCATTTCATTACCGGTACTATTGGAGCAATACGTCAATGACGGGCAGTAACCACATGATACGATGAAATGCGCTTTCATCTGATGAATTAATTTTTGGAGATTTCATATAATCCTGTACATTGCAAAAAATTCGTTTGGTCTACTTACCAAGCGTCAGCCACAGCACTTCATTAAATACTGTAAATATCGTACTTCAAATAATTATTACCCTGTCAGATACTTCCATGTTGGAGAAAGCCGGTCTTCCCAACAAACGAAACCCCGTTGTCGAACATCCACGTAATATTCATACACTGTATCTCTTACTGGAAAACTTCCTTCCATTTCTCTTACAAAATTGTCCATTTTTTGTCGGCCGTCCTCGTTTACTGTGGCGCAAAGTGACCATATCATACTGCAAGTGAATATAAACATGGATAGAATTGAAGTACTGTCATTTTCCAACTTATCGACAAATTTTGAAAGCAAATATTCACGATGTGCGAGCGATGTGTATGATGAGTTATACCCACCAAAATAAGAACCACATTTTGCACACAGTACTGTAAGCATCTGGGTCTTCACCCATTTCCACACCATTTTTCGGCGTGGCCAATACTTCTAAAAGCTTACAGAGCGATTGAACCAAATTCAATTCTGATACAGGCACAGTTTCTTCGCATTTTGAACGCTTGAAATTTAACGTCGTGTCCACGAAACGATTCATCAACTGGTTTAACTAAAATCGTTCATCATCAATTTCATGCGGTATGTATGATTCATGATTAGGATAGGCACGTTCATATCAACTAATATGCAGCTTGCCTACCTCTTCTTGATACTCTGGCTTGTCCTCGTATTGTTGCATCCATGAGGTCACATATGGACGCCATCCAAGATCTTTATAATCATTATAAACCATCCCAGCTCTTGACACTGTTGCTGGCGATGCTACAGCTAAATCTTGGACTTCAAACAAGAGTGATACTTGTTCGGGCATCGTGATTCGATCATTGTTCACAAGTGTAAGGATCTTGAAAACAATACAGCATATTAGAAGAAGCACGTATATCACTCATTTTTAGAAGATTTTCGTTTCATACAACTCTAAAAAGTAAGTGCCGCTCTATAGCGGCAAGAAATGTGTTATAATTTGTTAATATTTGGTATAGAAATTAGCTGGTGTGAATGTTGACAGGATAAATTTTGTGGTAAATGTCATAAGACAGCACCACGTAGTGTGAAGAGATACAAAGGTGTCTCGCGCCAAGTATATTAAGAATGAAAAAAAAAATTAACGCGCAGGCCGCAGTCTCTTTTCCGCAAGGATAAGCGTTTGATCCGTACAGCGATAAAATTATTATATGTTTGTCGCCTTTTACGATTCACGACAACATTTGACAATTTGATTCAGAACATATGTTTCATGAAATTTCATTTCAGCTCTAAATCAATGCAGTTGGGATAGGAAGAGCCAAAATATTCCAACATCGTCCAAGTCGTCAGTTTGCTCAAGAATTTTGTTTTTTTCTTTGGACCACCATAACAGACCATAAATGGGATACGGTTGAACTGTATACATGACATGTTAGGCTAAAAATAGCTTGGAGAATCTTACGGAGCAGCTCTAAAGCGCGTGCTCATTATTCCCACTCGGTCAATTTCGTAAACACAATCCGTTAATTGCGCGTCTCACGATGAAAATAAAGGGATGAAAAGAATATCAAAGCTAGTGCTGAATAATTTGCCAATGTAGGAAATAAATCGGTGAACATCATTTGCGTCAATTTTTTTTTTCCCAAGAAGATTACGGCGTCAAAATTATATAGAGTATTGTTTCGCTTTTTCGAATAATAATACCTTCACTTTTGGGTTTATGAAAGTGAACTTTTTGGAATAATCGGGACAATAATTAATTGGACGTGTTCTAAAACGTACGAGTGAAAAGTTGCTAAAGTACAGTTTACAGGAAAGACGAGTTTTTTGTCAGATAATCGTAAAAAAACTGTTTTATTAATAAGTCTGACCGTCTGGTGATTTTTAGCTTGACGTAAGAAAAATTTGTCTCACGCAAAACAACATGCTTCGTGGAATACATTTTCAATCATCAGTCATGAATCAGTATGCAATGTGACGGCTATGAGACGGAAGATTAGTGAGTATCAGGGTATAAATTATATTATCATTAGTTCTCATATAAATTATGCGAACGATGACTATGGTGACACACGTATTAGAGTAAAAGCAGAACTTTGACTGAAGCAGAATCGATGTGATGTATGCATGGATAGCTACTTTTTTCGAATATAAGTGACCAGTCGCAGAATCGAACATCGTCATCATCAGGCCGTTCACTGGAGAAATTGATTGAAAATCTCTAAAAATCACTAAAATTCAAGCTGTCATTTCAGACTGAAAATCACTTGCAAATCGGTGAGATGTTGAACTATTTTGAACGTTTAGTAATCACTGGGAGATTAGTGGGATTCAAGCTTTGTTGCAATATTTGAAATAACTTGTGAATCGTTCATGATTTCCAATTACATACTCCATCATCGCAGAATAGATCCACATAACGCTTCGTATAACTTTATGATGCATCGAAACTAGTTCGATAATATTGCTTCAGTAATGTTTAAAGATTTTAACATTTTCAGAGTCTCATGTCGAGTTTTTCTGCAAGATTATAGTAATACCAATGCAACAGCCCATCGTCACGCGTGCTGATTTCTATACCCATGTATAGTCACATGTTAGTCACTTCGAAGTAAGATTTCACAAGGTGGAAAATCACTCCTTCACTTTATGTTGTGAAACCTTCTACTATCAGGTCTTGTGCTCCGTGCCTTTGGTTATCCAAGTTTTTCATCTTATAGTGCCAGTAGTGTATATATGAGAGTTCTGGACCACCAACCCCCCTAGCTCCCCCCTAGTTCCCACCCAGCTCCCCCCTAGCCCCCCCCCCGACTCGCGGCGCACCGCCACTCACGCCGCCCCCCCCCTCCCCACCCCCCGGTCATTTTCGATGGCTATTTGCGTAGGATTTGACGCACACACACACACACACACACACACACACACACACACAAAATAATTCCTGTCGAGACTTGTTTGGCGCCGGAAAGCCGCACATAAATCAGATGGGGTAAAAACTTGCTAGATCTATTGAAAAAATTCCAGGAAATTGCTCTTTGAGATAGTGCCGACAATGCACTTAAACCAATCTGGGATACTGGGGGAGTGGTCCCCATAAAAATTCCTCGCACAATATGCGTGTCGAGACTTGTCCAATGGAAAAATTGTAGTGGGGGTGGGTGGTATATGAAGCGTACGTCTATCGTGATCGTCACTCTGTTCTCATCGTATTCTCATTGTGAACTGTTCTCGCTCGTGAAATAACCTCGAAACGCGATGGATCTAGCAAAAGTTAACCACGTCAGCCGCCTGGAGAATCTGCCAACCAAGAAGATGTCGGAACTCGAAATTGGGGGAGTGTATGACGTCATCGGGTTACGACTGGTCAAAACAAAATTCGGGGTACGTGTTCTGGCGACAATCGATGGAGAATACAACGTCTTCTTACCGCCGAGAATCGCAAGAGTTCTACAAGAAGATTCCAGTCAGCTGACTGAAATGTGTAGCATGGCCGGAGAAAATCGTCTGCAAATGAAATACCTTGGTGGAGAATTCAACAAGTTCGAATTTTCATGCAGTTATGCGTCTTAAATGAACTATGCGATCCCCCTCTACTTCCACAAAATTCATCCACGAGGGGGTAAAAGCGGGTGTGCTGGAGATGGAATAGTCAGTCTTCCACATACAATCCGTCAGTATATAATCGAGCGCAACATTCCCACTCCTCAACATGGCGATGATCCTAGACGTGCAATGTTTTATCGGTCATAACATGAAGTTTGTACCCAAGGAAGTCGCAGT
Source organism: Neodiprion lecontei (assembly GCF_021901455.1). NCBI lineage: Eukaryota > Metazoa > Arthropoda > Insecta > Hymenoptera > Diprionidae > Neodiprion > Neodiprion lecontei. The sequence goes on from NC_060266.1 coordinate 8,826,814, forward strand.
CGTGAATGTAAACGGGTCGGGTCTGGATTACATCATTTTCAAGCCGCCCTATGATTTGGCAAGCCTACCACTTGAATGTAGAGCTACCAATGTATGGTTGACGCACAATCACCATGGAATATCATGGAACGCAGGCAACAAATCTCACGAGGATGTGACGAAGATTGTGATAAAAATGGTTGAAAATGCGTGTTACGTATACGTCAAAGGGGCGGAGAAGAAAGCATGGCTGACGGAGATCGTCGATGGTACAACGAGGTAACCCTGTTATTAATATGGAAGATTTGCATATCATACCCCTGCACTGGAAAAATTGAGGTATATGGAAGCGGCATCGTGGCACGACGCGAACTATGGATACTCTCCAGCGAATAACCTCCAGCAAGCAGCAGCGCCAGGCTCAATTTGGTATGATGACAACTCTGAATACATCCCGGCATACAATTGCGCGTTTGAAAATGTGCAGCGACTAAGGAGTTGGTATTCGAAGGAGTGTACCAGCTCCCTCGAGAAATCCTTCCGTCTGTACAAAGAATTGGACGGTTTAAGGGCAATGATGTCCGAGGATATAGCTTTTTTACCAAAAGAATTTATCTGCACGTTCGCATCAAACTCCATCAATGATGCGTGGGATAAACTACCAGAGAATATGAAAATGGACCACGCCGTCGCAAGGTTCCGCAGATGTAGCATACATTATACACCAGGACCCGATGGCGATATCGTGGATGGACCGAATCCTCTAATTAAAGACTGTTTAGCTTGCAATCGCGTGTATAGATAATATGGACAATATTTACCAAAATAACAATAGAATTTATTACGATATATACAATTATATTCGCGTTTATATGTAGAATATTCGATAGAATTAATCTCAATTATATCATAGCTTATACATGGAATTAAAAAAATTTACTATTCGATAAAATTATAATCTAGAAATAGGATACATTACAAATATATATCTTTATAACTTTTACCCATTCTCCTCATACAAAATGTAAATGTTATGAATTTTTACTTGTGAAAAATATATAATCAATAATTATGAATTTAGCGTGGTTTATTCCTCGAAATAATCCATAAAATCATTATCGCTATCCTGTTCGTTAACAATATCATCATCATCGCTATTTTCAACATCTATAATTATTACGATAGTTTCATTCGCCCATTTTTCTACAATTATTTGCATACATATATCACCGTAATTTATATAATATTGGCTGTTTGGTCTCACTCGAGCAGCTCGCGCATCCTCAACGAGATCCCGAAGCTCCTCCAACGAGAACTCGCGTGTTGCTTCGGAAAAGCCTATAATTATCTCTTCCTCAGCCTCCTCATCCTCGCCCCAATCAATGCTCGACCACTCGTCGTTATCATCACTCGAATGAGATGACATTTTTTTCTTTCCAAAATTGATTCGCGATGAAAAATCTGTAAAAAGAGCAAGCCGAAATAGAAAAGTTGATGCTGCTGCACTCATCATTTATATGCATGATAAATCTCCAATTCAAAAAAGTTTCCACCTATTCAAAATGAGTGATACGGAGAAGGTGTGAAAGATACTAGAATTTTATTTTAATATAGTGCTACTCACCAATCCTCGTCCGAAAAATAACCATCATCGTCAGCCCTATCTATGTCTCCCAGGATTTCACGGATTTCATCAATCTGATCCAGAAATAAACCGAATTGAAAGCGTGCGTCATTATCATCACCGCCATTCCAAACACCCTACACCTCTGCTTCCTCCTCCTCCTCCTCCTCCTCCTCATCCTCCACATCACTCGATGATGATGATGATTCGAGATGATGCTCGCGAGCCAAATTATGTTCAAACTCGCGATGATCATCACCAACACTATCGTCAATACATCGCTCGGGGTCGATAATTAGCCTATCAGCATCACTATCAGTCAATTCATCCTCATCATCCTCCTCATAATAAGCCGCCCCTCTGCACACCCGCTTATATGTCGGCGATCGTGGTGGTGAATGGGGTGGGGAGTCTGATGGCCCCCTTTTCTGTCCGTTCATATTTTTTCGATATGATTCTAAAATTTTTCCAGAATTTTTATGGATACGATGATAGGGAATACAGAAAAGTTAAAACAAATCGAAAAAAACTTTTGTTAACATACTAATCAAATGCGATAATCATTACGGAATTCAAATCAACATTCACAGTATCGTAAGAGGATTGGCGTAGCACCATATACATATATATGTGTATTCTATAAAGTACTCACAAAAAATATAAACTCGTTGAAGTCTTGAGATTTTTCCAATGAACACCGATTTTTTTTCTTTCTCACAGCTCACTTTATCAAAAACGTCTGTTTTGACACGAAGGATTTTTCAAAATTACTAGAGAAGTTTTCAAACCATTGTTCGAATAAATACTAAAGGACTCGCACCCGCCCCCCACCGAGCAAAACCCAGCCGGCCAATCATTCGTAGAGCACGCATCACGTGACATAGAGACGAAAGAGTGACGCGGGGGAGGCGGTATAAGCTAGGAGAAAATTTTCTCAAGAGCTCGCCAGCTTTCCATTGCATACCCCACGCTAATATGGTTGGGGATGTGCAGGCTCGGACTTGCTCGCTATCAAGAGTCGTAAAACCCCAAAACTGCATGTGCACATACCATCCGGTGAAGAGCGGGCAAGATAAGATTTTTCTGACACCAAACACTGTTCGCCACTCGCTTTTCGTTGACCGATTTTTCCCACCACATGGCTCACGCTGCTTAACGACTCATAAAACCCAAAAATTTAGGGATGGTGGGAGGGGGACTGCGGACCCCGTCGCCTCTGACGTCATTTTTTACATGAATTTCATCTTCTCTGCAGAGTCGGGAGGGTGATGAAGAGCGGGCAAGATAAGATTTTTCTGACACCAACCATCCGGACGATTCGCCGATCGGTTACTTTCTGGAGGTAGATTTGGACTACCCTGTAGAACTCCACGAGGATCACAAAGACTTACCTCTTTGTCCCGAACATTTTACTCCCCCAGGTAGTAAAAATGCCAAACTCGCGACCACCCTTCACCCCAAAACAAAGTATATATTGCACTATAGAAATTTGAAGCAGTGTTTGAGTTTAGGATTGAAATTAGCGAAAGTGCATAGAATTTTGAAGTTTGCGCAATCTCCATGGCTCGAGCCTTACATCACGCTCAATACAGACATGCGTAAGCAATCTAGGAATGAATTTGAGAAAAACTTTTACAAACTCATGAATAACGCTGTGTTCGGCAAGACTATGGAGAATGTGCGAAATCATAAAGATGTTAAATTGGTTACAAAATGGGAGGGAAAAGGTGGTACGAGAACGCTTATTGCCCGAGCAAACTTTCACAGCTGCACCGTATTTGACACTGATATGGTTATCATTGAAATGAATCGTGTCAAAGTTCACTTCGCCAAACCTATTTACGTCGGCGCATCAATTCTAGATCTGTCAAAAATCTTTCTCTACGATTTCCACTATAATTATATTAAAACCAACTTTTCGAATAAACAGGCTAAATTGATGTATACCGACACAGACAGCCTTATTTATCAATTCAATGTGCCTAATATCTACGATATCATCAAACGTGATGTAGATACAATGTTTGACACCTCTGACTATCCGACCGAAAATGTGTATGGTATTCCCCTTAAAAACAAAAAACAACTAGGGCTGATGAAGGATGAAAATAATGGTAAAATTATGACAGAGTTTGTGGGACTGCGAGCAAAGCTGTACACATTTACTACGATGGGTGAGGATGGGGAAAAATATGACAGTGGCGTAAAAGTGAGTAAGCGTGCCAAGGGTGTAAGAAATTCATCGATAAATAGCATCACGTTTGATGATTATAAGCGCTGTCTGACGGCTTACCGAGAGTTGACTCTTCCACAGTGTTTAATACGCAGCAAAAAACACGAAGTAAGCACGATCGTACAAAAAAAATTGGCTCTGAGTTGGCAGGATGACAAGCGGCAATTGATACCCGGACAGACCGACACCGTACCTTGGGGATTTGTCCCAGCCCCCCCCCCCCCCCCCCCCAATAGCTATAGGATAAACTTTAGACATAGAATTGATGTAAATATTTGATGTTTGACGCCTCGAACGATCCACCATCGGGCGGAAACGTTTCATGATCAATACGATATTTAATGGATTTGAAGTTTCAAAATGCGAATTCATATACTCAACAATTGTTTATTTATTTATTATTGATATATCAAGCAATTATTCATATTTATTCGTTTACCACGAGAAAAGTTTTCAGAAAATGAAAAAAAATTTTCAGGAAACGAAAAAAACTTTTCAGAAAATGAAAAAAAGTTTTCAGAAAACTTTTTTCCCATTTGATTAACACGTAAAAAAAGTTTTCAGAAAATGAAAAAAAGTTTACAGAAAATGAAAAAAAGTTTTCAGGAAACGAAAAAAAGTTTTCAGAAAATGAAAAAAAGTTTTCCAAAAAATAAAATGTGTAATAATCGTATGGCAAAATCGCATATTATCATTATTATTATCACTATTATTATTATCATCATTATTATTATTATTATTTTCGTAGTACAGAGTATGGCACATGTGCGCACAAAGGAGATAAAATGTGGAAATATTTGTATATTCAAAATCTTTTATTGTAATTCGGAAAATACATGCAAATTATGTTACATGTCTGTTTTATTTATCCAACTATTGTGCGAATTATCAAAACCCAACCACTTCACATAGAACAGATTCCTCCATTTGCGTAACACTTTCTCCACAAGGTAGCCGTCGGGATATTTCACTTTGGTGAGCTCTTCCTCGTAGAAGCCCCCCTCGATGGGATGATCTTGATAATCGGTAAGTTTGTAGGTGGGTGGATTGGTATTTTTCACCTCACTCACGGTGAATATTTCTGTCGTCCAATTGGGTGTGTAGCCTTTTTCGAATACATTCTTGTACTTGCTGATTCGAACTCGATCGCCTACACTGAATTTCCGCGCTCGGTCACTTCGTTTGATTTGCCGAGGCTTGTACACGCTACGATACAGCTGTTTTTCATTCTCCGTGCTAACATCCTGTAAGTTTTATTCGAATCGTGCGATGTTTGGTGTTGTTGTAGGACTTCATTAAATCATCCAAAATATTAATCCACTTGTGAAATCCTAGGAGAGTAAACCACATCCACATTTTATTTTTTCAATGTTCGACTAAAAACGTTCGCATATCGACGTCTTTAAGTTGCTGAGTGTCAAATACATGTTGATATTGTGCTGCATCATGAGGGCTTTCAATTTGCTGTTGTGAAATTCTTTGCATTGATCAACGTATAGATGTGCAGGTATACGGCTCTGGGTTAGTACAGATTTCATAGCAGCAGCCGCATCTTTCCCCCCACCACGGATGAGGATGAAACAAAAATGTGACAACGGTGTTAAAGTGGGTAAGCGTGTCAAGGATGCGAAAACTGCAACGATAAATAACATTTAATGATTATAAGAACCGTCTGAGGGGCTTGCCAAGAGTTGATCAACCCCACAGTGCTTAATACGTAGTAAAAAAATGCGAGGTTAGCTCCAATGTACTGAAAAATTGATCATGAGTTGACAAGACGGTAATATGCAACCGATACCTGGGGCAAACAGGCACCAGAACTTGGAGGGTGTGCTGCAACCCCGCAATAAACTAGCCGTAGGCTGGAACTGAGGGCATAGAACCGTTGTAAATATATGCGTTTGACACCCATGGCGATAGTTCATGAAGCAGAGACGTTTCGCCGGCAATACGATATTGAGCAGATCGAAGTTTTAAAATTCGAATACCGTGTAAATTCATGTATTCATCAATTATTTATTTATTTATTATTAATATATTGAATAATTATTCATATTTATTCGTTTACCACGAGAAAAGTTTCCAGAAAACGAAAAAAAGTTTTCAGAAAATGAAAAAAAGTTTTCAGAAAATGAAAAAAAGTTCATCAAAAAATAAAATGAGCATTAATCGTATCGAAAAATTATAGATTATCATTATTATTATTATCATCATCATTATTATCATCATTTGAAGGCCTTTGATCACGGCAGGCGATGGTGGAGGTGTCCCCTGCTACCAGGGTCCGGCACTATCGACGTCGAGGCCGCCTGCAGCCCCTCTCTTCCACAGTCTAGGAGGACCGCGATCCTCGCCCCTTCCAAGGTCGTCGCAAGAGCTGTCATTGCTCGCGTAGTAATGACCCCTGGATTTAGAGTTCGCATGATTGAGCTACGCGTACGACGTCCTGGCGCGGAGCTTCAGGGGCGGCTGTGTCCTAGCATTTCACAAGTGGACTAATATTTTGGCTGTGCCGCCCCGAAGCTGCACGCCAGGACGTCGTACGCGTAGCTCAATCATGCGAACTCTAAATCCAGGGGTCATTACTACGCGAGCAATGACAGCTCTTGCGACGACCTTGGAAGGGGCGAGGATCGCGGTCCTCCTAGACTGTGGAAGAGAGGGGCTGCAGGCGGCCTCGACGTCGATAGTGCCGGACCCTGGTAGCAGGGGACACCTCCACCATCGCCTGCCGTGATCAAAGGCCTTCAAATGATGATAATAATGATGATGATAATAATAATAATGATAATCTATAATTTTTCGATACGATTAATGCTCATTTTATTTTTTGATGAACTTTTTTTCATTTTCTGAAAACTTTTTTTCATTTTCTGAAAACTTTTTTTCGTTTTCTGGAAACTTTTCTCGTGGTAAACGAATAAATATGAATAATTATTCAATATATTAATAATAAATAAATAAATAATTGATGAATACATGAATTTACACGGTATTCGAATTTTAAAACTTCGATCTGCTCAATATCGTATTGCCGGCGAAACGTCTCTGCTTCATGAACTATCGCCATGGGTGTCAAACGCATATATTTACAACGGTTCTATGCCCTCAGTTCCAGCCTACGGCTAGTTTATTGCGGGGTTGCAGCACACCCTCCAAGTTCTGGTGCCTGTTTGCCCCAGGTATCGGTTGCATATTACCGTCTTGTCAACTCATGATCAATTTTTCAGTACATTGGAGCTAACCTCGCATTTTTTTACTACGTATTAAGCACTGTGGGGTTGATCAACTCTTGGCAAGCCCCTCAGACGGTTCTTATAATCATTAAATGTTATTTATCGTTGCAGTTTTCGCATCCTTGACACGCTTACCCACTTTAACACCGTTGTCACATTTTTGTTTCATCCTCATCCGTGGTGGGGGGAAAGATGCGGCTGCTGCTATGAAATCTGTACTAACCCAGAGCCGTATACCTGCACATCTATACGTTGATCAATGCAAAGAATTTCACAACAGCAAATTGAAAGCCCTCATGATGCAGCACAATATCAACATGTATTTGACACTCAGCAACTTAAAGACGTCGATATGCGAACGTTTTTAGTCGAACATTGAAAAAATAAAATGTGGATGTGGTTTACTCTCCTAGGATTTCACAAGTGGATTAATATTTTGGATGATTTAATGAAGTCCTACAACAACACCAAACATCGCACGATTCGAATAAAACTTACAGGATGTTAGCACGGAGAATGAAAAACAGCTGTATCGTAGCGTGTACAAGCCTCGGCAAATCAAACGAAGTGACCGAGCGCGGAAATTCAGTGTAGGCGATCGAGTTCGAATCAGCAAGTACAAGAATGTATTCGAAAAAGGCTACACACCCAATTGGACGACAGAAATATTCACCGTGAGTGAGGTGAAAAATACCAATCCACCCACCTACAAACTTACCGATTATCAAGATCATCCCATCGAGGGGGGCTTCTACGAGGAAGAGCTCACCAAAGTGAAATATCCCGACGGCTACCTTGTGGAGAAAGTGTTACGCAAATGGAGGAATCTGTTCTATGTGAAGTGGTTGGGTTTTGATAATTCGCACAATAGTTGGATAAATAAAACAGACATGTAACATAATTTGCATGTATTTTCCGAATTACAATAAAAGATTTTGAATATACAAATATTTCCACATTTTATCTCCTTTGTGCGCACATGTGCCATACTCTGTACTACGAAAATAATAATAATAATAATGATGATAATAATAATAGTGATAATAATAATGATAATATGCGATTTTGCCATACGATTATTACACATTTTATTTTTTGGAAAACTTTTTTTCATTTTCTGAAAACTTTTTTTCGTTTCCTGAAAACTTTTTTTCATTTTCTGTAAACTTTTTTTCATTTTCTGAAAACTTTTTTTACGTGTTAATCAAATGGGAAAAAAGTTTTCTGAAAACTTTTTTTCATTTTCTGAAAAGTTTTTTTCGTTTCCTGAAAATTTTTTTTCATTTTCTGAAAACTTTTCTCGTGGTAAACGAATAAATATGAATAATTGCTTGATATATCAATAATAAATAAATAAACAATTGTTGAGTATATGAATTCGCATTTTGAAACTTCAAATCCATTAAATATCGTATTGATCATGAAACGTTTCCGCCCGATGGTGGATCGTTCGAGGCGTCAAACATCAAATATTTACATCAATTCTATGTCTAAAGTTTATCCTATAGCTATTGGGGGGGGGGGGGGGGGCTGGGACAAATCCCCAAGGTACGGTGTCGGTCTGTCCGGGTATCAATTGCCGCTTGTCATCCTGCCAACTCAGAGCCAATTTTTTTTGTACGATCGTGCTTACTTCGTGTTTTTTGCTGCGTATTAAACACTGTGGAAGAGTCAACTCTCGGTAAGCCGTCAGACAGCGCTTATAATCATCAAACGTGATGCTATTTATCGATGAATTTCTTACACCCTTGGCACGCTTACTCACTTTTACGCCACTGTCATATTTTTCCCCATCCTCACCCATCGTAGTAAATGTGTACAGCTTTGCTCGCAGTCCCACAAACTCTGTCATAATTTTACCATTATTTTCATCCTTCATCAGCCCTAGTTGTTTTTTGTTTTTAAGGGGAATACCATACACATTTTCGGTCGGATAGTCAGAGGTGTCAAACATTGTATCTACATCACGTTTGATGATATCGTAGATATTAGGCACATTGAATTGATAAATAAGGCTGTCTGTGTCGGTATACATCAATTTAGCCTGTTTATTCGAAAAGTTGGTTTTAATATAATTATAGTGGAAATCGTAGAGAAAGATTTTTGACAGATCTAGAATTGATGCGCCGACGTAAATAGGTTTGGCGAAGTGAACTTTGACACGATTCATTTCAATGATAACCATATCAGTGTCAAATACGGTGCAGCTGTGAAAGTTTGCTCGGGCAATAAGCGTTCTCGTACCACCTTTTCCCTCCCATTTTGTAACCAATTTAACATCTTTATGATTTCGCACATTCTCCATAGTCTTGCCGAACACAGCGTTATTCATGAGTTTGTAAAAGTTTTTCTCAAATTCATTCCTAGATTGCTTACGCATGTCTGTATTGAGCGTGATGTAAGGCTCGAGCCATGGAGATTGCGCAAACTTCAAAATTCTATGCACTTTCGCTAATTTCAATCCTAAACTCAAACACTGCTTCAAATTTCTATAGTGCAATATATACTTTGTTTTGGGGTGAAGGGTGGTCGCGAGTTTGGCATTTTTACTACCTGGGGGAGTAAAATGTTCGGGACAAAGAGGTAAGTCTTTGTGATCCTCGTGGAGTTCTACAGGGTAGTCCAAATCTACCTCCAGAAAGTAACCGATCGGCGAATCGTCCGGATGGTTGGTGTCAGAAAAATCTTATCTTGCCCGCTCTTCATCACCCTCCCGACTCTGCAGAGAAGATGAAATTCATGTAAAAAATGACGTCAGAGGCGACGGGGTCCGCAGTCCCCCTCCCACCATCCCTAAATTTTTGGGTTTTATGAGTCGTTAAGCAGCGTGAGCCATGTGGTGGGAAAAATCGGTCAACGAAAAGCGAGTGGCGAACAGTGTTTGGTGTCAGAAAAATCTTATCTTGCCCGCTCTTCACCGGATGGTATGTGCACATGCAGTTTTGGGGTTTTACGACTCTTGATAGCGAGCAAGTCCGAGCCTGCACATCCCCAACCATATTAGCGTGGGGTATGCAATGGAAAGCTGGCGAGCTCTTGAGAAAATTTTCTCCTAGCTTATACCGCCTCCCCCGCGTCACTCTTTCGTCTCTATGTCACGTGATGCGTGCTCTACGAATGATTGGCCGGCTGGGTTTTGCTCGGTGGGGGGCGGGTGCGAGTCCTTTAGTATTTATTCGAACAATGGTTTGAAAACTTCTCTAGTAATTTTGAAAAATCCTTCGTGTCAAAACAGACGTTTTTGATAAAGTGAGCTGTGAGAAAGAAAAAAAATCGGTGTTCATTGGAAAAATCTCAAGACTTCAACGAGTTTATATTTTTTGTGAGTACTTTATAGAATACACATATATATGTATATGGTGCTACGCCAATCCTCTTACGATACTGTGAATGTTGATTTGAATTCCGTAATGATTATCGCATTTGATTAGTATGTTAACAAAAGTTTTTTTCGATTTGTTTTAACTTTTCTGTATTCCCTATCATCGTATCCATAAAAATTCTGGAAAAATTTTAGAATCATATCGAAAAAATATGAACGGACAGAAAAGGGGGCCATCAGACTCCCCACCCCATTCACCACCACGATCGCCGACATATAAGCGGGTGTGCAGAGGGGCGGCTTATTATGAGGAGGATGATGAGGATGAATTGACTGATAGTGATGCTGATAGGCTAATTATCGACCCCGAGCGATGTATTGACGATAGTGTTGGTGATGATCATCGCGAGTTTGAACATAATTTGGCTCGCGAGCATCATCTCGAATCATCATCATCATCGAGTGATGTGGAGGATGAGGAGGAGGAGGAGGAGGAGGAGGAAGCAGAGGTGTAGGGTGTTTGGAATGGCGGTGATGATAATGACGCACGCTTTCAATTCGGTTTATTTCTGGATCAGATTGATGAAATCCGTGAAATCCTGGGAGACATAGATAGGGCTGACGATGATGGTTATTTTTCGGACGAGGATTGGTGAGTAGCACTATATTAAAATAAAATTCTAGTATCTTTCACACCTTCTCCGTATCACTCATTTTGAATAGGTGGAAACTTTTTTGAATTGGAGATTTATCATGCATATAAATGATGAGTGCAGCAGCATCAACTTTTCTATTTCGGCTTGCTCTTTTTACAGATTTTTCATCGCGAATCAATTTTGGAAAGAAAAAAATGTCATCTCATTCGAGTGATGATAACGACGAGTGGTCGAGCATTGATTGGGGCGAGGATGAGGAGGCTGAGGAAGAGATAATTATAGGCTTTTCCGAAGCAACACGCGAGTTCTCGTTGGAGGAGCTTCGGGATCTCGTTGAGGATGCGCGAGCTGCTCGAGTGAGACCAAACAGCCAATATTATATAAATTACGGTGATATATGTATGCAAATAATTGTAGAAAAATGGGCGAATGAAACTATCGTAATAATTATAGATGTTGAAAATAGCGATGATGATGATATTGTTAACGAACAGGATAGCGATAATGATTTTATGGATTATTTCGAGGAATAAACCACGCTAAATTCATAATTATTGATTATATATTTTTCACAAGTAAAAATTCATAACATTTACATTTTGTATGAGGAGAATGGGTAAAAGTTATAAAGATATATATTTGTAATGTATCCTATTTCTAGATTATAATTTTATCGAATAGTAAATTTTTTTAATTCCATGTATAAGCTATGATATAATTGAGATTAATTCTATCGAATATTCTACATATAAACGCGAATATAATTGTATATATCGTAATAAATTCTATTGTTATTTTGGTAAATATTGTCCATATTATCTATACACGCGATTGCAAGCTAAACAGTCTTTAATTAGAGGATTCGGTCCATCCACGATATCGCCATCGGGTCCTGGTGTATAATGTATGCTACATCTGCGGAACCTTGCGACGGCGTGGTCCATTTTCATATTCTCTGGTAGTTTATCCCACGCATCATTGATGGAGTTTGATGCGAACGTGCAGATAAATTCTTTTGGTAAAAAAGCTATATCCTCGGACATCATTGCCCTTAAACCGTCCAATTCTTTGTACAGACGGAAGGATTTCTCGAGGGAGCTGGTACACTCCTTCGAATACCAACTCCTTAGTCGCTGCACATTTTCAAACGCGCAATTGTATGCCGGGATGTATTCAGAGTTGTCATCATACCAAATTGAGCCTGGCGCTGCTGCTTGCTGGAGGTTATTCGCTGGAGAGTATCCATAGTTCGCGTCGTGCCACAATGCCGCTTCCATATACCTCAATTTTTCCAGTGCAGGGGTATGATATGCAAATCTTCCATATTAATAACAGGGTTACCTCGTTGTACCATCGACGATCTCCGTCAGCCATGCTTTCTTCTCCGCCCCTTTGACGTATACGTAACACGCATTTTCAACCATTTTTATCACAATCTTCGTCACATCCTCGTGAGATTTGTTGCCTGCGTTCCATGATATTCCATGGTGATTGTGCGTCAACCATACATTGGTAGCTCTACATTCAAGTGGTAGGCTTGCCAAATCATAGGGCGGCTTGAAAATGATGTAATCCAGACCCGACCCGTTTACATTCACGACTGCGACTTCCTTGGGTACAAACTTCATGTTATGACCGATAAAACATTGCACGTCTAGGATCATCGCCATGTTGAGGAGTGGGAATGTTGCGCTCGATTATATACTGACGGATTGTATGTGGAAGACTGACTATTCCATCTCCAGCACACCCGCTTTTACCCCCTCGTGGATGAATTTTGTGGAAGTAGAGGGGGATCGCATAGTTCATTTAAGACGCATAACTGCATGAAAATTCGAACTTGTTGAATTCTCCACCAAGGTATTTCATTTGCAGACGATTTTCTCCGGCCATGCTACACATTTCAGTCAGCTGACTGGAATCTTCTTGTAGAACTCTTGCGATTCTCGGCGGTAAGAAGACGTTGTATTCTCCATCGATTGTCGCCAGAACACGTACCCCGAATTTTGTTTTGACCAGTCGTAACCCGATGACGTCATACACTCCCCCAATTTCGAGTTCCGACATCTTCTTGGTTGGCAGATTCTCCAGGCGGCTGACGTGGTTAACTTTTGCTAGATCCATCGCGTTTCGAGGTTATTTCACGAGCGAGAACAGTTCACAATGAGAATACGATGAGAACAGAGTGACGATCACGATAGACGTACGCTTCATATACCACCCACCCCCACTACAATTTTTCCATTGGACAAGTCTCGACACGCATATTGTGCGAGGAATTTTTATGGGGACCACTCCCCCAGTATCCCAGATTGGTTTAAGTGCATTGTCGGCACTATCTCAAAGAGCAATTTCCTGGAATTTTTTCAATAGATCTAGCAAGTTTTTACCCCATCTGATTTATGTGCGGCTTTCCGGCGCCAAACAAGTCTCGACAGGAATTATTTTGTGTGTGTGTGTGTGTGTGTCAGATCCTATGGAAATAGCCGCCGAAAATGGCCGGGGGTGGGGGGCTGGGAGAGCGTGCGCCGTGAGTCGGGGGGGGGGGGGGCTGGGAGAGCGTGCGCCGTAAGTCGGGGGGGGGGGGGGGGGGGGGCTAGGGGGGAGCTAGGGGGGAGCTAGGGGGGAGCTAGGGGGGTTGGTGGTCCAGAACTCTCATATATACACTACTAGTGCCAGATTCAGAAGCGAGATTTATTTGGGGTTCCGATCGATAAATTTAAATCGCCAACTGAAATCAGTGTTAACATCAAAAATTCCATTATCAATATTTGAAAATTAAGAAAACATGGGTGTCTTGAAACTTTGCAAATAAGCTCAATTGGCTGGCGCTATGTATTTCCGCACAGACGGCGCATGGCACAATGTATTTTGTGTGCTCCGAACCGGGGATGCAACGGAAGATTCTATGAACTGTGACGTGTTTGACCGTTCAAGCTGAGGTCAAGCAGCGTTCATCACAATAGCTGACGCATACAGTAACCAGTAAATACGAGCAGACAGACCGACAATCCTTCGATCGCTCGAGCGTCGCCACAACGGCGGATTCTGTGTATAAATACAGGTACCATAGATCGGCAAACCAGCGCTTGCATGATATAGCGCCTCGTTGTCTCACCTTACATAGATTTGTTGAAACAGTTGCAGAGCAAAGTGCCTCGCTGTCTCTTGTTGCGTCAGGTATAGGTCTCATTTTGAGGCTATGGCCTAACTTAGAGTCACTTCGTAGATTTGCCAATTTCATAAGAACAAGCGTCTTTTGACTAGAGTATTTGCTAACCCAGGAAATTTTGTAACAGTGGCATATTTACCTTGGGAGAAGTTACAGCGCAAATTAGAATGTTTAGAATATCACAATTTCACTCTTTATAAAAATAGGAACGTAACCGATAAATTACGCAATGACTTTTGATTCGCTTAGATTATAATCACTTATATTGAATTTTCAAGTTTTTAACCACATGCGTATTGGCATGACTGCCACTACTTTTGTCAGAATTTGTAAGAATGTCAAGTTCAACATTCGCTTTCGTGCTAACTAACCAAATAAATAAAAGCTTAGAATGAATTCAATACGAATCAGGAATCAGCACAGGAAACAGAGATGGCGTTACCGCCTAACCCTGTGAACGCGGTAACGGATAGACTTCCGGGTGTTCAAAGCTTAGAGTTATTCAGGGAGCAGAGATGGTTTTAATAACCTAAGTCTGCGGTGCAGCTACGGATTACATTCTGCATTTACAAGATCAGGGAATATATTCAAAGCAGTAATAGATATACGGTGACGGTGCTGCAGCCTGATTACGTAATCGGCAGTGACGGCAAAGGGACGTGAGAATTTGTTTTGGCATGGCACCGGCTTTATCGCTCGTGTCAACAAAGCATTAGGACTGGGACGACTGACCAGGATGCTTGCATTGTACTTTGTCATTACGGCTGAAAATTCTGCATTTCCCAAAGAGGGGATCAAAATAAAGGAACTCAAATTAGACAGCACACTAACAATACTTCTTACCCGTTCTAAACACAGCTCCTTTCTACTCAGGTATCAATTAAATAATATATTCAAATCAACGAATAAGAAAATTTTAATTATTTATTTTCTTCCTTTTCTGAACCTTAATTACATTATCATTAAGTTGAATGCAATAAAAAATACCAAAATCAGCAAAATATAATATTTAAACAATTGTTACGAAAAAATGGCAGTCTGAGATCGAGTTACTTATTTCATTTAACGTTTTATACAGGTAAATTAACTAATAAATGATCATTAAATACTTTAATTTGTTTTCTTTAGCACTGCAGAATACACACTGATGTCATATTATTACGTTGATAGAACGGAGTTCGATCGATATACTGAGCAATAACTTCAAAACTATTGTTATTGAGAGAAAAAATTTCAGATAAAAGATGTATGATAATTGGAAGATCTATAAGTTTCATACTGGGTGAACTTCTGTAAAAGTGAATGGTTATGGAGATGAAGGCGAAAAAAGGAAAAAAATAGGAAAGTTTATGCTTTTCGGACGAAATAACTCGGAAAATATTGTTGCAAGAAAAGAAAGTTTCAAATAAGAAAGTTAGGAAATTTAATTTAAAAGAAAAAAAGTTCCCATAGTGTTTTGTCTTAGATGCACGGTACTCGAGATATCAGACCAAACGCGTTTCTCGCGATAGTGGCGCCTCTGATCCTCCGCTGTTCTCGCAAATCTGGCATTATGCTCAGAATATAACCCCTTATCGAATACCACTATTAACTAAATTTCCAAATTTAATGTAGATTGATTTACAGATTGACTGGACTATTCATAGTTGTGCAAAGATTGATATTTTCAACCGGGGATTACATTAAGTTCGGTTATAGGTTAGAACATTAAATTTAGATGTCGGCAAAGCCGCGACAACCAGCTTGTAATGGATATAACTTTAACACCGTAAATATCGATGTAATTATATGTATCCGTATTTTAACAGGATTTCAGGATCAGCTTATTTTCGGGCAACGGAGAAAGATATTTTTCACACTGTGAAACTGCACGACCGCGGACTTCAACCACCAAATACTGAATGAGGAGTGTCCGTGAATATCTTATGTAATTTCATGTTATGTCAATTTTCTTATTTCATACGATATATCTACTGACGAGAATTTGAAGTTAGCGCTCAATTTACTAATACGCGGTAATAATAAGTTTCGTCACGGCCGTATCTTGCCTGATGGCGCTGTTAAGCGTCTTGTTGTATCAGTATTCAGCACGCAGTCATGGCGTTCGATCGATCTCTCATCAACGTTATAATAAAAGAAAAAGGTCATATTTTTCTAACCGTGTCTGTATTACAGTCCGACCTTCAAATAAGAAACCCGGCAATAAGAAACTTTCCCCAGTTCCTCACTCGAGCGCTTTCCCCACTCCGACTTGAACTCCGAGCTCGAGATTTTCGTGCGCGAAACCTCTGGTTAAGAAACCAGCCCGAAAGGGAATATTTTGGCGAAATAGAGTGAACGCTGTGGTGTCAATTGATGTATGGATGCGTACGTGAGTATGTGTGTGTGCGTGTGTGAATGTAACACAAAATTTAAAAGTTTATTTGAATCTTTTTGTATTTATTTGACAGATATATGTGGGCGGTGAGAAGATTTCATGGAACATAAAAACAGAGAGTAGGGCATTTAAAGATTTTCATATAAAACAGCAAAAGATTCCGAGACGTAATGAAAATCGTTTTCGTCTTGTTGAGTATCATTTTGTTCCACAACGCACTCAGCTGACGGTCGAATATTTTCGACGCAGTCGAACTCTGCCATCGAAGATGAATCTTCAGAAATATCGACTGTTTCTTCTTTTAGATTAATGGGATAAAATAATATGGACATAAAATTAAATGTTTATACTCACTAGACGATGGCATAACGAGCATAGCTCATGGCCAATTTTAAAGAAGAAACAAAAAAAAATAATACGTTACGTTTTTCGGTTTTTTGAATCCAATTTAATACCGTTGTTGCGTCTACCTCTTCATATGCGTCGACTTTTTTCATGAGATTCAATAGCTCGGTTACGTCTCGATCGTCTGCAGTTAGCGATTTGAAGGTGACGTCAGTGCCCACAGACATATCGAGATTATCGATAATAAAAGAGTCCTCGTCCTTTGGGTCGACGCATCTCTGATTTCTTTGGGCCATAAGTTTTTCCAGCATTTCTGGATCGTTGTGGGTTTGACCTTTTTCCATGCATTAGCAATCCAGAAAATCACTTTGTGCACGGCAATTGTCCTCAAAAACTCGATCAGCGTCACGTTTTCATTTTGAGCCTCAACGATTGCATTTACGAGGTTAATCTCGTAATGTAATTTGACGGTTTGGATAATGCCTTGGTCCATAGGCTGAATCAGAGAGGTGACATTTGGCGGAAAAAAATTTACTTCGATATCGTTAATTTTTACGTATCGATGAGATCGACAATTGTCGACGAGAAGTACTGCCGTCTTTGGTAAGTTCTTGGAGTTGAGAAAACTTTCAACTTTTGGAACAAAAACATCTGTGAACCATTCCTCAAAAATCTCTTTATTTATCCACGCGTTTGTCTGACTGCGGTACCAAACTGGCAATTCATCCTTATTCACGTTCCTCCGACAGCGTGGATTTTTTGATTTTCCAATCAAGATTAGAGGCCATTGAAAGAGCCATCGGCATTAGAACACGTGGCTATAGTAACCCGTTCCAACTGTTTTCTCCCACCAGCAGCTTGTGCCTGATCAGCTGCAACAAATGTCCTCTTGGGGGTACTTTTATACATTAGCCCACTCTCGTCCATATTGAAAACTTGGGATCTTTCAAGTTTTTTTGTAGCCACCATTTCAGCAAATTCTGCTTTATACACATTAGCTGCTTCCACATCGGCTGATAGTTTCTCCCCTTAAAAGTCCATAAGACAAATATCATCATTTATTGGACAATTTTATTTAACTATTTACTAGTTTTTTTGATCATTTATTTAAAAAATAATTCTATTTTTGTTTACAACGGAAACCGGAGCAAAGAGAGTAAAAGAAAGTTCAGAATCAAGTAAAAAGCTGAATTAAGTAAAAAGTAGAATAATGAAAATTTCATTTTCGAGAACCCGAAAAACAATCATAAAATGAAACATATCAACCTTACGAAAGCCAGGTTTCTAATCTAAATACAAGAGTCGCAATTTTTCGTAATACATTTCGAGTAAAACACAAAGATATTCCTTAATTAAGAGGAAAAAGGAGGAAATAAGGTAAAAGAGTGTTTTTACTAACACAAAACTATACATATTTTGTTAGGTGCTTCGATCTTTTTCTTCCCCTATATTTCCAATCACCTGTGACCTGTGATAATACTTACCGGTGATTTTCAAATTTTTAATGTGGGTTCGTCTCTTCCATTTCTCTAGCCACCCGTGGCTTGCTTTGAAATTTTCTGGTCCGCCGATTCGAGAGTTTATCACGAGAGCTTGTCGGCATAGTGTTGGTCCAGAAACTGCAATGCCTTTGCAACGGGGGTATGCGATATATACGAAAAACTCTTCCCCTTGGGGGCCTTTGGTTTCTTATTGGGAGGTTGGACTCTATGAGGGGAGGCAATCCCAGGCCAGGTTTGACCCACGGGTTTTCACGTGCTGTAACGAACGCACATCAATTGTCCAAGAAATAACATGCCTGGAAAGGTAGCAGAGACAAGATCAGAATACAGCCAATGAATTTGGGACCACGGACTTTCCCCGTTTACCGAGTCCAGGTGGTCGCCATAGGCGTTGCCATGAGCTGCCCGCTAAGGGTCCTACGCCTAGGGTCTCGCGAATGTGACGTAGGCGTCTCTGGGTTTTTCCAAGGGTTTTTCCAACCTATACCGGACCACGCATGGAGGTACCTGGCATTGCCTCCCACCCTTACGGTTTCAGTCTTTACCGCCTAAGGCATAATTTTCATGTTTAAACAAAATCAGTTACACGAGAACCATCACGGAGGCACTACACTCCTCCGGTTCTCTATCGTAGTTCTCTCAGATGTACTTCAGTCTATTGTACATTCTATTAATTCCCTCAGACGTACTTCAGTCTGCTGTAGAATAATGAGTTAGAGTCCAGTCAAATAATATATAACCGATACGTGTAGATTGCCTTTCCGAATAAATTATTTGTTTGTTCAAATGTGATTTTCTATTCACGATAAGAAAATAATACGCCCCTGGGACACTTATCCTAGGGTACGAACAACGCCAAAAAGTGGAAAAGCTTCGCAAAAATTTTTCAACAGTAGAATTATTACATGCAATACAAATGAATTCACTGACAAGATCTACACGTTACAGAGCAACGTTTGCGACAACATCTACTGCATCAGAGAGAAAGATTTCTGCGCTGAAGCACTATCAGATATAATCGAAGGAGAACTGACAAGCAAACAGTCCAACGTCATTAGAAAAACTATGATAAGAAATAATTACAAATTATACCCAAGCTACGACTCCATCCAAGTAGCTAAGAAGCTCCATTGTCCGCCTCTATCCAACATCACTGTTACAGAAATGAGTGCAGACATAAAATTACAAGACTTGCCGAATCACACCTGCGAACGTCTCTTGCTCTCTCGGAGAGATTTCTTGGGATCACTGAATACTCAGTTTCACAACAGAGTTCATATGTAAGTGGGGTTGTGACGGAAGTTCGGGTCAAAACGAATACAACAAACATTTGGTGAACTCACCAGCTCAGTCATATGGGAAAATCCAAAGCCGTCGTCACCTTGATTCTGTCGATCAATTAGAATGCAGTTTTTTCATGAAAATACTGGACTGCAGGAGAACGAAAATACATCGATGGTCAAATAGCTTCGCTGAAACCGTATAAAATAACTGCAGAGGGCTCAGTGATAATAATCTATTACAAAATTTTGTTCACAACGATAGATTGCAAGGTATGCAGCACTGTTACATCGCAATCCTCAGCGTTGAGGACCTACCTATACGGTTCCACATCAGTAGCCATATGACGACGTTTTTACTTCATCACTTTGTGTTGGTGCGTACGTGTGAGCCGAACGGTCGTTAACAAGTCTGCCCACTACGGTAAGTCGCTCCACGATGGCAAGTAGAGTAATTATGGTATCGATTCCAGTGAAACAGATCCCCGCGTGCCATCAACCCTAATTTGCCTCACCGTTGCGCATGTCGGAACTCCTCACCCCTATAGCATGACAATTTGTTCGCTACACACAAGGTCGCCCTCTTATCCGTCCTCTCTGACATACTTGCGAGATCTATGACTCCTTTGATACCAGACCGTTGCCTTTTACAAACTTGTGCTATCTATGACCCTTTTAATATGGCCCGTCGGAGTATAATGTCATCGAAATGCATACCCAGTAGATTTGATGCAGTTTGCTATTTCTGCATTCACCATCCCCACACGACATCGCAACCAACATCGGTTTTATTGTACTACTATTTTATTAGTTTGCTCATCCACAAATTCGTTATCTCCCATCTCACCAACTGCAACCACTAATTGAAGACATATAATATCCGGGTCCAATAAGTCATCCTATATCCAATGCCACAATGACTGAACATCAAATCGCCAAGAAGCGGCACCCTAAATTTCATCAAGTTGTTTACACACACGACAGTATTGAAGGTAAGACAATTATCATATTTTCTATCACTATTCATACGTGTGTGACACGTCCTTTTTTCGTTCACAGTAAGTCAATTGCTACATTATTCAATATTTCTTATTTACATCATTGAACTGACATCAGATCAGTCACAGAGTAATTTTACCAACGGGCTTACCGCTGATAAAAAGAATTCAAAGTTTCGTATGTATCAAATTATTACAATTTCTGAATTTCAATTTAGATTCACAAGGAGTCAATGGATCCTGCGCTAATGTCACCATCGCAACCGCAACCGCAACCAAAACTGCAATTGCATCTGGAACAGCATCAGTAATCTCAATCTCGACCTCTCTCGACTCTACGAATTTTATTTGAACCATAAACGAAGCAGGCATCGATCATTTACGAAAATTTATTCTTCAAAACCAAACCTAACGCACTATCTGTTGTTCACACAAACAAATGCATCACCTAAACCTAAAAATAACTAGTGCGCTGCATTTAATTATCAATCAGTAGTAGCAAACACATAGTTATAGTTTATAATTCGATACCAGTGTATCATATTTGAAGCTTTTATCTCTACAACATTGATTTTTCAAATAAAGGCATAAATAAATAAAAGACCCATCATCAAAATATCATTTGAGTCCCTTTATTTTATCAATAATAAAATAAGTACATATACTAGTTGGCATAAATAGGTCTAAACTGCCTCGACACAGACCACAATTATTCGTTTGATTAGGCCGGCTCGGAGCTTCATACGCGCTTACATAATTCGAATGACGCATGAACACCCTCCTCCATACTGACGTCGCCATTCTCTACACATTCAAAAGACAAAAAAAAATGCAGCAGCTTCGTCGCCGGCAATTGATAAGCATACTTTCGTCATAGGTTCCGTTGCCGTCTCAAGTGTTAATGTACGTGTAATCCAATTTCCTTCGGTTCGTTCGTTATCAGGCTCATAATCGCTGATCTTACACCCTGGCATCATTCAATTTCCATATGAATTTCCTCTTTTCGATTCACGTCATTATCTCGATGATACATAGTGTGATACATCGGAGCAGCGACACGGTCCAACAGTTTTTATACCATTTCCCAGTAAAAAGTTTTTGAACTCATTTCGCATTAAATATCATCCTAAAACCACTCCACATTCAACTTGTGGACGTTGACTTCCTACTTGTTTTGAATAAATTACTCATTTGGTACACATTCTGATTATACCATCAGAAGTGCACTGACTCTTTTAACCGCTTGCATACTCGTGTCTGATAGCAGTCGCATTTTACAATGCAACTCATTGTATCACTTTTCGTAAGCGTCTGTTGTATAATATACAATTACATTTCGCGCCTCGTTCTCGAGATTAAATCGTAGTTACTCCCGAGTCTGCCAGATGCCACAACGTTCAGAATATTCAAATGAAACTTTCTGGGGGGTGCTAGCCTCCCGGCGTGCCCCTCCTGCTTCATATTTTTTCGTTGTGCGCTAGAATAACATCGTGAAGAGGTTACGTTGAAAGAGTTTTGTAGTAATAAGGTGAAGGATAAAGCGAAAAAAGTGAGAATGTCGAAAAGGAGACATAAGAAGCTTGAGGGTAGAGTAAGAGATTAAAACTAATGCTAGAGTCATTAGAAAATCTTCGAGAATCGGATGACGATTCAGGCGAAGAGACGAAGAAGATGGTCGGCAGGTCGACTTGAAAGGTAAAAAAAAAAAAGAAGCAAACATATTAATTAAGCAAAAAAAAAAAAAAAACGGGTCACGAAAAAACACGATGAGTTTGCACGAGAGGCAAAACAGATCGTAGTATCATCCTGATAAGCTTATATGAAAGATAGGACAAATCAGAGATTCGGCTGATGAGCGGGCACGAGAGGCCTGACATGTCAGACAATACAATAGATAGATAGATAGTGCTGAGTCACAGTAAAATGAAGAATACAGAAGCAAAAATTGACCAAAAAAAAAAATGCGTGGTTTTTTTTTTATTAGGTTTTTGTTATTTTGCTCACGCAGATTTGGTAGTCACAGAGGACAAAGAAAATGTAAAGCCAGAGGACAATAATGCAGAGGACAAATCCTTGAGCGAAGAAAAGAATGAGAAAGACCTTGACCTGGAAGTCCTGGAGGTTCTGGGCGAGGACCCATCCGCATCCAAGGCACTAGATTTCGACCTCCACACCTCGTTGGCGAACAAGTGGAAGCATTTTTTGGCCCATGGAATCCCCAAAGAAGAGAAAGATAAGCTTCTCGAGAAATATGCGCGAAAGGAAGGTTTCGAAGCCCCTGAGTTGAATCAGGAGATCCTAGCTAAATTAAATGAATCCGGGAAAAAAACAGACTGGTTTTTGTCGGAGGGACAGCGACTGGCGGGGTCGACACTTATGTCACTAGGAGTGGTAATATCCTCTCTTTTAGACGAGGATGAAAGTATCGATGAGTTAACATTCTTGGAGAACTTGAATGACGCGGCCAGAATGGTCACCGAGATTCATTTTAAACAAAAGTTTCATTTGAAGACTCTAAACGTTGTGGCATCTAGCGGACTCGGGAGTAACTGCGATGTAATCTCTTCGAACGAGGCGACTCATATAATTGTGATATAAGATCGATTGAATCGACAGCAAATACAGCTGAACCTTGTCTGGCCTCAACGAATTTATACATCAACGTTGCTCCAAGTATAATTATCCGTGTATGATAAAACTTCATTCACCAACATTTTGAATTACTACAAAAAAATTCTCATGCGGAAAATTTTCCCCCACCATCATTGTTTCACCTTACACAGTTCAGTATATAAATCTACGCCCCATCTTCGAAACTGTACCATATTCTGAAATTAGTCAGATAACCCCATTTAATGTTTGAAGCTGAAGATTTATCAGTTCTACAGTTGTGATACACTTCAGGGTGATCATCGATTTTTCCACCCACCAATCTTTCTTTACGTTTTTATGATTTGCATACTTGTGTAATACTACTTTGAAACAATACACTTACACCAAGATCCAAAACATACTCACATTTCCGATAATCTATTAACAACATACTTGAGGTTTCCCAATATTGCCACAATTGTAACAATGCACCACTTCTAATATCTAAAATTTCATCAGATTGCATACCTCGGACACGATCGCGCAGCTCCAAAGTTTCCACATTGGAAGATGTCGTATTATTATAAACATACTTCCGACATCAAGATCGGTCTAGCGTTACTTAATACCTTCTACAACGAGCAGAGGACGAAAATTACAGTATCACCAATAATTCACCTCGTGAAAAATAGCTGTAAGTGCTGAATTGAATCAAAAGTATTTAACTATGTTATGATTAGGTATAATCCAATAACGATGCAATTACTTATTCGCAGGAGATTCATCGTACTGATATTCGGCAAAACTGTTCAGCATACTTTAAAAACGCTGCTTAAGTCATACAAGGAATGGTGATTACTAACTTACAAATTATTGACTTAAAAAACATCGTTTTTGATCAAATTCATAACTTCCTTCAAAGACATATACATGTTGAAGACAACACCACGCTAGCGGCCACTTTTGAACTCCACGATAAAGCTGACTAAAAATTTTTCTATACTAAGAATGCAACGATACAAAGCATGTCAGATCTCGTCGAGTGGTTCTCCGAGTACATTACATCACTCCTACTCGCACAAATAGAAGAATTTCAGAAGCGCGATATTGGTTGCGCATTAAGGGGAGGGGGGGGGGGGGGGGGGGAGGGTTTGCACTTTCGAAAAAGCGAATTTTTTTTTCGTCTCATCTTATTGTTGAACATTTCAAGAATGTATTCTCAAAATTTTAAGTCGATCTGAGCAAAACTCTTGAAGTTATTGTCTAGTTAGTCTCCTGCTCGTTAACACTATAGCTCTGAGAGAAGGTATACAGCTTATGCACTTCTATCGTTCTGGTCAATTATCCTGATTCGAGAATATTTTATTTAGTAAAGACAGGTGAGTAAAGCCATGTAGACATATTTTATATTTGTATGTATACTGTACACTGTACAATATTTTAAAACGAGAGACGAGCGTCAGTTTGTCAGTTCGATCGTGCGCTGGTGATTTGTTCTCGAAACTACTTTTTCAAAGTTCGTGTTCACTGCCATTTACAAACTACTTGACCGCTTCATTTCAAACTTGACACACATTTTCCAAATATAAAATACCTTCCCCCAACGTTTAGTTAAAATTTTTATTTTTACATTAAGGGGGTTTCCCACCCACAAAATAGCGGAATTTTTCGTGGAAATAACTGTTTACACTTTAGATGGCCGCCAAAAATTTCGAAATGAAAAAAAAAAAATAATCAAAGAACGTTGGGGGAAGAATTTGATGATACTTTCACTAAATTTCAATGGTTTTTGATTTCAGATAATTTCCGAACGAGATATAGTGAATATCGCAAATTGTACGAAACAATGATCACGAATGTTTTTCTTGGGCTCCCGTTTCCTCGAGACATATCGCTACAAGAAACAACTGTAGACTGTCTTCCTACCTGTACGCGTGCCTGGTGGGGTACTCTAACCAAACTCGATACAAAACAGGCAATAGCTACTAGTGAATAATTCCTTCTACGTAAATTGTGTAATTCGACGCTCCGGCACAAACAAATAAGGTGCATGGACGACAACGATCCCGACCAGCGAGGGATTACCAGCTACCGATAACTTCTGTT
Source organism: Neodiprion lecontei (assembly GCF_021901455.1). Taxonomy (NCBI): domain Eukaryota; kingdom Metazoa; phylum Arthropoda; class Insecta; order Hymenoptera; family Diprionidae; genus Neodiprion; species Neodiprion lecontei. The sequence goes on from NC_060266.1 coordinate 8,852,236, forward strand.
TCTCCCCAAGGACCTTCGTTACCGATAATCCGATGTACCACTGTCTGATGGAAACTCTCGTATCACTTTGACTGCCAGCGTACAGGGATGTGAAATCCTCCCGAAAGCCGAGTGACCGTTCCTTCAGAAGGAACCAGCCGCTCCGCTTTCTCAGATACCATAAGAGCGGCGTGAAAAGCAGACCGCAGCCTGTCGTTCCCCGATTTCCCGGCCAGGCGCCGAACAGACCTATAAGAACACTGATTCAGCGTTGAGCCATCACTCCGATGACCGATTAGGCGTATCTATCGGTAAGGACCACAATCATCGTGAGTCATGGTCCAAGACTTTGACTTGCAAGAAGATGTGTAACTGCATGGTCTTCTTGATATATCGTGAGTAGCTGGCTACTCCTTATACGTCGAAACTGATGAAAGGAAACAACGAGTTGCCTTTATGCCGTCGCTCTCCGTTCAGCAATTGTGGCCGAGAGC